>NC_139604.1:28284740-28884740 GCF_964270895.1 Podarcis filfolensis | reverse complement strand
CCAGCAACCTATACACAGGCAAAATGAGCATGGGTTCGAGGACAGGTATTTGATGCACAAGTCATGCACACAATGCTGTATCTATTTACATAGGTAAAGGGTAAAGGGACCCCTGACCACTAGGTCCAGTCGCGGACGACTCTGGGGTTGCGGCACTCATCTTGCTTTATTGGCCGAGGGAGCCGGCATACAGCTTCTGGGTCATGTGGCCAGCATGACTAAGCTGCTTCTGGCGAACCAGAGCAGCGCACGGAAACGCCGTTTACCTTCCCGCCGGAGCGGTACCTATTTATCTACTTGCACTTTGACATGCTTTCGAACTACTAGGTTGGCAGGAGCAGGGACCGAGCACATATGTATATATTTGAGAGTAAGGTGCACACGAGTCAATGATTCACTCCTGAATCCTGTCAAGTAGTGCTGTGTGGAAACTCTGGGAACAAGTCCTCAAATCAGTCCGGCTGCTCGGCTACGAGTGATCGCCAAAGAAGACGACGATGACTATAATTAGAATAACTCTAGGCAATTTTACTGCATACTTTCATAGTTTTGTTGCTGATTTGGTGTCTACTCTGCCTTTTAGTATATGAGAAGACTTTTCAAACAGAGCACTTCAACTTATAAATATGTTAGGCAAAGGATTCATTTCACCATTTAATTCTGGCATAATCCCATCCCCCCCAACAGTCAAAGTACCTTAGTGAATGAGAACACTAGGCAGGTGCCTCTCCCACCCTGGTGTCAAGGCCTAGGTTTCTCAGGGGAACTGGGCAAGGACGTAGCGGATATATCTGACTAGGAGGAGACTTTTGAAACAGCCCTCCTCTTTCTGCCTCCTCAGAAGGTCCAGCAATAGAGGAGCCAGTGATACATGGGCTTCTCCAGCCTGAAGAGGCTGGGAGTGGGGATGAAAAGTGTTTAGTTGCTCATGAGCCATGAAGTAAGTGCCTGTTAGCACAGAGTGGGGCCCTCTTTGTGATCAACACCATGAGCAACGTCATGGGAGAGGTGTTTCTAGGACAAAGGTGAAACTATCAAGCTCTCTTTATTTCTTTGCATGCTGTTATATTTGCTATTGTTTTGTTTTAATGTGTTTTTGCACTGTTTGATTTTGAAACACATTTCTCTTTCTTTGTTGCAAGCACGTGTGTGTGTGTGTGTGCCTGGCAAAGTGAGATACAAATAAAATTATGAATGAATGAATGAAATGGGGGTTGGATCTGTTTGCTAAGCTACTCAATTGCTTCAGTGAGTTGGATGTCGTATTTTGATTATAAATTGGAAACTCTAATTGTCGTCCTCACTGCCATATAGCATTGCTTGTTTTATGATGGAGTTGTGGATTTGTTCATGTTATTTACTGAATTAGTTTTTTTTAAGGAGGCTGCAATTTTTGTGTTATCTTTTTCCCATATATTTTTCATGTCATTTTATTTCATTGTTCCCTGCTCTGGGATTGAAATATCCAACGAAGAACAGGTTATAAATACCCAAGAAAGAAAGAAAAAGAAAACTACCTCCACGGTACCCAACGGTCTACCTCTAAGTTGTTACAGGAAAAACATGTAACATTAGACATTCCCCAGTAACTGGCATTCAAAAGCATGCCACCTCCAATTCTAGAGGTGGCATGCAACCATCCTGACTGGCAGCCACTGAAAGCACACCAAGACATTGCAGACCTGTACCAGCATATCTGACTGCAGAAAACAGAAACACGCCTGAAATAAATGCCATAAATGCCATCATATTTTGGGCCATTGCACAGGAGCCGCAACTGGATTGCACGACATGGCAGAACCGGGCTATAAAATTACTGTGCGGATAAGCCATTGAAGGACAAACAAAATGATAGCGTAACAGCAAAGAAACCGCTACTTTGCGATCACTAGTAGACAAGCAAAGGGAAACACAAGGGGCTTCATCACTTCACATTACCATTCTGAAATAAAATAAGGAGTTAGCCTCGGTTCAAGTGAAAAATAAAGAGCGGATCCAGAACTGATGTTTATGTGACAAAAGTAGCAATAATGTATCATTTGCCCGAGAAGTAAAATTGACAGTTATTACCAAGGGTTATCTGGTAGCAAATCACATTGTTCAGGTGGCAGGAAGGGCAAGGAATAGCCTATTTGCATATCAGAAATTTTTTCCCTTTTTGCTTCCATTCTGTCCTCAGCTTGTTTTCCCCAAGGGATGCCGGTTAGCAGAGAGATTATGAAAGTATTCTGAAAGCACAGAGAGGGATTTTCCTCCCCGATGTGTTTTGTTACCTTAGTTCTCTGCTGTTGTTTTTCTCTTACTACCACCTCTGAGCTTTTCAAGATCTCCAGGAGCAATTTGATATCAGAATATTTTATATTCCATCCCTCAAGATGTTGTATATGTCAATAGACTTCAGTATGGGAAACGTCCTGCCCAGCCTGATGTTGCAAAAGTATCTGCACCTTTGCCTTCCGAGAAATCTATGTTATGACCTAAGTCGTTTTCTTGGCTAAGAGGAACCTGCTTCTCCAGGCCTGTCTTTAGCCCAGGGAGATAAGACAGCTGTTTCAGCACCTTGGATAGCTCTAAGCATGGCCCATTGCCCAACAGAAGCTGGAAGTTGACTGCTGCCTTATGAATTCCTCCACTCAAATGCTAGGTTAGACTACCTGCAGTAATAGCAAGCCCTTCTTCTCTTTGGCTCCTCACCTGGCACACTCCCTGAGTCAGAGAGGAAGAACTGTGGAGTGGAAGGTGTTTGGCTCATTATCTGAAGTACCCACCTTGGGTGAAGAATCAGGAACCTGGTGTTGTTTTCTCAGCTTGCATTGGAAAAGCCTTGGGCTCAACTGGCTCATCCTCCTCCAACTTGGCTATTGCTTGAGCCCAGGCAAAAAGGTCTACCTATCACGCTGTCCAAAGTGGCCAACCTAAATACTCCAGCAAGCAGGACACGCTGTTGCTTCCCAGCAACTGATGCCTGGTGGCTTGTCATCTCTGAACATATACATTCAATGTAATGTGTCATTGTCATCATCATCCCCCTTGTCAGGGCTGGATTAACCGTTAAGCAAAATAAGCACATACTCAGGGCATCATGGGAAGTTGGGGAGCACCACAGAAATTTTCCATTGCTGGATTTATTATGGACCATATGGTGCAGCTGAAAGAAAATGCACCTGCAATAAATGAGAAAATTACACACACACACACAAACACAAAATAATAAAAATAGTATAATAAAATAGATGATATACATTAATATTGGGAATACAACAAAATAGAATCTGGTAACTGGTAAGCTGGCACTTGGTCCACAGATGTTCATGTGTTTATATTTTGAACTGGATATATATGGGGGAACCAAAATCTTTTAAGTGCTTAGGGCCTCTAAAGTCTTAATCCGGCCCTGCCCCCTTGCCCCAATTCATGTTCTTAGTGAGCTAGTCACAAACCAAAAATCTCTATATGAATTAGTCACTGCTATTACCCATGTATCTGTTAGAATTGTTTGTCACAACATCCATCACCTTACTGATATTCCACCTCATTTGCAAATTTTGCTACCCATTCACCCCATTTGGAGAAATCCTTTGGGAGCTCTTCACCACCCATCTGGGTTTATGCCACTCTGAGTAATTTGGCGTCATCCACAAAATTAGGCTCTTAATGAGTACGTGAAATAGCACCAATCCCAATACATATCTTTGAGGGAGCCCACTTTCTATTCTCCTCCATTGTGAAAGCTGCCCGTTTGTTCCTCCTGCGATTCCTGTTGTTTAAGCTGCCTACTAATTCATAAAATTAGCTTTTAAAACTATATGCTATTTCCTATTTAACCCCAGCTAGTAGATAGTCATTGGGCTAGTAACCAAATCTGGCTGGGTTTCCCCAGCCACTCTGAGTGGCTACCAACAGAACAGCTTCCATTCATATCTGAATGTACAAGTACTGTTACATCAGCAGCATTACGAAACTCGGATGAAAAGAGCCTATTCGTGTCTTCCTGGCACTGGAACCTGAAGGCAGAGAGGCTAGTCTGTTGCTGGCACTGTGATCTATCCCAAAGTCTTTGGAATGGAAACCAATCAATCAAAATATGTAAGTGACACTCGCCTGTTAGCAGCTGTTTGCAAAGCATTCTCTCGAAAAGTTGATGGTGAAGCGAACCAAAGCGTGAAATGCAGTACAGATATTGCAAGTGCCTGAGAGAGGGCATTCCCTCCCCCATCCCATAATCTTCCCACCCTCTCTCTTCTCAAAGGGTACAGTTCTTCCGTTCCTGTTAAAAGCAATTATGGTTTAAAGGAGACATTTGGCGACACGTGACTTGACGGGATAAAGGCTAGGAAATTTGGCAGACCCCGTTGTGAACGTAAAAAGTATAGAGCTCCCCCTCCCCTCGAGATCTGATAAGAAACATTCTTATTTTCTTAGGACTAGACTTTAGTTCTACCTTATTCTGAGATGAGAAGGTGTAGCTGCCAGACAGACGAAGCATGAAACTTGTAAGACCTGTGACGGATCAGAAGAATATGGCAGCGTTACAGGATTCCTAACATGTTTTTAAAAATTGTATCACTCCAAGAACTCCCGTTAAGACTGGTATCCCCCAGAACTATTCTTCTACTCGTAAAAGCTAAGGTGGTGACAGGAAAAAAGATAGACATTTAGAGTTGTAGGTACTGTTACGTATGTAAGTGTACCTCTCTTGCCTCTCTGAAGTATGAATTTCGATGGAATGAACTGAGCCGTCTTCAAAAATTGCTAAACAGTGGAACAATTAGCACCGATCATAGGGAAAGCTTCCCAAGGGGCTCATCTGAGAACCATCATTCTTATATATATATATGTATATGTATATATATGTCATTAACTTTGGAGTCTTGAATAGGATCCCCACCTTCGTAGCATTTCACAGTCTTCCTTTTGATGTCCTGCAACCCTCTGACCCCCTGAAAACTCTCTCAGTTCTGCTTTTATAAAATCTTTCAGGCTCCCCCCCCACCACACACTTAATATATAAAAAAATTAATTATACAAATCATTAGTATTTTTTGAAAAAGGTAATAGAATGGTTCCAAGAACAAGCTTCACAGAGTATCTGCATATTTAATCATCTGCGTTAATAAATATTTAATCGTTCATTGAATTCAGGTTCTGTCTTGAAGCTTAACTTGATAACAAACCTTGCAACTGGTAGAACTAATTGGTACAGAACAAGTGAATAATTTATAGGGAGAAAAAGCGCTGGGTTTTCGGAAGGTGCGCAGAGACCAGGAAGCCACAGCTGTTTCTGGGAGCTGACAGGAAAACAATGGCGCCTTCTACAAATTCCACAGCACACTGCTGCCCTCCTGAGGCCAACATTTACCATTGGTTCATATGTCTTAAGAAAGGGCTGTAAGGCCGACTACAAAGTCAGATCCATTAAGTTTTAAATATTCATGCATTTCATTAAAGCTATCATAATTGGTCTACCGTACACATTGATTATGCACAGACCATCAAGTGTTTAACCTCTGAAAGCTTGCGTGCGTATTTAAATATATCTGTTATGTCCTGTCTTGGTGGCTTCAGAGAAATCTCCAGCGACAAGGAGTTGAGCTAGGCCAGGGAGGGGGAAGGAGAGGGAATGATAGCGCAGGGCTGAAGGAAAAGAGAGAGTGCCTCCAGATGTTTCAGAAACAAAAAAGAAGTGGGGAATATTGCATTAAGTTTCCCTGATTATAATACCAGTGCTTCTGTCCCGTTTGCTAACGTTCTTTTCACGCTGAAGTACTTGTTGTGTTATGGACCTGTGGCTTTTTGAGCAATATACAGTGGTGTCTCGGGTTAAGTACTTAATTCATTCTGGAGGTCCATTCTTAACCTGAAACTGTTCTTAACCTGAAGCACCACTTTAGCTAATGGGGCCTCCTGCTGCTGCCGTGCCGCTGGAACACGATTTCTGTTCTCATCCTGAAGCAAAGTTCTTAACCCAAGGTAATATTTCTGGGTTAGCAGGGTGTGTAACCTGAAGCGTATGTAACCTGAAGCGTATGTAACCTGAGGTACCACTGTACCAGCATGTCACACTATTATTCACACCAGCAGCAGTGGGTGACCCAACAAAGAACATCATTGGACGACGTCATTACTCCTCACCCTTTCCACAAATGTGTGCTTCTGTTCACCCATGATCTCTCCATGAAAAAAGAAAAGAACTGTGCGCCAGTCTACTGCCCCAAATTTTGTCACTTTACTCCCACCATTTTCCAAATCTGTTGAAGATTCAACTGGCAAACTTTGAAACAGAACCCAAAAATACAGTGCAAAAAATGTGCCGCATGCCGATTGGTCCCATTGCACCCCACCACCATGCTTGCGTCTTTTTTATGGTTTACAATAATTGTGTAAAAAGGATTTGCCTTAAAATGAGACACACCTTGAAAGGGATAAAGGAAACTAGTGAAAAAGACATTTATTGGCATTTGAAAAATACTCCCTAGGATTGCAGCGTTACAATTTCAGCTTCAGATTCATTTTGTGGAAGATCAACTGTTGATTAGCCAACTCTAACACGAAAGTACTGGATTTTGTTTTGCTATGGTAAATACAAATCCTTCTTTGCAAGCTGAAATTTACATTCACTGGCTTTTTGTTTACTCCCTTCATTTACAAAACTTCTTTGTCAAAAGGAACATTCAGCCTTTCTATCCTACGAGGCTTTGGTGAGGTGTTAACATTTTGGTTAAAATGCAATTCGGGCACAGTAATGTTTTAACTTGCAAGGTAAGATGCCTTTATTGAGCTGGTAGAACTCCACTAGTTGAATGAGATCAGAAAATCTGGTGTGGCCATCATCCAGCGTATAAAACAGCTTGCCTTCCTCTTCCAACTGCAAGAAGAGGAAACACCACATCAACAATAATTTCCATTGTGCTCTGCAATCCTTATTTCATTCATCCAGCCTCTGTGATGATGGTTAGGTGGATACTCATTTGCCACTAAGAACATCAAGACCAAGTGTAGATTGGGACTTTAGATTCTCCAACACCTAAAGATCAGTTCCCATCATTTTGGAGCCTCATTTGCAGGCTGTGATGTTGGATCTCCATGTTGCAAAAAGTTTGGAGGGGGCCTTGCAAAACTGAGTAACGTTTGCCCATTCGGGGGGGGGGGGGAGCAGGGGGAAGGAAGCACACCCTTGTGTTGCCAAGGCAACAAGAAGATGTGCCCATCTTTTTCTGTGATGTGCCGTAGCTTCTCAACAAACACTGGGAGCTAATCACTTAAAGGCTGCAGTTCTAAGACAAATAATAAAGAAGGGGATATATATTGCTTTGAAGGTTTTTGCCCATTGTCACTGATTTGCTTCTTCATTTTTGTGATGTTCTACTGGTTAATATTATTTGCCTTTCTCACCTTGAGGCAAGGAGGTAAGCCATAAATCCGAAAACAAAGAGATAGATTTGAATACGCTTTGCTTTAACTCTGGAAGCCCTTGCATATGCCAGGCAGAAGAATGACACAATGCGGGAAGCTTATCCAGAGATCTGATATTGCTGAAAATATATTAGGAGGGATGAGCAAAGTCTCGAAAGCCACAGGGCAGACTTCCAGCATCCGCAAAATTGGGCCTGCGTTCCTTGGATAGCTCCATTTCGCCCATCCCCATGTCCAACAGGAGCATCAGGCAAAGCAAATGAAGCACACGGGTGTCCTTAGCTTTAAAAATGTTTTCCAGTCGCCCATTCTAGCCTTTCATGGTGCAGAACTCGGCTGCTTAACTATACCTACCATATTTTTCGCCCTATAGGACGCACCGGCCCATAGGACGCACCTAGGTTTTTTTTTGGGGGGGGAATAAAGAAAAAAAATTATTTCCCCCCCCCAGCCGCGGCTTCAGCGCGCCCCGTGCTCCGGGCAGCAGGCTGCTATCCGCAGCCTAGGGAGCCCTGCGGGAACTCCCGCGGGCTCCCCAGGCTTGCTGATAGCTTCCTGAAGCCTGGAGAGCGAGAGGAGTCGGTGCGCACGGACCCCTCTCGCTCTCCAAGTTTCAGCGAAAGCCTGCATTCGCCCCATAGGACGCACACAGATTTCCCCTTCATTTTTGGAGGGGGAAAAGTGCGTCCTATAGGGCGAAAAATACAGTACTTAACCTAGAATTAAGCTCCATTGCCTTCAATGGGACTTACTTCCAAGCAGGCATTATAGCATTGCTGTGTTAATATAGTGGTAAAGACCTGCCTTTTTTGAGTGTTCATTCTGACTCACTGTGTTTTTAAAACATTCCCCTTTTGCTTACGAACGCTGCCCCATTTTCTGATAAAATATAAGGAAGTTGTGCTTGCCTTTTGACTCTCAACAGATTCTACCAAGTCCTAGGACACTCAAAACATATGGGGAGAAAAATAAAACTAGAACGACAGGCCTATAATCTGAAAGAGAGCATATATACAATACATTCATATTCTCTCTCTCTCTCTCTCTCACACACACACACATATTATTTAATAGATTTCTATCCTACCTTTTAGAGGGAAACAAATCTTACAAGGAAACTCACAATACTGCATTAATTAATTAATTAAAATGTGCAAAACACCGTAATTTAAAACTAGATAACACTCAAAATAATGTGTGTTGGTGTACATACATACGCACACTTGCATTTGGATTTAAGAAAATGCAGAGACTGTCGTGAGGAGTTCCATTAGATTTCCATTTTCATGTGTGAGAGCTTTTAATTCTCAAACCATCCCTATTTCACAGAAAACTGTAAGTAGCAGGTTTTAGCCATTAGAAACAGAATGAATTACCAAGAGGCATGCCACCGTTTTGGCAGTAGTATAAAAACCATTGAAGGAAAAATTTACTACCTGTCCACAAGCTTGCTGGCTATACTTACGGGTACAATTTGAAAGTGCTTTATTTTCAATCCATGGCTCAGTGACAGCACAAAGGTTTTGGGGTTACTCTGGCTGTCCCGTACCAAGAAAACACTAGCAGGTGAAGGAACAGAAACAAGTATCAAACAAGTATGAAAATCTGGTAGCAGTGAGTTACTGTTAAAGTTTTGTAGCTTTCCTAACAAGCATCAAAGTTTAGGCGCAGAAATAACCACTTGTTCATGGCAAATAGACATTATTTTATCTACCGTATTTTTTGCTCTATAAGACTCACTTTTTCCCTCCTAAAAAGTAAGGGGAAATGTGTGAGTGTCTTATGGAGCGAATGCAGGCTGCGCAGCTATCCCAGAAGCCAGAACAGCAAGAGGGATTGCTGCTTTCACTGCGCAGTGATTCCTCTTGCTGTTCTGGCTTCTGAGATTCAGAATATTTTTTTTCTTGTTTTCCTCCTCCAAAAACTAGGTGTGTCTTGTGGTCTGGTGTGTCTTATAGAGCGAAAAATACGGTACTTAAGTGGCAAAACTGTGACAGCAATAAATAAATGCATTCTCAACCTCTCTTAAGATCACTGTATTTCAGCACACCATCTAGTGGCCAAAGAATGAAACCCAAACCAAACATTCACCTGTTATCCAAGATTGATGTGTTATCTCAGCAACTTTGTGGTCCCAATTCCACCATTTGCCAAGCAAGATAATGGGAATGCAGAGGCAGGGCCAAACATGTCAAGAGAGGCTCAGTGGTTCTGTTAGGGTGGGTTGCTATTCTATGCTGCATCAACAGAAGTATAGTGTCCTGATAAGTACACTAAATTTAGGAAACCACAAAATACAATCATACCTTGGATCTCAAATGCCTTGGCTCCCAAACAAATCGGCTCCTGAGCAATCAAAACCCGGATGTGAGTGTTCTGGTTTTCGAACGATTTTTGGAAGCCTAACGTCTGGAACGGCTTCTGATTGGCTGCAGGAGCTTCCTGCAGCCAATCAGAAGCCACACTTTGGTTTCCAAACATTTTGGAAGTCAAACAGAGTTCCGGAACGGATTCCATTTGACTTCCAAGGTACGGCTATATCCAGAAAGGTAGTGACGTCCAAGCTGGTGCCACAAACTCTCTCACCAAATTTAGGACCACCTGTACATTCTTTCAAGGCAGCCACTAGCGTATCATCTGCCTGTTATGTCTGATTTCGTTTTATCATTGCGACCCATGGGAACAATTTGACTGCTCAAGCAGTTAACAGTTAGTCCAATTTTAATATAATAATAATAATGATGATGATGATGATGATGATGATGATGATGGTTGGAACTCTTACCCATCTACCAGTCCTTGTCGCAAAATTAGTTGGTGCGCCTCATCTCTAGAGATCTTATGGTGAAACCACGGCTGTGAACTGTGTATGGCTGAAGCGTCAGGAAGAAAGGGGAGGGAAAATTCTTATTAGGATCACTTTTGTGTATGACGATAGTGCTGCATTCCATGAGACCTTCTGGAATGGTACATACCTATATTCGATGACACATTCTGCAGAGTATTGGGACTGTTGTGAGCACCAAGTCGCAGACACCCTTTTTTCTACGTGGGAAGAAAGAAAGAAAATCGTAAATATTTCAGAAGAAAGAAAGGGGGAAAAACCAACAGAAAAAAACATTGTAATGAACTTTTTTTATACCCGCCATGCTAATCCTTCTTCCACTGCAACTGAAAGGGCTTCTGTGGGGTTTTCAATCACTCTGGATTTATGTCCTGTGAAGTCCATGGCCACTAGAGAATTCTCCGAAACACTTCTCTGCAAAAAGGAAAAGGGAAAAAAAATCCATTTAAAAACATTACTGACCGAAACATTTCACAATATCTCCTCAGTGTTCTGTTTTAGAAACAGCATTTGGCTTCTCCCTGAACCACTCTCAGAGCAATAATAATCTTTGCATCTATTGATTAGCCAGTTGGAAACTACATTAAGAATAAGGCAAAAGTGTTCTGTATATATATTGCAATAAATATGTCCTGAGGGATTATCCAGTTATCAAGATCAGAAAAAAAGATATTTCATATATATAAGAGGGTTTACACTCTGCTCTCTGCTTATTCGACACCATAACAATTCTACTCGTACATCTACAGGGAAGATTTTACGGTAGTTAATATAAAAATGGGCGAGATAACTTTCTGACAGCCGCTGCAGCAGTGGGAAGCAAAAGAAGAAATAAACGCCTATCTGAGGAGGACCACCTATTTAAATGGTATTAGGATGATGGCAAAAGTGGTAAAAAGAATTATCTACGTCCGGCAGCTAAGTGATCTTGCCCTATCTCTTGCTGGAACGTGGTGGATTCTAAGAGCTTATTCTGAGCCATGTAACTAAGTGAATAGAGAGATGGTCCACAGAGGGCACAGGTGGGCAACACATGAGCTAGATGTAGCCCTCGGTCACTCTAGGTGCCATCACTTCAGGTGGGGTACCATCAGCCAGGTAGCATCACTGATTTCTGCACAGGAAGAGTAACCTTTTGTCCACTGGGAAACATTAAACATCTCTCCCGACAGCAGAAATGCTCCCCATACAGTGGTACCTCGGTTAAGAACTTAATTCGTTCTGGAAGTCCGTTCTTAACCTGAAACTGTTCTTAACCTGAGGTATCACCTTAGCTAATGGGGCCTCCCACTGCCGCCGCCGCTGCGCAATTTCTGTTCTCATCCTGAAGCAAAGTTCTTAACCTGAGGTATTATTTCTGGGTTAGTGGAGTCTGTAACCTGACGTGTCTGTAACCTGAAGCGTCTGTAACCCGAGGTACCACTGTATAGCCAAAATCACTGCAGACAACTATCTTGGTGGCATAAGGAGCACTGTGAGGCTGGTTAAACACTGTATGTGTGTGCAAGAGGGGGGAAGGTTTGTGTGTGCGTGTTTATATGTGTGTGTGAGGGGTTTTTTTGTGTGTGAGAGAGAGACTGTACCCCCCTTTACCCACCGCTACATGTGGGCCTTGGGCCCCCGCAAAGCTTGTCTAGCTCAGAGATATAGGCACTGTCCTCCCCACCTTTTGTTGAGCTTGCATTGCACTCTATATAGAAGCAACCCAAATACTTTTTTTCCAGCAGCTGCTAAGATACAGGCACATATCAAAATGGACGAAAGCATCTCACTGAGGTTCATCCATATGATCCTGTGCATGGTTCATGTAAGGGGAGCAGGGAGCTACAGTTAGTTTTAACATCTTTGACAGAAACACTATGAATTAAAATAGTATGAACTAAATAAATCTTTGCAGGTAATGGGATGCCCTGAGATCAAATTACAGCATAATGTAATACTCTTGCAATACTATGGAAAACCTGGTGGATAACTGGGGCAGGATGGGGGCTGGGAGAAAGCAGCAGGCCAGGTTTTGTGGATCGGTATTGCTTCATATGAGCTGAGAAGTACCTACCACAGGTGTGCTCAGAGAAATGCACCCACTTCTACCTTGATAGGGGTGCATGTAATTCTGGTAAAGCTGCATCCCATACTACAAACAAAGAAGAAGGATAAGAGCTATTACAGTCTTGTGGATTTCAAGATCAACAATCAGAAAGTACTCAGTGGTGAATTGTGCCAACCACAAAGTGGGTAATTTCCATCACACTTTGCCTCTCCCCACAATCTGCCCGCCCCCTTTAAAAAAAAAAAAAGAAGCTTTGAAGTAGTTAGTAGGTAGCTACTTTTCTGTTTCCAAGATAAGGATGCTGACACTCCTTTGCAGGGAGTTTTAAAAAATATTTAAGAACAGAAAAGCTGGATTAGGCCAAACTGTCTACCTACGCCAGCATTCTCCTCCAACAGTAGCCAGCCATATAGGTTTGGTTCCTTTTCCCCCCTTCCTGGAACATTCACCATTTCCTCTGCAACCCATGGAAATTTCCCCTGGGGATTGGGGGACTGTTTAGCATGGCGTGTGATATAGTTTCTAAACTTCCCTCTTAATAGTACTGTAAAATTGACCTGTATTGGCAAGTAAGCCTGAGTGACTGCAATCCTAAAATTATTTCCTAGGGAGCAAGCCCCACTGAAGTTAGAAGGTCTTATTTTCAAGATCCTTTATTAATAATAACCATTACTAAACTTTTTATTTGTCGTGTCTGTATGCTTTAATCATTAAAGGGTAACTAAGAGTCATACAAAAAGGGGGCAGAATAACAGTTTTTCCAGCTAATAAGGTATAAGAACTGCTAAGGTTACCCTTTTTAACTTTAAGAAGAGTTTATCTTACTGTCTATTCACATGGGTTGTCGCTGTTTAGTCTGCTGTCTTAGTTTATAGGCTTGATCATTTTCTATTTTTATTGTTTATTACTACACTGTCAGCTGCCCTGGAAACATAAAATTTATGATGGCAAGTGTGGGGTATAAAAGTATGTATGTAAAAACAGAAAACACAGAGCTCAAGGAGATTGAAAATACCATTTTTACCCAGAGGCTGTAAAAGAGGAACGAGGCATTTTGTATACAGAAATAACTGGCGAAGGCAATTAATAGGAGAAGAGGACATTTACCTTAAGCAACCGAATTGCTGTCACCCAGCAGGTCCTATTTTGTTCACTTTCTGCATAAAGTTGTTTCAGGTCTCTGGCTCCTCCTGCTTTCTGAGGCTAGAAGGCCACAGCATATTGTTTTAACATTAATTCATATCTTGAAGGCAATACCTGTTGAAATAAAGGCCACTAATTCTCCCATTTCATAATCAAAATTTCATTTAAAAAAATTAATTTAATTTCAATATTATTTTTCCTGGTGCCAATTTTTAACAGAAGTAAATAAATCCTCCCCCTCCCCACAAATAAATATGTTTTATTTATTATCAAAACGGTTAGGCATTTACCTTAAAGCAGAACCCATAGCTGACTGGCACTCCAGATATCTTTTTGCCTGTCAAAGACACATATATGTCACTACTGCTGAATTCACTGAAAAGCTGCAGGTGCCTTGGCTCCTAAAAGGAAGAGCAATATAAAACTATTACGGACATCTTAAATTGTTTACACCAAAAGGTGGGGAGAGAGGCCGTTCTTTAAAGTATATAATTCCCCAAGACAGCATCTAAACGATAAAAGAAAGGTGCTTCAATGTAAGGTGCAACAACTTACTTTTCTGAAGTGAAGAAATTTCGATCAACACCCATATATTATTATCCCTTGTGAATTTATTAGTCACTTTCTTTTGCCAAAGGCAACTCAGAGCAACTTACAGTCAAAACCAGTGTAATTTCTATACTATCCTTCACCAACTAAGTACCCTACAGTTGTTTAGCTACCTATTTAAATTAGACATGCTAAAAATTCACTTTGAGAGTTAACTCTGCAAGTTATAAAAACCACTTTCATTTATTCGAATATTACCAAACAAAAACCTCTAGCCCGTTCCATGCCTGCCTGCACCATAAATGTCTTCTTCACTTTTCAGCATCATCAACAAAACTTGAGGGAGGGGGAGCTTGGCTTTTTCAAGAGGACTTAAGGAAGACAAAACTATCCCTTACTGTGGAGAGAATATGATGCATACTGAGCTCTACCATTTGCCAACCTTACCTTTGACGTCCCCTTAGTGGAAAAATACAGACCCGATCTTCGCAGCAAAAAGTACATCCTTTTCCAGGTTTTTTTCCCTTGCTCTTTAGCATGTAAATAACTGTGAATTTCAGGATATGTACTGGAACTTAAAAACATCTGAAAGGGGAAAAAATACCACTTTGAATCCCACAGGAACAGACCTTTATCCAGCTACTCCTTCCTGTGCATATTTGGGAGCTCTGGAAGAGCTTCGGACTGCGCCGACAGGCGAGGAGTGTGAGTTCTCAGAAGCCTGTGGGAATTCAGCTGCTAATCTGACTGAAACGGAACACATAATTTGGTTTCCTATATTGCTAAGCTTTTTGCTAAAGGACCTCAGAGCTTCCACACACTCTGAAAACACTTTGCACGCTGCTAATGTTACTAAGGATATGGTAAAGGTAAAGGTAAAGGGACCCCTGACCATTAGACTCTGGGGTTGTGGCGCTCATCTCGCTTTATTGGCCGAGGGAGCCGGCGTACGCCTTCCAGGTCATGTGGCCAGCATGACTAAGGTCCTGCTTGTGGACTTCTCAGAGGCTTCTTGTTGGCCACTGTGAGAATACGATGCTGGACTACCTAGGCCTCTGTTTTGATCCTGCAGAGCAGAGCAGGGCTTTTGCTATTGTTATTATTTTACTTGTTTTACTGAGCTCTACCATTTGCCAACCTTACCTTTGATATCCCCTTTGTGGAAAAACGCAGACCCGAACTTCACAGCAAAAAGTACAGTGGTATCTTGGTTCCCAAATCAGCTCCTGAACGCCGAAAACCCAGAAGTGAGTGTTGTGGGTTGTGGACGTTTTTCGGAAGCCGAATGTCCAATGTGGCTTCCACTTGAGTGCAGAAAGTTACTGCAGCCAATTGGAAGCTGTGCCTTGGTTTTTGAACAGTTTTGGAAGTCGAACATACTCCCGGAATGGATTAAGTTCGAAAACCAAGGAACCACTGTACATCTTTTTCCAGAGCCCCCTGCCCCCGTTCTTTAGCATGTAAATAACTGATGCTAACAGAAGTAATAACTTTTTTAAAAAAATATTTTCTAAGGAACCAAGTCTGTATGCATCTCATAACCTGTTTCACAACTCCTGTCTGGGAGCCCACCTGTGAGAACAATCAGATTGCCAGGCACATGGAACAGGCTATCTTATTCAAATGACTTCTAGTGGTGAAATAATGTGAAAACTCTTCAGTGGAGGCTGGTCCGTTGAGACTGAATGGGGCATTGCCCCACCAACCTCAGCCTGCCCACACCTGCCTGCCTCCTTACTTAGACCAGTCCTGAGGGTGGTACTACCCAGTGGCATAGCGTGGGTTACCAGTGCCCAGGGCTGCGTAGAGGGGAGTGGGAGGGAAATGGATGGAGTACGCATGCACGCTCAACTGTCTAATGGCATCCGTGTCATCCAAGAAGAGATTGCAGCCACAGAGATAAGGAAAGAGTCGTTCCATTGTCTGAATAGGTCACTTTCTGGTTCACATGGAGAAGCCATTTTCAACAGAGCCCAGCGATGCAAGCATGCAACTCTATTGAGGTAGCACTGGGTGTTGAAATCTTGCACGCCCTAACAGCCCTTATGCCCCCCCCACACGATGCCACCGGTGCTACATGTCAGCTCCCCGCTTCTCCTTAGTTTCAGTGTTGCCCCTTATAGCAGGAAAGAGGATGAGGAGAAAGTTTAGAATTAGTTGGCTCTGCCTGTCATGGGCTAAAATACCATTCACTGATGGTCACCCAGATTTCTGTCTTAACGTTTCTAATGAGCACCAGCCATCACTGGCTATCCTTAAACCAGAACTCCCCGTAGAACAGAATGTGAGGGTGAAGAAGGAGGTTTGTTTTATAAAGCACTTAAATTTGGGGAATAGGTAGGGACCATTCCGTTCTTAACAGTGCTGGGCCACGCCAGCCCTATTGTTCTGTCAAACAAAGGCAATGCTTGAGATTTTCAGACACACTCAGCTGAGCGGTCCCGTTTTTAAAACATCAACATCTCACCTGCAGTATTTGCGTGTGGCTCATGGCTCCATTGATCTCATTTGAGAGGGATATCAGGTGTGCAGGGAAGAAAGTCTGTTAAAGAAAAAACAAAAGTACTAGAAGGGTTCAGGAAACATTCACAGATGCACAGCACATTTAGTTAGAAGGCCTAGATTTCATTTCCTTTATACCCTGTTTATGAGCCCTCTTGTAAAATAAGAACAACAGTAGTTGCCCTTGCCTGAAAACAAGGCCTTACAGCATTTGCTTATACCCTGAAGAACCAAAGCTCAGTGGTAGATCACATGCTTTGAATGCAGAAAGACCCAGGTTCCATTCCTGGCAGGTCCAGTTAAAATGATCAAATAGAGAGAGTTGCCTGGGCTCTGAACCAGTGGTTACAACCAGAGTAGACAAAACTGGCCTACACTTTACAGTTGAGTTTCTTCAGTGACGTTTTTATCTGGATTGTTTTATTTGATATTTTAATGTGTTCTAAACTGCTATGAGATTTTAAATCTATAAAGTGCTATAGAAATGAAATGAATGATAATAGTGATAGCTAGAGAAGTAATCTGACTAAAGGCAACACCCGGTGTTCTTAATGCTTTACTCCCGATAATAAACAGAGGGTCTTCCACGGCATTCAGAACATCAAGAGGATTAGTACTTGGGTGGATTTGTTGAGCCATATGTAATCAGGGTTTTCTTCTCAAAGAGATATCTAAAGCTGCCACGTTCAGGTAGAATGTACAGGTGTCTCTCCACTTATGCTTGCAACCACGTTTATGCGTGGCGCCAGGAAATAATTTAACAAATCAATTTAAACTGGAAAAAAGGCGCGAAACGGACTGAAAAGAGTGGGGAAACAGCAGAAATGGCACAAAAAGAGCAGGAAAACAGTTAGCATTCCCAGGAACCTTTGCAACACCTTCAAGGGTTTCCAGAGGTTTAAGGGGTGTTTACAGGCTTCTTAAGAGTATGTTCCCCACAATACACAATTTCACATATATATGCAGTGAAAGACAGGAGTGCCTGGTGTGCTCTGGTCCATGGGGTCATGAAGAGTCGGACACGACTAAACGACTAACAACAACAACATGCAGTACCTGGGAACGCAGCCCCCACGTAAGTGGGGAGATGTCTGAATATGGGGGTGGGGCAACATTCATGTGGTCACCCAGGCAGTGGCGTGGGCTAGTACTAATGGGAACAGCTTTGCAGAACTATTTGCAAGGCTGCTATACTCTGTTTGAGCAGCGGCAGCGATAAGTAAGATAAAGGATCTCAACAGAGCCCAAGCGCCCTGCCACTTCTTCCACTTATTCTAATAATGCTGTGTTGCCTTGTTAGGTATTTGGCAGAAACGTGTTTCATCTGACCCTCAGAGCCTAGAATTATATCCATGTTATCAGGGTGTGGGTGTATGTGTGTATGCAATGGTGCAGTTACTGTATTTTTCGCTCTATAAGACGCACCAGACCACAAGACACACCTAGTTTTTGGAGGAGGAAAACAAGAAAAAGAATATTCTGAATCTCAGAAGCCAGAACAGCAAGAGGGATCGCTGCACAGTGAAAGCAGCAATCCCTCTTGCTGTTCTGGCTTCTGGGATAGCTGCGCAGCCTGCATTCGCTCCATAAGACGCACACACATTTCCCCTTGCTTTTTAGGAGGGAAAAAGTGAGTCTTATAGAGCAAAAAATATGGTAATTACATTTCTTGGCAATAGTCTGGTTTTAACTGGGTGCCATAACTGATGACTAGCCACCCTAAATATTAAGGATTAGTAATTGAATCAAATCAATATACAGTCATGACTTACCTCAGGGTTTTTGAAGAACTCGTATTTGGCATAATTTTTTCTAAAATAAAATCTATTGCCTTCTTCAATTCCCCATCTTGACTGGATTTCAATCATCATTTCATGGTCTTCAATTATTCTCTCTGTGTAATAAAAGAAACATAAATCCTAGCAATTCTCCTAAATTAATTCACCTCCAGTGGTAAAATGCAAGAATTTGTATAAGTCACTCAGTATAATGATACTACAGCAGCTGTTGTGAAACTTTTGAAAAGGGCTGGAAGGCAAGAAAGAAATGAATGACAAGGAAGGAAGGAAGGAAGGAAGGAAGGAAGGAAGGAAGGAAGGAAGGAAGAAGCAGGGACAAACAGGCTGGGTCCTGCCTCTGGGCTGGCATGAATATGTCCCCAAGGGTATGACAATGTGTGTAGTTTGGCTCAGTGAAAGATGTCTGACACTCTATGTATTATATTCATCTAACTATGACCAGGGCTGCCCCATTTTGTTGCCTGAGGCAGAAAACAAGATGGCAGCCCTGGTCCATTCCACATACAGATGCTGACCAGGCAGGCTGCTGAATTTTTCTTCAACACTGGCAATGGAACACAGTCCATTGGCAAGTCTGGCTCCAGCTACTACTCATTTAATGCTTTTACCCCCCCCCCTCCCACTTCCTCACTAAGTAAACCAAGCAAACCTTCCACAATGAGAAAATCTAAAAATGATATGCACCAAATCCATAGTCTTGTTAACGAGGCAAGTCACTATGCAGAACACACACATCTCCTGTCATACACTTGCTCAAATAAATTCACACTGGTAGATATCAACCTGACATAACGAAGGCCACTTTGCTGCAAAAGATACATTTAATTTTCATGGCAGCAGAGAGATTGAAAAACCACACTGAAGACTGAGCTATGTCTCAAAATATGCTTCTTTAAAGACTTTAAAGAAAGCTTTCAAACTGGTCTGACATTTAAGTGTGGTTACATGGATGTCAAAGTGACATTTATGAAAATGCCACCATTTGCAGGTTTGGAAGGTGCAGAAAGTTTTTGGGGTTGTTGTTTTTTTTAAAAAAATGTTGAATATATTCAAGAGAATATATTAACCCTTTAGTTGATTGCATTATGGATTATTTAAATGAACAGTCATCATCACCATCTTGGAATCAGAGCTGATATCTACAACATGGTTTGAGCAATTTTCCATTTCCTACAAAAACAAAAGCTACATCAAATTTACAAAATTACGACAGCATTCTTGGTCAACCAATACTTCAAAATGCTTTTCAATCAATTAACAAAACTGCCAGAATAAAGAAGAGTGCTAGAACATCAGAAAGAATTCATGGTACAGACCCCAAGCCAGGTCTATACATCTAATGGCCTATCAAGTTAAATGCAGTTGTATATGGTGGTCTACCAGGGACTCGTGAAAACTCCTGTTCTTTGCTGCCTGCAGGGAAGAAGAACAGAGAAATGTAGGCCACAATGCATAGTTAGCAGGCTGCATTCACTGTGCAGCCTCAAGTTTTGTGCAAGCCTATTCTACGCCATATGTTTCTAATGGAGTGTTTCATCGTGTTTATCACAACCGAAGCTAGTTCCATCAAATTCTGCCTCTGGAACAAAGCCCAAGAGATGCCAAACCGTACTTCTTTTAGCTCTTTGGATACCCTGCACTGTTGTTTGGCAATGGGCTCCATGGGCTCCTCTGCGCCCACCAGTCCCTTCTGTGGGGCCCACAAGAGGTTTCAGTAAACATCCCCACAATGCGTAAGAGACTTGTGCTCTTCTTGTTCAGTTCCTCTCTGATCTGGCTTGATCTCTCCTACATAGAACACGTCCCCCTACATTTCACTAGAAGCCAGGGCTAGACATCTTCTCTCCCTTCTGTTCTGAACAGAGGAAATGTAGAAAGGGCTTCTCTTTGTAAGCAAGTGTGCTGGTGGTCTTCCATCCCTACCCAACTGAGGGGAAAGTGAGGGAAAGGGATGCCTGCACCATTTTGTGGTCCTGGTTCCTTCCCTGCTGTTTTAGATGTGGCAGCCATTTTGTGTTATGACATGCCCCCATGGCAGCCATTTTGTGACTGGTGCCCACAAGCTTCCAGGAAGGCCCGCCAGAGCGCTGGGGAAAGATTTGCCCAAAAGTAAAAAACACATATACCCCTCTTGGCCACCTTGGAAGAATTGGGAAAGCTGAAAATGCACCCCCACAGAAATTCTAAAGAAATTCTGAAGTACCCTCTGAGAACGCAGAATAATGGAAGCTTCTCTCGAAGGGGAAGAAGACATTTGAGAAACTGGAGGACAGATTTCAGCACAGCACTGTCTGTAGTTATTCCCTCCATCTTCTCTCTTATACCCAACTCATATCTAATCATAGTCAGCCATGAATCAAATCCATTTATTTTTGTTTCTTGCATCAATGGCTCTGGTCAAGCATGTTTATAGTCTTGTTTTTAAAAAGCACAAGGTCTCGTGGAGTGGTGTTTTCGCCATTTGGGATTCCCGTGGGCGAGGCTTAGGGAAGATTAACGATGTAATTAGGCAGGGAGTAGTTATATTGCTTCCCAATACATAAGCCCCACACTCTTCGCACATCTGTTTGGGGAGAACCTCAATTGAGAAGAAGCTATGGTTTGGAGGGGGGAACCCGTAGCAGCAATAAAACGAGAAAGGTGGGGGTTACAAATGTGTTCATTTGGTGTGATATTTTGAATGAATGCTCCCTTGTGGTCTGGTTTGTTGAATTTATATACCACCTCCCCCAAGGACCTCAAAATGGCATACATAGTTCTTTCCTTCCACATTTTTATGCTGTGAACCTTCGGATGAAGGGCAATATACTAATCAACAACAACAACAATCCTGTACTATATTAAAGGGAGTTATGATGGCCAAACTCCTGGACCAGTATGAAACACATGGTTAACTTAAGTTTTACCATTTCAGCCTTCAACAAATTCAAAAAACTAAAAAACAACCAATGCCAGTAGAAACCACAAATTACTGAAATTCTGCGCTTGTGTCCCTTGTTAAAAGTTAGGATCTGTAAGTTATAAACAACAGCGACACCTAGTGGGCATATCTACATTCCACACATATACGCAAAACTAAGTATTAACCTCTCTCTCTCTCTCTCTCTCTCTCTCTCGCAAAGCCCTCACACAGGCAGCAGTGAAGTTGTTTAAAACACTGTCAATATGTTCCTCCTTTCCTTTCTTTATTTAATCTATTTATATGCCACCCTTTATCCAAAGATCGCAATGCGGGTTACGGCATAAAAAGGAAACGTTGCTGTACTGTGCAAATTTAACAGCTTAGATTTATAGCAGTCCTGAAACTCCCATCCACTGCCAGCCCTGCCATTAGGCAGAGTGAGGAAGCTGCCTCAGGCAGCAGATTCTGGGCGACAAGGAGCAGCGGTGGCAGGAAGGCCCTGGAGGACACAGCTGTGAGCTCTGCAGGTTCTTCCCTTGAGCCCCCTAAGTTAGCCTGTTGCCTGAGCTGCAATGGAAGAGGCTGCTGTGAAAATAAGATTCAACTGCCCATCTGATCAGCTTCCGTACATGGAACTGGAGAAGAGAAGTAGGACCAAAAGCGCCTTCCACCAGCAGAACACAAAGTTAACCTGGTGCAGAAATCCCAGGGGTTGCTATACCACCACCCTGAAGTAGCATAATGTTTCACTGACCGAACAGGTGGTGCAAGTCAGGGATGAGGAACCCCACACCCAGGGGCCAAATGCCAAAATTCCAAAACTTTCAAAGAATGTTGCCCTTAAGAATGTCCCTATACAGGGCTGCCTTCAGATATTTGTTTATGGATGAAGGTTTTCGCCTGGCGTCTAAAGGCATATAAGGCCTCTTGCATGGATAGAGGATAGAGAGGGGTAGGTGTGTAGGTGTGTAGGTGAGAGAGCGAGGGGGATAGAGAGAGAGAGCGCTGCATCTAGCCTGCTGCACAAAGGTAGCATTTGTATTCATTGTTCTGCTCACTTTTTTTAAAAAAAATAATTTTTATTAACTGGCCAATCACATCAAATTAAATCACATCACATAAATTCCAAATTACAAAGCCAAATTTTTAAATTTTGTTGGGGGAACCCATACTTCAAGATCCAAAGGGGGATTCAGATCATCTTTTTATTACTGCGTTAATGTCCAAATCAGTCCCAATCAATCCAGACAAAATTCATAATTCTATCCAGTCTTATCTTGGTGTTTCCACATCATATCTTGTTCATATAATTTCTATTTTTCCTTTACGATCTCTTCTGTTAGTCTCCTTAAGCCGATAAGCAAAATAATAATCCTGTGTGAATTTCCCGTTCCTCCACTAAGTCCAGATGGTTTCCATATATCTCCTTCGTAGATAGCATCGCTCTTTCCATCATAAATTTGGCATTTGTCGCTCTTAAGTCCCACCGAGAAGTTGATCTACGATATGTAAACAACTCTATTTCTCTCTTTCTCCTCCCAGACCCAAGAGCTCCAACAATGCCTCCCAAAATGGCAACGGCATTTTTAACTGCGTCATTCCAAAACTCTTAGCTTTCCAGCTTCATCTTGAAACATTGCTTTGGTTCGAAAGTTTATCTCCACACAGCCTTAAATCCACAGCTTAAGTCCTTAGTTTCTGACTCATTAGGAGAGGGGATTCTTGTTAAATCACGTAAGAAAAAGGAAGGCATGTTTTTCCCCCCCTCCCCCCTCAGTCATTTGTAGTACCGTATCTTGACGTATCTTCTCATATTTTATTCTTGTCTTGTTATCAGAGATCTCTTCTGTCAGCAGTCTTTACTCCCCTTTTTCCTTGAAGCATGTGCAATTTATCTCGTCCAAATTGTTTCTTTTGAAGATGCTTGCAAATAGCGGCGCGAATCAGGGACGGCGTCCAGGCGTGCCGGAATCCCACAGGAGGGCTTTGTGCCTAGTGCCCCCACCCCCACAAATTCGGGGGTGGTATAGGGCACAGCAGGCAAGGGCCGTCCCCCCCACAATCCTGGGGGGGTTAAGGAGGCCAATTACCCCCATCATAGCCTCCAAATTACCTCGTGTGGGTCGGAGAGATGTTATTGTCAGCCATCTTCCGATGCGCCACCTAGTGAGTGCTCTGCTCACTTTTGAACCAGGCCCCTGGCCACCACTGGCATGCAGGTCTTGGAAGGTTGCTGAGAAGGGAACACAAGGTTCCCCATTCCTGGTGATGGCAAATGCACTTCCACTGGCACCAGTGAAGAGACCTAGGCATCTTTCACCATCCACAGCCTGAACTGAGCCCGCTTCACAATTTCCTCTTCAATGGGTAGAAAACATGTAGGCAGTGCAGCAGGAACACTGGGTTAGTTAGCCTGATTCTCTGATTCAGCACAGCGTGTGAACAATTACATTGAAAAGTTATCGGGGGGGGGGGAATTAAAGAACTTACAAATATTCAAAACATCTGTCAAATCTGAATACTTGAAATGTTGGATTTTGAACATGCAAACTATAATAAGCTACCTGGCATGCTGAAAAATTGCCCAGAATTGCATTTGTGTTTCAGGGGCCAAGTTTCGATGCTTAGAAATTTTGGAGCTCCGGGTTAACACCCCAGAGGACAGGATCACACTTCAAAACGACCTTAACAGATTAGAGAACTGGGCCAAAACAAACAAGATGAATTTTAACAGGGAGAAATGTAAAGTATTGCACTTGGGCAAAAAAAATGAGAGGCACAAATACAAGATGGGTGACACCTGGCTTGAGAGCACTACATGTGAAAAGGATCTAGGAGTCTTGGTTGACCACAAACTTGACATGAGCCAACAGTGTGACGCGGCAGCTAAAAAAGCCAATGCAATTCTGGGCTGCATCAATAGGAGTATAGCATCTAGATCAAGGGAAGTAATAGTGCCACTGTATTCTG
The DNA here is from genome assembly GCF_964270895.1 of Podarcis filfolensis. Classification (NCBI taxonomy): domain Eukaryota; kingdom Metazoa; phylum Chordata; class Lepidosauria; order Squamata; family Lacertidae; genus Podarcis; species Podarcis filfolensis. The sequence continues at coordinate 28,860,567 of NC_139604.1, read as the reverse complement.
CTCTGGTCAGACCTCACCTGGAGTACTGTGTCCAGTTCTGGGCACCACAGTTCAAGAAGGACATTGACAAACTGGAACGTGTCCAGAGGAGGGCAACCAAAATGGTCAAAGGCCTGGAAACGATGCCTTATGAGGAACGGCTAAGGGAGCTGGGCATGTTTAGCCTGGAGAAGAGGAGGTTAAGGGGTGATATGATAGCCATGTTCAAATATATAAAAGGATGTCACATAGAGGAGGGAGAAAGGTTGTTTTCTGCTGCTCCGGAGAAGCGGACACGGAGCAATGGATCCAAACTACAAGAAAGAAGATTCCACCTAAACATTAGGAAGAACTTCCTGACAGTAAGAGCTGTTCGACAGTGGAATTTGCTGCCAAGGAGTGTGGTGGAGTCTCCTTCTTTGGAGGTCTTTAAGCAGAGGCTTGACAACCATATGTCAGGAGTGCTCTGATGGTGTTTCCTGCTTGGCAGGGGGTTGGACTCGATGGCCCTTGTGGTCTCTTCCAACTCTATGATTCTATGATTCTATGATTCTATGTTAAGAGAAACCATGTAGTAAAAGCCCTGGAAAACTTACAAGGGAACGTGTTGCCAAACAAGCATACACACAAAAAAGGGAGGGTGGAGAATAATTTAGACCAAAAATGATCAGCAACGGAAATGATTTTAGAAGGCTCGTGTTGGCCGTATTACAGCTGCACAAATTAGAGTGTTAAAAGCAGCTGGCACCACAGTGCAAAACCCCAGAAAGAGCGATGTTCTAATAATTAACATGGTGTGTAAACACTTAACACACACACTCATTACAAAAGCTGACATGTGATTATTGCAGTAAATAGAAGCACCATATTCAATTTGCGATGATTTATAGGTTCGGGCCTTTTATTCATGAACCACTGGAACAGCTGCTGGGTCTGTTCGTAAGAGAGTTTGGAGCACAGCTACCATGAATTATTTATTCCTGAACTAGTAAGTAACACAAATACGTCTTTCGCTGTCTCTTACTGAAAAGAAACATTTCACTTCTGTAATGCAGGGGTAGTCAACACAGTGCCCTTCCAGATGTTGCTGAACTACAACACCCGCTGGCCCCATCTGTCATGGATGCTTTAGCTGAGATTCCTGCATTGCAGGGGGTTGGCCTGGATGATGGTCCCTTCCAACTCTACAAATCTATACAATGGTAAGGTAAAGGTAAAGGGACCCCTGAGCATTAGGTCCAGTCGTGGCCGACTCTGGGGTTGCGGCGCTCATCTCCCTTTATTGGCCAAGGGAGCAGGCGTACAGCTTCCGGGTCATGTGGCCAGCATGATTAAGCCTCTTCTGGCGAACCAGAGCAGCATACGGAAACACCGTTTACCTTTCCGCTGGAGCGGTACCTATTTATCTACTTGCACTTTGACATGCTTTCGAACTGCTAGGTGGGCAGGAGCAGGGACCGAGCAACGGGAGCTCACCCCATCACAGGTATTAAAACCGCTGACCTTCTGATCGGCAAGTCCTAGGCTCTGTGGTTTAACCCACAGCGCCACCTGCGTTCCTCTATACAGTGGTACCTTGGTTTAAGAACAGCTTAGTTTAATGGACTATATGGAATTGGCGGAAATGACTGGCAGAATCCGAGACTTGGGAGAAGAGGTGGTGGAGGAAGACTGGAAGAAATTTAAAGACTATCTTCAGAAATATTGTAAAATTAATGAATGCTAAAATTATGTTCGGATTGGCAATAAGTGGTATTCAGCAACAAAAGTTAATAAGAATATGCAAAAATGAATTGATAAATGGATGAAAATATAGAGTTATAATATGTTATGATATAGAGTTAAGATAAATGAAAGAGGGTAAGGATTTGCTGAATTGATTATGTAAATGGGAATACAAAAAGGGGAGGTGTGAGGAGGTCAAGGAAACAAGCAAATGAGCTTAAGGATATCAAAAAATGGATTTTTTGTATTTTTCTTTTTCTTTGTTTTTCTTTTATTCTGTAAATCTCTGTTTTTTGTAAAACCCTAATAAATATCTTTAAAAAAAATAAATAAGAACAGCTTAGTTTATGAACAACTTGGATTAAGAACGCTGCAAACCCGGAAGTAGGTGTTTTGGTTTGTGAACTTTGCCTCACATGTTCCATTTGTAAATTGAGCCCCCCACTACTATGGGAAAGCACGCCTTGGTTTAAGAACGCTTTGGTTTAAGGATTAAGTTCATAAACCAAGGTCCCACTGTAATTCTATGAATAGGAGAACTTCTGTGAGAGGCCAACATTTAATGGGGTGCCCTTAAGCCTGCAGGCTTTAGGAAGGAGGCACAAGTTTCCGCCAGGGTGCTAGAGCCCTCCCAACTCCTTCCCAAAGCCCCGTAAGTGCTTGCCTGGCTCTGGGAAGGAGGAAGGACTCTAGGACCCTGGCAGAGCCCTCATGCCCCCTTCACAGAGCTGGGCAAGTGCTTACCAGACTTTGAATAGGTGCTCTCCTTGGTTGTACCTAAATCCACCTCTGTATGCACAGAACTGAGCCCTCGCCAATTTGACATCACAGCCAAAAAGGACCATGAGCCAGGCTTCTCTGCCCCCACCAGACCTCCAATGATGGGCATGGTCTTTCGTTCTACCTCTGGGGTGAATGCTATTCCCTCTCCAGGTTCCCCTTGCGCGTTTTTAAAGAATGTGCGATACGTGAAAGCGCTTAAAGCCAGCATTAGATCTGAGGCTTACTGGGCACCTAAAATCTGTACTTAGCTTACCGCTCATATGCGATTATACTAACGACAAGCTGCGGCTCCAATACGCTCAGGCAAGCATTGCTAATGTAGCACAAGCTGTAAAAGTTCCATCTTTCACGCTTATTACTTAATTCAACACAGCTTCAGAACCGCACAGCTCAAACGCTGCTGGCATAGCCTGGTTTGATCCGGGCTTTCAGAAGTTCAACAGCCGCAGTTCTGAATTCCCCACGATTGCTTTAGTGGACTTTAAATCAAATCTCAGCAGGATAATTTATGGCCCTGTAAGAGGATGCCGACAAGTCTCCTTCAGTGGAACAAAATGTAATTTAGAAGACAAGGCATTCACTATCCACACTGAAATATGCAGTAGGCTATCACTACTGTAACTGCAGCACAGCCAACAATGTCCTTGCAGCAATATTTTTGGCTTTCTGTGCAGTGGGGCTGATGTTTGTGCAATGAAGGATGCAAGTTTACAGATTTAGGAGTCTGGGGTTTTTTTATTTGAAAAAATACATCCCCCCTCCCAAAAAAAAATCTCTGGTAATACTTGGATGAGTTGTGCATTCTTATCCTACTGTGAAAGACAATGTCTCCCCCCCAAGATAGGATAGAATCGGTGCCTTTTTTCTGGGGGTACTCAAGGGTACGCAGCACGGGAACCTTTTTTTTTCCTAGAAGAAAAACACTGGTTAAAATTGTGGCACTTACTGTAACTTCATGGTGAATACTGGCACCTATTTTTCTTAAAAAAAGAAGCACCGGATAGGATGATATTTAGGCTTCTATCCAATGCAATGCTAAGCAACTGGATAGTTTGGTTAGAGCATGGTGCTGATAATGCCAAAGTTGCAGGTTTGATCCTCGTACGGGACAGCTGCATATTCCTGCATTGCAGGGGGTTGAACTAGATGATCCTCAGGGTCCCATCCAACTCTACTGTTCTATGAACTGCCCTAACAGTGCACTTGCATGGCAAGACTTTCAGCCCTCTCCCTGCACCCCCACCCCAGTATAAAAGATTTGGGGGCATGCACTCCCATTGCACAAGTGCAAATCCTTGCACTGGTAGGGCAGTTACTTAGTACTGCATTGCTTGCAAGTGTTTCTGTGTGTTTGTGACGCCCAGCGAAACATACAAAACAGTGGCTCTAGACTCCTAGATACTTTAGGCACAGGCCCGTGACCTACAAATGCAAATTTAGGTCTCTGAGCATATTAAGAGGGCAAATTGAGAAGAACAGGCAATCCGAGGCCCAGCACAAAAGAACTGGAGCTCCCCCAGCAACATCTGTAAACGACACACTTTCTGAAGCAAGCAGTACTTACCTAAACCTAAGGAAGTGAGATGTTCAAACATAGTCCAGCTGTGATCATCCACATAATGGTTCTTTAGTATGAGCAACTGGCACAGATCTCTGGCTGTTATATCACTTGGTACTTCCAAAGCCCTGCTAGAGTCATCCTCACTATATATTTTGATTACCTGTGAAAAAGGCAAAAGAAGATTAGCTGATACATACAGACATGTAAAATGTGAAAATGCTGGTTTCATTAGCAGGTGATTTTGTTTTATGCACGCAGCATGGTGAGAACCTTCCTCTGTAACAATTGCTCTGTGTGCGATATTTGACGCAATTACTTCCGGTTTAAGAACCGTCTATAGATATAACTTGGGGGGGGGGGGAATCCAACAGATACATAAATATAGGCAGGGCTATTTTTCTAGAAAAAGAGTTGCCGGAACTCACCATGAACAACTCCCTTGTTCGCTTGTAATGGCATCAGCACCCACCTGAGATGTGCCACTACCAAGAAGGCCCTCTGCCTGATTCTCTGTAACTTGGCTTCTCGCAGGGAGGGAACTGCCAGAAGGCCCTTGGTACTGGACCTCAGTGTCCGGGCAGAATGATGGGGGTGGAGACGCTCCTTCAGGTATACTGGGCCGAGGTCTTTTAGGGCTTTAAAGGTCAGCACCAACACTTTCAATTGTGCTCAGAAACGTACTGGGAGCCAATGTAGGTCTTTCAAGACTGGTGTTATGTGGTCTCAGCGGCCACTCCCAGTCACCAGTCTGGCTGCCGCATTCTGGATTAGTTGTAGTTTCTGGGTCACCTTCAAAGGTAGCCCCACGTAGAGCGCATTGCAGTAGTCAAAGCGAGAGATAACCAGAGCACGCACCACTCCGGCGAGACAGTCCGCAGGCAGATAGGGTCTCAGCCTGCATACCAGATGGAGCTGGTAAACAGCTGCCCTGGACACAGAATTGACCTGCGCCTCCATGGACAGCTGTGAGTCCAAAATGACTCCCAGGCTGCGCACCTGGTCCTTCAGGGGCACAGTTACCCCATTCAGGAACAGGGAATCCTCCACACCTGCCCGCCTCCTGTCCCCCCAAAACAGTACTTCTGCCTTGTCAGGGTTCAACCTCAATCTGTTAGCCGCCATCCATCCTCCAACCGCCTCCAGGCACTCACACAGGACCTTCACCGCCTTCACTGGTTCTGATTTGAAAGAGATTTGTTTTTATATCAGCAAAAATGCCCGTTATTACGAAAGGGTGCGTACAAGAAGAGAACACAAGAGATTGCACTCAATACATCACTTTGTGAAAGTAGAACAACTCTGATGCGGAAGGGGATTTCTCCTCCCCCTCTGTCCCCCAAATCTGTGCTGGGGGTTCCCCTGCCAACTCTTTGGAGCACATTTGAGGATGGCACAGGGCACATGCAGGGTGAGGAAGGGAAGTTGTTCTGCTCACACTTTGGTTGTCGATCGCTGCCCTTTGCTGCAAGGGCCCTCCAAAGGGATATGATGATGCATGTTTCCACCCATTGCCCTCTGATTCAGCACACTGATATGACACCATGTGGTGTAACATTTGCAAACACAGAAGTGTTGCCTCTGTTGCGGAACGCCACATCATGTGTACCTCTTTAAAACACTTCAAAGCCTAAGCATTTCCCATCCTATCTTTAAAGCAATTTTTAAAACTCATGCATCTAACAACATACACACATGCACACACGAAATGGTAGAGGAGATTCAAATGCAGGACACAATTGCAGGAAGAAAAAGCTGTCTAGACCTCAGGCATCTGTGTATCAAGTTTAGTTTGTGGGATATTACAGAAAAACTCAGAACCCACATTTACACATAATTCATCAAAGTCGCTTCAGTGCTGCGTTAAAAAAAAAAAGTCTTTACTACCAAAGGTCTGTAAGCAATTCCTTATGTGCAGTTTCTAGGCTACAATACTCTTCAATCTGCATCCACAAAAGAATCCAAATGTCCACTCAGTCAAGATTTACTGCTGGCAGAAATAACTGTTCGGTAGGCCGCCCAATATACTTCCAAGGCAAGTTAACAGTCTGAAGGTTAGATTCTGACCTTCTGGAAGCCTAATTTATTTGAGAGAAGACTAGGACAAAGACATGGAGCGCCGGTTTCCTCAATAGCAAGAAATCTGTTCCCTCTCCCCCTTTCCAAGGCAGGGAGTTCTGCCAAGGAAAGAGGATTATGAGCACTGGATGCTGCTAGCCTTGCCAATTTCCTTGGTTACTATATGAAGAATATTCAAGTATTTGGAAGAAATGAGCAGAGGGGTTGGAAGAGAAATCAAAAATCTAAGTGGGGGCGGGGGGGACGACGACAGGGAGAGGTAGAAAGCTCATCAAGCCAAGGAGAGTGGTAAGCATTGGCTCATTACCATGTTCTTGTTCAAGGGCATATAAAACATTTTCACTGATTGTGCCTTTTTCCGTGCAATTGCTCCCATACAATATAGCTGTTAGCTCAGCTTTCCTTTTAAAAAAACGAAACCTCATAAAGCTCCACGAAGGTCACTGAAAGATATCAGAAAAGAAAAAGGAAAGGAATCAAAGCACACGCTGCTGACCTTTGGATAAAAAATGTGTGCACTTCAGCAAAAGGGTGCAGTGTTCTTTCTTGTTTATTTGCACCCTGCTTAATGCCAAAACAGGCTTCTAAGTGGTTTACAAAGTATTTAAAAAGTTACAAAGTTAGTTTCCTTTCCAGCATTTATATCCTATCCTTCATCATTAAAACGACCTCACAACAATAAAAAGCACTTCAAACCAATTTTTTTAAATTAAAAAAATCTTTTTTTTTTTAACAACTGCAATTTAGTACATAAATTATTCTATCCCCACACCACTCCATGGTCCAATGCACCTAAGACAAAAGGCCTGAAATAAGACAGGGGTTTTCAGCTAGCAATGAAAGATGGCCCAGTATTGGCAACAGATTGACCTAAGAGGAAAGGGTGATCCAAAACTGGGGTGCCACTACAGAGAAGGCCTTTCCCCAAGTCCTAAACTGAAAGGCTTTTCTTGGTGATGGTATAACAAGAAGGGCCTCCATTCACAAATCAAACAACATGGTACGTCCAATATTACAAACTATCATGCAAATGTATAAGAGGTTAACTTGAGCTCAGCATAGGAATCTAAGACAAATAACTAAGGATCCTGTCTGAAATTGCTTTCAGTTTGGGCATATACACACAAATACTCAGAGCAAACCACTGCCACTAACTGTAATGAAGTAAAGGAGTGAGGTATTATAGACTTGAGAGGACGGAGGTCAGGAGTAAATCAAACCCCGACTCTACAGCAGAATGAACTGCTACATGTTATTTGCAGAAGCGTAATCCAGAACATGAGAACCAAATACCACCGTCACCCAAGAAGCATACACACATATTAAAAGGTCCGAATCCACTGCTTAAAATACTATCTTCCTAATTTTAACAGTGGTTTAGGTCTAGCAGAAGTTCACTAGGAAAGGCTGTCATCACATTCATTTCTCTTTTCAGGATTCTGCCTCTCTTTGAGGTCTTTCCAACTACAGCTTTAGTTTCAGTACAGCTCCCTGGATAACAGTACACATTGGCAGCACCCACAACCCATTTAAACAGAAAATGGTGTGTTATTCCAATTTCCAGTGACACACATTCTAGTTTTTATCTTCAAAGTTTTAAACATAGCTGATACTGGCTGGAACAGAGTTCAAAATGAGCAAGTCCCTGATCTAAACCTCACCTCTGCCCATAACCACTCTGGCTGGCAGGGCTGTCAACTTTTGAACCAAGCCCTGTGCCTTTAACTGTGATCCAATTTGCAGCAGCTGGCAAGCAATATTGATCTCCGCCTGGTGGGAAGCTTCACCTGCTGGTTTCTGTAGATCAAAGGGATGTTAAAGGCACAGGAGTAATCTACTCTATTTTTTACAGTCAGCTAGCAATTCTACTAGGAGGCCTCAGGCAAAGCACTATATTGCCTACAACATTTTGCACAGCTTACACGATATACCAACCAACCTTGCAGGATTGCTGTACGGCCTGTGGAGTTTAAAACTGAAATCCTACGCAGTACACACTTACTTGGGAGTAAAGCCCCATTAAACTCAAGAGGGCTTAAGTAAATAGTCGTAACACAGTAATAGTATTGCAAGGCTGGGGGACATGTGCCCCTTCCAGAAATGGCAGCACTGCAACTCCCACCAGCCCCAGCTAGCAGGGCTAAGAGAGAGGATAATGGGAGTTGTAGTTCGGCAAGTCTGCTCTAAGTTGTGAAAAGTGTCGGGTACATGATGCATTTGTACAATGGCACATTAGTACAACTGCAAGCCAGACACTATTTGAAAAGACATCGGTGCTAATAAATTTGTGTATCACAGTGCAATGGTGCTAGTCAGTGCTAGCTCCAAGATTCTGGGGGCCCTCAAGCACAGCAATCCCCAATGAGCTTCCCTTGCCTTCTAAGAGGTGAGCCATGGAAACAGAGAATTGTCTTAGGCTGTATCTGATCTTGCATATCCCGTAAAGGTAAAGGTAAAGGGACCCTTGACCATTAGGTCCAGTTGTGACCGACTCTGGGGTTGCGGCGCTCATCTCGCTTTACTGGCTGAGGGAGCCGGCATACAGCTTCCGTGTCATGTGGCCAGCATGACTAAGGCCGCTTCTGGCAAACCACAGCAGCGCACGGAAACGCAGTTTACCTTCCCGCCAGAGCGGTACCTATTTATCTACTTGCACTTGATGTGCTTTCGAACTGCTAGGTTGGCAGGAGCAGGAACCGAAAAACGGGAGCTCACCCCGTCGTTGGGATTCGAACCGCCGACCTTCTGATCGGCAAGTCCTAGGCTCTGTGGTTTAACCCACAGCACCACCTGCGTACTAAGTGGAAAGGGCAAGCCTGTTCAGGTGGAGGGCCTTCTGCTGGTTTGCAGGGTCTGGCAAACGTCTCACCTCATCTCACCACGCTCTGGAGCCAACCTTGTTACCATCATTCATGTTTTGAAGTTTCAGCGGAACACAGCATAGGAAGCGAAGTATCCAGACATGTCCTCGAATCGGTTAACAAGCACTTGAATCATGTTTTGGGAGCGGGGTTATTTTGTGCGACTTTTATTTGAGAGATCTCATCATGAATGAAAACTGATTCCCACGTTACAGATATTCCCCACCCCTCTTCAGCTTTTGTGAACATTCATGATTTCAAGTTCAGTAAAGGTAGAATGAAGAGTTTTTTAACTTCTGGGGCTTTTCCTTCTCCTGAAATAAACTCTTGGCCTGTAACAGGTTAATGACGGGCAGAAATTCAGCACATACCGCTTTAAAATGTTTAAAAGCCCTGCTGAATATTTTGGCTGGTTATTTCTGGTCAGCTTGGGATCTGGTCAACTTGATCCCCAAGTTGTGCAGAAATAAACCAGCCAAAACATAAAACAGGGCTTTTTAAATTTTTTATGTATCTAAAACGCCTCGAGTTTTCACTGTGAAATGAATTATAGCAGCAATATATTTCACTGGAGTGGCTACAAGAACAGAAATCACCACACTTACGAACAGGGGAGGAAAGAATCTAACACTGCTTACATAATCTTAATCAAAATACTAAAGCCCCATAATAATAATAATTTTATTATTCATATGCCACTCATCTGACTGATTGCTAACTACTTCGTAGACAAGGGATTGCCACAAGCCAGGCCTCTTTTTTAAAAAACACCACCACCACCTAATACTCTGTTGGGTCTTACACACTACTTCATTTACAGTGACCATATTATAGAATGTCAGTACATTTAAAACAACAGGAGCGGCTTTATCTACATATCAAAGCAGAAACAGCAGCAAGAAAAAGGCTCAGAGATGTGTTCGGGGTTTTTTTTAAGTTATCCATTTATTTCAGTCATTTCCATCCTGCTGCCCAAGTTCCCAGGGCAACTGATGAACTGTATAATTTTGCAAGGGAGCACACATGCTAAATCCTCAGGAAGGCTGGAGATCCCACATTTAAATTAAGAGGAAAGGCAGCAATTTATGCACAGCGTGCCTTTCACACTGGATGCAATACTTATATTCTACTTTTGGGTAACCTCTGCTTCCAAAACAGAGACATGCCTCCCCTGCCCCTCAGCCTCCGAAGTCACCTACCCGTTTTTGCAGAACTATTGGAGTAACCACAGGCAAGGTTGCCCTTCTTCCGTACAAGCTCATTTCTGTCAGTCACAGGTAATTTAGCTCTTGTCCAGACCACTTGCAAAATTAAGAAGACAAAAAATAAAAATAAAAAACCAACCCCTCTGTGGATCAGCTCCCAGTCATCCACACCTTAATGAGAGTTGGTGCATAGAGACGACTAGCAAAGCAATAAAAGGCATGCTGTTTCAGTGAATCCACTCCTTCGGAAAGCCAATTAAGGACGACTCCCAGACAGAACTAGCCAATGGTAGGCCGATCGGGATACATGGGCAGGACTCCTCCTCTGTCCTTGGAAACACATTGCGATACTTCTGCTTTTTAAGTTTAAAGACCCAGATTGAACAAGCATTTAAATCACTCAAAATCTCATCTGCCTACAGTGCCTTCGCCGATGCAGCGGGGAGTTGCATCTTACTCCTCTCCCAGATAGATTAATTGTTTCAGTTTGAAATGAAAGACACACACTCTTTACCTCCAAACTGTTATGCAACCCTTAGAAATGGCATGGATTGGAGCTGAAAATATAAGCAACGTGCATAATCCGGACCTGCTTTTTATCAGACAAGGATATGTTCCAACAACAAAGGGAGGGAGTTACATACTGTACTGCTAAACTGGTAATAGATTTGGTCCAGGAGGGTCAATTATCTTCCTGTGTCTCAGTTGCTAACTTACTTACTTACTGAGCTGGTCACAAAAATAGGCCCCAAAATTCCCCACCTCCCATTTATGGCCAAGCCAGGGTAATTTCTTTTTGTGCCAATAAGGGCAGACAGTTAAATTGAAGCAGTAGCTTTGACAATGGGATATTTCTCTGGCCTGTGCTTAAAAAGAGGAGCGTCTATTGCACACTACAGGAAAATACACAACCATATTTTTATAGCACATCCCCGAATAGCTCATAGCTCCTTCAGCACTCAGGACTAGTAATCCCTGCCAAAACTGCTGTCGTGTTTTCTTGAAATAGCTGGAATGTAGCCAATGACAGACAATAGACAAGAGGGTTAAAAAACACACCAAAAAAACAACCTCCAGGTCTCATTAGTTAGAAATTTTAAAGAATTAAGTCTTAATCAGTTACAAGGGAGGAAAGACCATGCCAATATATCCAATAACTCATTTCTTAAATACAGGCACACAAACATGCTGGAGCATGTCTAGCTAACGTTATGAAGCTTATCCTTTTTTTATCTCGGTAAGCCATTCACAGAATTAGGTTTATAAATTTTGATGGGGACCAGACAAAAGCAGTAACCTGTGATCATGATCTGGCAGTCCTTAAACCACAACACAGGAACACAGTGTTACAAAATTTGGGTGTCTCCCCCTCTCTCTGCCAAGCGACGGCAAGAGCCCACGGGGTCTTAGGCACTCACACAGGATCCGTGCTTCTTTGGAGAATTGAAGACGCATCGGAGACTGTCGTGGCTTTAAGAAATATGGTTTATTTACACCTTCAGTCTGCATGGAGGGAGTCCAGATGTGGTCATTTCATGGCAGCAGCGCAGGCAGCCTCAAGCCTGTCCAAGATGGATCTCAGCTCCTTTTCCTGTCCAAGATGGATCTCAGCTCCTTTTCCTGTCCAAGATGGATCTCAGCTCCTTTTCCTGTCCAAGATGGATCTCAGCTCTTCTTCCTCCCAGCAACCCTTGCCCCACCCCCCAGGCAGTTACCCTGGCAACCTTCCAAATCTCCAGTCTCTGTTCACACCTGGGGCAAGGGGAAAGGAGTTCTCTTGTATTGTTAATGTCCCTCAGCTGTTCTAGCTCTGCCAGGTTGCTTTGCATAAGCGAGCCCAGGAATTCCTTTGGCGCTTGCATTCTCCCTTCATATCACAAATAACCAAAATCCTAGCATTTATTAATTTCCAGGGTTTACCCTAAATCTATATCACCAGGAAGCTCCCTTTTATTGAGTCAGACCATTGGTGCATCAAGCTCAGTCTTACCTCCTCTGACCTGAAGCAACTAATCAAGGTTTCAGATAGTATCTTTTCACAGCATTACCTGGACGCACCAGGGCTTGAACTCAGGACCTCCTGCATCTCCCCACTGTGGAAGGACATCTGGATCCAGAATTGGCCTCCACAGTCACCTACGGACACACCTCTAAGACCATGGAAGATAATCTTACTCAGCTACGAGTGATCGCCAAAGCAGCAGCAGCAGCATGGATAACAGGGGCTCTACCAATGAACTATAGTCCTTCCCCATAGCCTTAATTCCCTAGTGATTTGCCTTGTGCAACAAAGAAAGGTGCAATGTGATAGAATCATTTTTTGCTCCATAATGCCAGTCAACAGAAGGCTGGGCAAATGCACAGGAAACTTTGGAGATTCAGCACTTCTCAGCTTTCTACATTATTTCCCACCGCAAGCACAGTCTCTTACATTCTCCGCAAGAGAATTTTTTATTTTAAGCATTTAAAATGTTTGTGATCTTATAATGTGAATTGCATGTCTTCTGGTAGCTGCTCAGCTAGTAATCACTCAGGGCTAGAAATACGCTTCATGGGACCCCTGACCGTTATGTCCAGTCATGGACGACTCTGGGGTTGCGGCGCTCATCTCGCTTTACTGGCTGAGGGAGCCGGTGTTTGTCTGCAGACAGCTTATGGGTCATGTGGCCAGAATCACTAAGTCGCTTCTGGCGAACCAGAGCAGTGCACGGAAACGCCGTTTTCCTTCCCACCGGAGAGGTACCTACTTATCTACTTGCACTTTGACGTGCTTTCGAACTGCTAGGTTGGCAGGAGCTGGGACCGAGTAACGGACGAACCGCCGACCTTCTGATCGGCAAGCCCTAGGCTCTGTGGTTTAGACTACAGCGCCACCCGCATCCCTTTCATGCTATATGCTAGGTAACCGATTCTAAAAAGTTATGTTCATTAGCTATCTAGGAGAATTGACATGTAATATTCAAGCAGCTAGGAGTGATACTGAGTCTTCCAATTTCACCTCTATTTAGAGGTTATTTATTTAAAAAAATAGGACACTGCAGTCACACAGGGGGTGGCAAACACCTTTAAAATATGTTCTTATTTGGCAGTATCTATAAACAGGCAAGACCTTCTTCTTTTCCTATTTCCTTCATTATACAATTCAAGCTGTGCTTTGATACCCCCTTTATAATTTTATCCGTTTCATTCACTCCTGATATTTAATTTTTCTTCTGACTTTATTATCAAAAGCCCCTTGTGTTGAACTTTTTGGTTAATGTTTGTTTTTCCCTTTGTGAACACTCTATGGCATTACATGTTGTTGGCCTCCATCTGTCTCGAGAGACAATGGAGTTCACCTCTGCAGGGGGGGGTCAAACTGCTATCTTAGCAGCACCGAAGTGACCTCCCCAGTGCACAAGCCTGTACAGTGCGTATGGAGCTCCTGGGCTCAGCCTCATCCACGTGTCAGATCAATAAACTGAAACCAGAGCTATAACAACTCTAGTCTCCAGGCTTCTGTGACATCCCATCAGCTCAACCAATGACTAATGAGAAGTCATTCACTTGTAGTTAATACACAGCACATACACTTTAGGAGTTGCTCTTTAAGATCCTGTGGGAAATCAATATACTAGCAAATCCACATACTTGTTGTGGTAGTTTGATGCTTCTGGAAGCCCCAACTAGTCCAAAATGCAGCGGCTAAGCTACTAATGGATGCAGATGGCTGACAGCATGTAACATGTCTGCACTGGCTACTCATATATTACCTGTCCAGGTTCAATGCTCTTGTGTTGATATACAGTAGCCTGAACAACTTGGGTCCAGGACACCTTCAGCACCATCTGAGTCTTAATCCCAACTGGATCACTAAGATCATGTAGACAACCACTGTTGGTTTCCTCCCCAAGTCACAAAGGCTTGTCTAGCCTCAACCAGAAGTCAGGTGTTTAGTGTCACTGGTTACACGCTGTGGAATGCTCTTCCAGCAAAGATTCAGCAGGCATCCTTGCTTCAGACTTTCAAGTGTCCCTTGAAGACATTGTTTTATGCCAATAGGACTAAGTGGTTGTTCAGACGTTTATTGAGTAGCCAGTCAGTTTAATGATTGTTCTGTACTGCTTTTAATGGGACCAAAATTTAGAAGGATAGTCAGATATAGGACCCTGGGTGCTGCTCTCTCAAAGCTTTCCCTGGTTTATTGCAACTAGGGAAGAAAATCAATGTTCCTCAAAAAGCATGCATGTTTGAGCAAATACTCTATATGCAACAGCATCTTTGATTGTGAAAGATGTGGAACTGCTTGCAGACCCAGCCAAAGTCATTAAAAAAAAAATCTGGCTTGGAGGGTCAAACATTTGCTCCTTGTCAAATTATCTTTACATCAGAAGCCATAAAGCCAAATACAGCACAGCAATTCTCAGTTTGTTGCCAAAGTAAAGAGATGCTCAGCTCCAACCTTGGCTCATATCACTACAGTCAAGCAGCAGCAAATCCATAGTAACAATATAATCACTTTCAGCATTAGACTAAATACCCATTTGCTTTATTATCTTGAGGCTTAGGCACAGAATCTGGGGCTGCTTTGTTTTGGAAATTTCCACAATACAACCTCTGCTCTGCTGCAGCTCGTGGAATGAAGTTCCCTTCCCTTGCCTTTAGTATTGGGTCATTTCAGCTATCATTGCTAACGAAACTGAATCAGAAGAAAGTCCCAGTGCTCTCTGTGGGCTCAGTCCAACTGAGCTCAGCATCTCACTGAACTGTCAGATGAATACAGCTCTGTATAATATAATACGCAACAAGCCCAGTGCTCTCGGGAAGCTGCTTCCCTAATGGCTGCCCTAGACCTCTTGTGATAGGCAGGTGGATCTGGGGTCCCACCTCCACCATAAAATTACAGCACTATTATCACAGAACCATAGAAACGTAGAGTTGGAAGGGACCCTGAGGATCATCTAGTTCAGTGTTTCCCAAACTTGTGTCTCCAGCTGTTTTTGGACTACAACTCCCATCATCCATAGCTAGCAGGAGCAGTGGTCAGGGATGATGGAAACTGTAGTCCAAAAACAGCTAGAGACACAAGCTTAGGGAACACTGATCCAGTCCAACCCCCTGAAATGCAGGAATATGCAGCTGTCCCATATGGGGATCAAACCTGCAACCTTGGCATTATCAGCACCACGCTCTGACCAACTGAGCTATCTAGGCTCATGTTAACAGACCTGGCTTCCCCTAAAGAATCCTGGGAACTGTAGTTTAAGGGTGTTGAGAGTTCTTAGGAGACCCCTATTCTCCATGTGGAGCTACAATTCCCAGATATGTCAAACTGCAGTGTCTGGGTGAACCAGTGACCCATCAGACATTGCTGGACTCAGATCAGCTCCAGACAACATAACCTAAACTCAGAAATAATGGAATTTGTAGTCCAATAATGTCTTAACAGTCACGGGTTTCCCATCATTTTGTTAAGACAACAAATCGTTTTCAAGGCTTTCCTGCTATACTGCTTTAAGCGCTTGCAAATATGAAAAGTGAGGCATGGGTTGTTGTTTTTAGGAATGTCGCTCCAATGTTTGCTAGAATTTCTATATCCTCATTATCACGGGCTTGCAGCTATTCACAGCTCTGAGCTCTCATAAACACAGCGTCTTAACAGGCTATTTGTAGCTCATGGGATCACCATACACCTTGGGCTTGCAAGATTTTTCTTTTTCTTTTTCTAAGATGGTAGCTCCAGTAGTGATGTATGGAAGTGAGAGCTGGACCATAAAGAAGGCTGATCGCCGAAGAATTGATGCTTTTGAATTATGGTGCTGGAGGAGACTCTTGAGAGTCCCATGGACTGCAAGAAGATCAAACCTATCCATTCTTAAGGAAATCAGCCCTGAGTGCTCACTGGAAGGACAGATCCTGAAGCTGAGACTCCAATATTTTGGCCACCTCATGAGAAGAGAAGACTCCCTGGAAAAGACCCTGATGTTGGGAAAGATGGAGGGCACAAGGAGAAGAGGACGACAGAGGACGAGATGGTTAGATAGTGTTCTCGAAGCTACCAGCATGAGTTTGACCAAACTGCAGGAGGCAGTGGAAGACAGGAGTGCCTGGCATGCTCTGGTCCACGGGGTCACAAAGAGTCGGACACAACTAAACGACTAAACAACAACAACAACAAAGATGGTAGCTGACTTTATATCGCCACACATTGACACCAACATATCGGTGACAAGTTCAGTTGATGGATATTGTACATATATGGCTATTTGCTTGTTAATTAAAAGAATCTCTTCTAAATTACTACATAAAATCTGGAACTTCATGTTGAAGACAACACATATGGTACCATGAGTGAAATACTTTGTGGGAAGGTACTATGGAATAGTTGAGGGTTCTGTATCCTTTATCTTTTTCGCATAAGAGAGGTGAGGAATGGAAGTGGGAGAAGTTTAAAACAACCATTTTAAAAAAAACCAGTGTCTTTATTTCAGTTACCTTCTTGCTATACTCAAAACAATGGCAGAAGTTTGAGTAAACAGGGATGGAAGAACACTGAGACAAAAATAGTGGTTTTAAATAATGGCAGAGGTTTGTGTATAGCAGGGATGGAGTAATGCTGAAGGTTTTTTAAAAAAACAAGCAAACCAGTTTTAACAAGGAGAAATAGCAGAGAACGGTACAATATAGAAGCTCACGCCACAAAGCTAATATCACAGTGGGTGCCTTAAATATGCAATACACTCCCCAAAGAAATTTGCCTGGTGCCAACAATTGCATTGGCTGCCCATTGTCTTTCAGGCCTAATTTAACAGGTTAAAATTTAAGGTGACCTGCCTGAGTTTTAAGATCTGCAGGTGAAGTTTAAGATCTACTGGTGGTCCCCATGCCTAATGAAATATGTGAGGCAGAGACTTGTTGGACAGGCTCTTTCTGAAGTGTCTCCCTTGCCTTTTGAGCCATCTCCCTTCTGAGGTGTGCCTCACTACAACATTCATGTCATTTCACTGACAGGAGAAGATGCACTCCTTGCCTAGGCCTCCAGGGAGGAGCAAGGGGCATTGGGCATTTAAATTTTTTGCTGCTGCTGATTATATTTGTAGCTGAAGTCTGTATTTTGCTCCACAGTTGTTTAATCTTATTGTTTAATTTTTTGTTTGAACTGTGAAGATTTCCACCCGGTGACATCTTTGGGAGAAGAAAAGGCTCAGGAGCAAATCCTACACAAATCCAGAGTGGAGTCCCTGAGGCGGTTGGTTGGCACCTTGAGTGCCTCCTTCCCACAACTCCTGCAGTCAAGCTGGTGCTTTCCTTTAGACCACACCAGCAAGCCCAAGAGGGAGGTCTTGTTATCTGGGCAGCCCAAGGCCTCCATACACACTGCCCAGGCTTGGTCACTTCAGTGCTGCTAACGCAGCAGTTTGACTTCACCCCTGGAGATACATTCCATTGCCTCTTGAGACAGATGGATGCCAACCAATCAAAAGGTACAAACACCCTCTCAGATCAAGGAGTAAAGAATCCAAGACCAGCCAAGTTATTTTGGCACCTGAAACATGACAACATCCTTTCATAGAATCGTAGAATTGGAAATGACTCTAAGGGTCAACATGCCCAAAATCAGTTGCCCAAAGCTACCAACTTGCTGCCGGGTAAAAGCTACCCACCCCTGCTGCTCCTTACACGGTACACCATTTTAAAAATAAAAACCAACAAGTGATTTTGTCAGCACCATACCTGCACTTCAATAAGTTCTCGGCACATTTTCTATTTTTGTTTCTCATCATCTAAACTGCTCAAGCTCACCAAATGTATTTGCAAGACTGAACAATTAAAGCAAAGCACTTTCTCCATTATACGAATGTGAAAATATTCATGCACTTCATGGTCACAGCCTATTCAGGCAACAGTGAAGAGAGGGAATCAGGTGTGAAAGGCAAACTCCCTTAACGTAAGGAGCAATCACTAGAAATCTGAAGTTCATAGGCCATTTATATTTTTAAAAATATTCACTAGAAAAGTAGCCACTTAGCTAGGTCAATGAACTCTGGGATCTTGTCATGTTTGCTTTCCAATTAAAAGAGAGAGAAAGAGAGAAATGAGAGACTATGTATGTATCAATATGAGAAACCTCCAGAGGATCTGGAAGATTTCAGAAAAATCTGTTGTGCTCTTTTTTGCAGAGACATTAGGCAGCAATGCTCTTCTATGACCATCTAAGTTTTGCAAGCCACCATCCCTTACAGTTTTATCAATTCCCATGCAAATACGAAACATAATGGCAGGCTATACAGAAGTTCCAGCCAATCTTTGTAATCAACCCAATACATGCAAGGTCCCTTGGAACTTGTCGTTACAACAGCAGCTCCATGTGATGGGCCTAACTTGTGATTCCTGCTCACCCTACTTTATGAAAACCTAAGGGGGGAAGAACCCAAGAAGAGCCCAATGGGGGACTGAGCATGCTCAGAATGCTGAGTGAGATCACATGGCTGAATGGCCGGAACCCTGAACAGGAGCATTCCACACTGCAACATTTTGTTGCAGGTCCCACCTATTCTAGCTATCCCATAGTGGTTCCCACATAAAGATGACCTGATCCAAAATCCCACATAGGAACCTGCCTTTTACAGATCCATGCCATTGATTCTTCTAGCTTAGCATTGTCTACACTGATTGGCAGCAGCTCTCGAGGGTTTCAGGCAGTCCCCCGTCCCCCCAGTCCTTTATTCTTTATACTTTATTGTCACTTGTACAACTTGTATGCAGTGAGATTACATGAGCACCCCCCACTCAGCTCTCTTAGTCTTAATTCCCCTCGTTTACTGACGCACACCCACCAAACCCGAAAGTCAGTTGCCCTGTTGTTATCTTTTCATTCAGCAGCCTAACAGCCCACGGATAGAAGCTGTTCTTTACCCTGTTGGTGCGACTAATCATGCTTCTATATCTTCTGCCTGAGGGCAGGAGATCAAGAAAGTGCCTGCCAGGGTATGAATCATCCCTGAGAATTTTCCTTGCTCTACTGAGGCAACGTTCTTCCACAATGTCATCCAGTGGATTCACGGAACAGGCCATAATATCTTGTGCTGTATTCACCACCCTCTGTAGGCACTTCCTATCAGTTGATGTCAAACCAGCATACCACACCGTGATACAGTTTGAAAGGACACTTTCTATTGTGGACCGGTATAAGGAGATCATCAAATGTTGATTGACATCGTTCTTTCGCAATACTCTGAGGAGATGGAGTCTCTGTTGGGCTTTCTTAACCGCCTGGGTTGTATTGATTTTCCAAGTAAGGTCTTCACTGAGATAAACTCCTAGGAATTTAAAGGAAGAGACTCTCTCCACACAGCCCTTCCCGATGTACAGCAGAGCTAGTCCTACCTGGAGATTAAACTTGGAAACTTCTTCATGCAACGCAGTGGAGTTGCAACCCTCTCCTACATGTCCCTGCCCCCATGTTGTTGTTTTAAATCCTTCTTGAGGCTTGCCTGCCATTATGCAAAAGAAACATGGGTAGCATTGTCAACCCAGGACTAAGATAATCATGAGACAATTCTGTTCTTCTTAAAAAAAAGGTAAAGGTAAAGGTACCCCTGCCCGTACGGGCCAGTCGTGTCCGACTCTGGGGTTGCGTGCTCATCTCGCTCTAGAGGCCGTGGGCCGGCGCCGTCCAAAGACACTTCTGGGTCACGTGGCCAACGTGACGAAGCTGCAGCTGGCGAGCCAGCACCAGCGCAGCACACGGAAACGCCGTTTACCTTCCCGCTATAAAGGGGTCCCTATTTATCTACTTGCACTTAAGAGTGCTTTCGAACTGCTAGGTGGGCAGGAGCTGGGACCGAGCAACGGGAGCTCACCCTGCCGCAGGGATTCGAACCGCCGACCATACGATCGGCAAGTCCTAGGCACTGAGGTTTTACCCACAGCGCCACCCGCATCCCTTCTGTTCTTCTTACCTCAAGTCAAATATTATACAGTGGCACCTCAGGTTACATACGCTTCAGGTTACATACGCATCAGGTTACAGACTCCGCTAACCCAGAAATAGTACCCCGGGTTAAGAACTTTGCTTCAGGATGAGAACAGAAATCGTGCTCCAGCAGTGCAGCGGCAGCAGGAGGCCCCATTAGCTACAGTGGTGCTTCAGGTTAAGAACAATTTCAGGTTAAGAACGGACCTCCGGAACGAATTAAGTACTTAACCTGAGGTACCACTGCACCTGCCATGAGTTCCAGACTTCACACTGAAGGGTTGGGGTGGGTGAGGGCAGAGAGCAACAATCTGTATCAAAAAAATGTCCTGTACCATACATTCTTTCAAAGTTCCCAGTATTTGGCTACATTCTAGCATTAGTCAGCACCGAGGTTCAGTCAACAGTTTTTCTAAAATAAACCATGGGGTTTATTTGGTCTATTGCGATGAAATTATCTACAAATTATGAACAACTAAGAGTGAGATAAACATGCAGAGAAATGTTTCCGCAGAAGAAAATGTTCCTGGCTTTAAATACCCTTGAGTTTTGTTTTGGCACTTGCAATCGTGTTCCAAGGTAGCCCACTTTGCCTTGAACTGTTTATTGTGGGGAAGTCATGGCTAGCTTATCTTTGACCAAAGCAAGATTCATCCTTCAGCTGCACATTTACCTTCTATTCCCCCCCGCCCCGCTGATTTATTTTAATTCATTGTGTCCCAAAGCAACCGACATGCCGCTGAAAATAGAGGAATGTTGAAATACAGCTGTGCAGGCCCCAATCCCCAAGCGGTGAGAGTTCCCAAGGGTCTCGGCACATTCCTTGGGCTGGGTCTCCCTGGAAGGAAGGTCATGGCTGTGGAGCCTTTGTGATAAATGGCTCACAGCATTAACACTCCCCACAGATCTTGTTCCCTCAGGGCTCCTTTCCAAGCCATAGGTTTGGATTCTGCACAAAGAGCAAGCCAGGGGTCTGTGTCTCTTCCAGCTCCCAAATACCGCACTGACCGCCAGCCCTATTGTTATTAAAGTCTCCTATGACATCATGTCCCGTCCCCCAAATCTCCATAAGTTTCTATGACTCAACATAACAAACACAGCATACTTGGCTGGCAGATCTGAGCATTTTGGCAGCTTTTTCTTTGAGGGAATATAATCCTGGAGTTATAAAATCATGGGCAAGATCCCAAAGATGATATCTAGACTTAACTACCCCCACAACTCACAACAATACCTTAAGAATCACCTTTCCCCGTTAGAACTGACCTGGACCCTGCGCTTGTCATCCGAGACCCTTCTCTATGTCCTCCATGCCGATTGTGGAATGCTCTCCCCAGAGAGGCTTGCCTGGTGCCATCACTACATGTCTTTAGGCGCCAAGCAAAAACATTACCCAGGCCTAAGGCTATTAAATATGGCAGCCGCTTCACTGCTCTATTAAGCCTTCCTGCTGCCTGCCAGAAGTTTGGACTTCGCCCACAGAGTTTTATCCAACGCGAGAATGTTCCATCAGGAAAAAGATTTCTGCTTGCTCAAGAGAATGTTCTCCCCGCTTCCCCGCTCCCTGCCAATCCTCCCTTAAGACTCTAATGTAGACTCACTAATTCCTATGTACTGCAATTCTAGGCACGCTTACTAAGAAGTTCTACTTCATTCCATGGGATTTACTTCTAAATAAATGTGCAAAGAATCGTCCTTTACCTGAGAGTAAGCTTCAGTGAAGAGACTGAGAAACAATCCACAGAAAGGCGAGATAGATGGAGATCCCTCACAAAAAGATTTCATCAACAACTGTACACTAGCCTTCGCATTTTGTATACCTTCCAACAGTATGAGATTTTGTTTTAAGAAAACTCTCCCAACTCTCACCAAGTCACACTTTACACCTTCAAGGACTCTGGAAGCATTTGGCCTGCTTTTAACTAATCCCTTCATTTTTGAGAAGTTTTTGCTTTCGCAATCAAATGTAACCAAGCTGGACTTTCTAGGCAACTTTCCACTTGTATACATTGAATTTGATCTCACAGTCATCACTGTTCCCAGTGAGTTCAACAGAACTTCTAGCTCGAATCTGATCCAGGGCACCGCTTGCGACAGGGTCCCCTCTGGCTGTTTCCACAACCCACTGTTTCAAAGCATGTGTGGTATGTTCTTTTTTGTTGTAAACAAAACTGTACTTACCAAGTCAATGAGAGGGTAGCTGAAAGCACATTCTATCTCAGCAGTGTCAGCAAGCATGTGGATGTAAACATTATATACCTGGGCTTCCAATGGTTTTTTCACAATTAACTTGAATTAACTTTATCAGTCATGGGACAAGAGGACAGGTCTTCTGTAGGCTAGTTGCTGGTTTAAGATCAGGAAACAAAGAGTAGAACCAACTTTGGGAAGCAGATCCAAGGTTTTGCATTGGGACCCGTGCATTTTAACTTGTTCTTAATTGACCTGGAAGGAGCGAGCAGTTTGCTGGTAACACCAAATAACTCAGGGCGGTAAAAGCAAAAGGAGGTTGCAAAGAGATTCAAAAGCTTCTCTCCAAAACGGGTGAATGGCCAATTAAATAGCAAATGAGGTTCAGTTTAATTAAGTATAAAGGGATGCAAATTGAGGCAATCAGAAAGGGGCTGTGGTAGCTAAGTCAGGAAAGAAGTAATTCCATGTGCAGCAGCTGCAAAAATAGCAAATTCCATGCTAAGGATTATTAGTGGAGAGACAGTAAACCAGATAGCAGATAATATTTTTGTTAAACAAACCTATGATGTAGCCACATTTGGAATCTCCTTTACAGTTCTGCTTGTCCTGTCCCCAAAAGTTGGAAAAGGCACCGAGAGGGGAAACTAAAATAACTGAGGGGCTATGATACCTTCCTTATGAGGAAAAGGTAAATCAATTTACAAAAAGGATGACAAATAAGAAAGAGCCATGCTCTTGCAATAGGGTTTCAAATACCAGTTTCCCCTAAGAATTGTTAATTTATAATAAAATCAGAACTGAGGGCTAACTTACATTGTTACCGTAACAGCAACAATTATGGCAGGCATAGGCAAACTCAGATGTTTTGGGACTACAACTCCCATCATCCCTGACCACTGGTCCTGTTAGCTAGGGGTGATGGGAGTTGTAGTCCCAAAACTTCTAGAGGGTCGAGTTTGCCTAAGCCTGAATTATGGCAATAGTTCTTCCCTGTCATGGGCCAGGAGTCAGCTTCGCCTGCTGAACAGCAGCCTGAAGGGGGAGAAGGCAGAGTGACTCCACCTGCAGCTGATCAGCCATTAAGGACACAGGGGAGGAGGTGCTGATGAGAACCAGCTGGCTTCAGCCTTCTGCAGCAGAGCTTCCACCAGCAGTCAGATGCCGGTAACAATGCCTGTAGTTCTGGCCCTGTCTTGCTGCTTCCTGCTCTCCCTTGGCTCTGTGATCATCTGGATTCCCTGGCCTCTGGGCAGGACATCGTGGTAACAGTTTCATAATATTCAGCATGGCAATATATCACAGATCACAACGTATGGGTGTGCTATGTACAAAGCCATGATGTGGGAAAAACTGGTCATTGCTTCTCTCATGATTCCTGCTGCCCCTGTTGCAACAGTTGTAACAATAGGTTAAAAGTAAGTGAAAATGGATCCGTGTTTTTTTTTTACCCCTAAGTAGTGGCAGTCGCCAAGACATCACCCTGTTCGCCTCTACATAGTTCCATCCTTATTTCAGACATCATGATATATAGGTATAGCATGATGTTGAAAACCAGACCTAATCAGTATCCTAGATGATGGTTCCCTACTTCAGATCTGCTATCATTAAATTAATAAAAGTAGCCCAGTTCACCCAAGCTTATTTCTCGCCTCCTTATTTCCCTGGGCGACCACAAAGCTTTACTGAATAAAGATATGATTAAGAAGAGTGTTGAAGGTGTCGGAATCTAACAGTCTATATTTGGGGTGGGGAACCAGCAGGCCTCTACATGTTGCTACAGACTACAACTCCCATCATCCATGGCCATTGGCTGTGCTGATGGGAGGTGGAGTCAACAACATCTGGAGAGATAACAGAGTCCCAACCCTGGCCTACGACATGGGAGATTTGTATAGGCAGAAGGAAGCAAATGAGTCTAACATCAAATTCAGTGAAACTCACCATTCAAACAGAATAGATATTATTATTACTACTACAGTGGTACCTCGGGTTACATACGCTTCAGGTTACATACGCTTCAGGTTACAGACTCCACTAACCCAGAAATAGTGCTTCAGGTTAAGAATTTTGCTTCAGGATGAGAACAGAAATCGTGCTCCAGCGGCGCGGCGGCAGCAGCAGGCCCCATTAGCTAAAGTGGTGCTTCAGGTTAAGAACAGTTTCAGGTTAAGTACGGACCTCTGGAACGAATTAAGTACTAAACCCAAGGTACCACTGTACTACTACTACACTGGAAGCTTGCGGCAGTGAACAAACAAGAAAACATTTACTGTGCTAACTGCAAAAGCAAAACATAATCATTCAATATTTTGAATGTGTTCCGTTTTATGTACTGGAGTAGTTTTCTCAACAATTTGAGGGGGGAAACATTGTTTTCTTTCGCACTTTAACTGTCAGAATTGAGTAAGGCTTACCTGTTTTATCCTGGGATTTGCCTTGGGCAACAGGCTGGCTGACAAAACAGATGTAAACGGAGAGCAGCAAAGCTCTGGGAAGGGATTTGGTATGGATGGGATTTCTAGTACATCAAGTTCTGTCTTTTTCCCCCTACGTTGAGAGATAATAATATATAGTTCATACAAAACAATTCTCTAATTCCAAGCTAAAATGCAAAAAATACAAGAAATGAAAAATGTTTGTGAAGGGAAAAATGTAAAGCTGAAAGACGCAGAGATTTCATTAGGCAGACTTTAAAGGTAGCAAGACTCTGAATCTCAAGGTCATGGGTCTGAGCCCCATGTTGCGCAAAAGATTCCTGAACTGCAGGGGGATGGACTAGATGACCCTCGTGGTCCCTTCCAAATCTACAGTTCTATGAATCTATGAATTCAATAAGCACCAGTTCTATTGTCTTTTCAGGGGCTGCTGAACACCCTTTCTCTTCCAGCAATCCTTTTAAGTCTATCTTAAGTGTATCCTAGATTGGATATAAACTTGTTTTTACATGTTTTTACTGCTGATGATTTTATGATTTTTAAATTATTAATTACTTTGAGATGTTTCATGGGAAGTTATTCATAAATGGAATGAAATTAAATAAGTAAGCAAAAAACCTAACTAGGCAGTTGCTGCTCAGTTCTGCCCGATGAAGAGTTCTGTGCACTTTCAAAGCTTGCACAGTCACTCCCAAAACCTGATCCGCTAAAATATCTCATAGATTCTGGGAAATAACTTTCTATAAAGGAAACAGTAATTGCTTCTGTGACAAGAACAGTGCTAGAATATTGGCTATCGTTGGCCACCATTTCTCATTAATGACTTAGCCAATTCAAAGTCAAAATAATGCAGGTTCAAGGGTGAGACAAAAATCTTAAGCACCATAGAACAATTTCCAGTCTTCTGGTTTGGGTAAGCTTGAAGTTACAGTCTTAATCCTTACAAGGAATTATATTGTAAAAAGTTCCAAGTGAAACCAACCATAGTTAATCGTTAACTTATGAGGATCACAAACATTCTGCTTGATCTCTTGAAGTGAGATCCACCATGTTCAATGGGGCTCATTCCAAAATATGACTGCATAAAAGGGCAACTTTAGGCTTGCATACTTACTTTGGGTAAATCCCATTTAAATTCAAATTAATATGAACACAATCCAGGGCTAGCCCTAGTATGAACCAGTATAAGAGAGCTAGTTCAGGAGGCAAATAATACAAGGGACTCCCATTGATGGTCAGCAAATTTTGGCACCATTCAAATGTTATGTTTCCCATCACAAAATGTCTTGAACTGTCCCTGGCAGGGATCAGGAGTGACATTTCAGGTAATCTCAAATGCATTGTTTAAGATCTTTTTCCATTAAAGCTTTTAGAACAATAAAAACACACAGTTGTGCTGATTACCCATTACCATCAGCACCATAAATACTGACGATTCTGCTTTAAAGTTACTCTTTAACTTTCCTGCTGCTCTTTACCTGCTAGGCATCTGGAAGATTTATGGCCCATAAGGAAAGTTTCTGCATTTATTAATTTCATAAATAAGCAGACAGTGAAAATTCAACAGAATAATTTATTCTGCCTTTTTACATGTACACAATTATAAATCCATCTGACTACTTTACTACAGTACAGCCTCAATAAATTAAAAAAACATAGAATTTATATACTGCTTGATTGCGAGAAATCCCAAATGTCAAATACACAAATGTCTCCATATACAAATAAGTCTGTATAACCCATCTAATTTAAACAGTCAAAATGAAAGTCTAAAGAGAATGCTACTGGAAAAACCTGGGTGTTTTCAGACTGCCACTTTTTCAGGGGGGGATCCAATCACATACCAATAAATTCAGGTTGCAAAGTTAAAATTAATTTGAAACTCATCTACTGTTGTGTATGTTGATGGGTTCGGTTGGTTCCTGTAGTTTTTGCCCCATTCTAGCTGCTGGGTGGAGCTTTTCCCTCAGTCTAGTTACGTTATAATAAAGCAAGGTTTTGTTTGAAGGCCTGGGGTATGTACAGTATTGTTTTCTCCCTGAACCAACACAACATGCACAACCATTCTCCCCTCACAACACACAAGTCAGACTTTTTGCAATAAGGAAATGCCTTAATGCCTTATTTTGCAATATGGGGAAAGCCCTGTAAAGTGGAATAACACAAGCTGCTCTAATCTCCCCACACACATATCAGAATGAATGCTCCATAGGTAGCAAATATCACCTGATCTCCCCAAGAAGTTCAGTGCAAACAAATCAGGTGGTCTGGAAGCAGCCGCAGTCTCATTAAGCATGACAAAAGTGAACATGAAACAATGGTGCCTCAATTCACTTTCAGAAAATTATCCTTGTCACTTGACTCCTTGTCAGAAAGTTCTTTTGTCATGGTAAACAGAACCCAGTACTCTCTATTCCCCAGGTAAGATTTAGCAATAGAGTGCCCCACCCTTACGTGTGGAAAATGTTATTAACATAAAAGAATGCCAATCACAAAACCCACTGAAATAGTAACTTTTAAAAATCCACGCAAAGTGACAGTTTGATGGGATTTTCTACCACATACCTTCAACCCAATTTTACTTCCAAAATCGAATCCAATATATAATTACACAGGCCTCCGAAACATTTCTAGCAGTTCTGTGCTGGTGTCAACCTTCCCCCAATTGTTCAAAGGCACCCAAGTTCTTTGCCTTGAGTTTCACCTAGTTCAGACAGGGCCCCCTGCTAGAGATTCTTTGGCCCACAGATGCCCAAGGGGAGATCACCTGTTCAGAAGGAAAGGCTTGCAAGCTCTTATTCTTGCTGGGGGGGGGGGATGAATAAGGAGGAGGGAGGCCCTAAAAAAAAAAGGTGAGGGGGGCTGTGGCCTTGCAGATGATGCCGGAATGACTACCAGCAGATCCAGCCAGGATGGCCAATAGCCAGAGATGAGGAGAGCTGTAGCCCAAACTGGAAGTTGTCCACCATGTTGTCCACCCCTGCTCTAAAACAAATGAACTTTCCCCCTACTTGCCAGAGAGAGACTTCTCTTGAGAATCTACCTGCTCATCTAATAACCCAGCATAAAAGGTAAAGGTAAAGGGACCCCTGACCATTAGGTCCAGTCGTGGCCGACTCTGGGGTTGCAGCGCTCATCTCGCTTTATTGGCCAAGGGAGCCGGCGTATGGCTTCCGGTTCATGTGGCCAGCATGACTAAGCCGCTTCTGGCAAACCAGAAGCGGTACCTATTTATCTACTTGCACTTTGATGTGCTTTCGAACTGCTACATTGGCAGGAACAGGGACCGAGCAACGGGAGCTCACCCCGTCGCAGGGATTCGAACTGCCAACCTTCTGATCGGCAAGTCCTAGGCTCTGTGGTTTAACCCACAGTGCCACCCACGTCCCTATAACCCAGCATAGGATCATAGAATTGTGGAGCAGGAAGGAACCCCGAGGGTCATCCAGCCCAACCCCCCTGCAATGCAGGAATCTCAACTGAAGCATCCATGACAAAATGGGCCACTCGACGCCTCCAGTGTTAACCAGCAGACATCTCGGCAATTGTCCTCTTCCCCTCTTGACATCATTAAGATACACTCCCCCTGCACATGGAGGCTTCTTCCAGTAGCTCTCCCGGGGCTCTGAGCCGCCCTCTTTGCTCCCTACCTAGGATCCCTTAACTTGAAAGGATGCCCCTCCTTTGTACTTGAACCCCTCCCCCCCCTTTCCACCAGGCACCCAAAGCGGCCAGGTTTACCTGTCTTCCCTGAGGCGAGCCGAGAGGAGGGGCGGCGCTGGCGTGAGCCAAGGCGAGAAGGCGAGCTCTCCGAGGCGGCGACCCCCGCCGCCCTTCGGGGAAAGTCCTCCGCGGCGCTCCACCGCAACCCTCCCTGCGCTGCTCCGCAAACCTGCAGCCACAGGGGTGGCCATCATCCCCCCCCCCAAACCGGTTGCTGCTGCTGCTGCTGCCGCCGCCGCCTCCTCCGTTGCAGCTCCTAAAGGCACATCAGCATCCCTCCTGGACCGGTCGGGATCCCGGGGCCGGAGGTGCCCGCTGGCGGCTGCTCGAGCGCGGGAGAGACCGGCCCCGGCAGCCCCGGCGGCAGCGCACACCTTCCCTTCCTTCGCCCGGCTCTCGGCCAAGCCCCACGTGCGGCGTTCAGCGAGAAGGGGAGGAGCCGCCCGAGAAGCCAGCGAAGAGGTGATTCCCCGCGAGGAAGTCCGGGGCGGGGCTGCGGGGGGGGGGGAAGCCAGGGATCGGGGGGCCAGAGGGGCTGCCGCGGGCCGGAGGGGCACGAGAGGCGACCTCTCCCTCCCACCCACCGCCTCTCTAATTGGCACTTGAAACCAAACCGCGGAGGCTGAGCCAGTGCACACTTACCTGGGAGTAACGCCACCGACCACAATAGGACTTACTTCTGAGTAAAGATTGCTATGAGGGTGGATGCACCCCCTCACCCCACCCCATAATTGCTCTCCTGTGCTGCCAATTACGGAGAAGTGAATCCCATTGATTCCAGTGAGGCTTACTAGTTCCTTTAATAATCTGTCCTCATCTTTTATCTTGCGCTGCACAATTTTGTACAGTTGCACAATACCGCATTGTCATTTTAATTTATTATTTTTTTTTATCCTGCAAGCTGGCCCATAATGTTTTGGGAGTTTGTTTTGCCAGAGGACAGCATGTAATGAATTACATAAATAAGGGTGCATATAATTTCGCTCATGCATACCTTCCGACATTTCTCAAAAAAATATATGCTATTCAATAATAATAATAATAATAATAATAATAATAATAATAAATTTTATTATTTATATCCCATCTATCTGATTGGGTTGCCCCAGCCACTATGGGCAGCTTCCAATATATATAAAAACACAATGAAACTATACAGGGCTGTGTCTTCAGATGTCTTCTAAAGGTTATCTCCTTGGCTCAGGGGTCGCATAATTCCATACTCTCCAACATTTCTTTGATGGAAAGAGGGACGTTCTAAGGAAAAGCAGGACATTCCTGGATCAAATCAGAAACTGGGATGGCTTCTGTAAATTTGGGTCTGTCCCTGGAAAATTGGTGGGTCTGGCTCATGTAGCCTCAGCCTCTCCATACTTACTCAGAAGTCCCAATTATGTTGAAAGGACTATCCCTGGTCAACCTGTAGGTCAGGCTTCCTCAAACTCAGCCCTCCAGGTGTTTTTGGCCTACAACTCCCATGATCCCTAGCTAGCAGGACCAGTGGTTGGATGATGGGAATTGTAGTCTCAAAACATCTGGAAGGCCGAGTTTGAGGAAGCCTGCTGTAGGTAAATGAGTAGCAAGCAGTGGCCCCGTATGAGGTCTCTGTGCCATGAATCCAGCCCAGTCAGCAGGGCTCCAATGAGCATTGCAGTGTTGAGGCCCATGAGCATCTCTGCTCTTACTGGATATGAGCAGAGCCATAAGAAGAGCACTGCTGGATCCGGCCAAAGGCTCATCTGGTCCAGCACTCTGTTCCACCAGATGCTTGTGAGAAGACCACCACAACCATCTGCTTCTGCACAGAAGTATCTCTTCCTAGATAGTGGGGGGGGGGCGTTATGGCTGGATCCAGAGAAGGGTATGCAGCAATTCATTCATGCAAGAGTCTCTCTCTCTCACACACACACCCCAAAGCTGCTTCCCTCGCAAGACACCTTTGGAGGATGTACTGTCTTGGGTGTTACCATGCAGCACAGAGCCTGTTACACAACCATGTTGTGCAATTCTCTTTCTTTAAATAAAGATTTTATCAAGACCTTTCATAAAAGGTAAAGGTAAAGGGACCCCTGACCATTAGGTCCAGTCGTGACCGACTTTGGGGTTGCGGCGCTCATCTCGCTTTACTGGCTGAGGGAGCCAGCGTACAGCTTCTGGGTCACGTGGCCAGCATGACTAAGCCACTTCTGGCGAACCAGAGCAGCACACAGAAACACCGTTTACCTTCCCGCCAGAGCGGTACCTATTTATCTACTTGCACTTTGACATGCTTTCGAACTGCTAGGTGGGCAGGAGATGAGACTGAGCAATGGGAGCTCACCCCGTCGCGGGCATTCGAACCGCCAACCTTCTGACTGGCAAGTCCTAGGCTCTGTGGTTTAACCCACAGCGCCACCCGAGTCCCTAAAGACCTTTCATAGTTTGATACAATTAAAAAACAAACTAATCTAAACACAGAGCGAGAGAAGTATGCAAAGTCCTCTCATAGGTAGATCTTAATTTGCCCCACACAGAAATAAACAAACCCTACCAGCTCTCACCAGGGAACTTCCCTTCCTTTTCCCAGCCCCCCACCCTGAGAGATCTTCCCTTCCCCTCCACTTGCAGAGGGTCCTTCCCATCACCTTCATATATATGCAAACCTCTCATTAACCAGTGTAGAGGATTAAAAAACATACAAAAAGCAGAGCAAAACAAAAGCGAGAACAAAGCAGAAAAGGAAAGATAAAAATCTTAAAGGAGTACCTTTTTTAAAAAAGGAATAAAAAATACCGGTACTTACCCACCCCCCAATATTTTATTCAAGTTGGCACCGCTGCAGCTATCCATCTGTCAGAATATTCTGAAGAACTCTTGTTGTGCAATTCTATAGTATTAGCTAGCTTGCTATTTTTCAATTTCATTCACAATTTTTATTGACAATCAACCTGGTTCAAAACATCTGCATGTTGTGCCAGAGTATGTTCTTGAACAGAAGCTATTTTTTTTTTAAAAAAGGAAGAAAGCAATTCACGATCTCAGTAAATCTGAATTACCATAGTTTGTTACTAGTTTTAAAAGAGCAAAAACAGAAAGTTTTTTTAAAAAGCAGCTTGTTAAAAAAGTTTTTTTAAGGAATAAAATGTTGGCTGATGATTATTCCAGGCATAGAATGAAAGCTTTAATGTGGCGCTATCAGTGGCATTTGTGTGATGGGGAGCAGGATGCATGTGGTTGTGAAGTTGCTAAAAACAGAACAATCAAGAGACCAAAGGATTTATCCCCAGGCTTCCCTTTTCATGCTGCATGATGTGCCCTAGATGTGATTCTGTTTATGCAACTTACTAAGTTTATACTTTACACTTTACTGGAATGCAGTTTTTCATCCAACCACTTGCCAGTTTTTAAAGGGAATCCCATATAAAACCAGCAATTACTTTAAGCCATTGCGTTTTATTGACACGTTTTCTATAGTTTTAATTTGAACACTGTCATAATTAAAGCTTCCTCATTTCATACAGTCAGACTACCTGACTCACAGCCCTTTGGATTCCCTCTTTATGAAAGGACACCCACGCATATATCAATGTTCCTATAAAACCTGGTTGGCTTTAATTAAAGTGGCTCAATGTGGAGGAAGAAGTGAATGAACCCTCATATTTTTGTACCTTCCACACATCTCACCTTCTACGCTGCGTTTTAAGTTATTATTATCATCATCAGTCAGTCAACACAGGATTTATTCTAACATGCAGCTAGGCACATTTTGTGCCGTGTCAGAAAATGTCTCGAAGGCCAAATAATTTGTGATGCGGCTGGGCATATGGGATTTAATAAGGAGCTAGGTAGTTTCTAAAAAAGAAATGGATGAGCAAAGGAACTTGTAGGTTCAAAGGATGTACAAAGGATGGGGAAAAGAAAACAGAATAAGCAATTTATCCTCTGCCCTGCTGAAAGCATCCCTGTCTGCAAGGAACTCTTTCCAAAGGCAAAGTGGTACAGTTCAGTGTTCAGCAGCCTGTGGTCCAAAAGCTGTCTCTAGAAGCTACAGTTTCCTCAGGCCTTGCATGTGGCTCCTTTCTGCTCAGTCCTTCAGTAGAACTTAGGCCTGGTAGCATAGTTAGTTTTCTCCTTTTTTAAGCAGGCCGGTTGGCAAATTACAGGACAGGCCCTTGACTCTTCTTTCAGCTCTCTGTGCTTGTGCCTCCTTGTCCTTCTTTTTCCAACTCTTCTGTTGCTTTTAAAAATTATAACAGCAGCTACAGCTTGGGCCGGTTATGCTACAGTTCCCCAGGTTCCTGGAGCTTTGTTCCTTATTCTTTTGGCCCTTCACTTATCCTAGAGAACTTCACCTTGAAGAAGACTCATTTCACATGACTAGACTTCTGGAACGTTTCTAGCAAAAACATGCCATCAACAGATCACCCTAATCTGTGAAATGCTTGGGTGATGATAGAGTCATAGAATTGTAGAGTTGGAAGGGACCCTAAGGATCATCTAGTCCAACCCCCTGCAATGCAGTCCCATGTGGGGATCGAACCTGCAGCTTTGGTGTCATCAGCACCACACTCTAGCCAACTGAGTGATGTTAAAAGATTTTACCTGGGGCCAAAGGGATGCTCATGATGGTTCTTGGCACATCTCATTGGGGAGAACATTTCACCGAGGGGGATAACAATATTAAGTAAATTGTCTTGGTTGGCTAGGATGCTTTTGAAAAGAAGTGGGCACATATAGTCTTGATCAAATCATCTGTAAATTAAAATACAGTTCAGTAGCAACTTTCCTAACTATTCTAACCATTCCTGTTAATCAAAAATCTCCATTCAGTAGTTGCTTAGGAGACATTCCAATTTCTAATCTAGCCATTTTGCTACTGCTATATAAAATAATAGCTTTTGCAGTACAAATAATCTTTCTACTTGATGGAATCTCTAGCTTACAAGCATTTCAGCAAGCAAAAGGAACATCGTGTTGTAGTTCAGAATAACCAGACAAGAAGGCTTTTTGATTATAAAATATATGAACATATGAAACGGGGGTTTGAATCTAGATCAAAATTCAAACCATCAAATTTAAAGTGGGGTTTGACTGAGGAGCAAATAACTCTGGTGGTTATGGGATCTGAGCCACAGAAACGAAGGTCACAGATGCATCCTTCCCATGGACAATAAATCCCACTATGTTCAGCAAAGCTTCCTCCCTAGCAACTGTATTTATTATTGTAGGATGAGGGATGTTCATATAACATTACAGCTGCAATCCAATACAGTATAGGCCCCAATGAACACAGTGGGACTTACATCTGGGTAAACAGGCATAACATTGCACTGTAAATTGCAGTGTAGAAAATTGCCATTCCTAACTAAGGAGGGACACAGGTGGCACTGAGGGACGCGGGTGGCACTGTAGGTTAAACCACAGAGCCTAGGACTTGACGATCAGAAGGTCGGCGGTTCGAATCCCTGCGACGGGGTGAGCTCCCGTTGCTCGGTCCCTGCTCCTGCCAACGTAGCAGTTCGAAAGCACGTCAAAGTGCTTCTCTGGTGGGAAGGTAAACGGCATTTCCGTGCGCTGCTCTGGTTCGCCAGAAGCGGCTTAGTCATGCTGGCCATATGATCTGGAAGCTGTACACCGGCTTCCTCGGCCAATAAAGCGAGATGAGCGCCACAACCCCAGAGTCAGTCACGACTGGACCTAATGGTCAGGGGTCCCTTTACCTTTAACTAAGGATATAACCCTATGCGCTATTATGTGGAAATTAGACCATTTTGACCCAGTATTACAATAAAATCCACAGTATCTCTGCAAGAGCCATCAAAATGCACAAATGTTGCAATATTTCAATCACAAGTTTCCCACATGTCCGTTTGTGGCAAAAATTAGGAGAATTTAGAAATGGAGTGTACGTGAATCCTCTATCAGTGTACCACAGATGTGTATACCATCTCTAGGACATGGCATGACTTGGCTCTACTGCAGCCCTTCTCATTGGAGGTTTTCTTTCTTGTTTTTTACAGGATGAGATGACAAAGATGACAGCATTGCCCAATAAATCTGCGCAAGAAGCAAATACTGTTTGACATTAAAAATCCTGCACTATTACAGCCCAATTTAAGAGGCAATTTTAGGAAGCCAGAACACACACAAAAGGCATTGACTCTCATAGACAACTTCTACCAAGGAAATTGCTCTGCTTGCCACTTTGTGATAAACCTGAAAGCATAATTAAGGCCAGTAAGTGCATTTTAGGGTTAATTTTGCAGCTGTTCAGACTGCCTTATTGTTACAGCAAAAGTGTTAAGCAAATCATGACATCTCATTTTAGAAAGTGCAAGGTAGTCAGGCCGCAAAGTTACAGTAAGAGTTCCTGAAAATTTTCAAAGCATTAGAGAGTTATGCTTTTGCACATCACAATAGCTGTAAATTGTACAGTGTTTTCCTCCTTCCCCGCCCCCCTTATAATATTTTTCCAGCACTGGCTGACATGGTGGGAAATCAGATGTTCCCACATTCAGCCATGCAGACAGGAAGATCTCTTGAATAATAAACGCCAAAATAAATGCAACCATTAACATGAGCCTCATCTGCTGGACATTTCAGCCTTGAAAAATCTCTGAAAACATCTCTGTCTGGAACGTAAATTGCAACGGAAGATATAAATACATAACCTTTATATCCACATGACCTCCCTGTATTTGGCAAACAGCTTTGCAGCAAACAGCTGAGATTTCTTATTTTGTGCATGTAAGTGGGACCATTTGGAAATGTGTGTCAGATTGCACTGGAGAGGACTGGTGGGTGGTGGAAGAATTAATTGCAGGCGAGTGTGTTTGCAAAGTAGAAGGTTGTTGCTAGGTTAAAAGGCTTTAAAGACTTAGGACACAAGAGCTTGACGAAAATTTGCATATGCACAGCCAGGGGTCCCTTTACCTTTACTATTTATATGCACAGGTGCAAATATACTTGCAGAGAGAAAAGCCTCTGGCTCATGCTTGCAGGCCTTACTCTGAGTAATGGGGTGCAACATGATGCTTTGAGCCAGTACACTGGATGGACGCTCTGGAATTTAAGATTGTGAGCAGCTGGGGTCTCCATTTTGCAATATGTCCAGCTGCCCTGTAAGCAAAGGATGAAGGGCCCCCATGAAAAGCATAAGAAAACCGCTAGCAGCATGAGTTGTGGATATGACAGATAGCAGCTCAGTAAGGCAGGAAGTGATAGGAAAGAGGCTCTGCCTGAGGTTCTGAAGAGTCCATGGGTAAGCAAACTAAGGCCCAGGGGCCGGATCTGGCTCAATGGCCTTTTAAAGCTGGCTCGCGAACGGTCCGGAAATCAGCGTGTTTTTACATGAGTAGAATGTGTCCTTTTATTTAAAATGCATCTCTGAGTTATTTGTGGGGCATAGGAATTTCTTCATTTTTTCTCCAAAATAAATTCCGGCCCCCCACAAGGACTGAGGGACAGTGGACCGGTCCCCTACTGAAAATGTTTGCTGACCCCTGGAGTAGACAATATTATGTTAAGGGTGAGTTGGTTGAGTGGAATTTTGCTGTTATAATGAGAAATTGGAGGGAGAGAGTAGGTTCTAATCAAAGGGCTGATTTCAAATGTACCTGCAATGCAGCAGAGGTACATTTGAGGACAGTCCAAGATTTCAACAGGGGATACCTCCCCTCCTACCTGGAGATTCACCAAACTTCTACTACAGTGGTCCCCCCAAACATTTTCCCCATGGACCATTTGAAAATTGTTGAAGGTGTTGGTAAAACAATCCCCCCCCGCATTTTGCAGCCATTGTGCTGTGTTAGATGCAGGGCGATTTTTAATTGTGTTTTAACCGCTTTTAGTTCCTGTGTTTTATTGTATTACAATTTAGAATTGCATAGAAATCAAATTAGAATACAATAACGCAATGTAAGAAAGACACAATAAAACAGAATTAAAAATCAATATGTTTCATGTAATGGACATGCCATCCCCTCTGTCTTCAACCACAAATCCAGACATGCTATGGACCACTTGAATGAGCTTACCAACCACTGGTGGTCCACAGACCACAACTTTGAAACCTTGCTCCAATATACCATAACAGTAAATATAAACAGAACAGAAAATTTGACATTTAAAAAAAACAGAGAGAAAATTACAGTCATTGCTATTAAAAGATGAAGGGGGAGTCAGCTCCTATGCTTTCCTCAAGGTTGGGATAATTCAAAAATAGCAGAAGACATTTGGGGCTTTTTCAGGAAAGTTGTGAACTCCTTTTGGCATCCTCATCAGATTTTTTATTCTCCTTCATTTAACAATGTAGACACTAAATATGCATAAGCTGTATGCAGTCCTTAATGTTTTATTGTGTTTTTAATATCCTGTTGGAAGCCACCCAGAGTGGCTGGGGAGGCCCGGCCAGATAGGCAGGGTATAAGTAATAAATAAAATAAAAATAAAACAGCAGCAGCAGCAGCAGCAACAACAACTTTTGAGAACCCTAGCTGTCAGTGGTGGCTGAGGCTACTGGACCTGATAGACTTTGCAGATCACAGGGTCATGGTCAAAAAAATATCATAGGATTTGGCCAAGTTGCTTTGGTTTTCTCCCTTTCTTCCTCTCTTGTAAAGATACTGTGCCTTGCTTTGGTTCAGAAGCGGTTCCTGCTGTCAACAGATTTTCAAAGTTGTATTAATACATCTAAGTATCTTACCTTGGTTGAGAAGGGGTCCGTTTTCAGAATTTCTAATGTGGCTTCATGCCACCATAGCTGTGTGCGCACTGTTTTTCTTAGGCTCACAAAGCCCTCTATGTGTTGTAGTTAATGCTGAGAGAGGAATGACCGTGTTCTGCACGAGGGGGATCCATAGCTCGGGTGGCTTTGAATGCAGAAAGTTCCACTTTCACTTCCTGACAACTCCAGCTAAAACAATCAGGTGACAGGAAAGACCTCTATTTACCGGAGACCCTGAAGAGCCACTCCCAGTCAGAACTGACAGTGCTGGGCTAGATGCAGTCTCAGCTGATGCAAGCCAGTTTCTTGTTCCTGAGCACCCTTGCATGATGCACCCTCCTATTGCCAGTCTCTGGGTCTCAAAATGGATGTGGGTGCAGGTCAGGTTTGAAAAGGACACAAAGCTCTGGTAGTCCTTTAAAGACTTAGGGCAGACAACCTGCTTATTGAAACATTCACCCAATTTTTTTGCAGCGAGACTGTTGGCTGCTTAGCAAGCATTCATTCTGGTCTGTGGAGAGGATAGCATTGTGTCAAAGCAAGTGTTTATCATCCCACAGTTTCCACTACATCTTCCCATTTCCCTTACTGCAAAAAGTCTGTTGTTTGAGGGCAGCAGGTTTGTAGTGCATGACTTCCCAATCAAATATAATTGTGCAACCTGAATTTGGCCATATGTGATTCAACTCCACTCCAAAAGAATGACAGCCTGGAAGCACCCTAATTTGTTAGAACAGGGGTTTTTTAAAAACACAAACCAAAAAAACCCACATTTGCCTTGGTGACCATTTCCATTTTTATAACCAGATAACCATCAGACTCACTGGCAGGTATTTATTTCCAGCTGATATTATAGAATATTGTTAGTGTTTATTTTTAGCTGCTACAGTTATTCCGCACAATTACCCCCTACCATATTTCTTTAATAGCAATTAGACAGGTTGCCTGTGATTAGAAACTGTAAACTATTGGGATGAACTTCACACTTCAAAGTGATTCTCCATCCCTTGAATCTTTTAGCATTTCATTCAACGCAAGATTGTTCTACGAAAAGAAAATCCAAATTTAGGTTCTAGGAAACACAGTTCTTCTGCCTGCTGTGCCTCTTTCCCTAATTGTGTCAAATTATAGAAGCAGAACCCTGTACTATTTTTGCATTTTAGCTGAGACAACTGAGAGAATTTTTAATGTGCTGTTCTCAGCATGTTACACATCTGCGCCTTAGCAGCAAAATTGTGTATTCAATATTTGTAAAATTCTTCTGGTATTAATTGCCTCTAAGGTCTGGGCAGCAAGCAGTCTCAGGGAATCCCACCTTTTCTCATATGAACCTGCCCTGGGCTAAGGGCAGACAACATGGTTTCTACCAGGAGCAAGACCCTTTTAAATAATAATAATAATAATAATAATAATAATAATAATAATAATGTTCCTCTTTGGTCACTTTTCAGACATATAAAAATAATTTATATGTAAAGCAAGAAGATTTTGTGCACACAGGCATGAATTGATGGAATCAGCAGCTATGTGGCTAGTCAGTCAGTAGGCATGCACCTGTTTAGTGTGGACCTTGGCAATTTCGCCTCCCAACATTGCCTGGGAAGAGCCATTGCTCAGTGACAGAACACATTTGAATGCAGCAAGTCTCGTTTTCAATTCCTTGCATGCATCTACAGGCCAGTTATAGAACCTAAGGTAGCAAAGGATGGGAAAGGCATTAAGGATAATGATTTAATTTCCTGAAATGGGAATGTTTACTTATGTTAAATTACTGCGTACCTTTAGCACGGGTGTCCTGTCCCCCCCCCCCCCCCGGACAGTAGCTCTCATGTGATTGGCTGACTGTGAATCCCATGAGAGAGGCATCCAATTTCTGTTGTGACTTTTATTCCAGTAAATGTTGTTTTTTAACCACTTTCTGTTTCGTGTGGTGAATGAAAGAGAGAGGGGAGAATGGCTGCTGTGAGAGGCTTCTCGGGCTACTACTGAGGACAGTGTTGTGCCAGTGTGATCTGTCTGAAGTGAAATAGACTTGTTCCGGCACTGACGGAAAGCCCCATGGAAACCTCCACCAGCTAAGGGACTGATAAGTGCTCTTAGGTCCTCTTGCCCTGATTCTATACCCCCTCTTCAGTGTTGGGGGATCCTTTGAAACCAGCTTCAAAAAGTCTTCTGTTGATGTGAGAGGCATCGGTATATTTAATTTCATTCTCTTTATCTTTCATCATTACCAACCTTTCCCAACTGTGATGTTTTATGTCAACATAGTACGCAGCTACAACTACACTCTTCTTTTTACTACGCAAATGAGGCGTAGTCCTTTTCCACCTCTACTCTATTCTGTCTGTGATTGTTCTTGCTGCTTCATTGAACTTGTTTCACTTTATCTTTCTCTGCTTGCAAGTAACCAAAATGGGATACTGATCTGGAAATAATGCCTTGAATAACAGTTTTTTATACTTCCATCTCGCTACTGGAAATGCCACACAAGACATCCAAAATGTTCATCTAATTTATAGCTCCATTTCATTAGTGATTCAGGCAGCAAACCTATGTTTGGTGCTGCTTACCAGGAGGTACAAGGGAAAATGGTGAGGTCAGAGGGTGCAACCATACAGGTTAAACCAATACAGCAGGCATAGGCAAACTTAGCCCTCCAGATGTTTTTGGGACTACAACTCCCATCATCCCTAGCTAACAGGACCATTGGTCAGGGATGATGGGAATTGTAGTCTCAAAACATCTGGAGGGCAGAGTTTGTCTATGCCTACGATACAGCATTGCTGCTGGTGCATTTGCATCAAATCAACCTCGTTGCCATCTACTGCCAGTAATGAGCAGTGATGTGGCCAATCAAAGGTCAGGTATGAAACAAAGTCATTCCTTTAGTTACCAACTGTGTATTGCATGTCTTCCTTCATTCTGGAAGTCCGGGGGGGGGGGGAGCGTAGGAGCTTACTTGATTTTTTTTGAGGGGGGCGGAATAACAAGAATGTTCTAAAACGATGTCGTTCAACGTAATCATTTAAGAATGAAACTAAATACAATTACTTTTATTTAACAAAACCGTAATTATTTAGAAAATATCCCAGTCTTTGCAGCATATATCTACAAATTCAGTTGCTTGATCAGAACTAGGATCACAAATAGATCTTGTCACACAAATGCAACATTAATTGGAGAGGAAAAGATGAACAGAAAAAGAAGCGCCGCTGAGCATTTTGCTGTCTTGCACATAGCTGCTCAACCTAACATGTCTACTTCAGTAGCAATTTTTAAATTTCACAACTGTAGAATTTATTAGACTCGTAAAACTACTTCGTTGACATCGTGTTGTTTAAAGTGTCATTAAAGAAGCTTTTATAATGCAGAAATCACCACCACCTCTTCTCCTACTTACAAAAAGAGGAGTTTGGGCTTTATTTTGTTTTGCATCCCCTAGCTTTAATTTTTTGAACTTAAAAGAAATATTTTAAAAGTTACCCAAACGTGAAATAAGATACTGCTTTTTTTCTGAGAACAAGAATAAATTAAACTTGGTAGCTCTGGGCCAATGGCCTTGAGAATCCCTCAAGCTGTACCTGAGCCACAGTCCTCTTTTCCTTACCCATAAATTTGTATCAATTGCCAAATAAGGTTCTGGAGTCCTCACTGCAGTTCAGAGCTGTATTACCTCTCCAGAGAGCTCTGCATGTCAGCTAACAAAATTTCCCATATGCTTCATCTGCAGATCCAAAACTGTGCGTCCCTGCCCATGCCAGCACATCCCCCTCCCTATTTTTGCTCAGCCGTCATACTTGCAGCACGCTGAGAGCATGGGGTATGCTAAAGGTAAGCACAGTAAGAAAATAAACACTGATTCCTATTCATACCTACTACCTGTTACATTTTAGACTGCGCAAATCTGCCCTCAACGATTCAGCTCATAGAGCAGGGCCTGAGAACCTGTGGCCTTCCAGATGCAACGCCTGCCATCCCTGACCATCGGTGATGCTGGCTGGGGCTGAAGGGAGCTGGAATCCAACCACATCTGGCTTCAGTTTCCCTGCCCTGTCCTAGAGGTTGCTAAAAAGTACTCTTGACATGCTGTTCAGATTCTTCTATAGAGGCCTGGGGTGCTGACCAAGTTACTGCCTTTGGAAAACAACTGTGATTTCATCAGCCTTGTTACAGCAGTTAAGGCACTTTCTAGTGTGCATGAAGACACCGTATAACAGTGCTAGTATTTATAAGAAAACTCACCTTCTATTTTATTTCTTCACTTTGGTACTGGAAAATATACAAAGACCGATAATGCTAATCCTAAAAAGACATGATCCAGCCAGAGTTAAGCACTTTTAAACCCTACTGATTTGAACACAGAACTTAAGCAATTGATGGGATTCTGAAGCAGCATGACTTTGGATGGATCTTGTCCTGCATTTTTAGCAGAAGGAAAGGAAACTTGCCCAACTGCATTTCTAGAGAGTACAGCAATAAATTTCCAAGGCAACAGGTGTCAGAACTGTGCATGTAAATTCGTGCATTTGTGAACAATATTATTAGGCAGCTAAGAGCTTCATACATTAGCATCATACAACATATTGCTAAACATCATTAATTAAGGTTAAAGTGGAAATCAACATTACCAGATCACAGCAGCAAAAGAACGAAACTTTTATGCCATGTTATGCGTTCTGAAGCAGCAGTTTCAGCTTTAAAAGGGCGAAAAAAATATTGCTATAAATTATATCTATTCTAATAACTCTTTCAGGACTTCCATGAAGTTTCTGTGCTTCACTTGACAATATATACCATCGCAACCTTGCATTTACACACAGTCCTCAGCAATATGCAATTAACCATAGTTTTATGCAGTAGTGGATAAAGTGCAAAATATTTGGTACGAAGTCCTAGTGATTGTTGTATCTTCCTTCTACGGACACTGAGGAATTGAGACTGGATCTTCCGTTAATGGCAACTGTATTTGACGGAGGCGCAACCTGAGAGAGAAAATAAGGTAGTCAGGTAGATGGAAGACCTGATGCAAAATGGAAGTCACCCACCAGTTAATTTATAATTGCAACTGTTTTGAATGCTGTCGCTGAGAGTAGAGCTGCTGAAATAAACTGGGCCTATGCATCAGTCAATTAGAGTTCCTTAGGAAGGGCGGGATAAAATGCAGCTATATGAACAGATCTACTTACACCCTCCTCTCCAGAAAGGTCTGATGCATCTTATACTAATTTAAGTGTCAAAATGCTGGGAAACTCAATTCACCACCTGGGTACATCAATAGATGTTACTCTGCCTTAGGTCCAATTGCCATATTACTAGGGATCTTCGGGGCACATCAGAAATTTAAGAGAGGTGCATGGTTGTTCCACAAAAATGCATGGCCTGCCTTTGTTGAGCTAGAGTCATAGCCACTGAAGAGCTACACCCCTGTGGCTCAGT
The DNA here is from genome assembly GCF_964270895.1 of Podarcis filfolensis. Lineage (NCBI taxonomy): Eukaryota > Metazoa > Chordata > Lepidosauria > Squamata > Lacertidae > Podarcis > Podarcis filfolensis. The sequence continues at coordinate 28,817,931 of NC_139604.1, read as the reverse complement.
TTCACAAAGCCTATATAATATTGGTTATGTTTGTGTGGTAAGAATTCATATGGTAACCAGCCTAGGAAAGAGACTCAGGCACTGAGCTTTCATATATACTGTACTTTTCTGTGTATAAGACTAGGTTTTCTTACTCTAAAATAATGTTTAAAATCTGGGGTCATCTTATACATGGATGCAAGTCCCCCCATTTTCTTAAATCGAAGACTCCCAAAATAGGCGTCTTATACATGGAAAAATACGGTATATATGCCTGTCAGTGTTTTTAGCCAATGAGTAAAGCCAGAGCTATGATTGTTAAGTGAGTTGTTTGGACACCAAGCAATAGGAATTTATTACTTGTTTCTCTTTTAATTCTTGCTCCAATTTGTGGTTTCATGTTCCCCACAAAGCTGATTACTTTAATGATGTCACCACACACTTGCCTCGCTCCTGTCTGCTAAAGCTCAACTGATTTTCAACATCACTAAGTAAAAGCTAGCTAGTTGAAACAGTCTGATCAAACATAGGTTTCAATATGCACTCAGCCGCATGAAAAATATATAAAACCCATGTTTCCAAACCACACGAGCGATTATTCATCTGGAGAACATTTATTTCTTGCCACATCACTAATTTTACTGTGCACTGTAGACTAGGGCTGGGTGGAAGGTTAATTTGGACCCGCTGACAGATCATTGGATGACTTGCAGTAGATTTGGCTCTGGCTAGTTAGAATTTTCTCAGATGTAAATTTTTGTCACTGTAAATGACAGCCATCCCAGTGCATGTTTCGTGGGGTGGGGCACAGGTAACTGGGCTCTGCCCCTTGAGCCACCATTTTGCACCTGGCTTTGTTCTTCACCAAGCCACTGTTTTCCAATTGGCTCAAATTGGTTCTGGAACCTCCAGGTTCTAGTTTTTTCAAAACATAGTTCCAAGCAAGCCTGAAGTTTGCAGATGCCTGCTGAAGACAATACAATGGGCCTATGCATTCATTTGATTATTAAACTGAAAGTAATGCCTTAAGATGTGTGAGCCCAAGGGAAACTAACAGGGAGAGTTCAGTCATATGATGGAAATATTCTGGAGAGAGAGAAATAGTTTCAAACCCCAACCTCATTTGACCCATTTGGTTAGCAATTACTGCAAGCTTTATTCAGCAGGAATAAAACTGCAGCACAAAAGACCACAGAGTTTGGCTCTGTACCCTAACGAGTTATTAAAGCAAGTGGAGGGGGGCAAATGCTTGGCTGAATGCAGTGGCAATTTTTGCCTTGTTTCTTGAATGCTTGGCGGATGCTGAGAGCACCTGACAGACCTTTTACCCAATTTAATAGCACAAAGCATTAGCCGAACTTTGCCATTTAAATAGGAGTTAAATGTCCTTTCACTTGTTCTTCACACACAAGTGAATGCAGTAACTTTGGGTCTGCTGACTTAAGTGTTTAATTCTTTCCCCGTGCAATACGCCTTGTTTTAAAAGTTGCAGCAACGTTTTACAGACACTGTCTGACTTCATCTTCACAAGAGGCTTAAAAATAAATTTGATACCACACTTTTCTCACCCCAGCTTCACTTCTTCATACTGTAAGATAGTGAGTTAGCACAGTCATTATCATGCTACTTTGAAAGAAAGAATAATGTTCTCAGAATATAACTGAGGGAAACTTGAAACTCCTAGAAAAAAATGAGTTATACTTGATTATGTCAATACTGTCTGCATTCTTTGGTACTTGCTCTCCTTATGATGCTTCCTGGGAAGCGATTCATAAATTCATTAATTAAACAAATGTGGGATGGCACAGGAGGTGACAAGTGAGAGAGACAAAGTGGGATTAAATTTTGCATAGCACAGGAATAACAAAAGCAGAGAAGGAAGGAGATATTTAACTATATATGCAGTTTGGGCTGGAGAGCTTTAAAAAGGCATCTCTCATGACCATATTCTAGTCATGGACAATTCATAATAGGATAATATCATTGATGGGGCACTGTCAGAATAATTAAAAAAGTTCATCTTCTTGCCACAAACCAAACAAAGCACTCTTTTTTTAAAAAAATAAGACCCCAGGATATTCAATTTCCAGCTCTATATGGATGCCTTCTTTCCCCTAACTGATGAAATACCTTTCTGAAATCTGAGACAGGAAAGCAGAGCATTAGCAAGGAATTTTCAAATTCTGAAGACAGGTAGGAGAGGCAAGGTCCTTTTGACCTTGATCTTTAAAGATTCTTCCTAACAGCTGTTTCAATGGAGGATTTGGCAGAGGGAATCAGCCCATACACTTTATGCCAAATGTATGTTTAAGGGGAAAAGCTGTATACACTCTTTCCTTTACTCAAAGCCAGCAAGAACATTTTGCAACCAGTCCTTACATCTCCCCTATTGGCACTATTCAGAAATCACACTCGTGAGATTCCTTCAACAAGATTAATGCCAGCACCGATTGCTATGGTGATTTTGAAAGTAAGCACTGTAAATCCATTGTTATTTATTTTAATGATGAGAAGAAAAAGGAAAGGGGAGAGGAGGGGGAAAAACCCAACCACCTCACCCTTCTCAATTTGGCAGCAGCTTCTCCCGAGCGGATTGCAGCCAGCAAGCTCTGGTGGATCTGTTCCGGGTCAGGGCGCTGGAGAGCCGCAGCAATCCCTCTCTGACAGACGGCAGTTGTTGGGTGGCCAGATAAAGAGGGCACCTGCCTATTTTGCTCGTTGGTTGCACAATTATTTTTCTGTTGGGAGAAGAAGAAAGAAAACCATTGCCCCGAGTGAGCTCACGCTACCTTAGACAGCAACACGCAATGCAATGCACACTTTTAGTGAACGACAGAACAGTTCTATGTCATTTTGCAAAATGCCAAGATATATGCATGTAAGAAAGCACCGTGTGGAAGTTGAGGACAAATGTTATTGTTGGGTTTTACCTTGTCTGCAAAATTCTGCTGCAGCTGTCTAGTTGGGCTCTGTAGAGGAGAATGGTTCTTTATCTCTGTGTTGGACACTGATGAGGAAAGGTCAAGGGACAATTGCTCTTTCAGTGGCCTGGGCGCACTGGGTGCACATGTTTTGCTGAACGACTGCGACCTCCTAACTGCTGAAGATACAGCAAGAGCAAAAGGTGACGGCCTGGAGCTGGAATACGGTTGCGGCAAAACGAAAGTCCTCAGGGTTTTCAGATTTAATGGAGGAGGTTGGGAGCAGGGGGAATTCGGAGGTTTGGGCATTGTTACAGGAGGAGTGGTGACTTTTGTCTTTTCCTCGCTGTGTCCGTTTTCAGTCTTTTCCTCTACTAATTGAGAAGGAACAGTAACTGTCCTAGGAAATGGAAAAGAAGTATGATCTGGCGAGGCCAACTTTTTTTCTGGCTCCATACTCTTAGCTTCGTTTTGCGTAGGGCTACTAATGGAATTGCTTCTTGCAATCGCAGACGTTACATAATGAGAAGAAGCCCTCTTTTGCATCTGTAAATAGAAGTTGCTTGGTTTTGCTGTAGGACTTAAGATCCTTGGTTTTTCTTGCACCGGTGGGGGCGGACTTTTCTTCTCCGTGCTTAGCACAAATGGAGCTGCAACATGTTGCGGACCAGGTCTGTGAGGCTCCACTTCCATTTTCTTGCCTTCGGCATTAGGGAGAGGAACTGTGGCATTATCAGCACTGTATGTTTTATGCAGCGAATCGTTCCCTAGCAACGTAACTTCATGTCTAAAAACAGGTCCTGTTGGGCTCAGGCTTTTGGAGTTATTAAGCATTTCTGTTTGCGTACCAAATTCCTGGGAATTCTCCTTGGGAGACATGTGCAAGTGGGCCGCTTCCCGATCCTCTGCCGTGTCGGACTCCCAATTCTTCACTATCTCCAGAGATTTTGGAGGCACTATTTTATAGGTAGTCATTCCAACTTTGGGTATGTAGTCTCTTGTAATCTCATTGGAAGGTTTAGGTTTAGGTTTAGAGTCTTGCCAGTGAGGTGGGTAACCTTTTGGAGGAGAACTAGCAGGGCTTTTCATGACTTTCTGTGGTAAAATGGGGCTATCCTTTTCAATTGTGTTATATTGGTTGTCGTTAGAATTTGCTCTGTCATGTGCCGATTGTTCCCTCTGTTGGTTGAACTCTGTCATAGTTCCTACGGTCTCATGTACCCTGCTGAGGAACCCTGAGGGTTGGTTCTCCTGAGCTGATTTGTGCAGGTGAGTTGAATCTTTGCGTGTGACCAGTTGGCAGCCTTGAGGACCAGTACTCTCCCTTACTTCAGTCTGACCCAAATTACCGTCGGGTGGGGTTGCCTGAATTGCAACATCCTGAGTCTTTACTGTCTCCACAATGGACTGATCCCATTTTTTATCTTGCACCCCTAGACATGCTTGAGGGCTGCATTCCTGATTTACGACTATGTCATTTTGATATGCTTGGCAGTTCAATGATTCAAGCTTGTTACTTTCTCTCACATCAATATTACTTTCTTTTGTTGGAGGAAGAAATTTTGCGTCACTGTGACCTTTATAAAAAAAAAGGAAACAAAAATTTGAAATTAGCATTAGGATCAAGTTGTTTGAATCATGAATCACTCTTTTTCATTCCAAATGGTATTAAAATGGAGCTAAACTTTCCCAGAGTACAGCTTTTTGGTACATAGCTTTTGTAGTCTTAAGTATATGTCATAGTATATGTCATATGACAGACATGAGAGGTTTTTAAAATATTAAAAAATATACATATGCTTTATATTCAGGTTTCTCTGAGCAACTGCAAGGACCCATCAATACCACTTAGGAAAAAAATTGTGGAAGACTCCTTTACATTCGCCATTCACACAATGGGCTGCATCCAATGTAACACTACATGCATATCCCTTCAGTGCAAGGATTTCTGCCTCCCCTGGCGTACCTCCAGGGGGAATTCCTATTGTGCAAGCAGAAATCTTTTGTGCTAATGGGTCACTGTAGTTGGATACCACCCGGTATATTTGAACAGACACCAACAACATTGCCAGGATTCCGCTGCAACTGAAAATACATCTTGCACAAATAACAATATAAATTTACTCACCATTGCTTGCATTTGGCTGCAATGCTCCAAGTGGCTTAGCACTGCCAAGTGTAATATTTGCAATGAATACTTGACTATGTTGAGCTCTGCAAAACATCACACCATAACAATAGACAGACTGGCATCAGTAACGTATTGAGAAAAACACTCAAATTCTATTCAGGCATTCTTCTCCTCATGTGATTACATCCTGGCCCCATCCCAAGCATTACTGCCACTGCTTCTGTACCCCCACCAGGTGTTAAGGACTCCGGACAAACCATGAGCCGAAACCAAGGTATCCCATAGTTTACGGACTGTGGGTTGGTAGGGAAAGCTAAAACCATGAGCCAGGGTTTGGATGACACAACAAGCTAAACCATGGCTTAACTCAACAAAACAAACCATGAAGGAACAAACTGGGTGCAACCTCTTTCCCTGGAGCCTACACATTTGCTTGCTTGGGCTAAGCCACGGTTTGCCATAGCATTAAATGTAAACAAGGGCACAGAATTTCCAAGTCTCAGTATAAACGTTCATGGACTTTCAGATGCATGATGTGTTATCCTAAGTTGGCAGGTACTGATGATACACATAAGTAGCAAAGAAAAAGTAGTGAGCTCAGAGGGAAATGAAACACACGCACACACACTGTTATAATTTGAATTATGTAAAATAATTTTAGAGCCCATTCACAAAGCACTACTGATGATAAACACAAACATTATGGCACTGGCAAAGTTAATTATCACATGTAGCAAGTTAAAAAACCCACTATCTTGACTGAGGCCATAAGTGAGATGGAAATGAACAAGTTCAAGTCTATCAGTTCAAGTTACGCAGTGGTGTCACACTAGAGTCTTCTTTTGGAGTTATTTTGTTTGGCGGTAGAACAAGATGGTGAACAACTTGTTTAATCATAAGTAACTCAAAGAAGTTACTTGAGAAGTGCAATCACAAACATAGGCTCAGTGATCAATTGCTCTCCTTCTAGGATATAAAGGGGGCTTACTACCATTTACAGAAAGAAGCCTGATGCACTCACTTGTCACGTGCAGTCTTATTTTCTGCTTCTTCATTTGAGTCTTGCAGAGTATCGTCACGCCCAGTGCTAGGATCTGAAGCCAACGAAGCAGGCTCGTTTTTCTGAACACCCCGTGGAATTTCAGGAGTACTGAAGGAGATGGGGGCCTCTGGCATAGTGAGAGGAGCCCCTGCACTTTCTTCATGCATTTCTTCCTTCTCGTCTATCTCCTCTAGACTATATTCAGAGCCTATGTCGGCTACGCTCCCAAGGAAAGCATAAAGAGCAATAATAAACCAAGATAAATATATCACATTACATTGTTAAAAACAAAAAAAATACCATCCCAGATGGAATATCAAAGTATGCTTACTAAGGAGTTTGGGGTGTGTGCTTGTCCCTGTGGCTCAAATAGTTTAAAATTCTGATAAATGTGAGTATAGTTCAGCAATGCAGGGTGGTAAGTTTTGCTCTCACGGAGTAAAAGTACAAGGGTGTTTTTGAGCAGAGAAAGACTGGCAACCACTTGAAAACATTCCTACCTTAATGTCTCCTCATTCAGAAGATAATGAACTCATAGGAAGGTGACTTATGCACCAGGAGTCAGTTCGTTGGCTTATCTAGCCCACTGATTCTCTACCAGTGTAGAGACTGGCCGCAACTCTTCAGGGTTCAGGCAGAACTCTTTCCCAGCCATATGTGGCGATGCTAGCGATTGTGCCTTCCGCAGGCCAAACATTACCTCTACCACTAAACTACAGTGCCTCTCAACACGTTAACAGTCCTCTTTGTATAATTACTTCATTTAATATTTCAGATTCATTTAGATTCCAGGGGTGGGGGGGGGTGCTTGCATGAATCTCTTACAGCAAAGCAACAACAAATCACGTGGCACCTTAAAGTCTAACAAAACTTATTATGGCATAGGTTTCATAGACTATGAAATCTGCCTAACAGCCTTATCATAATTTTGGGGAGAAATCAGCTTCCTCTGAACCCCCTTAATAAACCAACAAGCTGAGCATAAAGGTGATCTGCTATGTTTTAAACATGGTAGTTGGAAAGCAGGGCAATTAACATAAATCTCTGAAATTATCAGTGAGAGAAGAGTTAAATGGAATTGTACCATGGGGGCCCATTGTTGTGGCCACCTACCCATGACACTTGAAATGAAACAGAATAGAAAACCCTGGTGGAGCTGCAGTCTCTGAGAGCACCACCCACAGGTTCCTCATCTGCTGCTCTAGAACCGGCTCCTCCAACCTGTTGTCCTCCAGATGTTGTCATATTACAACTCCCGCCATCCCTGACTGCTGAGGTTGCTGGGGGAATTGGAATCCAAAACATCTGGAATGCACCAGGTTTCCTGAAGGCTGCCCCAGAAAAGATACCCAATTGCTTTCCCGACTGCATAATAACGATAACTTTTGTGCAAGTAATCTAAATAAACCACTCCTAAAGGCAAAACATGACAACCACCTACATTTAAGAGACACTTCAGATTCATCGGGATTATCAGCATTAGCCAGATTAGTTTCATCTGGGACTTGCAGCGCATTGTTTTGGTCATGATTGGTTGGCTCCAAGCTGCACGAGGCATTTGTTGTTGACACTGTGGTCCCAGTTAGATCAATTACATTGCCTAAGAAGCAGGTTAGGAGACAATACAATGAATTAGCTCGCATTAATCTGATCACTAAACACAAGAAAATATGAGGAAGGGAAAGTAAATGCAGCAGAGGTGCGGCCCTAGCAAGTTAGTTACATTAAAGGAGCTTGCATTACACTGTGTTAATAGGGCTGAAGCATTTAGTCGATTAATCAAATTGAAACAAGTTGATTGATTACAGATGTAATCAAGGTGTTTTATTAAATAATAATAAAAAAACCACACATTTCGCTTTTAATACAAAAGAAACTAGAGGAAGTCGGCATCTTGAAAGAGGCAAAACCTTCATCCCTTTCACATGGACAGCAATGCCTTTTCCAAAATCGTGCCTGCTGCAAGAGGTGAATGAATAATCTAAACACAAATAATACCCTTTTACTTCAATTTTTAATTTTTTTCATAGATTCACATTTAATTTGTTAATCGACTACTGTTTATTTAATTGCATGACAGCCCTACAGATATTAGATTGTATGCATGTTTGAACTTGAGTTGTGACTATATTTTGATCTTACTACTCAGAATTACCACCAGCATGGTGACTGGGAAATAAGCCTTCTTCCCTACTGCAGAGTGAAATGACAATATTAAATAGTTGTGTTTTAAAAAAACCCCACTCAAACTGGATGCATTGCAGACAATAGGGACTCAGTTAAGACTGGTAAAGAAAAAGCGATTTGTATGCGTTGTGTGTGCCACATACAATATTGGGCAACCAGATGACAACGTGGCGTCCCGTTTTTCTCTACATGTTTTCCCTGTTCAAATTAACAACGCTTTAAACTCAAGTTCAAACATGCAAACAGTGTGTCTACATCCAGCCCAAATGTAGCTGTAGGGGGAGCTACAAGCAAAGCTGTTCTAAGTTACGTCTGTTAATGTTTGCAAAGAAATGATCCTTCAACAAGCTGCTGAAGCAAAAACCATTATTAGCTGTTTTTCTTAACCCCCTTGGGGTCTCTTAAAAACCATATGTGTGGCAAGTGACTCTCAGCAGCAGCAATGGCGATGGGAATGGAATTCTGTGGCCATGCTAGTGGCTAGACCTATGCCTGTCTTTCACTAAATGCCACATGGAAAAATTACCTGTTGGAGACGGTGCTTCTGAGTAACTTCCTTTGATGCTGCCTTCTGCATGAATTGATTCTGCAGACTCTGATCCTGAAATGTTAATGCAGTTTAGAATACTAGAGGAAACATTTCCTATTCTAACGTACTTTAAATACAAACCTATATACATAGACATGGTCTAAAATTTATAGAGTGGGGGAAATTACCTGAATAAATTTTGTCAAAGATGAACAGGCATGAAAAATTGTCAGTTTTCTATTTCTCTTGTGGGACATTCCTTTTCTTTCCTGAACACGTTATATGATGAGTCTCCTCTGACTCTCTCTCTCTCGTGTGTTTTGTGTGTGTGTGTGTGTGTGTGTGTGTTTAACCTAGACGCCACTACTCCCCAACAGAGCAAAACCACCTCAAGATTAAGCTGTGAATTCAGAAATAATATAACCTAACCTAATTTGTGTTGTAAAGATTACCTGTCTCAATGCTGTTGTCACTTTGGCCTTGCAATTTTCTGGGAGGTGGCGTTGGGGCTTTGCGCTTTGCTCGCCTCAGAGAAGAATTGACGGAAGACGTGCCACTGAGCTGAAGAGAGCCTGTCCTCACTATTCCTATTCCCGAAAGTCCCTGGGGAATTGGGGGAGGGTAGGAAAAACAAACAAACAAACAAACATCAACGATGCAGCAAAAAGATTAGTAATTTGCAGAAGAAAAAATGTGAATGCAATGAACAATTCAGCAGCCCCATAACAGACACTTAACATTTCTCATAAGTGAATCAGAAATCCAGTTCAGACATAATGCTAAAAATTGGTGGCTGAACGATGGTTTAGCACAGCCTTCCCTAGCCAGTGGTCAGGGATTATGGGAAAAGCAGTCTAATATACCACGTGGCACTCTATTGGGAAAAGCAGCCTTATCATTATGAGAGTGAGATGTGGTGAGCCTTCAGGCAAATTTTTAATGTTTGATGTTTTATTGTGTTCTTAATATCCTGTTGGAAGCCACCCAGAGTGGCTGGGGAGGCCTGGCCAGTTGGGCAGGGTATAAGTAATAAATTATTATTATATTATTATTATTAAATTGCTCCTTTAAAAAAATATGTTCTTTTCGTGACTTTTAACTGGAGAGCTAACTTAGGAAGCAGAAAAAGAAAATGCCACAAAACCAGTAATCTCCTGTTGCAATACCAATGAGAGTTAGCAATTTCCAGTGTGATGCAGCAAGTGTCCTTATGAACCAAACATTCAGTTATCAGAGACTTAACTTCTCGCAAACAACTTCTGCATGGACAGAATTCTCCATCACCGTCCCACCATCCAAAAAATAATAAAAAAGTCCCTGCATATAGAAACTCATGTCAGTGAGAAGTGTAGTTTTTCCTTTCTCTCTGAATTCCCTCTATGTGAGATAGGTGGATGGATGGATAGATGAGCATTTAAACATGTAAACTCTCCCCCCCCCACTTTTTCCAATGTGAAGAAGAACAGTTCAGGCACGGTTACCCCCTCATTTGCTCTTTGTGAGAGCTGCGCCCATTTGTTACTTGGAAACAAGCACCAAGGCTTGCACTAAGATTCTTTGTGGCTCCGAAATTTAGAACAAACACTCAAAATGTCAGCAAACCTGAATGTTACAAAGCAACTTTTATTTATTTTTATTTTCTGCTACTGCCCAGTCTAGTAAGTTGGAGAAACTAAGAAGGGTAACCGAAGTCTTATATTTTCCATTTAAAAATAGTTAAGACTGCAATAAATGACACAGTAGAGTCAGTGTTTGTTTTTGGCTGGTTTTTTTCCCCTTGCTGTTGTCTGATATTACCGTTCTGGCATGGATAAACAGCCGCACTTTTATCAGAATTGAGCAAATTGTTCAGTTTGGACAAGGACGCTTCAGTAATCTACTATAAAGGCAATGCAGCAAAAGACGTTTTGTTCGCTTTCTCCTATCTAACAACCGATTGTTAGTGCGCTGTCAAAACTTTGTGAAAAGGCTTCATTCCAAACAAGAGGGATGTAGGCAGGGCTATTGCCAGACTTCAGGAAGCCCTCAGCAAAATCCAGTCAACGGGCTCCCCAAAAACCAATTCCCCCACCAGCCACTGGATTCCCCTGGATCCCTATAGTGCTACCATCCTCCTCTTTCCTCTTGATCACCCTTGTCTCAAGAAAGAGCCAAGGAAGAGCCAGCCACTCCGGTCTAAGTTGGCAAGGAATATGCCTCTGCCACCACAATGGTTTGTTGCAACAACTAGAAATACTTCTTTATACTAGCTTTTTTTTTTTTTTAAACTACATTCAAAAGGCCTTTCTAGCTGTCACAGCAGCATGGACATTTTCCAAATCACGATTCCTAGAATGCCTTCCTCAAAACCCACCTGAGGCAGCAGGTAGAGGAAGAAGAGGTAGCCAACTAAGGATGTGCACAACAAACCAAGAAATTACTGTGGGATCCTTTCTTTCTCAGGGCAAGCCTGCTTCCCCCATCCTCTGACAGATACACTCAGAAATGATTGTGCTGTCGATTTTGCCCCCCACCCATATTTCATCATCTGTTCTTACATGTTCCAAGACGGGCAGAACACCTCAGGCCCACTGGACGAACGTGGCCTCCCCAACCTCTCTATCTGACCCTCAGGCCTCACCCCTTCCCAGGTTACAGCCTTTCCAATCCTGCTCCTGAATTCCTCCTGTCTGCCTGGAATTTGTGTTACAACTCTTTCTTGCCTGGAGGTGTGGGTTGGCGTTTAAAAGCTTCTGGCTTGTGTGTAGCTGGAATATTGTTCAAAGGTAGAAGTTATTCAGTTACAGTGGTACCTCTGGATACATACTTAATTTGTTCCGGAGGTCCGTTCTTAACCTGAAACTATTCTTAACCTGGAGCACCACTTTAGCTAATGGGGCCTCCTGCTGCTGCCGCGCCGTCCCCGCCCAATTTCTGTTCTCATCCTGAAGCAAAGTTCTTAACCCGAGGTACAATTTCTGGGTTAGTGGAGTCTGTAACCTGAAGCGTATGTAACCTGAAGCGTATGTAACCCGAGGTACCACTGTACTTCACCAACTTTGCTTCTGGCTCTGGCCATTACAGGCATTTGCCGCCCCCCCCCCCCCGCCAGAAGGTGGTCCACAAAGGATTGTGGCTCCTAGTCCAAAAAAAAAAAAAAAAAAAAGGTTCCCCATCTGTGCCCTAAAATAACATTATTGATAGCATTATTGATAGTAAAAAGAAAAGAAAGGCTAGCAAGAAGTTTAAAAACCACAGCACAAGAAACACAAAACAGTAATTTACTGCTGCAATGAGATTTATGGGGAAACCTTTTAAGAAGAAGCAGGAGGTTATTGGCCTGGGTCCTAACTTGCACTCATGGAGTGAGAATTTCCATGCGTCTGTTGTCTAATACAGTTGTATCTAGGAAGTCGAACGTCTTGCGAGTCGAACGTTTTGGCTCCCGAACGCTGCAAACCCGGAAGTGAGTGTTCTGGTTTGTGAACGTTCTTTGGAACTCGAATGTCCGTCACAGCTTCCGATTGGCTGCAGGAGCTTCCTGCAGCTAATCGGAAACCGCGCCTTGGTTCCTGGATGTTCTGGGACTTCTGGAATGGATTCCATTCGACTTCTGAGGTACGACTGTAATTGTTTCAGGTATGCTATCTTCCAAGATGACGCCTCTCAAAATACTAAAACCAAAATTGCATGTAACACTGAAGAGAAACAAACCATGCATGTTGGTTCATGTGCAATGCTAAGCCAGCCATTCTATGGTTTGTTTCCCTGGTCTACAAAGTAGGGAGAAAAATGGAAACTGCTCTAGCATGACTAATCTCAATAGGCTTCTATGCCCTGAATTTTTACTTTTGTTGCTGTTGCTGCTATGTGTGTTTTTTTTACTTGGGCCCAAATTTGCCAGACTTCAGACATTTACACACTGAAAAGAAGAGGGGGGAAAGACCCCGTCTTCTTATTTTATATTTGGAGCACATTATATTTGGACCAGTAACTTTTCTCAGAATGAGGATCTTCTCACCAAGACGCAAAATCCCAAACCTCTGTTGAACAGCACACTCTGGTGGCTACTACTTAACAGAAAATAAATTCCTGTGTTATTCTTGATTTGAGTAAAAACAATATTAACTGAAGGGCCTTGCATCCAATTCATCTCTTGGCCTGTTCTGTTCTTCATCTTCCTTGCATGCTCATAGGCTAACGTATTAGAAACGATGGCTTTCATTCTCAATTCAAAGTCATGTCTGAAACACAAATATGCAGTGCTCCAATTTACACTGCCACATTTAGCTTTGAACTTTAATTGGAATTCACAACTGACAATCTGTGCTTTACCAAGATATTACCCACTGCATTAATTTTCCCCAAAACTGTGCTAGAATAAGTTCAGCACATATTGGGATTTATAGATAGATTTGACCTGGCAGCCTGCTTCATAACTTCATTAAAATGCATTATTACACAAGCAGGCAATTTTATTAAGATAAAAACATGAGTTTTGAACATCCATGTTCTTTCAGTAAGGAAAATTTAAATTTCCTTAAGGCTTTAACTTGTTCATCATAACACAAAGATTTGAACTGTTAAGGAAACCTTTTCTCAGTAACAGATTTAACTGCATTTTTAAAATAAAGGGCTAAGAAAGGCAATTTGGTAGTGACATAAAATGTCAAATCTTTCTCCAGTTACTGAATATGTTAATGCGAATCATAATTTCCCCATATTTAATGCAAGTTTAAAGACTATCAGTTCAGTAGAGAACGGAGGGTTCCAATTCCAATTTGTTATTAACATGTTTTAAAAGAAGCTTTTTCCCCTAAAAAGTTTTTTTAAAAAAAAAAATTAGAATGAGTGGCTGCACTTAAAAGCACTGATGCTTAAACTTGCTTCAAATTATCTCAATAGCAGGATTTAGTATTATTGAACAATGTCCGACTTCCAGCAAGAGATTAATTTTAATTTCCAAACTCAACTTTAAAAGGACCCCTTTGAAAATAACTAACTAGCTTTTTCACTTACTGTAACATGCCCCTCCCTAAACATAGTGTAGACATACATCCCACCTATTTCAATTCAACCTATTCCAAAGCATGGCTGAGTTAGATTTAATTTACACTTTCGCAGTGCAGGAACTGCTTTCCCAAGCGATCTCTTGTCATACTGGCAAAGTGCTCAGCTGGTGGGTAAAGGTAAAAGGTAAAGGACCCCTGGACGGTTAAGTCCAATCAAAGGCAACTATGGGGTGCGGCGCTTATTTCGTTTTCAGGCTGAGGGAGCTGGTGTTTGTCCACAGACAACTTTCCAGTTCATGTGGCCAGCATGACTAAACTGCTTCTGGCGCAATGGAGCACCGTGACGGAAGCCAGAGTGCACGGAAATGCCATATACGGCCTCGGTCCAGTATACCTGAAGGAGCGTCTCCACCCCCATCATTCTGCCCGGACGCTGAGGTCCAGCGCCGAGGGCCTTCTGGCGGTTCCCTCCTTGCGAGAAGCAAAGCTACAGGGAACCAGGCAGAGGGCCTTCTCGGTAGTGGCGCCCGCCCTGTGGAACGTCCTTCCAGCAGATGTCAAAGCGATAAACAACTACCTGACATTCAGAAGACATCTTAAGGCAGCCCTGTTCAGGGAAGTTTTTAACGTGTGATATTTTACTGTATTTTTGGTTTTTATGGAAGCCGCCCAGAGTGGCTGGGGAGGCCCAGCCAGATGGGCGGGGTATAAATAATAAATTATTATTATTATTATTATTATTATTATTATTATTATTATTATCATCATCATCTACCCTCTCGCTACAGCAGTACCTATTTATCTACTTGCACTGGTGTGCTTTTGAACTGCTAGGTTGGCAGGAGCTGGGACAAAGCAATGGGAGCTCACTCCGTCACAGGTATTTGAACCGCCGACCTTCTGATCGGCAAGCCCAAGAGGCTGTGGTTTAGACCACAGCGCCACCCGTGTCCCTCTTTTTACATGTAATGTGGCATGGATTGTGACCACAAAGGAAACTGGTTTCGAGGCCACGGCGATTCCAGAGACGGCCTATAAATTAGGCTCAAAATTGTGGTCTGCTACAATTTATTCAGAATGTATAAAGCAATAAATGTTCTTGCTTATCTGTTCCGTAGCTAAACAGAAGTTGCTCTGATATTATTCTCACAGCGGAAATCTAAAGGCAGGACGAGACTTTTGACAACCAACCTTATCAGTTTCATCCACACTGCTGGATTTCACCACGCATGTCATGGGTCTGCCCTGGGTTTGTGCAAGATCCTGGGGCACACTCTGGGAAGCAGGCATTGGAGGCAAGGGCGCTCGTCGCTTCTTCGGCATTTCAGAGGGAAGGGTATTTGAGTCATACTGCTTGGAGATTGTATTAGCTCTCATGCCAAAGGTTGGTCTTGGCTTATTCATTAATGGAGTTGCAGGAGCGCTGGCAGTCTTTTGAGAAGGGGAAAAGAGGTCAACAATTAAAAAATAATCTGAATAGATTTTAGCCAATGTACTTCTCTAAACCAGGGGTTCTCAACCTTCATTATAGGACTTAATTCAAATTTACCATTACCAGAACAGAAGTTATTTCTCCGAGGGAAGATCCTAGGGTTACTACAGTAATCGGAGTACAGGTACCATTTGAATGAGGGTATGTGTGTGTGTGTCTGTGGGTTGTTGCCACTCAGTCATCAGCCAACCTTGAGAATACCGTTTTCTTTATTCAGGGAGAACATCAAGCCTCCACAACTGTAACCTACAAGTATCTAAGGATGAAGCAGATCGAAGTGAGAATAGGGCCTTTAGGCTGCAATCCTAAAAACGCTTACTCAGTAGTAAATGCCATTTAAAACAATGGCACTTATTTCTGAGTAGGCATGTGTATGATTGCACTGTTCAATCATCTAAGGAAATACTTCCTGGAACAAAAAAAAACCTCATGAAATATATTGAGTGAAATACGATCAATCCACAAAAAAGAGGGCACACAGTTTCATGGCAGAAACTGAAAAAAATGTCATGGGGCAGCTAGTTTAACAACATATTTTTATTGCCAGTCCAGATAACTTCAAGAAGGCAGAAAATATGTTGGAGTCTGCTTTCTCCTAGCAACTGTCTGGATTAAGAGTGAACTGTAGAGGATCCAATTGTAGGGAATTTCTATCATACATTAATATTTGTAACTTATGTTGTCTTACCTGTTCTCGCTTCTTCTTGCTTCTCTGAAAAAAGCTGAAGAATCCTTTATTTTCTTTTTCCTTCAAAATATCTGAATTTTGCGAGTTTTGGCAAGAGTCTAAAAATAAAATACATTACTTGATGCCATCATTTACAGACTGCACTGTTTCTTTCCTTTCCTGCATCTCTCTTTCTATTACAAAATATTTCTTTCAAAAAGAACATAATTTATAGAATACCATGTTCTCTCCTTTACATGCTTCCCTTCCAGTGATCATAACTGTTGGAAAACATTTCATTATGCAAGGTAAAAGACATAAAAGCTGCAAAGCACATTTAGTCTGATTTTAGTAGTATTTTTTTCTTTTTAAAAAGAAAAGTCATTTTATCTATACCAAAAGTAAGATGTAATATACAGATCTTTCCCAAGCAATTAAAAAGACAAAAGTAATAATGCAAAACCCCACAACCCTGACTGAAAATAAAACAATTCTTATAATTGTTTTTTGTTTGCAATATTGTTTAGTTTGGAGTTCACTTTAAAAAAAAAAAAGTTGCATGTTACCTCAGGTGCCTGTGAGCAGGAAAGCAACCCATAAATATTTTAATAAAGAAGGTAATTAGTAATCTAGTTGAGGAAAATTCCTTTTCCATCCAAATATGGTAGTGGATAAGCTTTTAAGTGTTTCAAAAAGTTTGTCACATGCATCTTTAGAGGTTTTCAGATAATCTCAAGGGAATGTAATATAAATAAATTCCACCTAATTGAAACAAATGGTTCAAGAAATACTATATAATGTTAACTTGCATAAGACAAGCCATGCTGTAATTCAAAGATGGCAAACCCACAGGCGAAATCCAGCCCATTTTAATCAAACTAGACTCCTTTCCTGGCCTCCAGAAAAATTTGGGTGCCTCCTCTTCCTCTGTAGCCATTGCTAAGTGGTCTTACTGATCAGAAAATAGGGAAGAGTGCAATTTTCTGTTTCTTGAGAATGAAGACCTTTGCAATGCTGCCATTCACGACAAAAGAAATAACCCATTTTAATTCCCTTTTTAAAAAAAATAAAATAAAAGTAAACTCCTCTGGTGCTGTTCAGTGAGTATTTATGGGCTATTCTAAGTTAGGAGAACTTGCATGCCATACCAAAATCTGTGGTGTTTACTCTTCTAACGATAATTCAGACAAATCTCATTCATATTAGAAGATACTTGTTTGTCCTAATACTTGTTTGCTTGTTTAACTGGGAATGCCTGTGTTTAAGAATACTACATCATTCACTCTGAGGTAGGTACAAACTCACCCTGTAAAGATGAAAAGCTGAATTCAGCAGTCGGTGTGACTAGAGAGATGGAGAGGGGAGGAAGATGAAAACTTAATTATAGTGACAATGCTTCCCAAATAACTCCTTCATCACAGTCTCAAGCAAAGGAACCGAAGGCAAATTCTCAAAATGCAGAAGTGTGTGAAGTGATCCCTTCTATCAAATTTCACCCGGAAAGAAAGAAAACATTGTAATTTAAGCAAGGATGGCCAACTGGGCAGAGAAGGCACCTGGCTCTCTGCCCCCGGAGGCACCTCTAAATTTGGAAGTCTCTAATTTGGAAGTATTAAAAACAAATGAAATTCACCAGATCTATCCATCTAAAAATAGTGGTATCCGTTGGCATACGTCAGACCCAAATGCTTCATAGGAAATATATCATGAAACGAAGGGCTGATTAGACGTAAACTTTTTAAGAATAAAAGCTAGAATTCTAAGTACAAAAGCAAGGAACATGCAGGTGATATTAACCACCACTTCAGACGCTGGTGTACTGAATTTAATATTTGCTTTTTACTCTATAAAATGCCCCTCCTAAAAGTTTCTACCATGCACAAATCTCTTGCAGGATATAACAAAACCATGCTTTTGAGAGCTGTTTTTTGCTGTTTCCTCCTCAGCTGTAAAAGTAATTAACAATTGTTATTAGTAAAACAAACGTTCATAGTTTTAAAAAATACAGTACCATTCAGTTCTAAGTATGTCAGTATTTGGAAAATGGAATTCAGAGGGAATTTTGTCATTTTTTTTAAAATTTCAAACATGGACTCAAAACTGAGACCTGAAAATTATTTTTTAAAACTACACTGGTATTATGAAGATAGCTACACAATATTAATATAAAATGGGTTTCTAACATTTGGTTTATTAACTTGCTTTTTAAAAAAATATATTGCATTTTAAAAATTTTGAACAGCAGTATGTGACAATGGAATGAAGAGGGCAATCTATATAACTAAGATTATAAGGAACACTTTGTTTTGGAAATGGATACATCATCTCTAACTGCTAACTTGTTCATGCTGCCTGAAGGTAAATTAATGTATGCTCTTATTTCGGTGTGTATTTGGCTCCATCTAGAATTATCCAATAAACTAGTCTAGAACTCACACCATGATCAAAAGAACTTTAAAAGGACAAACTTAACAAGGTAAATTAAACGTCTCCCTTGTCCAAGGGCAGTAAACAAAATGAAAATGGGTGCTTACCCCTCAAATTAATAGCTTCCATGATGAAAGGCTTCAGTAACTTCTGTTTGAATTTTATTGAATGTTCAATAAGGGACCCAAAAATCCCTGATCTAAGCAGCCCAGAATACTTAACCGAAACAAAAACACAAAAAGTGACACACCCATATATTGAGGAGGTATGTAAGACAAGAGCAGACCTACCCAGTTTCTGTCCATGTGGCCTGTCCAGAGTGGAGGCAGGAAACCTGTTTATCTGTCAACCTATTTATCTGAACAACCCATTTATCTTAAAGTAGTTGAACAAACATAGGAACATAGGATGGTGCTTTTTACAGAGTCAGACCATGGGCCTATCTAGCTCAGTACTGTCTAGTAGCCTTGCTCAATATGGTGCCCTCCAAATATTTTGGACAATAACTTCCATAATCTCTAACCATTGGCCAGGATGACTGATGCTGATGACAGCTGTAGTCCAAAAACAGTTGGATCCCACCAAGTTGGCAAAGGCGGCCTAGTGCTTAGCTCTCCAAGGTTTCAGACAGGTTTTTCCCAACCCTACTTGGGAGATACTAGGGGTTTAACCTGGGATCTTCTGCATGCAAAATGCATGCTCTACAGTCCTCCCCTAACACCAATCCTATATGCACTCCGATACCTGAACATTCCTTTATTTATGAAAGCTGCTATGTCAGCTTCTCGCTATAAAGGGAACAATGATAATAAAGCAACCTTTAACAATTGCTACTATCCTGAAAAATCAGTTTTATGCATGCAAGTTCAGGAACCCCTAGAGAGGGTAGGAAATACAAATGTAGGATTTAGTAGGTCAACCTTTGTGCCATTTTTTTTCCTGCACGAAGACAGATGGTGCTGGGAGGGAATGGAAAGAAGAACCTGGTGCAGTGGCTAAAAAGCATCAAACTGGGAATTCGCCAGTGTGAATATTATGGCAGCTCTGAACTGAAAGTGGTTCATGGCCACTTTTTCTATGCCTCAGACTTACACCAGCAATTCAGAAATAATAATAATGGCTCACATTACAAGGTCTTTGTAATGGTTACAGAAGGAATTTATGTAAGATAATTTGCACACCCCAAAGTATTATATCAATGGTTGTCATCAAGACTCTCTAAGTGCTGAAACTGTTGGAGAGAGAACAGAAAATTTGCTATTAGTCTTGATGAGGTATGGGGAGGCAGGCACAATATTGGTGCACCCTGCTCCCCACTGCAGGACAAGTAGAAATGGAAGCTTGTCCATTGGGATGAATGGGGCATTGTCCCAACTACTTCAACCCACCCATAGCCAGCCACGACCTCCCTGCCTTTTTACAACCAATTTAGGATGTAACACTGGCTGTCAGTTTCCTCCTCCTTATTTTCAGCACAGCCCCTGTAGAAGTCAGCGAGTCTGGGGAGAAAAGTAGAATTAGTTGGCTCTGCCTGTCGCTGGCTTACTGTTCTGCTTACTGTCTCCCCGGCCTTCACACTATGAGCAGCAGTAGCAACTTTGGGTGGGCAATTCTGACTGAGAAAACAGTGCAAGGAGAAAAAAGAGAGTTGACAATCTCTTCCTCGGCCAGGTTGCTCCAACTGAGCCAATTCATCCTTGAGGCTGACATATTTTTAAATGAATAAAACAATATACCAAGTCATCGGTTTCTCACATCGATGCAGACTGAATGAATGCAGAACACGTTAGTGAGTGCATGTAGGTTGCACTGCTTCTGAAGATATTTGCAGCATTAACTTTCAGGAATAGTTTTGGTAAAAGACCAGTTTATAAATCTTACCTCTGCTGACATCCATAGCATATAATTCTCTGAGCCCAAGCTCATTTAGGGATTTGGTCAAGTCAAGAGTTTCCTGAGATTGGTAAGTCTTCAGTAACAGAGTGTGTAAAGGGTCGAAGTCACATTTGCTGCAAATGATTTGCATGATATCTTGCAGTGGTGCATGAGGATTAACTCTGACAATAGTTTTCTGTGTCTTCTTGTAGTTTACAATGACTCTCACGGTTTGCTGAAACAAGGGGAATTTTTAAAACCGATTATAGTCTTTTGCTTTCTGAAATACACACAAACCATCAAGTGCATTGAGTTCATTGCTACTAATAACTTTCGCAAAACATTTCAGTGGGGGAGGGATGCTGTAGAATTCTAATTTATACCCCATATTCTTCCATCTCTTCTCAGTGTGAAATGAAGATTTGGCTTAGGCCACCCCTATTAAGATTCAAGACTTGGAAGACGATATGAACAAGGCCTCCCCAAATTCAAATATCCCAAGGATTTGAACTCATGAACTGAATGTGGCTCATGTGGTAGTGATGTCTTGCCCCTGGTTGTCAACACTTTCTCTGCTCTTCATAGAACTCACAGGGAATGAGAGACAGAGAACTGAGAATAAGAGGAAGGACTTTTTGCACTTGCTTAAGGCAAAACCCATGCACACCCCTCCTTAAAGCAGATCACAGCAGGTAGAAGCCCATAGAATGAAAACCTATCTCCCTCCCTGAACCCAGAGCAGTCACAAGGCATGCACTACCAAAGACAAATATAGGTTAATTTCCAGTGACTTTCATATGCAATTTTATGAACAAATTCTGAATGATGCTACTGCCTCCAAAAGCTTTGGAATTTAAATGAAAAGTATTTAGGAGGTGGAAAAAGTTTCTGTAAAATATCTCACCTCTGGGATGACAGGAGTAGGCTTCTTTTTATCCATCTGTTTTGGCTTTAAAATCACTTTGTCAACTTCAAGCATCCCAATGGGTGTATTTGGTTTGAATTTGATCTGCTTTTTCTCGACTGTCATCAGGTCTATGGTATGGCTGGCAGGATTCAAACGGTATTGTGCACAAAGGTATACCAGTAAGTCCATCATTGGTTTGCTGGAATAAAATGTTAATATGACTATAAATGGTTATTATATAATTTCCCCAAAGGTCATTAAGAAAGACTTGGTTGTGGTGGAGGTCTGGCGCTTGAGGGCGCTCTTGCCTTGCTTGAACCAGAAGACAATTATGTACAGGCAGCTCCCCATTTGCACGGGGGATGCGATCCAGGTCATTGTGGGTGTCAGCCCGCCCCACCCCCTTGCAGGCCAAAAGCAGTACACACGTCAGCGGTTGCACATGCCTTCATTGTGTGCAAAATTATCATTCCCTGTACAGTATATTTCAGAAGATGTAGGCACTCTCAAGACTACCGTATTTTTTGCTCCATAAGACGCACCTATCCATGAGATGCACCTAGTTTTTAGAGGGGGAAAGCAAGAAAAAAAATATTCTGCACAGAGCATGTAAGCGACTTAAAGCAAGCAAAGTGAGAGTCGCTTACATGGCTTCTCTCTCGCTTTGCACAGCTCTCACTTTGCTTGCCCATCCCTCCTCCCACCTCGCTGTAAAGCGCGGCGACACCGGAGCAAGAAGAAGAGGAGGAGACACCGGGACAGGTGCTTTGCTTGCTTTACAGCAAGGCAGGAGGAGGGATGGGCAAGCAAAGTGAGAGCTGTGCAAAGCGGGACAGAAGCCGTGTAAGCAGCTCTCGCTTTGCTTGCTCCCGTCGGTCCCTCCTCCCAATTCGCTGTGAAGCCAGCAGAGTCAGAGGCGCTGTGCAGCTCTCGCTGAAGCCAGCAGAGCAGGAGTGATAGCTGCGCAGTGGCTCTTGCTCTGCTAGCTTCACAGCGAGCAGCAGACAGGAGCCATGGCTCTGGCTGCAGAGGCATCTCTCAGCTCGCGAGTGCAGCAGTAGCTGAGGGATCCCTCTGCCACCCAGTGCATTCGCTCCATTTCCCCTTACTTTTTAGGAGGAAAAAAGTGCGTCTTATGGAGCGAAAAATATGGTAATTTATTTCATTGGGATTCAGCAGCGTCTGTAAGGCAAAAGCCACTTTCAACACTGTCGAGAAATACTGTGGCACAGAGATATCGAACACTTTCGTAAGATTAAAACCCTGCAGAATGTCTCAGCGACTGTAAAAAAACCCGACAACATTCCTACTCAAGTTTAATCTACCACACAGTAACATTCAGCATAGAAGCTTTAAAGTTGCTCTTGGGTCAACCCTGATAATGAATAACAGAGATTATGATGAAATAATTTTTCCACCTCCTAATTGGAACAGCTTACACAACGCCTCCCTGAATTATAAAAAAGGGCCTTGTTGAACGCAAGGCTCAACAAAACATTTCACCAAAAGACTACCAAACAGCCTAAGAGCCAAGAGTAACTTTAAAAAAGAAGAAAAAATATGCCTTCCACACTGCTTCCTCCCCTGTGACTGGTTGCTGTAGTGGGAATAGCAGGTCTCTTGACTACATTTCTGAAGGTTTATGGAGTTTGTGGCGCATTTGGCCTTGCACAGCAAGACAGTTCCACACTAGCCAATTGCAATAAACAGAACCGGTCTTCCTGAAATATTTTACCCAATCACTTACCGTAAACCTTATTTTTGTACGCAAGTATACAAAAGAACAAATCGTATTATAAAATGAAACGATTCCCTCCTAAAACAGCTTCAGGAAGGGCAGGGGATGCAGAGACACAGCCCATTAAATAGTTAAGCACTGACTGGTGGTTACTTATTTAAAATGCTAGGACACATACCTAATTCCTGCTGGCTCATGAACAAGGACCACCCAGATATAACTAAAGACTAGCAAATACACATGCAGCTTTTCTTTGCTGTTTTACAGTCTAGTGAAAACAAACTAGTACTTTTACTACCGCAAACCCTGTATCAATTCTTGTAAGTCTTACCATGCTGAACTTAAATGACCTGTACAAAGGCTCCACTTAGAAGGGCTCCCAAATCACAATTCTTTTAAAAAGCTAATTTGCCAAAACACCCAAACAACATAATTTTTTTTTCTCCCAAAAAGCTATGATTCAGATTATATTTTTATTTCAACTGCCTGAGTGGAATTTCATTTCAAGTAAACATTCAATTCAATTAAGTAATTGTTTCATCAGTCTAAAATTCAACGTGAAAACATCAGTCACCAAATCCTGTATTTTGCACCAAAACTTTTTTTCTATTTCAGCATCTATTCTGCAGCAAATATAAATTTTAAACTGTTGACTGAAAGCAATGTTCCACCTGAATTGTAGCAACCTTCCAATCATGTTTGCACATATTTTCAAGGGGGTTCCAGTATTTCAAATTAGGCCACGTTTTGGAAAATTACTTACTGGGTCCTATTCCTAAGTAAAATTCTGAGGAAGAAACATAGACAGCCAAACCTAACTACAGCAGCGACATCTGCAAATCCACTGGCCAGGGATATGTGATAAATCGAATACCTGGCACCACACAGATAATTACTGAAAGATCTAATTTCCACTAAAGTTTTGGAGCAGGTAAGAAACAGCAAAAATGACTCGCACGATGCCTTCCTTTCTCCACAGACTACACAAATGAGAGAATACCCAGCCCACCTTCCAATAACTTTATTCAAGATGCTTTTCTTACGTAGCAGATGGCTTAAACAGCCATCATGTTTTACACAAATCTTCACAGGTTTTGCTGTAGATTTTAGCATCTAAAGAGTAATTTAGAGGTCCTTGAAGGGCCACACTCTAAAAAGGAAATTATCTGGGCAGATTTATAGGCAAGAAAATGTTTCTTTCACTTTTGTTGCTTATCGTTAATTATTACTGAGAACTGCCTCCATTTTTTCTGTTTTTTCAATTTTATCATTTTGGCCAATTTCCACACACTAGAAAGAAGTGTGCATAAGCCCCCAAATGCTGTTTTTTAAAGGCTCCAGGGACCTGTGCAAACTTTGCCCTAGCTCACTGGAACACACAGCTCATGGAAGCTCTTGACCAAGACTTGGGAGCAACAGAGCTGTGTATCAATCTGAGTTAAAGCTTAGGGCAAAGTTGCCTTACTCTCTCTGTAAGCCTTCTCTTTGGCCCATGTGACTGTGCCTCAACCCCACTCTCAGTCTTTCCTAGTCACGTGGAAGGAAGGTATTACATTTTCACTCAATCCAGCCAGAGAGAGTTTCCTAGAGTTTTGCCAGACAAGCTTAGCTCCCGTTTGCCTTGGCATTTCCCTGAGCTGTGCCCCACTGGATAGCTGAAGGGCTTCACTATTCCCCGAAGTCTTAAAAATCTGTCTTTGGGGACCTCTGGTTGAACTGCAATTAAGTTATCTAGGACAAAAAAACGAAAGGAACAAGGCTCATTTAAACTAAAAAACAAAACAAATGTACATCGGCGCAAGATAACAAAATCATGTGGGCACAAACAGCTTGTTGGGTTTTTGGATCACAACATAGACATTATTGGATTTCCAGGTTCAACACCCAGGATGAAATTAGTACGTGCTAAAGCACTTCTGCTGCAAAACAGCATGAATTCTTTCTTAAACGTACCTGCCATTAACAGTAGTAGACTTGATCACATCACCTGGGAGAACCACAGACAGCTCAATGTCTCTGTCGATTATGTTTTCTTTTTGCTCCATGGTGAAGTTAGTTAATTCTGAATCATCAAAAGAAGAACAGTCAGTGATCCTTGTCTCAGATGGAGGACGAGGAGCTTTTGGCTTGGCTTTCCGTCTGAAATAGAACATAAATTTAACGCAATTAGGAAAAAGCGTATCAGCAGAACAGTACTGAACACTACAAGGAAGTGGGTAAAGGCTTCAGTGCTGGAGTCCTGGATGCAAGTGAGCTGTGCAGTTCCTGAGTTGTCTGCTAAATCCGAGGGAAACTCCCTGACCAAACTGAATTACCAGTACAGTGATCAAGCAATTCAAGGATTGTTTTGCAAAGCACCCCAAGGTTTCCTGAACAACTATGCTGGAATTGTCTCTCTCTCCCCCCCCCCCCGCCATTAAGCTCTTTTCACCTCCTGGTTCACACAATTGCCTTTTCTTTGCAAAGCTGCACTTTAAGAAGTCAAGTTTATCTAAGAGTCCAGATCCTGACTTATTGTACTTGGGAATTCTCATTTGAATGCACAGGACTGTGATAAGATGGAACAGATATTGGTTCTTCAGGGTTTTGCCAGTCTGATTTTGGACATCCCTTTGCAAACTTCCCACTTTTTGGAAGCAAGGACAACTGTGATTGTGGTGGTTGAGATTATTATATATATGAGACAGATATATTTAACCTTCTCCAAAGTGCATAATCAAACAATGCAGTATTTTTAAATTTCTCTCTAGCCCTTTAATATTTGCTTTTCACAACATGTTACATGAAGATGGTAAGCTGAACATTACAGAAATATACTACAATCATATTAAAATCAGCTCTGCATCACATATTTTAAAATATACAGCACTGGACACAGACATTATAACATTTACTTAAACACACTGCCAAGTATCTTTAAAGTATGTTGCACTATAAAATCTGGTAAAGGAACACGGGCAATACACAACTTAGTTTTGCTCAGGCTATAACCCTTCCATCTTGCAGTAAGCCATGGGGATGGGAACAGGCAATGATTTGGGGGACAGGGGTGGGGGGAGGGACATGATGGTGGTAAGACACAACTTAGGGATAGTTAACACATGTATGTGCTCCATTCAGTATACAGTAATTTGATAACTTTCAGCTGAACATGTGTATTACCAGCCCCAAAACACACACACACACACACACACACACACACACACACACACACAGTATTAAACACTGGATCTGAGGCAATGCAAGATTATATTTGTGTCTGATTTGTGAAGTCTGCTGCGTTTTCATGCAACTTCACTTAGCAGAATGTTAGAGCAAACAAAAGTTAAGTAAACACCTGTGGGGGAGGGAGGGAAAATTGTTCTCAGAAAACACAACTATTAAGCAATTTAGCCTTGAAATTGAACAGCATGATGCACGTAGCAGGAATGACCAGGTAAATACATGAATGCAGCAGGAAATCATGTGTCATCTGTTTTGAAAAGTAAGACTTGGTTAAGGCTGCAATTCTGAGGCAGCTTGGAGTGGGGGGGGGGGTTCAGAAGATAATTAAACTATCTCATCCAGTGCCCCTCCAGACATGTTGAGGGTAGAGAGCACTCTTGTGTTCATCTATTCCTTTTTTTAAAAAAATTACCCTTCCCCTCTCATTATGCCCAACCCCATATTGTAACCCCAAATAACTCAATGAGAGAAAATGATGATTGTCCCAGCCCATATCTGCATAGTATGTAAAAGGTAAAGGTAAAGGACCCCTAGACGGTTAAGTCCAGTCAAAAGGAACTATGGGTTTGCGGCGCTTATCTCGCTTTTTAGGCCGAGGGAGCCAATGTTTGTCCACATACAGCTTTCTGGGTCATGTGCCCAGCATGGCTAAACAGCTATTGGAGCATGGAGAACCGTGACAAGTTCCGCAGCACACAGAAATGCCATTTACCTTCCTGCTGCAGCAATACCTATTTGTCTACTTGCACTGGTGTTCTTTTGAACTGCTAGGTTGGCTGAAGCTGGGACAGAGCAACGGGAGCTCACCCCGTCACACGGACTCAAATTGCTGACCTTCCGATCAGGCAAGCCTGAGAGGCTCGGTGGTTTAGACCACAGCACCACCCACTTAGCATGGACACCTGTGTGCACAGAGCATTCCGGTACCCTTATGGCAGCCTTACTACTTGACGCACTGGCCCCCACAGTGACAGATTCACCAAAATTGGAGTGAAAGGATGTCCTACTGGACGCCGTCCCCATCAGTAAGTACTTCCAGTAACGTGGCATAGCAAAGAACTAAACTGGGTTCCAGAAGAGATTAAGGTGATTTCCATATATAAAGCCCAGACTTCCACTCTCTCTCCTCCCTCCCTCAAACCGACTACTAGAATTTTCAAATTCATAGAAAAAAGGTGACGGAACCAGCAGGAAAACAAGTACGCTACTGCACATATTTTATAACAGAGGTGGGGATCCAGTGGACCCCCCAGATGTTGATGGGATTTCAAGGACAGTATCCAACTTGCACATCTTAATGCAAGGATTTCTAATTGAGCAACAGAATGTCCCTCCCTCTTTGCCCCCATCACCTCAAATCTGTTCCCGAAAGTTGGTGGAACCCCTAGAACAGATTTAGGGGGCACATGGGAGGGAGTGCAGGGGGAGAGGTTCCACTGCACAAATGAAACAAGTTACTCCAAGCTACTTCAGATACAATCCCAAGTACCTTCAGTCCCAGCCAGCATGGGCAATGGTCAAGGATGACCGACAGAATCTAGCAGCAATCCAGAGAGCCACGGGTTAGCCTACTCTGCTTTACAGAATGAAGATGTCAATAATATTTATCTTCCTTCTAGAACTGGGTGAGAGAAAGAGTGTGAGTAGACAACTGAAAGGAAACAAGGGAGAACAAGACTGCATGGATGTGTGGTGTTTCTTCAGTCTGTGTTGTCCACCCCCAACCTAGAGGCTAATCTGACAGTCAAGAGTTGTGCCTCGCACAGACTGCATAATTGACGCGCAACACAAAGCTCATCTTGATTCAGAAAGCTCTGAAAAGAAAACTTTCAAACCACAAACAGAATACAGTACTGAGTTATGTGAAACTTCAGTGTTTATATTTAGAAACGTAATTCTAAAAGGAGTGTGGGAAAACAAATGAATGGTGCATGGGAGAAGAAGAAAAAAAACCAACCAACTGGGCAATTCATAGCATTCTGAAGACGGTTTTTCCAAATTCAGTCCTTAGTTTATTTCTTAAATTTAAAAAATGCCAATTTATGAAAATAATGAATCATTATCACACAACTGTCAACATGGTATGTGCTCTGATCATCATCCACCTACATCTTGGCTCTGAGTCCTGGAAGACTTGCTCCCTGTCTTCAGGTCTTTTCCCACCTGGCCTGGGAGGGCAGGCCCTGACTGACTCCAGCTACAAAAGCTGAGGCTGCTGAACAGACTCTTGGGTTGGGATATTGCTAGGGGTTTTGGCTGGGAGCGTGGTTGTTCCTGTTTTTGATATTGATTTTTTTTTGTATCTTTATTTTAGATCTTATTATGATTTATATGGAAACTGTTTAATTTGGTTGTGTACTTTTAAATGCTTTATAATTTATTGTTTATGGCTACTTTTGCTGTGTTTGTAATCACAAGCCACCATGAGCATGGTTTTAACTACGGAAAGGTGGCATACAAAAGTAAAATTATGTACGTATGCTGTCAGTGAGTTTTTTGTGATCTTAACACTATACCATGAGCTCCATTAGGAAAAGGCGCATAAGAGGCCCACTGGATCAGACCAAAGGTTCATCTAGTTCATTATCTTCTTTCTCACAATGGTTAGTCATTGGCTATTTTGAAAGCATTTACTGAATATTTGGAAGGAGGGATGCCATTTCTTTGTTCTTTCTCCAGACACTATTTTTAGAAAGGCAAAAATTACAAATATTTATGTAAAGTTCCCAGAGCCTTGAGGACAGAGAAGAGCATAAAGCTAACAAAATTATAATGCATAATATTAAAGATGCACAACCACAGCCTGGAGTGCCTCATGGGAATTTCTCTCTTTAGAACTTCAATGTAAACAAAGTAAGCAGGAGAACTATAGACTTATATGTGTATGTATGTATGTATGTATGTATGTATGTATGGAGGATTTAGGAAAGATTGGGGGAGTTCTAATCCCTGAGATTAGACCTTTGCTTAAAAGAAGAGGAGGGGGTTTTTAGCCTTAAAAGGAAGTTGCAACTTTCCCCAATCTTGTAGAATGGGTGGATTCGTAGCTGTCAACTTACAGATTTGAAAATAAGGGACCAGCAGCCTCGAAAATAAGGGATCAGCAGCCAAAATAAGGGATTTTGCTTAGTTTATGCAGAAATACACCACTGATAGAGCCATGCTGCTTTGGCTGCCACTGGCTGTGTTTTGCAGGGGGTTGGACTAGATGACCTAAGGGTCTCCAACTCCAACCAAAGAAGAGTGGTAGACAAAACTGATGAACGACATCGAGATGGCAAAGCTTACAGGCAGAATTAGAAACCAGGAAGAGGACCTCTTTAATAAAGAATGGGGAAAGTTTATAATTTAGTTGAAAAGCTATTGTAAAGAATTACATACATTGGTAGGATTGACAGAAAACTTGGAGTAAAAATTTGAACTATGGATGGACAAATGATTTATAAAAATAGAGCTATGAAAGGGATGCAAAGGGGGAAATCACTACATTAAGATGCGGCACTGGTTGGAGAGTATGCTAAGCAGCACATTGGGGCTGCTGTTGTCCTGGCGCGAGGAGTTCCATCGGCCCTTCCCCGCCCGAGAGAGGGGGAGAGAGACTCTCGCCCACGCCGCCCATGAACCCGGCATGAGGCGGTTGTGGCGCCGCGGCAGCCGCTGAAGCACTGCCCTTCTGCGTCCCTCCCCATCCCCTCCTCTTTCTCCTCCCTCAGGGCGCCTCCTCAGCCGCCGCCACTGCCGCCTCCGGCTTCCCCAGGCAGCGCGGCGGAAGTCTCGCAGGAGAGGGGCTGCCCACCCACCCGCCGCCACCTGTCTCCTCACAAAGCGCCCCTGAGGGGGAAAAGGGAGAGATGGAGACGCGGTAGCTCGTGCACGCACTCTCTCGCACAGCGGAGGACCCCGAGCTGCTGCTTCCCTCCCGAGCCGGGCGAACATGAAACCCAGGAAATTTAAGGGACATCATAAATAAGGGACAGCAGCAGGACACAGCGCTGGGATAAGGGAGTTTCCCGCCAAATAAGGGATGGCTGACAGCTATGGCTGGATTGGGGTAAAGCCACAACACACTGGATGAGGGACTGGGAAGTCAGCTATTTCCCACCTCTACTGTTTCTCTCCCTCCTCTCACATTCAGCCAAGCACTGCCCTCCCATCTCTGATACAGTGTGAGGTGTTTCTGGTCACCCAATGAATTTCTGTGTGGACAGGATCTGGCAAATGCTGCACGACAAATGGATACCTGTGGTCTTGGGATAGGAAAGCAATCTCCTGCCCTTATTGATTACCGACATACAAACTCTGCAATTTCCTTGCCCCCTGCTTGCTTTCTGCCAATTCCGACCTATTCCATGCGATAAAATAAAACCTAAACTGAATACTTAAGGATTTCTAAAATAAATTTTAAAAACAGGTGTGCATGCGCAAACGCACACACATATCACTTTCTATGAAATTCGAATCTTTCGTATCAGAAGCACATTTCATAGTTCAACCATGCATTGTGTAAAGAAGTACTTCGTTTTTTCCGTCCCAAATCTTCCAAGGTTCAGCTTCATTGCATTGCTCCAGGTTCTAGTATTATGAGTAAGCAATAAAGTAAACCACAGTAAATGACTGTGTTATTCCTCCATTGTAAATGACTAACAAGTTCCATTGATTATGGGATAGTGTGTGCCCTTTTTTAATTTTTTACTTCCAGCCAAAAAAAACATTTCCCTCTAATCCTGAAGGAACCCCTGGACTCTCCAGCAAGGCCTGTAAAAGATTCCTCGTCTGAAACACTGGGAAGCCCCTGCAAATAAGTGCAGACAACAGAGAGCTAGATGGACCACTGGTCTAACTCTGTATAAAGGAGTTTCCTATGCAGCTATGCATCAAGTATTTCCCTTAAATAGCTTTTATACATTTGAAGGGAAGAGTGATTGGCCCCGTAAAGCACGATAATTAAGCTGATAATTTAACAGAATGCTGGAAAACCCTTTTTTGTACCACACTGAAACCAGAAGCCAGCTCTGCCAGTTGCTCTCTGCTTCTTTCTAAGCAATTGGCACTGACCCCTCCGTAGATCTGATAATATGACCTTTGGACAGCAGCAGTCCTGGAAACAGAAACGCTTTTCAGCTGGCTCCAAGTCCAAATGACATTTTCTTACTTCAAAATGCCAAAAAAGCATACTTTGAGCAGCAGGTTAAAGCCAAATCTGTCACAGATATTCATGCTTTCAGCCAGGGTCGTTATGGCACCTAAGGAAAGTGTGTCAGACCCTGCAATAACTTGGAAAAAAAACCCACTGTGTAAGCCTTTCTTGCCCGATTCCATAGCTGAAGTGAGCCACTAACAGTGAGGCTCCGACTGTTAGCATCTCAGCCATTTAATTAAAAGGCTCCTGCAGTTTTTAAAACACACTTGAACTTCTGCAGTGTTGCATGACTGCAGATCAATCAACATACATACTAACAGCAAACGCGTTCTCCAACTAGCTATCATTACGCAGCTAAAACAGCACCATCCACGCACAAGAGGGAGGTTATCAGCAGGTTTCTTGGAACCAAAGCCTTTGCAGAAATAGAAAAATTTTAGCAGGGTGGGGGCTTAATGGGCAGGACCCCTGAAATATAACCCAATGGGGATCCAGCAGACTTAGAAGGGAGGAATAATAGAATCACTATAGCTAATTGTTGAGCTGGAAGGGACCTTGAGGGTCATCTAGCCCAACTCCCTGCAATGCAGGAATCTCAACTAAAGCACCCATGGATGGAATGGAATATCCTCAGAAAGGTCATAGCTAGCTAGCTGGCAAGCAGGAACTCTGAACAGGAGCATTTACGTGCTGCAACATTTTCTTGCAAGCCCCACGTGTAGCCCAGCAAAGAAAAAAAGCTGCAGTCAATCCCAGGAGAGAACTAAGAAAACACTGGGTTAAATAAATCCTGCCTGTGGCAGTCCCAATCTGGACTGACACCACAGCCCAGCAGTAGCCAGGGGTGTTATATAGCTATGAGAAGGGGGTGTCCCAATCATAGCATTCTAAATTATATCTACTGGCATCAATTCTAGTTTGACCCTAAATGTACCTTTCACTAAGGAAAACAAGGAATGAAATTAGACTGCCACCAGAAAAGCAAGGAAAGGAAAAGAAACAAGCTAACAGGCAGTAGGAATTTCTTTTCTACACAAAATACTTTTAATCTTTTAAATCAGTTTGTTAGATCTTGCTTTGTTGAATCAGCAGCATTATCCAAATAAATAAGTACAGGCGGATTTATTTGGTGTAAACAGGAGTTCAGAATTACAAGCTTCTCTTTCTTGCACTTTCAAGATAAGGCAGAAATAAACATGGCAACAATAAAAAAGTCATGGTTCCATGCATAAATTTCTGTTTTATTAATATTACGGGATAATAGTGAAAAATAGTGAGTGTCGTTTGAAGGGAATTGCATGCCAGCAAACTGGGAAGCTTTGCAATTTAAACGACTGCCTGACCCCTTTGCAGTCAGCTGAATAAGCTGGAAAGATTAGGGAATCAGCTGAGGTGTAAGGCTGAAGACACAAGGGGGGTGGGGAATCAGAGACAGACCAATGTACACCCTCACAAGCAACGCATCCAGGTAGCGATACATTTGGGAATGTCTGTGCTATTTTAGCTTTTCTGCTTCCTGCATGACAGACATGCTGGCTGCTTCAGGAAACACCCCGACAAGGCAAACAGGAAGTGAGTGGCACCAGCACCAGTGTGAGAAGAACAAGTCATCTGCCTGTCATCTGCAATATTTTACTTACACTGAGTGAGACAGCACTTAGCAGAGAATGCAGGAAACCTGCCTTACAAAAGTTTATAAACGAAGACAGTTGGCGTGCACACACAGTTTCAACTGCAGGAGGGTTCGAGAGAAGAAAACCAGCAATGTTTATATTTGATGGCGTTTAAAGATTTGACACCCAGTTTATTTAGCAATATCCCTTGAAATACACCAGCAGTGTTCTACTGAAATTTAATGTGTGGTGCACAGTAGTTCTGTGCTTGCACAGAAGCTTGCAGTAGATGTAAGTTGTGCTGTGGCCTTAAAGAGACAAAAGGAACATATTCTGGGGAGGTGGGGAGATGATAAATTATTTATATAACCTGCAATGCCAGGGGCTTAGATTCAGGAAAAGTTAAGCACTTTTAAACCCCATTTATTTCAGCACATGTGTGGGTTTTTCCTGTTAAAATCAATAGTAATCCAGGGTACTCAACTTTTACTAGATCGTGCCCAAGACTTCTACCACAGCCTGAAATTTTTAGTGCACACATTTTATTTCAAGGATTTACATCCTACACTTCAATAAATCCCCAGTACAATGTAAAATACAATGAAAATGAGAATATTAAAATTACACAGTTTAGAGGAGCAGCGCAACAGCAGGACATTTAAAAGCCCATATCAGATAAAAATGTCTGGAATTTGTTTTAAAACGTTCTTGCCTGACAATGAAATATCAAAATAGGCACCAGGTGAAATTTCTGAAAGAGAGTATTCTACAGTCTAGTACCACAAGAAAGACGTTCCTTCCCCCAGGTAGTCAGACACCAAACCAACAGCTGCTAGGGTATCAATAGAAAAGGCTTCAGCTGTATATCTTAAACTTCTGAAGGCAAGTAGAACTACCACTTCCTCCCCAATGCTGATAAGTCTAGCTATGGGCATCATAATCTATGGCACGGTATCCCCTGTCATTCATTTAAACCAAAAGTTCCGAATACAAAACCATTTTGCAGATACCTTCAGATAACATTGCTTTAAAAGACACTATCTCCCTAAGCACTGCTGCAGGAAATAGTCGATTTTGCACATGTCTAAACGAAGTTACTTTATCAAAGATTTCAATCTATTTTAGAAAGCAAGCAACTGACCACTCAATTTGTACCAAATAGAATGATGGTACAGCTGCTAACATCCATTTCTAACTCAAGTCATGGGGGTGGGGTCCATTTTACAAACTACAGTGGTACCTCGGGTTAAGAACTTAATTCGTTCCGGAGGTCCGTTCTTAACCTGAAACTGTTCTTAACCTAACGCACCACTTTAGCTAATGGGGCCTCCCGCTGCTGCTGCGCTGCCGCTGCACAATTTCTGTTCTCATCCTGAAGCAAAGTTCTTAACCCGAGGTACTATTTCTGGGTTAGCGGAGTCTAACCTGAAGCGTATGTAACCTGAAGCGTATGTAACCCAAGGTACCACTGTATGTGCCACAAAATCTGACCAACCATTAAATGAACCGGAAGAGAATCCTTTGCATGCCTATGTGGGGGGTAAAACTTTATTCTGATTGTACATGTATAGGATCGGGCTGTGTGTTTCTACTTCCTTGGAAATTAAAAGGATAAGGCACAGAGACAGATAGGAGGGTAGCAAATATACTGGGTAGCAGGTGAAGAAAGAAATGCTATCCATGTAGGGTTGTCGGCCATCCCTAGAAAAATGTGATTGTCCTTTCCCCCCCTTTTTTTTGGGGGGGGAACAGTGTTCCCCTATCCTGGATGAACTTCAAATGCAATGCCCTTTTCACGTATTCAAGCTCCTCTTCTTCAAAACTGCACGGGAGACGGTGGGTTCGGTGGGAGGAGAGCCGAGAGTGAGAGCAAGAGTTATCGTGGGATGTGGGCAGAGGTTGGGGTGGGGCCAACTGCGGTTGGAAAATGTCAAGTTTTTGTTTTTGTTTTTACAAGTTTTATGCCAATCATGTTGAAAAAGCCTCCTCTAGGTGACTTTTGTAATTTTACAGAGTAGCAAAAATTGCACAAGTATAAACTATGCACCTGTTTTCATCACAAACCAAGGAGTGCGCATAATACAAATCAAACAGAGCACTCATCTCTGCAGATGTGGGAATTGAGTTCCCTTTCCTCAAGCTCCCTAAGCAGTAAAAGTTATTACATCCCACAAGCTGCCACTGTGTTAATTACTACCTAGCAAGGAAAGCACCCTTTGATCTTATCCAACACATCCCTGACAAACAGCAAACAATGCTATGACCTTGTAACAAATTACTAGAGCAGCATTACCTACCTTAGCAATAAAATAAAATAATCCATATTATATGTGCAATGTTACAATCTTTAAAAGTCTGATTCTTGAGGTGAAGATTTCAAACTTTGTTCCAAAGAAACTTACCGGTGGTTCCCCAGTTACTAATACCTGTTTATTAGATGATTAATAATGGCCAAAGGAGAGCTCATTCACCAATGCTAGTTTTTGTAAGCAACGTACTGTAGGGTACGGTCTAATTTAGCCCAGGCTGATGGTAAGACTCTCATAGGCTTTGATGCATTTACAGCAAATAATAATAATAATAATAATAATAATAATAATAATAATAATAATAATAATTTATTATTTATACCCCACCCATCTGGCTGGGTTTCCCCAGCTACAAGTGGTTCATAAATAAATAAGCCTCCTGGATTTCAAACCTGTTAATTATATGTGCTTTCTTTATGTAGCAATTGCACTGTTCTCTTTGTTTTCGTGGCGAGGTTAGTGTGTGTTTGGGGTTATTATTGTTGTATTAATTACATCATATCTACACCTAGCCGGACAGACATGTCTCTTATATGATGATAAATGATGCTTTTGTTAGGATCAGAAAAAGCAGGAGAGCAGTAACAGTCTCAGTGGCAAAATCAGAAGAGTAACCAAATGCTGAGAAGACATCTCTGCTAGTAATGAATAAGGTATTGCGTGCACACATTGTTGTATTTTGTTGTTGTTTTTTGGCAGTCCAAGCCAAAATCATGTGACTAATCACTGATTAACATATTGCCCAGCCAAAGGAATGTACAGCACAGCCAATGAAAGTACTGTGGCATGATTTTTACAGACACAGGTTTTCTCTTGGATTTACACCCATGTCTTTTCAGCTATGTGGCCATTTAGAGATGTGATTCATTGGGTTCCTTCTCACCTGAGGAAGATAACAAAGGTGATCTAGGAATCTGTGCTGCAATTTGATGGCCACAGATTTCAACCAGAACTTGATTACCTTCTTCATCTGTACCTCTCCTACCTGTTTTAACACAATAAATGGAAATCCAAGCAAGGGAAATGGGCCAGTGTGTTGGACAGAGGTAGCAGGAAAAGTGGCTTCAGGATTACCACTGGTTCCACATGTAAAGTAACCGTAAAAGAACCCTGGACAGTTAAGTCCACTATGGGGTGCAGCACTCATCTCGCCTTTCAGGCTGAGGGAGCCGGTGTTTGTCCACAGACAGCTTTTCAGGTCATGTGGTCAGCATGACTAAACTGCTACTGGTGCACGGAAGACCGTGACAAGTTCCAGAGTGCATGGAAGCACCATTTACCTTCCCACCACAGAGGTACCTATTCATCTACTTGCACTGGTATGCTTTGAAACTGCTAGGTTGGCAGAAGATGGGACAGAGCAACGCAAGCTCATCCCACCGCATGGATTCGAATTGCCAACCTTCCGATCGGCAAGCCCAAGAGGCTCAGTGGTTTAGACCAGGCTTCCTCAAACTCGGCCCTCCAGATGTTTTGAGACTACAATTCCCATCATCCCTGACCACTGGTCCTGCTAGCTAAGGATCATGGGAGTTGTAGGCCAAAAACATCTGGAGGGCCATGTTTGAGGAAGCCTGGTTTAGACCACAGTGCCACCCACGTCCCATTTGGTTTCGCATGTACCCATAAATGCCAATGCATCTGTGGTGGCTTTGCTGCTCAGTTTATACATTACAACAGCGCCAGAGTAAACACTTTTTGTGGCTTTATCCCATGGTACTGATGTAATGTTTAAGGGCCAAGGAAACAGAATCATCTGGAGGGAAAATAATAGAACAGGAAGGCCCATAATGATTTGCCTGGCCTGTGCCTTTAAAACTTTTCGGCAGGACAGTAAAGCCACGGAAAACCAGTTTCCAGACCACTGCTGTAACATATAACCGTCACATTTACAAAACTGACAGAAGACTGGCAGAGAGAACTACTTTGCTTACAGCAGTTGGTGAGATTATATATATATATATATATATATATGTGTGTGTGTGTGTGTGTGTGTGTGCGCGCCTGAAGTTGCTCCCCACTGTTTGCAAACATGCCATTTGGATTTATGTGCATGAACAGAACCTGAAATTACGCACACCACAGCAAATACCTTTTTAATGTGTTCTGAGTGATTGTGTGCAAAATGTGACTTTTAAATTTTTCTGGTGGAGGGTGGGGACATGAACAAAACGTGTCCATTTATGAAGATACATCGCTTTGGTGAAAGGAAGCAGAACGCGATGCCTAAAATACAAGAACCAAGCCTCATTTTGCAGCCATTTTATACCTCCTATATCTTCACAAAAGTCATGTGAGATAGGTTCTGCTGATACCTGATGACTGGTCCAAGTTGAGAAGTGAAAAACCATAAATTACGTAAGTGAGTTTAAAATGTGAGGCTGTACATGTTGAGGAGATGCTGCACTTAGTGCAGACACCTGATCAACAGAGCTCTCAGCAGCCCTGAACTCCTGAGCTCAAGCGATCTGCCAGCCTCAGCTTCTAAGAGGAGCTGGATTGCAGGCATAAACCACTGGTTCTTTTGGAGATATCCAAACCAAGACTCACAAGCTGCAGCTTTGAAATAAACCTTTCTTTCTTTTTTTAACTTCTCCACCCATTGCCCCTTGTCATTTGGCTAAGAGGGACAGCATTTTGGACTTTTGTCCCAGTAACCAGGAGTGGGGAGACAAAGAGACAGAGAGAGAACTCTATATGATGGCGAACTAGTGCTTGCGATAAACAAACAAAAAAAGGAGTTAAATGTAGGAATCAAGGCATGGAGTGTTGGGAGGGGTGTTTGCTTTCCTGGCTTTGTGTGTGTGTTTAATTTCACATGTCTCGCAACCACCTGCTGCTGCAATTCATCATAATTATTATATTGTTTTAAGAGTTATTCGGGATTATCTTTGGTTTGCAGATACCACTAGGAATGCAACGCAATACAGTGCCCATCTCTGTGTTGAAATTATTGCTCAACATGTTAGAAAGAATGCTAGCAACATTGCCTTTGCTCCAACAGCCCTGTCACTAGCAGGCCAGCAACTTGCAAGAAAGAGCTGGTTTGCCCAAGATGTGCACAACTGTACTTACTACGTGGTTACAAACCAGACAATGGAAGAAAGGGGAATGCTAAGCTTCTCCACCTGAAGTGATCAACTCTCCCAAACAAGACATCTACCAGTCTCCTGGCATCCTTGCCGGCCTGATACACAGAAGACAGGTTCCTTGCAGGATGGTGATTCTCTGACAGGCAACACACTCCAGAGTACAAGGCTGTCTCATGTGACTCTTGGTGACTAAAGGAGGCCAGCATCCCATGCAACTTTGGCAAATATGTGTGTTCTGGGGTGTATGTGTGTAATGTCTCCACTAAGAATGGGGGAAAGGACACCCCTTTTGGAGAAAATCTGATACACTCTCTACTTTCTACTTCTAGAAAGTAGAATCATAGAATTGGAAGGAGTCAAGAGGGTTGTCTAGTCCAACCCCCAGTAATGCAGGAATCTTTTGCCCAACGTGGGGCTGGAACCCACAACCCTGAAATTAAAGAGTCTCATGCTCCACCAACCAAGCTATCTTGTTCTCACCGAAGTGGTAAAGCTGTGTCTGGACAGCACCATTTTAGTCATGGTCTCACATGAGTAAATGCTCCTTCATATGAAAAGAAAAAGAAACCCCTTATTGCCTATAACCCTCAACAAGGCTATTAATGCAAAAATAAGTAAATATGTTGTAAAGTGCAAGCATCCTCATCCAGTACAGCCCCACCAACGGTTCTGCTACATCTTTTCCAGAAATACTTTGTGAATTGCTGGCTTATAAATGAAATATTATTGGGTGCCGAGAGGTCTAACAATCAGAGTTGGGAGGTCAAATCGTGCCTCGGGAAGCCAGCTATTAACAGGATGCCTCTGAGAACATGCTCAGTAGGAATATTCAGCACTCCTCATACATACTAAGGTCCTTTCACTTCGTTCTCACCCATGGCAGAAAAGAAAGCCTTTAGTCTTCTCAGCAACCTCGATTATTTTGTATGTAATATTAAGGGAAGGGGCACATTTTGTTGTTGCTAAAACAGCTGAGAGTCAAAAATCCCTACCCAAACTACTAAATTCCACTGGAAGATTCCAATCAACCTTCAGCTTGCCCTCATATAATAATGCATGTTGCTTAATATTAATTTTTGAAATGTAGCAGAAAGTTATTTTTACCCCACATTTGTTCTATGGACTCTCTAATACTATGATGTTAGTAATAAGGAAGGCAGAGAGAGAGAGAGAGAGAGAGAGAGAGAGAGAGAGAGAGAGAGAGAGACCGTTTTCTTGGCCATACCTTATTGCTACTATAAATTGGGTCAGATAATAGTTCTTAGCCAATATTAGCTATTGATTGTTCTGTATTGATTTCAACAGGCTCAATAATAAAGGAAGAACCACTGTAATATCTCTGAAAATAAGCAAATATTAAAATCCTAAGACTGACTTAAGAAATTCCAGTATGCTCCCTGAAAGCTTTTGCTAATGGATTTTTATTCATACATTAAAAAAACAACAACAACACATGTTAATGTAGCAAAGGTCACAAGCAAAATCAGTATTCAGGTTGAAGAAGCTCAAAAGAATGCACTTACAGCCTATTCCTATGCATTTTTCATTCAAAATCTAAGTCTCACTATACTCCGTGGGAGTTACTTATAGGGACGTATGTGCAGTGCTGCAATCTTAATGCCACAAAACTATGCAAAATTTGTGCAGTATTTTTCTGCTTTGTTACAGGCCTCAAAGGCAGAAAGCGCCAATCTATCTTCCAAACCCTTACATATTTACTCTTCTACTTGTAAGAATTTTAAAGTTTGGAAATACAGAAACTGAATTAAGCAATCAATGGTAAAAAGCACACACACACACCCATACACACTCCCGCCCTCAGACCCCTCTATACTCTTAATGTCTCTAGCTGCATGCCGCAGGTAAGCCACGTAACTAGACTTACCTCAGGTATTTTTCCAGCAGTAGGTGCCTCACCAGCAGTGTATGGCTCTGAAGTCAGCTCCAAGCATGGAATACAAAGAGCACTTTTACTCTCCTCTTAGTACATGGAAGGGGTGGGAGGGAAAACACGGTTCAAAGTCCTATTTAAACAGAACATTACAAGCCGCTTCCTAAGTTGCCGGTAGCTCTTATCCCAGTTCTTTCCCCCATGTTTACAGATACGCCTGTGGAATGACCCATGGAAATGCCTCCAAAAGGGACACAATCTCCTCCCAAATTCTGCTTTCTCTTCCTTTCTGGAGAAGAGAAAGAATGCTTCCCCAATAACAGAAAGTGTGTGTGGAAGTTGCCAGTATTTATTCCCTGCCTCTAAGGAGGCACGAATAAACCACGCCCACTTGCTTCTAAAATCCCTGTAGAAAAAGAGGAAGGCAAAAAGAGGGGGAAAGTTCCTTCAATTGGACAAGCCAGCACTTTTGAAGCAGCTGAAAGCTATGCAAGGTGTTGGAAAGCCTATCCCTATCAGAGTAGAGACTCACCTGCTTCTCTCCTGGCAAGGAAGGTGATAGATTAAATAGTGTGTGCTGCATCTGAAGACATTTAATGGCAAGCTGCTATCAAAAGGGTTGGTTTATTATCCTGCGTCTTGTTCATTTTCAATCAAAATGGAAATATCTTAGGTGATTTTGGAATCATTTCAGTGTGTTAATTTGTCGGTTTAAAGTTGTGTATATTGTTATGTGAATAGTTTATTCACACTTTGGTACACCGATATGAGAACTCTTGAAGTAAAGTTAAGCATAAATAAAAGAAACAACGTTTTAATAAGCCATCTAAAACACAAAAAGGGGGGGAGAACATATCCTCAAACGATGCAGAACATTTCACAGAAGAGGAATATGAAGTGGAGCGATTGTTTACAACTGACTGAGGTAGGCGAAGACCTCCAGGTATCCCACCTGAGGGAAGGCAAAGCCAAGCCTATGCTGTTGGAGCCGCTCCAGATCTAGGGGCTGCACGCGTCCACGCAAAGGGCGCCCCCCGTTTTAAGCGGGGAGCGGTCATTCCTATCAATTACTAATTGCTAAGTCAGCTAACATTCAAGGTGATATGCAGAAGATACACCAAAAATATAACATTATCAGTTAAAACCCACAATAAAATACATACAAAATGTAAGTCTAAGACAGATTTGATGTTCAAAATTACAATGATAGGAAGTGGGAACCCCCAATATTACTGCATCCCAACCCCAAACCGAAATATTTCTGCTCAGGACTCCGTCTACCAGGAAATTAAAGTTTTAAAATACTATTTAGGGCTTGTGGAGTAGGGGAAGTTTCAGCAGAGAAAAGGGACACCATCTCCGTTTCTGGTCCCCTAAAATGTTCCTGCATTGTACTATACAGTGGTACCTTGGGTTAAGAACTTCATTCGTTCTGGAGGTCCGTTCTTAACCTGAAACTTACTTAACCTGAGGTACCACTTTAGCTAATGGGGCCTCCTGCTGCTGCCATGTGGCCATTGTGCAATTTTTGTTCTCATCCTGAAGCAAAGTTCTTAACCTGAAGTACTATTTCTGGGTTAGCAGAGTCTGTAACCTGAAGCGTCTGTAACTCGAGGTACCACTGTACTAAATCATGACTAAACAACCTGTTCCCCTCTAAATGTTGGGCTGCAACTCTCATCATCTCTGACCACTGGCCATACTGGCTGGGGCTGATACTTGTTGAGAGTCCAGCGACTTAAGAAGAGCAGCATGTTGGACACATGGGCAATGCATGAGTTGAAAGGAGATTCCATATTGCACCTCCCATCATATCACATACACAAAACATCTCTGATGATGTGGAGCAGGATGCGCAGATCATAGCGCACCCTGTGTTTCAGGCATCGACCGTTAACCCTGAGATCGAGTCACAGAGTCCCCCGTCTCCTGTCACCGATCATCTGCACATCAAGGATAAGGAGAGTTCTAAAAACACTATTGGACTTTCAGCTCTCTAACTTGGTGCAACTCAACAGACAGAAAGGCAGGCACAAAACTGCACAAGTCCTCCAGTGACTAATGCTTCAGTCAAACATCAAGGAGTGTCATGTGTCTTGAGGCATCACCGGGTTTAGGTGTGGAATGACAGGTGGA
The DNA here is from genome assembly GCF_964270895.1 of Podarcis filfolensis. NCBI lineage: Eukaryota > Metazoa > Chordata > Lepidosauria > Squamata > Lacertidae > Podarcis > Podarcis filfolensis. The sequence continues at coordinate 28,775,639 of NC_139604.1, read as the reverse complement.
GATGGATGAGGTGTGTGGGGGGGGAATGGAGGGTGGGGATATATCCAAGGAACAAGGAACAGAGGCAGGAGGAGACAGGTACTTTCTTCTCCCAGGGTATGGTTGCTCTGGACAGGGAAGCAGAATTCCCACCTCCACTCTTCTCTCCCAGGGAGAGAGGAGAATCAATGGAATCCAGGGAGAGCACCAACCAACTGCTGGGGGCAAAGGGATGGAGTCAGAGCTAGTCACCCGGCATTTGGTGCTGCTGTCATTGGGGAATGATCTACCCTCTGCGTGACACAGTGTGCATCTGCATGCTCAACTTTCTCACAAAGCAAAGGAGTCTCGTGAGTAAGCTTGCCTTGCCTATCAAAGCTTGGCGGGTGGGTATGCCAACCCATTGGGACAACTCCAATTCTTTTACTGCCTTGCCCCAGACTCAAACTTAGGCCACTGCTTCTAGCCTGGCTACTTAGCCTGGCTAGTCTTTCCTTTCCTGTCAAACAGCCCAAGTCTGCTGTGAATCACCGCCAGCTGCTGAGATGGCACCTTTACTGTGCCTCAATCATCCTTTTTCTTAAGTAACAAACTCTCATCATTGTGGTATGAGCAACAGCCAATATAAGCAGTAAAGGAAGAAACAACAGGCTTGTCATCTTTTTAACATGTCTTCTTGAAACAAACACAAATAATTCAACAGAAAGTTATATTCAAAGTTTCAGCAATGTAATATGTAAATTAACTGAGGAAAAAAGGAATATTGAAGTTTGGGGATGTAGTACAAAATTAGCAGCTTCAATTTATCATATTTTGTCTCCCCGCTCCCACCCCTTTTCATCAAAAGAAGGGAGAGGCTTGAAACATACAGACTTAGTAAGACCTACCCATGGGGAATGTATTGACTCTGAAACAAAGACACACGCCTGATACAAAAGTAGTCTAATTGTACAGAACTCTACACCCAAGTTATTTTAAGAATCAGTCTTTGTTAAAAAATTGTTGCAACTTGGGTGTTTCTCTGGCAAAGTCATTTTCAGATATGTTGAGATTCTTGATAAATTATGACATCAGTGTGCTTTAAAAATCATAGCATTTGAAGACTGAACATCTATATTTAGACAGGGGGGGAAACACTCAGTAAAGTTTAGCCCAGCATTCATTTATATTATTTGCTTAAATTTTTTTAGAATACAGTGGTACCTTGGTTTTCGAACGTCTCCACCGACGAACATTTCGGTTTTCCAATGCCGTAAACCCGGAAGTAAATGCTTTGGTTTTTGAATGCGCCTCGGAAGTCAAACATGAAACACAGATTCCATATTGAGTTTTACGTTTTGAGACTTCCGTATTGAGTTTTCCATTTTTGAGCGTTTTGGAACTTGAACGGTCTTCCAGAACGGATTACTTTCGAAAAGTGAGATACCACTGTATAATGAATTCATTAAAATTAAACTAATTTAACCACCAGCCGCGTTCACTATTTATTCATTATGGCTTGAATTAACATAGAACTAAAATCCCTGGACTAAAGTTGCTTCTAAATGGGGGGCTCCTAGTGCTACCCAAAACTTGTTCATCCACTGCAAGCAGAATTACAACTGACTTTTCATGCAATCAGGATTACTGTGCTTTTTGTTACAGGAATATGATAGCATAATAAGAAAAAAATGCATTATACTGCTATTGTGTTAACTGCATTTTTTAATGAAAACAAGGCATACCATACCATAATGCTAACTGCATGATCATACAATATTGTTAATTTTTGAAAATGAATTTAGAAACTTTCTGGTCACTGCTCAAACGGGAGCAACCAGAAATGATTTTTTAAAAAATATATTTTTTAAATAATAATAATAATATCACCATAGCATTATGGTGGCATAGCACTGCAGGTCTTTCATTAAAATAGCCAGCAAAGTGTTCTAGTAACCCAAAACGGGGTCATAAAATGACAAGGTTATAATGAATGTGTGCTAAGTCATTGTATGTTCACTTTTCTAATGTATCACTGACCGTGTCAAAACCCCATCCTTTTAAAATGCCAAAAGATTAGCACTAAAGGCACCTAAACCTGTAGAGATGCACTATTCTCCTGTTCTGGAAAGTGATGAGCGTTTCTGTAGCCTAAGAAAAGACAAAATAACCACAGGGAAAATACAGGACGACAATGAAGCTGGTGTTTTCTAGGTACTCCATGAAGAGAGAGTGAACAAAGAATCGCAGTTCTGAACACCTAATGTGGAAGCACTTTAAATAAGTCTGCAATCCTACACACAGACAGATGCCTAAGAGCAAGAACCACTGACTTAAAAGGAACTTATTTTTAAGTAAGCACACATGCAGTTATGCTGCCAGTTTTCCAGCTGTTCTTAATGTTCCTTTCAAAGTGTAAAAGATACATAAAGCTCAATTTGTATTACTGAAAAACTAAGAAACATCACATAGAAGCAGCCAGTAGCATTTTTAAAAGCAGTCTCAGCAAGTTAAATTAATCCAAATATAAAACGAGCAAATCAGACTTCAGCATTGGGGAATATTACAATAAATTTATTTGTAGTTCACGGCTATAATCCAGACAGGCAGTTATGAACCTCTAAATCCCACGGCTGAATCATGGACTGCAACCCACGGCTGAGATGTCTGCAATATGATATTTAAAATATCCACAACCAATAAAGAATGACTAAGATTTTGTGTTTTTAAAGCGGAGCTTCAAAGGTTGCAAAATAAATAATACAAAAACTAGCCAACACTTTGAATATAAAGTTTCTTTTGTCATGTAAACATAAACTCACCTCAGGTATGGTTACAAGATAGCATTAAGCCATAACAAAGATTAGATTAAACAGAGACACTGACAGCTATCGATACTGACTATATAAACTTCATAACCTGTGATACCAGACCTCTCCAGCTACTAGGATATACAGTATACTCACATAAATCAGTCTGCATTATCAACACTAGCTTTAAAACACTGGAATTTTAGTGTACCCAATCTTCTTAACGTAGAATGCCTCTTTTTTCCTTTGTTTTTTTACAAGTTAAATATATTTATCACAATGCACTGAATGTTCAGCTTACCCCAAACTCGACACATGTTGATTCTTCAACACCACCTCAATATAAACCCCTAAAGCATTACATATAGACGAACTGACCATCTCGCCTCATCCATTGCTCTTCAGCTAATTACATCATTAAGCCTTCCTATTTATAATCCCACTGCTGGACCAAAACAACCTAGATAACACATTTACAGATTTGGATCGTCAGTAATCCTGACATGTCTGCTTCAGCTAATTCCAGAAACTGCATTAAGCAGCCTAAATATTTTCTGGTAGTGCATACAGAATAAAACAAATCAGTGCAACCTGATGGGTTGCAATTGAAAGTTTAAAACATTGGGAACTGCTAGTAATGGAAAGATCTACTTCCTGCTATGGAAACCTCTACTTGCATGAGATTAAGTATGCATCTAAATACCTTGACATAGCATCAAAGTAGCCCATGTATCCCTGTGCTGAAGGAATCTGAGTGTTCAATCAACTGCTTCTACTGTTGGAGATTTTTCTTGGAACCAACAGGCGCTGGGTACAAAAAGAAGCACCGTGAACAAAGGTGTATTGAGCAGGCAGGAGGCACAAAATACCAAAGAGATAGCAGCCTAGGAAAGGCTTTGGGAAACAAATGCATTCAATCATCCCTTTACCTGGGCGAGTAAACTGTGGAGGGGACAGAACTTATGCATGTGGATGCAGGTGTTCCCAATTTCAATTCCGGGTACCTCTATTAAAAGAACGAACAGGAGGGGCTAGGCATTAGAAAGGTGAAATGGAATAAAGGCCTGGAATCATAAAGCAATTTCAAATATTTGCAGCATTGTTAAAAGCCACCACCTTTTGTTTCAAACTTAACTCGGAACCATCTCAGATATTTCCACCTTGGGGAGCTGTTTATTAAAAAGTTCTCCCATGAAAAAAATCTCACTCGTTAGGAGGGGGGAAATTTGCCACCTCGGAAGAGGGGTATGATTTGCAAACAGGAATACCGCCCCTAAAAGCGTTCAGCATCTCAACCAGGGTTAACGCTTGAACCAGTCCTCTGCATAGCTGGAAGCCTGTGTAGGGAGTTGGCTTGATGGACATGGAGATGGATGCTATTCCAAGCTCACAGAACAAAATACTGGAAATCAAGAGTGAGAGTAGAGGACCAAGGCGACTGCAAGCATATGAGCCTGCACAGAGAGCAAAAGGCAGGAAACGAGGGCAAGAAAAAGTCAAGGGTGGAAGGATGAAAGCCCTTAAGTGTTGGCTTTAAAGTAGACATAAAGCAGCAAACAAGCAAGGATAGCGAGAGACACGCTTAGGAGGAGGAAGACACCTTTCCAGCAAAAAGAAATATATTCTTGGCACAGGAATTTTTATTTGAGTAGGGAAAGAAGGTAGAAAGCCAATTCAACCAGAGTAATTAAGATGGTGGAGCACAACAGACTTAGCATAGAAAGGAGAGAGCAGAGAGAGCTCAGCAAGGTCGACCAAAAGGCCACCAATGGGCAACAAATCTGGAGAAAGATCACCTGCCATCTGGTGCCCCATTGGAACTGGTGGGGCAGAAGACAGGGAAGCTAGCAGCAGATGGCGCCAGAGTCACTGACAAAGCAGAACTGACTAGTTCTTGTTCTGTCCCCATCCTTCTCTACTTAGGGCAACAGTGAGACTAAGAAGGAGGAAGCTCACAGCCAGTACCAGCCCTGGGACTGGATGTAAACAAGAAGGCAGACATGTAAGGGCTGGCTGGCTGGCTGACGGTGGACCAAGGTTGAGGTGGCAGTGCCCTATTTGTCCTAATCAACCAGCCTCCATTGCCTGCTGCCTTACTCTCAAAGAGAACAGAAGATCAATGGGCAACATTCATTTTGAAACACACACCCGCATCAAGATCAAAGTGTAGTATGCATTCACACAGGAAGGGGTTGAGCCAATGCCAGTGGCTGCAGTTAGTCAACAACTGATATAAAAAGTTTTCATAATAAAACACTTGTTATCCACAAATTCAGTTATCCAAACAAAGAATTATGACCAAAGCTCACTACACAGCTGATTCCGATATCCTAACAGTCAGAGGTTGCCCACTTCCTTACTTTTGTGGTTTGCTGGTCAACAGCAGTCACTTTCAGGAAGAAACCATGGAGAGAGATTAGACAAATCAGTTTGTTTGTTTTTCAATTTCTCTTTTGCTGGTTGGCTGCAGCCATTTTAGGATGAAACCATGGTGTGACTGGAGATCAGAAATATTCCTGTAGGAAATAATGGAAATCTGCAACTTGTTATATGAATGCTCGCCTAACGAACAATTTCCTGGTAAAAGCGGGACCTGTGTGTATACTAATCCACGTTTGTTACTTCTCTAAAATTCAGCAGAAAGCTTGGAGTTTATTGAATGGGATGTCACTTGGACAATTTGGAATTGAAGGAAATCTTTAATTTATTTGAGCTCTGATTGTGTAAGGAAATTTCACTCATGCAAGTTTCCAGATCTCAGCTCAGTATGCATCGTAAGGAAGTACACAGAAGATATCATCACTAACTCTTGGTAACCAAAAAACAGCTTACCAGGAATACTCCAGGAGGGTTATTCAGCTCCCGCTAGTGTACAGTACACACGACTGTATTAGTGCCACAAAACAGAGCCAACAGCACATGCTCAAAAGGCACTCAACCCGAGGTGCTAGAATTTTTATGGAGGGGAAAAATAACATCCTTAACTATCACATGGTACACTGTGCATTTCCTATGCGGGAGAGGGGTTCTCTGTGTGATCTGACATAGTCCTTTGAAAAGGTACCAGATCCTTAGCAGAAAGAGTTGGCTCCAAGCAGGATATTGTGAAATGCAGAAGGGCAAGTGTAAAATAAACCTTTCAAAGGGGTGAAAAATGGGAAAGCACTGCAAAAGATTTGTTTCTGGACCCCCAGCATCACAGCACAGATGACCAGAAGGAAATGAAAGTGTTTAAACACAGAAAGGACATGTGGCAAGTTGGTATACAGACTCCCAAAAATCTTCCTAATTCTTCTCTTGGCTTGGCAGCTTGCCTGCCCAGCATCCATCTCCTTCGCCTGAAAAACAAAGCACCCCACAGACAGGTGCCTGGGATAGAAGGCAAGCAACCTCAGGCATCCAACTGTGGTGTTTTGTTTCCCAGTTGGAGGAGAGCAGCAGCAGTAGCTGTGCAAGTAGGAAGGGACAAGAATTGACAGGTTGGTGTTTGATTGGCTGATATTGCTAGAGACCCACATTAACAGACTGCCTGAATTCGCTGCAGTGCTCGCACAGTATTTTTCAAAATACTAACTTTACAAGTGAGGCCATACCAACTTAAAATCCCCAGAACTCACCAAAACCTCAGCAAAATTGTTTTAACAGTTGCTGCCCATTACAGGAAGAGTTAGTATAGTTGACAGCTTGGTAATCTTAGACCAAATAAAACTATACAGAAACTTAATATAGATTTGTTTAAAAAGGAAACAAATATATTCAAACCAGCATCTAGCTATGCTGCCACCTAGTGGGTTGCATTTGCATTGCTCCGGAAACTTTTCAAAGGGAGCCTTCACATAGGAAAGCATTATGGATACATTATAGCATGTTTCACTCAAGTGGAAAGTGATTCATAAGCAAATAACAATGCCTAGGCATGTATAACTGTGACCCGAGTTGTCATGTCTGACCTCTGTTGGTTCAAGGAGGATAACTCCCACCAGGAGTTTTTTTTGCCTTCTCTGACACATTGTGGTCGGAAAAGTCGCAGCTGGAGAAATATGCAACTCCAGGCACTTTCGCAGGAGCTAATCCTAAAATGGCTCTGGCCTACCTCAGGCCTTAACTTTCTTTCCTCTTTCTAAGCTGTAGGTTTATCACACATACACCAGACCCTCCAACTGCCCCTATTTTTCAGAGCCAGTCCCAGATTTATAGAAGCCGCCCCAGTTTATGATTTGATCCCTGCATTTCCTTAGGACGTCCCTATTTTCATCGGAGAAATGTTGGAGGGTAAGGAGTTAACCGACCCCCGAGCCAAGGAGATAAGTAATTATACAACCTTTAGAGGACATCTTAAGGCAGCCCTGTATAGGGAGAGAGTGTGTGTAAGCTGCCCAGAGTGACTGGGGCAACCCAGTAAGATGGCTGAGGTATTATTATTATTAAGGATGTCCCTATTTTCATTGGTGAGTTCAAGGTAGTGCACATGTTCCCCTGTCCCTATTTTATTCCCAGAACTGCTCTGTGAGGTAGGTTAAGGTAAAAGTAATTGACTTCTTCAAGATCACCCAGCAAGCTTTGTGGTTAAGCACACATTTGAACCTGGGTCTTCTCAGCGCTAGCCAGACACCACTACACCAAACTTGCTTTCAAATGGGCCACAATATGGGTAACACCATAAATATTACAGCAATAGTTCCTTTGCACTGGCTTCACAAAAAGATGCTAACACTCATTTGAAAAGGAGTCTTTTTTTAAGGCAAAAAAGAAGTAGTAGTAGTAGTAGTAGTAGTAGTAGTAGTAGTAGTAAAATAAACCTCATGGAGTTATTCCAAACCCCCACGTTATTATATACTCATAACTCTTTTAAAGAGTCACCTGAAAATGTAACAGCATTCTTTTAACTTAGGTCTGGAGGTTTTTTGTTTTGTTTTTTAGTACTCTTTGCACTTTGCCTTGCCAAAATATTTCCAAATTATAGAGGAATGCAACTGCTCCCAACACACACACACAAACCAGAGCACACTTGCTTTAGCATATTACTTAAACTGTTAAATCTTCATAAAAATGAGGTAATTGAGCTAAAATGTGTCAGGGCATCAACCAAGCTGCAAACTATTTCTAGTTTTTCCTACCCCAGGGGGGCAGTCGTTCTGAGAAGCAGAATCTACTTTGTCAAACAAAAAAATTCCAAAGCTCAGTTTTAACTGTATTGCCTTGCCAACTCACAACTAAACGTCAGTCTCTCCAGTAAAAAGGTTGTTGAAATAAAAAGCTTGGACCAAAAAAAAAACCCCAAACACACACACAAACCCCAACCCTATAAGATTACATTATGACTAAACTACACAGCCAGCTACTAATTGAGGTCTTTTGGAAAGAACATCTTAAGGAGGCAATGATCAGCTGGTAAATTAATAACAGGAGCTCCTGATCACTGGTGCCAGGATTTTAAAGGCCTGATTCAAATCTAAGTGAAGTCAAGGGGAAAACCAGCTAACTTCAGGGATGCTATATCAGATCTAATTCCATTTATAAATATGCTAAAGAAAATATTATTTTCCAGGGTAACTCAATGAAATGGGGCTGAACAATCTTACGAAATGTATTTTTAAATACTGTAAGCATAGCACAGGAAAACAAAAGAAAAACTTACAAGGACTGACCTTACAAAAAAAGAAAAAGAGCACTAAACTGAAATTCCAGGTGTATTCATGTGCCCATGTCCTCTTGCTGTGCCCTCAAGTTTTCCTGAAAATTCCTTCAACTATTATGGTGTTCTGTATTCCTATCACCACCCTAGGATAAAATTAATATGGATATGCATTCTGAGTGAGCTGAAATTAACCAGGCTTCTCAAAAGGGTTTTAGGGGTGTCCTACCAAACTCAGGTAGAGAACATAGAAGGAAATTCAAAAGGTAGGGCCACGAGGGCTCCGGCCCTGGGTCTCCTCATAAGGAAGCTGTGCCTGGAGGAAGAACTGTGAGGGGAGAGACTCCATCAGGCAAGGCCTCCTTCCACCTGCCTTGCTCCACCCTCTACTTCTCAATGTGTATTGTATTGTTTTATGTACTGTGGCTTGCCGTTGTTTAACTGATTATAGTTTAGATATTATTGTAACTGTTGAGTGGATTTCTATTTAACTTTTATATGTTGATATTATTATTTTATACTATTCTAATGATTGCTGAATGTTACTTTTTTGATGGAGGTTGCCTATTTTAAAGTTATGTTTTATTATCACATTTTTGTATTGCATTAGATAGTTACAATATGTACATTTTTTGTTTCTTCAGCTTGTAAACCGCCTTGAGTATTGTAAGATAGAAAGGCGGTATACAAATTAAAAATGATGATGATGATGATGAGGCAAACAATGTCATTTTATTTATGTATGGAATTTCTGTCAGGGTGTTCCTCCCAAGGAGTGGCAGACAGCTGCTCATAGACACTTCCAAACTGGGCAAAGATTCTGCACCGGCCCTAATATTTATTTGAGAGAATTGGAATATGGAGAGAGAGAGAGAGAGAGAGAGAGAGAGAGAGAGAGAGAATATTCCTTCGCCTGTTGAAGAAGCTAACAGATTACTGTACAGTGGTACCTCGGGTTAAGAACTTAATTCGTTCTGGAGGTCTGTTCTTAACCTGAAACTGTTCTTAACCTGAAGACCACTTTAGCTAATGGGGCCTCCTGCTGCCGCCACACGATTTCTGTTCTCATCCTGAAGCAAAGTTCTTAACCCAAGGTAATATTTCTAGGTTAGCAGAGTCTGTAACCTGAAGTGTATGTAACCTGAAGCATATGTAACCCGAGGTACCACTGTATTTGACAACTTCTCTAAAGATGATCAGTTGCACCACAGAAACTAACTTACATATGGCACCTTTACATGACTTATTGTTTTTTATTTTTCAAACGTGGCCACAACACCTGGGGCAATGCTGGTTCCCCAACTTTCCCATAGCCTCTTTCTCTAAAGACTATTAACCAAGAATTCTTCACACACATGAAATGGGGGTGAGGAGAAAAATCAGCTTTCACCTTCAGTGAACAGTTCAGAAGTGGAACTGCTGACCAGGGCTGTCCAATGTTTCTCTTTATTGCTGCTTCTTAAGAGCATACAAAGTCTTCTACATAACAGCTTCTATATTTTGCTAGGATATTAGGAAGTAAGAATACACACATCACAGAATCTCTTCACATTATACTATTCTCTGCAAAGCCACATTTTGTTTTGCGTTTAACTTAGCATCTTGTTCATGCCTACAATTATCAAATATAACATCTAGGATATTACGAAGCTGTTTTAATGAACAATGTGGTTATGTGTCCATCCGTCCCCAAAGATTAAAAAAGCTTTCCTATTATAACAGAAGACAGAACCTGAAAGACTTGTTCTCACATCCCCTGGAGACCATAAAACTAAATATCCACCGCATAGTTTTACTTGCGTCATGCCCAACTGAAATACTGGACAGTACACAAATTTTGATCTCCATCACATGCAGGCACACAAACAATCATGGGAACTTGGGAGCTTAGCTGTACATCTGCTCCCTGTTTATTGTTTCTAGAACAGAAACATCTTCCTTTTAAAATAAAATACTTTTTATTTGCACAAGATCAGATAAATACAAAAAGGACAAAAAGAAATATTTGGAATGCTATTAATGAATGACTACTTAGTACCTCTGAAATACAGTTGCCCACACACATCTACATATCTCCTAAAGAGGAAAATTAGTCTCCAGAGATATCTCTGAGTATACACCGAACCTGAAAACAATAGAATGTATTATATATTCCCAGACTGTGAGGAATATTCTCAAAACCAACCAACCAGAAAAGAGGCAAACACAGGAGTGAAGGAATAATCTTTTATGTGAATGGTTTTCAAACCAAAAGAGGAGTATTCTCCCCAGCTTCAACTACTATATGGGATTTATAAACAATTGAGTACGGTACTTGAATTTGTAATCAATAGCTGTATGGGGAGCTGGCTTCAGGCACCAGGCCCGTTGGCAGACCAACTCTGTGTTACCAAGATGGCTGCAAGCGTGACATGAAGGCTGGCAACATCAACTCTGCCATGTAGGCATCCCTTGCAGATGACCGCTGTACCAGGAGACAAGCAGTCAAGTTGTGTATCCATAGCAGTGACCCTGAGGAGGGATGGCCGCTGGGATAAGAAATGCCATTGCACATCTGTATCAGCACAACTGGATGACTTCATCTGCCCCAGCTGCAACAAAATATGTCTCTCCTGCATCGGTCTCTACAGCCACAGCAAGCGCTACAACCTTCCAACAGCTTGCCCTCTCCCCCAAGGGTGCACCCAAGAGACAGATAGATGTCAACAAGCAACAGCAATTGCACCCCTAGCAACCAACCTGTGCTCATTTGCATTGTTAAGAGGATTTGATAAATCAGCACAGTGAAAATCTTCAGAAGTAGTGTTACAAGACTAACTGTATCACACCATTATGGCAAAACTCCTTTATCATGCTCCCATTCTTCCCACTGTAAAAACAAACATGCAGACAATGCAGACAAAGGCCGTAGGTTCACATGATATTTTGGCACACCAGGCCAAGTTGTCAGTGACTTGTTGCCATTTGCCACTTTTAGAGTACCATTTGTTTCAATTAAGACCATCCCAGATGCTGGGCAATCTTGAGACATTATTTCTATTTTTGGCAGAATCACACAGCACTGACTCTTACTAAAAATAGAGCTTCCTGCATGACAATTGCATCAGATTCCTGCATGACAACTATAAGTATACCAAGCCTTTCTCTTGTTGCCCACCAATTCATGATTTTGTTCTATAACTTCCATACGTTGTTAAATGCTTCCTTAAAGGAATATTCGTCCGGGTTCTGTGTTATCCTCCTTTCAAACTGTAAGTTTGACTACTTTCCTATGAAAGAAAGCTCAGAAACTAAAAACATGCAATAGAAAGGAAGTTTTAACAGTTAAGTGTGCGTCATATTCCCTTGGCAATAATGTGGAATTTCCAGTAGGCATTAATACTCTGTGTGGGTGCATCACGTAGAATTTTTTCCTGCCTAGTTTGGAAGGGGATTCCCATGAGAAGGGGAACCCAGGACATCTTAAAGACTAAATAATGGTTGCTCCCGAAGTTATCACCACTGAACTGCTTCTGGGCATTGTGACATGGCAAACAAAACCGCAAAAAGCAACACAGATGAAAGCTCCCTCACGGTAGTTTGTCAGGTGATAAATTCTCATATTTGTTTTATTTTATATATTTATTAAATTTGTTTACCTGTAGGTTACAACAAAAAGCTACAATATAAAAAGCACAAATTGCATAACAAAAAATAATTAAAACAGTTAACAACACAAATGAACACAAACTAATAAAAAATACAATTTCCGGCCAGTCCCTAAACAATACCCCAGCCCACAAATATGAACTACAAAGTAATGTATAACATTCAAAAACAATTTTAAACAACCCCACAGTTTCACTGCAGCAAGTTTCAAACAAGCCAGCTTCTAAATCTAGGTACCAATGCTGTCTTAAAGATTCAACACAACCTCTTGTACAGACAACACAGCAAGCTGTGATGAAGCAGAAATTGAAGCTTCCAAACTTCTTTTATTTATTTACTTATTGAATTTGTATATACTGCCCTATACCCGGAGGTCTCAGGGCGGTTCACAGAACAAAACTCATCCTCTTGACTGGACTAGAAATGGACAAAGGAGAGTGAGCCCAAGATTCCCAGTGGCTCGTTCCTGCTTGTGTACATTGTGCTGAACAAATGAAAATCTCTTCTACACTGCACTAATAGGGGAATATTGTTATGTGGTGATAAGGGATGGAGCTTTCTCCATGGTGGTGCCCCACTTGCAGAATGCCCTCTCCTTACAAGCACAATAAGTGCCAACATTGTTATCATTTCAGCACCAAGTTAACATTTCTTGGTTGTATTAATTAAGTTACACTCGGGGTAGACGTACTGAAACCAGTGACTTGACTAACGAAAGTCAATGGGCCCAACTCAGAGAATGGCTTAGTCAGATACAACCAAACTTGTTTGCCCGTGAATTTTACGTGTTCGTAAGCCTGACGTTGTTTTTAGCTGCCTGTTTTTGATTAGCTGGTTCTACAGTTGTGTATCTATATTTTGTTTTATGCTGGGCCCCACCCTGGATGGTATCTGTGCTGATGGACAGCAAGTAAATCCTTCAAATAAACAACCGAAACTTAAGGCTTAACATAATATGTAAATACAGCCATTGTTTGGGATCTTGTGCAATTCCTTTTGTTTCTCACTGATTAAGTTCTCTTTCCACTTTAACCCTGAGGAATTAAAGAAATTATACACAACAGATAATGTTTCACTAAATATTTGCCCAGAGTTCCACTGATATCCTGGGGAACATCTATAATCCGAAACCAAACTCATTCAAACCCCACCCGCTATATGTAGCTACAAATACTTTTGGATATTCCCAGAACTTCTTAAACATCAAAGAAACAAGAAGTAAACAGAAAGCTTATAACTACTTACTTGTTTTGAGATAGACCATTAGTATTGTCTATTCCAAGATGGGAAACCTGTGACCCTCCAGATGTTATTACACTACAACCACCATTATCCTTGTCCATTGGCTATACTGCCTGAGGCTGATGGGAACTGGAGTTTAGTAACTTTTGGACAGCTACAAGACGCCCATCCCAGTTCTATTCAGGTTGGCCCAAGCTCTCCAGGGTCTCTTTCAGCCACGTTACCTGATCCTATTTAACAGGCATTTATCAGGAAATTACACCTGCAATCCCACACACGAAGTGCTATCCCTACTGAGCTCTATGCTCATCCCCAGCCATTTTACCAAGTTAAGAATATAGTGGCCCTTCTCATTTCCCTGGTGACATAGCCTACGGAGAGGGCTGGCAAATGTTGCAGCAAATAACAAATGGATGAGAAGGAACAGAAAAAATAGACTAAACCCAGTTGTTGTAAACTCTTGTGTTCTTTTGAAGAACACACAACACTTATTCTGTAACCAGAACTAAGATAAATTTTATGCAGAACTAATGATTGGTAAGCTGTTCAAGAGCAAGATTTGAGCCAGGAGGTGGCATTTTGTATGCAGAAAATCACGAGCATTAATTTTCTGTCACAGAAAGAAAAAAATGTAAAATCTTATTTTGAATGGCACTTTAAATGGACATATGGTTTTCTTTTATTTTTAAACACCATGGTGAAAGGCTATTCAGGCCACATTATCCAGAAGCTAAATATGTGATATGCTGCTGTTCTGCTCAGTTTGTATTCTAAAGCAGATGCTGGTTTTGAAGATGAACAGCAGATAAATGCAAACCAAATGTCTGACAAGGAGCAGCTTCAAATTATGCAAATATAGCGTGATCATAAAAGGAATAAGAATTCTTCCTAATGCCTATTTAAAGCTGACTCACACAGATGTTTCAAGTGGAAAACTCTGTCCACTGAATGTCCATGCCAAAAGGGTGTTTCCCACAGCTTATTTGCCCGTAGCACATACAGTTTTAGATTTTGAAAATTAATAGAGAAATAAATTAAATTGCCAACCACGGTTTCCAACTCCAAGGCTCTTTACCCTGATCTTTGACAACAGAGATGCATATTTTCAGGACCAAGCCTATTTTTAATCATTGAACTTTTTTGTAATTGTTAAGTTTTGAAAACTGTTTTCAATGCTGAATTTTAAATTGTTGTAACCCGCCCACAGAGTGATGGGCAGATATTAAGTTAAAATCATTATTGTTTTGCAATCACAAGATTGGCCTTGTTAACAACGTGGTTCAGTTGCACGTGGGGTTTTTTTTTTTTGTTAAAGTTATTGCATGGCCGGAGAGAACTACCCTTAAAATAAACATTTACAATAGCTTGCTTGTTTGCTTAAAAGCATTTCTAAATCACTTAGTATTTTTGAAATCTGTAAGCGATGTAAACTATGTGATCCTGCCTGCAATTTTCATGTCTGCCTCAAAAAAAATTTTTTTTAAATGTTATAGAAGTTTCCTGAAAATAATAATTGATGATGATGATGATGATGATGATGATGATGATGTGTCCAGCACAAATGCCCTAGATGTCTATAATCTGGCAGGTCTATCCACAAGGACTTTTGTACTTTGAAGATTTCATCTACTTTCATCTCTAAAGAAAGTTATAACCATTTTCAATAGCAAAGAGGGGCAAGGAGGGCAGGTGGATGAAGCAGACTCAGATGAGCCATGAGTCAAACTGGTCAGGCTACAAAGGGCTTCAGACCAAGACAGCATGTTTTTCGTAGCACCAGACTGGGACCCAAATCCAATCTTGTGGCTGGTGTACGGCCCTGGGCAGAGGTGACATGAGCAACTTTAGCAAAGGGAAGTGGTGGCCAAGGACCATCCTAGGACTTCCTTCCCTGACAGGAAGGAAATATGAACACAAGTGCGTTCTCCTAGAGTAGCTACAGTTCCTGATCAGCATCCTTTGCATCCTGCTTTCCTGATCCAGCAGGATGAAGACCCATCTCAGGCCACAACAGAAAATATGGCAATGCCCCCATCATCATCACCACTGGACAGTCTACACATGTGCAGCTATCAAACAGGGAGTCTCGAGAACCAAAACAATGGTGCTTTTCGGAAGAATGCAATGGGCTATTTCCATGTACATATATGCACACAGAAAGTGTTTGCTACACCTAGTCCTGTATTATCCATTCTAACTGTTAGCAGCACTTCAAGTTCTTAGGCAGAGAGCCTTCTCATCGCTCGCCACCTGATCCTTGACACTGAAGATGCCAAGGGTTAAATAACAAGAGCAAACTGTGCTGTTCCTAGTTGCATCACTGTGTTGGGAACATAGGAAGCTGCTTTTGTACCAGGTCGGACTGTTTGTTCATCTAGCTTAGCATTGTCTTCTCTAGGGTTTCCCAGACTTGAGTTGTTTTTGGACTACGATTCCCATCATCCCTGACCACTAGCCCTGCTAGCTAAGGATGATGGGAGTTGTAGTCCGACAACAGCTGGAGACCCAAGTTTGGGAAACCCTGGTCTACTCTAACCGGCAGAGATTCTTCCACATCACTTGCAAACCGAGCCCTTTGGTTTGCTGGATTAAACTGCATGCAAAGCATGCAAGCTACCACAGCTCCCCACAGTGCTACATCAACCACTTTGCCTAGCACAGATTGGCAAGGGAGGAAAAGTTACGGAGGAAGCCCACAGCCTTGACAGGAAAGATCACAGTTCAATGATAGACCATGTGTCTTGCATGCAGAAGGGACCAGGTAAAATCCTAGGCAACTCCAGGCAGGGCTGGGAATGTTCCCTTTCTGGAACCCTGGTGAGCTGCTGGTGGTCAGTGCAGACTCTGCTGAGCTAGATGGACCAATGGCTCAGTATAAGGCAGCTTCCTATGTCCCAGACAGATGTATCCTGCAGTCTTCTCATGGAGGACCGTGTGGAAAAAAAATAAGGAGCAGAGATTGGAGCAAATTAAAATGGAAATCATGCAGCTGCCTTCCACTCAAAACACACACACAGCACTCAAAGAATTATGGAAAGAAGCCCAAAATTCTGCCTTATTATGCAGTAAAAATGTTGGCAACTAGCCTAGAGGCTAACAAAACCTGCTGGACAGGGATTTTTTCCCCTCTCCTGGTTGGTTAGCAACCCTAATACAAAATGGACACCCCTACTTCAAACTGGAGGAGGAAGAACCTCATGTTGTGATATTCCCCCTTTTATTTAATTAAAAAAAACCTTGCAAGCAAAAAACTAGTACAGAAAATAAACAGGTAGTAGTACAAATTCCACCATCACCACACTTGACTGTGCTCTTTTCCACCTGCAAGGAGTTTTTTTTTAAAGGAACAATGAATATGTGCATACTTGTCCATCTTTTGCTGCATGTATAGATCTAGTAGAAGGACCAGACTAAACAATATGACAAAGTTCTCTTTAAAAAAAGAAAAGAATTGTAGCTGGTAGGGGAGATGATTAAATAACTAGCACTTTCTTTTATTTTTCTGAAAGTAATGGGAGTCTGTTCCCTCTGCATAAATATTCTACAGGTTGTCCTCAATATAGCAATTTCAGATTCCCTCGATTTCTCATTATTCCAATCTTAAGCTCAGTTCTCCACATTTGCACATCAGCGTTGGTTTTTTTTAAAAAAGTTCTGATGTGCAAAAATCTTCAACCCTTTACTGCATATGTCTCCCAATACATTATTATATGCAATTTCACCCAGTACACTCATTTTTCAACTCTCCCCCCGGCACACTCGTGAACACCTAATTTGGTTGCAGAATTTCATTGCAAAATCTGGAGGAGTGTGAATTGAATGTCAAACAATGGCTGTGTTTGCATATCATTTTAGGAAGGGAGAATTGGGGGGGAGGGTTTACTTTTAAATGCAAACTGAACCTAATTTCTCCCTAATCCTTAATCCTCAATATCACAGGGGTGTGTGGTTTTTTTGCTTTTTACCATTGTGATATTAATAATTGTAAATTTTTTTTCTATGTTTTCTAATAGAAAGCCTGCTGAAAACATTTTAAAAGATAATACAGCAAAGTTTTAAAATCACTCTCGGTGGGATTTTAAGTCTTAAGACAATGTATATAGCAAACTCCTATACATACATTATTAGACAAATCTTTTCATTTATAATTTTAAGAAATTACAGGAGCATGTCATCTTTAAAAGGTTGGGAAAGTAAGACACTTTGGAAAAGCTCAGCAGACCACACTTTAAAAAAAACCCCAAGGAGGAACATGTCCTCAATAAATATGGTGACTTACTATTACTCAATGCAATACAGTTGACTAAAAGGTCTAACACTTCCTTCTATAAATAGAAACACATCCTTTCATTTATACTGTAAGGGTTTATTTTTTTAAAAAAGAAACAGAACCAGCATCCTGTTTTCCTCCTGTAAATGCAGCTATGTAATTAGTATGCATGCTTTGTGCATCACTGTTTCCACAAATCCTTTCCAGTCTTCACCCTCCAACATGGCAAGTATTTTATTTTGGGGAGTGTTAGTTGCTGAGCTGCTAATTCCAGTTTTACTTACATGGAATGTACTCCCCCCCAACACACTTTCCCCCCCTTTTAATGTAATGGTATGTCCATATCTTCTAAAAATCACAAGATTTGTGGAGGTAGGGAGGCCCACACAACACCATCTAATCTGCTCCCCTTCTCCTCTGTTCTGCCATTAAACAAAACAAAACCCTCTGATTAGTTTGGACAGATTTACTGTACTCTCCCCTCTTCGCAACCATTTGCCACTTCCTCTATTATTAGGCCTGGGTAGTGAATGAGAAATCGAAGTGCACTTCCATCCACTACATATATCTCAGTAATTCATTATCCTAATTTCTTTGGGGAGGAAAGAAGACCTTGCACAAATTTTATCGCTTCATAACCTCATCTTTCAACATCAAAAAAACTAAGATCATGGCCACTGGTCCCGTCACCTCCTGGCAAATAGAAGGGGAAGAAATTGAGACAGTGAGAGATTTTACTTTCTTAGGCTCCACGATCACTGCAGATGGTGACAGCAGTCACAAAATTAAAAGACGCCTGCTTCTTGGAAGAATAGCAATGACAAACCTAGAAAGCAGCTTAAAAAGCAGAGACATCACCTTGCCGACAAAGGTTTCAGATGCTTCAGGTTACAGACTCTGCTAACCCAGAAATAGTACCTCAGGTTAAGAACTTTGCTTCAGGATGAGAACAGAAATCGTGTGGTTGTGGCACGGCGGCAGTGGAAGGCCCCATTAGCTAAAGTGGTACCTCAGGTTAAGAACAGTTTCAGGTTAAGAACAGACCTTCAGAACGAATTAAGTGCTTAACCCAAGGTACCACTGTATAGTTAAAGCTATGGTTTTCCCAGTAGTGATGTATGGAAGTGAGAGCTGGACCATAAAGAAGGCTGATCACCAAAGAATTGATGCTTTTGAATTATGGTGCTGGAGGAGACTCAATATCAAACCTATCCATTCTGAAGCAAATCAGCCCTGAGTGTTCACTGGAAGGACAGATCCTGAAGCTGAGGATCCAATACTTTGGCCATCTCATGAGAAGAGAAGATTCCCTGGAAAAGCCCCTGATCTTTCAAGGCAAAGAAAGAAAGAAAGAAAGAAAGAAAGAAAGAAAGAAAGAAAGAAGCCAAACCTAAAGTCTTGCAAGAAAGCAACACATGTGCATAGAAGGTATCAGTACTAAGGTAACAAAGGATAAGCTGAAATGAAACGAACAGGTAAAAACATTAATGGAACGAAGAAGGGGGCAGTGTGCACAATGGACAGTGCAGTTTGACAGCCTGCTCAGAATGTACATGCTTTAAGCATGTCAGCAGCTTCGCCTATCTCACACAGTTAAGAATTAGGATGAATGTAGGAACTTTACATTTATTTATGAACACTTCCCCCCCCCCACAAAGAAACTATTAAAAATAATGTTTGTCTGCATTTGTGTGCATGTAAGTAGTATTAATTTCATTACATATAAAGCAACCAATATACTATTCCGTAAAAAAATATAACGAGTTGCCATTTCACTAATAAAAGAGTTTCTTTCTTTTTTATTAAAATGCTAGGCAGTGAGAAGGACCTATGCAACTCTCTTCCAACTATTTTCTGGAAAGGAGACACGACACACATGCGTCCCAACGTCACCCTCTCTCTTGGCTCAGTCCACCAATAATTCTACTTTTAAAAAACCGTTCTCTGCTATTTCTGCATCTCGGCTACTCCCCCGCTGCAAAACGCAAAGCCAAAGAGTGTGTCATATTATACACATGGAACTGAAGTATTACGTGTGTCACTGTACAGCGATTTATGGACGCATACCATTCTTATGCTGTCCTGTTTTAAGAAACAGAAATATCCACAAAGTATTCCTCTATCCATCCACTCCAGATATGGAACAACTGCTGACAGTCCACACCAACTCAGTTTCCAAATGGCATTATGCCAGAGTTAAAAACAAACTATTGTTTCGTGTGAACAAGCAATGTGCTGGCGCATGGTCGACATGGTTTATTTAGAGAGACATCACAGGAAGCCGGACTCTAGTTTGTTTCCTGGCAACTTGCCCACAGCATGAAGAGGGGCCACTGGGAGTGAGAAACCTTTTAACAGTATGCACCAACAGGCTGTGCATTCAACATTTAACCATGGTTTGTTGTTAACTATTATTTAATGAGACATGCAAAACAGGCCATAGTTTGCTCTCAGACCACAGACTGAAACTGGGTCATGATTTTAATCTCTGTTCTGAGAGCCAGCTATGATAAGCAGTAACTGTAGTGATGCCAAAGATTTGGCAATCAGGCCAGCAGGGCATGTTAGCTTACCCAACAAAAACCACTCCTAAACTCTTAGTAACATTCCACAGTTGTCACCGATATACAGGTTCAATGAAACACAATCTTTACCTAACTGTGACAAGGGTTTTTCCCTCTAAACCAGGTTCTAGTTTAACCCACATCATCCTTGCTGTTGACAGCAGCAAAGAACAGTATGATGATTGATTACTGATACAGGATTGATTCATGTGAACAAATACGTTTTGTTGAAGCAAGTAATCCATGCCACTTTTTCCAAATACAATCCCATAAGTCAAGTCAATTTGCTTTTTTAAAAAAATCAGCTTCAGCAAACAGGTCCATTTCTAAACATGTTTTGTGGATGACCCTTCAGTAATAAGACATTTGCATTTGTATCCACGGAAATAATTTAGTAAGTCACCCAAATGAGTGGCCTGTTAATGCAAATATTTTACCTAGTGTTTTGGCTTCTTCCAAATCTCTGGGTCACGCGAGTCTGCTGCACTGTTTCCAATACACCAAACCCTAAAAGATAGGCTGCTCTAAAATACCAGTGAAAGAAACATCCATTGGCATTATCTGAGAAGCATCTGGATTTTATCTTCAATCTTTTGCAAAAAGAAAAAAAAGGAAAGAAAGAAATCAGGACATAGCTAAACAATCTAAGTGGATGCAATGTGACAACAAAATGTTGAAATAAAGCCATCTGTTTCGCATCAGAAGTTCAGATGTCTGGTTTTGAAAATGTAAAAGGGCTTTATCCAAATTAAATATTTAAAAACTCATATACATGAGTGTAAAATTTTCCAGAATGCCAACTTTTGACATACCAGAAACCAGGTTACAACAAATGGTGTTAGCTGTGTAACTAACCCCAAAAGCGCAATTAGCAAACCAGTATCTGACGTGGTGGCAGTATATTGACCCCTAAGGCTGTTTACAGAATACCAGTCAGCTACTAATTTTTCCAATGCATTTTAAATTTTTGTTTAACAACTACCGTACTTTCATTTTCACTGGCTGGAGAAGCTCACTGTTAAATCAGTATGCAGAGAAAGTCAAGTAAATTGGTAGAGCAGAATACTCTTAATCTGAGGGTCGCGGGTTCAAGCCCCACATTGGGCAAAAGATTCCTGCACTGTGGGTTGTTGGGACTTGATGACTCTTGTGGCACCTTCCAACTCTACCATTCTATGATTCTAGGAAATAATTTCAGGACTACATTAACCTTTGCTTACCCAACAGCAAGTATTTCACAAGTTTCCACATCAGTTTTCAATCACCAAATCAGAGGCAAGCAATATCTTAAACAAAAGGCCACAATAGAACTGAAGCAGCCAATCAGGTACAGTGTAAAATATTTAAATACAGTGCATACCCAAATGTACATTACTGTATTCAGTTTGTGCCCAGTGAAGTAATATCTCTGTTTCCTAAAAGCAGGATGAAAAATGCAAACTCTCAAGATGCTTTGGGGATGATCAACAATATAAGGCATCAATTTACATGTTTTAAAGATCTGGTAATCAAACTGATGGCTCATGAAGCTATTACTCTTTAGGTTCCCGATTCATCAATTAATATAAAACATTTGAAAAGTTCTTTTTGATATATGCTTTTCAATATAGTATTTTAATATATATTAATATTCGTTTTAAATATATGCTTACCCAGATTTCCATACCCCGAGTTCATTTATCATTTAGATTTGAATACCTAAATGTCTAAGTATGGACAACCTATTGATTCACCTTTGTGAATTTCAAAATTATGATGGCGACATGAACACTGAATGAATGGTTTCTTCTGATCTGAGACTTTATAAACCTGTACTAGAGAAAGAGAAGAAACCTCAATATTCTGGAGGGGAAATGCCATGGCAAATTCAGTGCATATTTGCCACTTCTTGCTCACCAGAACTAGTACTGCAATATTCTGTCATCAAAATCTCTCCTTTAATCCCATAGTTAAAATCTGATGAGAGTAAAAATGGGGGCAAGGGATGCCAGCATGTTACAGAGAACTTAACTGTGTTTGAAATTCAAGGTCTGAGTTAAGTATGTTCATTATTATAGTTATTTTGCAAGGAACTTTGCTTTTTTGTCTTTCTATCTGAAACTTGTTGATAAAAGCTAACTTTAAGAAAAAGCAATTATACACCAAACTGCAACTCAAAGTGGCATCTTTGATGAATATGCATCAGGGGACAGGACATAAATTAAAAGTATTATTGTTATTGTAGTCTTCACTCTGAAAGGACTGACTACACCAACAAAATCCCAGCTACTTACCTTCTGAAAGCAAGCAGAGTTTCTATGACTGCATCAGAGTAATGACTACTTGTATAATGAGAAGGAGGGAGGAGGGAAGCCTCTGAGCTGTCACAACAAAAGTGAACTTTCTTCTGGGAACCCAACCTGTTGGTGTTGAGTAAACTATTCAAGCCCTGCCTGTACACTACACAAAGCCTATCCTTTACCAGCCGGCAATATTGCAAAGGGTGATTCTTTCAGCTGTTCCGTGAATGCGATTCCCAAAGGTTTACACAACTATGCCATAAACAAATTTGCTCTGGGCTGAGTTTTGGCAAGCTGGAAATCCTTCCACAACCACAACCACCTCCCTCTCCTGTGCTAGTTTTGGCTGCTTTTCAGCGTAAGGAACTGTAGAATGAAGAGCTGGCTGTTTGGACGATGGAAAAGAATTAAAACCAAGGACTACACCACTATAAATAGAGAGAGAGACCAGAGTGGGTTTTTATGCCAGGTAATTTTTGGGTGTGTTCCTTTTCATCCCAGGAAAAAGAAGAGTATTTCTCAAGCTTGCAATGTTCCTGTGATTTGTAATATTTATTCACAGGCACAGTAAGGCATCCTCACTATTAAGGACTGGAAGAGCAATATCAGGAGAATGATTTTTTAATACTTGCACAACCATAAGGGAAGAGAATGCTAAGGCTTCTTAATATCCCAATAAGCACCTTGGCTTCATAGTGTTTGGCCATTCTGATAAACAGAGAGCAGAATTTAGAAACACAAGTAAACTTAGAAAGCACAGTCTTTGTGTTTCTAATTCATTCTAAGAGGCAATTTAGGGTCCTGCTTTTGTATTTACTTGCAGTCAAGGATAGTTATCAGCACCATATTTGTGGTACTGTCCAGGTCTAGGAAATAAAAACAGTATACAGTTAGGACTTTGGTTGTCTGATTTCTGTATTCTAGATATATTATCGTGGTGGCAACTCCTGCTTCTGCACCTACTGTAAGGATTACATGGTGCTCTGTGGCTCTGGGGTAGGGCCTGGCCAGGAATTACACAGCAGAGCTAGTCAGCTGCTATGTGTTTATCTGCTACTCACCTCCTTACAGATTAGCCCACAGATGCTATTTAGGTGGCTCAGGCTTGAGCCCTGGCTGTTTGTGGCTGCACAGTCATATCAGTTGCCCTGGCAAGTGCAGGTGGCTTAATTACTCCCGTCTTTGCTCATCCTACTGGTTATTTCTAATTTCGGTTATTTTAATAAAGCTGCAGAGTTTAATCTCCAAATCTCATGTCCACCTCTTTTTACAATTTTGCACATCAATCTATTTGAACTAAAGCTGGACAGACAAAAGGCACCTCAGGCTTTACTTTGGTGGCAACTATTTCCATTCCAATACCACTTGGAAATGAGAGAAACAGAAGAACTACAAGTCTGGTCCTCTGTAACACACATTTTGACTCGCCTTTTATAATGATCACCAATTCTCATGAGTAAATCAATACGTTTGATGGTGAGTTGATGTGGCCTAGATGTGGGACACCAACGTCTACAATTGTCAATGAATTCACAGCCATGATTTCAGCTGATAGGCCATACATCAGTGGTAGAGTATATGCTTTAAAAGCAAGAGGTCCAAGGTAGAATCCCTGCCATCTCCAAATAGCACTCTTGTCTCAAACCCCGGAGAGCAACTCCCAGTCACTGTAGTCAGTACAGTGGTACCTCAGGTTACAAATGCTTTGGGTTACAAATGCTTCAGGTTACAGACTCCACTAACCCGGAAGTAGTACTTCGGGTTATGAACTTTGCTTCAGGATGAGAACAGAAATCGCGCTGCGCAGCGGCAGTGGGAGGCCCCATTAGCTAAAGTGGTACCTCAGGTTAAGAACAGTTTCAGGTTAAGAACGGACCTCCAGAACGAATGAAGTTCTTAACCCAAGGTACCACTGTACTCAGTTAAACAGTCAATGGTCTAACTCAGTGGTCTCATTCACACATAAAGCTGAAATCTGAACCATAGTTTAGTGTTATGAGGACAAGTCACAGCAAGAATGAGGCTCATGCACCCTACCTGGCTCGTTCTTCTCCAAGAGGAGGTGGTTGAGAAGCTTTGGCTTCCATTTTAGAGTAGCCATGGTTTGTTCTTCATAACCACACCCAGACAAACTGAGGTTAATCACAACTGTGGTTTGTCAAAACAAGCCAATTTCAAACTGTAGTATATGAAGTTGACTAGGTTAAAAAAACAACCATCCAGTTAAGATTAACTACAGTTTGCATTTCCGACAACACACTAAACTGCAGCCAATCTGAAGTGGAAGCAGAAGATTCTCGATCTTCTCTCAGCCACACAGGGGTTGGAGCAAGGAAAGCACGTAAGTCTGCAGTTTGCTGCACCTGACATGCAGCAAACCAAGGGAGCAATGGAGCAAGGGAACAACGCAAGGGAGATTTTAAAATCACTTTCCTGAATTGGCTGAGATACTACACACTTAACTTTTATATGTTCCCTAGGCCACAAATGTTGACCCACCTAATACTTAAAAAATAAAAAGCACCCACACACCTCCTATTATTACACAACATAGCTAAGCAAAGACACAATCTGCATCATTCTGCAATATCAGATCTGTTTTGCCTGTCTACCTAAACATTAAGCATATTAAGTGGCTTTTGCAAAAGTTGGTAAACTTGCAACGCTGTGCTAAACAATAGGGAGGTACTCAGGTATTCCTCTCCCTTCTTTAATTGTCTGATTTAACTCTGATTGAAAAACAGCTGCAAACAATTTAAATTGGAAGCATGTGAAAGTCAGTGCAATGACAACAAAGAAAACAATATTCATTGTTATCTGTACAACAGGAAGAGCCTGTTGCAAGGTTCCCACCACATTTCTGGTAAGATTAGTGGCTGAACCTGAACCTATTATGGCGAACGATTCCCAAAGCTTGCTTAATCTTTTGCTTACTTACTCAATGGGCACACAAACAGGAAGTATATTTCTAATACGTTTTGTGAGGAGCATATGATTATTTTCCAAAAGGGATGCAATTTTTATGTTGGAAAGTTAGGGAAAGTATTCTGATTTTAAAAACAACCAAGTCAGAAAGGGACAGATGACACACACACACACACAAGACTATTTGCAGGGAATATTTGAAACTAAGCAATACAGCCATTTAGACTGAAACCATGGAAACTCTTGTGATCCGCTTCTACGTTCATCTTCTGATTTGTTTTTGGTCTATGTGCTAATTCAGATGTGCATGTACATGGTTTATCCTACACCACTCAGGGACTCATGTGCATGCTGAACATGTGAACTCTCTCTGTTGGGAGTAGGGGAATGTACTGGAGATGATGTGAAACTCTGACAGTTAGGGTGATCTGCACTGGTTTCTTTGGTCATTTAGGTTACCAAGCAATGGGCATGCATGCATTAACTCAGCTTCAGCTGCCTTCTTCTAGTCTTTTTAAACTTTCCCAAGTGCTTTGGACTATAATCAGCTCCAGCCAAACATGGCTAATGGTCTGGGGGTGATGGGAACTGTAGTTCAAAACACCTGGATCGAACCAGGTTCGGAGAAGCTGCCTTATTCTATAGGATGAGTTAATGTTTCATGAGAGAGAGAGAGAGAGAGAGAGAGAGAGAGAGAGACAGAGAATCAGAAATCAAAATCTCTTTGTACTTAGAAGACAAAACTCAGGACCGAAATGGCTAAGAGTTCCAGACCCTTCACTGCTCTCTTGTTACAATTCCAAGTGTTCTTAAGATGCACCACTATTAACAGAAAAAGAAAAGTCACAAAGTCTTCCTCAGAAGCACACAAACAAAACGGCACTGCATCTTAAAGCAACACTGTTTAGGTTTCTAATTTAATGGAGGCAGAATTTGGGTAAGTCATCAGGCCACATCAGAAATTCTTTCGGCCACTGGTATTTTAAGGAATGTCAGAGCCCGGCTTCTGTTAGTCTAACACAGAACAAGCATTGTTCACACTGCTCTGTGGGCTGTTCAAAGACGCCTTTTAAATAAGACTGAGCCACGTTTCCCATACTAACAAAGTAGATTACTTAACATCCAGTACATCTTGGGCTTCCAAAGATTCGCCACCACCTCCCAGGCAAATGGCAGGTCTTGTCCTACAGGCTGTTAATCGTGCAGTTTTTAAGCTTATGAATAATACTAATGGTTCTTGGGTTTTATTGCAATATGAATTAATTGGGTGTTTCTTGTACAGCCTGTTGGAAGGGACTGTTTTATTTTAGGCTTCTGAGTTGTTTTGAACTGCCCTTGTTATTGAGCAATTATGAATTGACATTTGGTGATTTGTTTTACACTTTTCTGTGGTTGGATTGTTTCATGTATTGTTTTTATCCATTACTTTTATATTTACTCACTGCCTTATTGTGATTTATATTCTACATAATGAGATACTATAGAGACTGTTTCTGATTTCTCTATACAGTGGTACCTCGGGTTAAGAACTTAATTCGTTCTGGAGGTCTGTTCTTAACCTGAAATTGTTCTTAACCTGAAGCACCACTTTAGCTAATGGGGCCTCCCGCTGCTGTCGCCACGCTGCCGCCGCACAATTTCTGTTCTCATCCTGAAGCAAAGTTCTTAACCTGAGGTAATATTTCTGGGTTAGCAACCTGAAGCGTCTGTAACCTGAAGTGTATGTAACCCGAGGTACCACTGTACTACCTCCACTGTCAAAGGTACTATGCCTCTGAATACCAGCTGCTAGAAATTACAGGAGGGGAGAGTTCTGTTGTGCTCAGGTCTTGCTTTTGGGCTTCCCAAAAGGCATCTTCTTTGGCCACTGTGAGAACACAAATGTTGGGACTGGGTTGACCACAGGCCTGATCCAGCAGGCTCTTCTGCATCTGGTATACCTGCACACTGTCTCGCCATAATGGTACATGCTCTCGTTATCTCCTGCTTGGACTACTGCGATGCGCTCTACATGGGACTGCCCTTTGAAGGTGTCTTGGAAACTACGACGGCCTCGGTCCTGTATACCTGAATGAGCGTCTCCACCCCCATCATCCAGCCCGGACACTGAAGTCCAGCGCCGAGGGCCTTCTGGCGGTTCCCTTACTGAGAGAAGTGAGGTTACAGGAAAGCAGGCAGAGGACCTTCTCGGTAGTGGCACCTGCCTTGTGGAACACCCTCCCATCAAGGCAATAAGCAACTATTTTACTTTTAAAAGACAACCCTGTTTAGGGAAATTTTTAATGTCTGACACTGTATTGTTTTTAATATTCGGTTGGAAGCCGCCCAGATTGGCTGGGGAAACCCAGCCAGATGGGCAGGGTATAAATAAATATATTATTATTATTATTATTATTATTATT
This sequence comes from Podarcis filfolensis, assembly GCF_964270895.1. NCBI lineage: Eukaryota > Metazoa > Chordata > Lepidosauria > Squamata > Lacertidae > Podarcis > Podarcis filfolensis. The sequence continues at coordinate 28,747,906 of NC_139604.1, read as the reverse complement.
ATTATTATTATTATTACTACTACTACCACAACTAATCCAGAATGCAGCTGCCAGACTGGTGACTGGGAGAGGCCACCGGGACCATATAGAACACCAGTCCTAAAACTTCTACATTGGCTCCCAGTACATTTCCAAGCGCAATTCAAAGTGCTGAAGCCCTAAACAGCTTCAGCCCTGTACACCTCCATCGTTCATTCTGGAAACAGATCCAGCTCTGAGGACCTCCTGGCGGTTCCCTCACTGCAAGAAGTGAGGTTACAAGGACCAGAGTTGGATTTAAACTACTGTGGGATGCAAAAGTCCCTGTCAAAGGCCTCGCCTTCTGCCAGGTTTCAACCTCCCTCACAATGCCACAAATCTTTCCACAAATGCCAAACATGCCCCAATGTTATTCGCAAACTCTTGTCCACTGCATTTTAATTGTGTTTATGAATAAGAAAGAATAATGCAGATATTACTCAGCAATCTTTCACAAGTCTTAAGAATTTGCTGAAGAAGCGTTCTCTCACACATAGTTCTCAGTATAATTTTTGTTAAGAGTTCATGAGAGTCCTGCTGCACTCAGCCAAATCAACAAAAGAAAACAATTTTTCATCATATTCAGCAGCTGACAAACATTCAGGCTCCCTAGGGCAACACCTCCCAGATAGATGAAGATTGTTCCCTTAATCGCCGCAGAACCTTCAGATCATTCTTAAAGAAAAAACACACTATAACAGTGTTTATATATAAACAACTGGCATATAGCCACTGTTATCTATATGACATAAAACTACTTACGCACTAAATACTTTAACCCGCATTGCCTACCAGGCATGCTTACTCATGCATTAGTGTAGCAGTTGTTCCTTTTTCTTTTCAAAGCTGGCATCTTTTTTGTCATGCAAAACACAGACCTTCAAGATGCAGATTTATGCTACATGTACAGGCGGTGACCATTTTAGACGCATCCAACTGATGTGTGATTGTCAATGAACAGGTCCTTTTGGATCTGGAAGAAGGTAGGACAGGGGCAGAGCAGAACGAGGCAGGGGGGCCACGTTTATACATGCTGCACCAACGCATGTGGTGGCCGGGAACAGAACCCCCACGCAAAATGGTCGACGACTTTATCCAAAATGTTGTTTAGGCCTCAACAGGCTGCACAAAGAAAACCAACTCCTTAGTTTTCACTGGAAAGATTGTTTTGAGATGGACTGCCTCCTAGCAGTAAAGCTGCTAGCAGGGTCCATTACGGTTTCAAACTTAGAATAAGAAGAACCTTGCTGTATCAAACCAAAAGTCTGTGACTGTTTTAAGCCAGCGACTGGATGCAATGGTAGGCTGGGTAAGGGTCAAAATATTGAGACAGAAGGTATCTAAGAGCACAGTGCTGTTCAGGGGCATTGTTTTGCCTATGGGTGCAATACTAGCACACCAGATTTACATATTGCTAACTGCTTTATTGTATATTTATGCATTTAATATGCCTTCTGTAATAGTATGGTGTTCTTGCTCTTTACCGATTCCATTTCCTAACTGTTTTCACACCTAAAACAAAATCACAACACCGAATTGTCAAAATAGTTTTTCCAAGTATAAAAATGCTTAGCAGTAAGAGCTGTTTTCAAACTTAAGAATAAAAGCACCATACTATTACAGAAAGCACCCAAATGCATTTATATTTTCCTGCAGAACACACATATACACAATAACATATTCAGTAATATTCTCAAGTTTTGGACCTCTTTTCTCTCTTAAAATATACCTTCAACACATAGTCATCCATAAGCCCTATCATTTGTTTATAGACTTCTGACAGGACAGCATTCATCTTGAGCTAAATTCTACTTGCACACCCTTGTTTCTGCTCCACATGTGCACATTATCTTCCCACACATCTTTTTTTTCCACCCTGGTAGCTACATTCCCCAACCCCCAAAAGCTCCCTTGATCTGCTTCCCACAGCATCACTCTCCAGTGGTGAAAGGCTACAACATCAGCACTGAAGATATTTCAAACACGCAATGAGGATTTCTGGCAAGCTATACTAGGAACCACACCAATTCCTGGACACAGCAGGATTAAAAACACTACAGGCCTGCGTCATAGGCCTACTTGGCGCCAGCTTAGTTTCAGAACAGAGAAGAGGTACTACAACTACCAAAATCACTTTCCACCCTCCTTACCACGAGGTCATCTTAGCACCTTCCATGATAAAGCAATAAAAGAAAATTAAACACTGGGTTTTGAAACTGCCCGCTTGGAATTATGTCTACAGATATTTTCAAAGGAAACGTTCACACACTGCAGTTTACAGCCATCTTCTAAATTTCAACTGGCTGCAGTGCATAACAATTTTGCAGGAGAAAGGGAAGTGCTTAAACCTGATTCTGAGCAGCCAACTTAAAATGTATAATCGTATTCTTTCAGGTCGGACTGGTGGTTTAAAAAAAAAATTTGCACTGTGATGTTCGCTAGCCTCTCTTCAGGTAAATAAATAATGAAATTTAGGGGGTCTGAAGCACAGAAAAAGCTAGTGCATTCTTTTCGGGGATGAGCAACAAATGGCTTAAAGGCAAAAGTATTTATTATATTTTATGTATATATATATATATTATGTATATTATTTAGCTGCAGCAGAAAGGACCGGTTTACAGAATTTCACTAGATCATTCTTCCTCTCCATTCTCAATATTTGTTACACAAACTTCTCTAGTCTTTTTTATGGTTATCACTACTACATTTTTATCTTGTCCCTTCTTCAATAAATTCCAAAGTAGTATAAAAGGTTCTTGCCCTCCTTTTTTACCCACACTGCAACCCTGTATGGTAGGCTGAGAGAGAGAGAGAGAGAGTGAATCACCAAAGGGCTTCCAATGGAGTTCATGACTTACAGAATTTTTGAACCTGGGGGTCTGGGTCCAAGTCTGACACTCTAACCCAGGGTTTCCCCAAACTTCGGTCTCCAGCTGTTTCTGGACTACAATTGCCATCATCCCTGACCACTGGCCCTGCTAGCTAGGGATGATGGGAATTGTAGTCCTCCCAACAAGTTTGGGAAACCCTGCCTCACCACTATGCTACAAGGGCAGCCAACATCATACACCCCAATATCTTCTGTTTGTATATGTTTTTCAGAGCAGGGTTTCCCTAAAGAAAGATGACTAGTGTCTGCCTCACAGCTGTTCACCTCCCGTCCTCATGGGGACAGGCCAAAGCTCAAGCCATTTTAACACATTTTCCTTTGGACTGGGTTTTTGTAGCCAGGGTTAAGCCAATAGCGTTCCTGCTTAATTATCATTTATAGCCTGCCCCATCTGAAAGGCTCAGGGTGGGTAACATGAACAAAAGAACAAAACCTGAACCTTAATGAAGCAGAACGGAATTCCAGTATGGTAAAATCCGTAAGCAAGAACCATGAGATCCTCTGTCCCACCTCCCACTTCTCTTGAGAAATGCCAATCTTCCCAAGCAATTATACTGATCCTATCCCGACTTCTCTTGCAAAGCAGATCACATATTTACCTAAGTGTGCTTTTCTGTGCATTTTATTCAGCTTTGAATCAATTTGTAATTATCTATACAATATTGTTTTCATCATAAGGATACGGCTTTTTGCAAAGAACACAAACTTCAGGGGAACAAAAGCACACAGATAATAACAGATACAAAAAAATGAAAGAATCTGAGGAGCATGTCACTACTAAAAACATTAAGACCAACAACAACGATCATAATAATAAATCTTCAAACGCTAGAAGCAGCAAACAAACTAGGGAGGTAACTGTACCTTCAGATGGCAAGGGAGTCAAGGATGAGCTAAAGGAGGAAAAGGTGATTAGAACACTGACCTTAACACACTGCCCTTAAAACGGTATTATTTTTCGCTACTTAGAGAAACTAGGATGATTTAAGTACAACACATATTTGTTCCCTATGTTCTCTCCAAGAGTTGCTGCTTCAGTTAAAAAAGGCTTGTGGTAGGATGAACAAGCTGCTAGGAAACATGAAGTTACTTGGGCTATGTGGGGAGTGTACTTCTGCAACTTAATAGTAAAAAAATCAAATGCTACAGAAGTCATGTGGCTGCCTCTAAAGCAGCTTCCCCGTATCTCTTTCCTCCCCTTCTCTCCCCAGTAATATCCAAGAAACTAAACCGTGTGATAGGACTTCATCACACCATGAATTTTCCCCATCCCCAGAAACAGAAGCTAATAAAGTGGAATGGAGAAATGAGCAATGCAATGGCATCGCATCATACATTTCAGTTGCTGCTCCTGTCAGCAGTCATATGATCCCTACTGTTTCTCATCCCAGCCTCCAGATGATGTTTACAGCCGGAGCATCTGCATTTTGATGTTACAATAAAGGAATGCACATGCATATTTCATTCAAAAATCAATTGCTTTCAGCTAGCGTGGGGTTTAACTGCCACATCCATTCTAAGAACATATGAACATTAGTTCATGGAAGAGACTGCCTTCATTGTGTTGTTCATTCATTCATTCATTCATTCATAGGAAATTACTATTACAAACACTGTCCCCTTTGGGGGATTACACAATCTTTCCAGTAACCTTGTTCAGATACGGAGGCGTGGGAACTGCTGTGCTGCAATAAAATGTTTCAGTGGATCGTGTTTACCAGTTAAATTCCAACAGTTAAAAAATAATAATTATGGGAAATAAAGATTAGTGGATACCAAGCTACTACAAACCATGGCTGAACCTCACACCAGAAATACACAACATGTTACTCATTTATGACTTAGCAAGGGAACTTAGCTGAGTCACTTGATCTTGTATACGGATGGGTGTCGTCGTCCCCCCCCCACATCTACAATATTTCCTATGGTCACTATGGCAGCCCCAAACAAATGAAAACACAACACTGAGTTGAGGACCACATGGATATGAAAGTTAGCAAATATTTCCTTTTCAACACCACATTTTAGAGTATGGAAGGGGGGCAGACGGAACACATATCGTCACCGAAAGGCTGTAGGTGACCTCAACAATGGTTTTCTCATCTTGTTGAAAGCCTACCTCCCTAACAGCACATCTCAGAAAACACTAATTTAGGGGACTGAATGTACTTCACCTAAACGACATTCCTAACTCGAGGGTGCTTCAGCTCACATCATTTCCTACCTACGTAGTCCCCACAGCAGACATCCACTGGCAAGGGACAAGAGAGAGTTGCACAGTCCAGAGATGCTAGTATTCTTGTGCACCATTTCCTACGAGTTCAATAGCTGTTTGTATACTATGTCTGAACATATAAAAAAGACTACCTTATACCAAGTCCACCTTATACATGGGTCCATCTAGCTCATTAACCTGACAGGAGTTTTCCAGGGTTTCAGCCAGCAATCCTTCTCAGCCCCAACCTGGGACCTTCTTCACGCAGAGCGTATGTTCTACATTGTGTGACAGCCCTTCCCTAAAGCAAAGCTACCTTGGTTTTGCTTCTGTGCACATGGCCTTTATAAGCAAACTTCTCTGCAACGTCTCTACAACTCTCCCACGTACAGGGAAGAGAGACAATGATGTTTTCTTTGGGATTTTCTTTGGTATTGTTCCTGAAAGGGCTTTGACAATATAATCCTATTCACACTTACCTAGAAGGAAGCTTAACTGAGCAAAGTGGGACTTGCTTCTGAGGAAACCTGTATACTAGGATTGCACTCTGGCTGGCAACAGCTCTCCCCAAGTTTTAGACAGGCATCTCACGCAGCACTACTCAGAGAAGCTGGTAAATGAATTTGAGATCTTCAGCATGCAAAACAAAACCTGGAAGAGTGCTACACTGTCATATCCTAAACGGAATAACAATCTGTTTGCACTTCCCCCAAAAATGACATGTCTAAGACATTTTATGAGTAAGTGGAGTAGAAATGCACGTATGTTTTAAGTGAAATATATGAACTGGGGCATAACAAAGGTCACTTGGCTTATAGCTGACTTTTCTGTGTATTTATTCTATTAAATTTCTATCCTGGCCTTCCTCCCAAGGCAGCAAACATAAAAAATAAAACAATAAAAAACACAAACACATTAAAAATATTTCAAAACAATTTAGACTGTAGGCAGTCTAAACCATAACCCCAGAGGTATACAGTGGTACCTCGGGTTAAGAACTTAATTCGTTCTGGAGGTCCGTTCTTAACCTGAAACTGTTCTTAACCTGAGGTACCACTTTAGCTAATGGGGCCTCCTGCTGCCGCCGCACCGCCGGAGCACGATTTCTGTTCTCATCCTGAAGCAAAGTTCTTAACCCGAGGTGCTATTTCTGGGTCAGCGGAGTCTGTAACCTGAAGCGTCTATAACCCGAGGTGCCACTGTCAATTTAAGAGTCCTATGAAAAGCCAAAGGATATCCCACCATTCTGAATCAAAGTAAGGGGCACACACAAAGCAGAGGGACTTCAACCTAAATGAAGTTTGCTAGGAGGCACCAGGTGCCTTGAAACAAAAAAACACCCCATCAGCCACTTATCTGTACTATTTATATCCTAGTCTTCCCTCCATGGAGCTCAGAGCGGCCTTACATATGGTTCGCAGGTGGTCTACCAACCAGGAGCCGTTCGGGGCAGATGCCTTTTCACTTTGTTGAGCCACTTCATGTCCCTTCGGAGTGTTCATTACATCCTTTGGCCCTGATCCCAAAACCACAGCACATGCGTTTTGCATTATTGTCTTATTTTTATTTAACAGCCTTTGTTCACATTATTAAAGCAAGCAGCACTTGAGTTCTGATTTGTTCTTCTTCCGTTACAGTTTCCCTACTTGCTGTGCTTCAGCATGGACAACAGACAAGAAGCAGACCCATTCTTCTCTTTCCAACTTCTCTTTCTGGCTCGCAGACACGGCGAGTACTCTCTGCAATACTGTCAGCTAATCCAGACTACTAAGAAATATTTCTTCCACATAATTAAGCTTTTAAAATAGGCTTGGTGTCCCAACAGATTTCCTGCCTATAACCAAGACATATTAACGTACAATGATATGAAAGAACAGGTTCTGGCCTGTTGCTAAAGTAAATTCCTATCATAATCTACAGGGAAAAATGAAATCTGCACTTTTGTGCTTCCACTATACTTGCACACAAACCTGACACAAAAGACAGATTAGATTATTTTCAGAGCGGCGTACTCTGTTTCACACACCCTCATTTATACCTGCACAAAACGAACAATGAAATGCCTTGGGGAAGAGACTAGAGTGTTACTTAGCCTGGCTACATTGCTCCTGGTTTCTTTGGACAAGGCCAGGACCTAAGTTTCTCCAACAATATTTTTAGATTGTCTAGCTGCCATGTGCTGAACTACCTGTTCTTTTATTTTGTGTACACAAACGTTAAGTACAGTCAGCACACTTGTTAACTCTTCAGATGCAGCCCCTGAGGAGGAAGTGAAAAGAACTGGAGACACAGGAACAACATTCACCCTTAATTCCCCTTGGAATCATGACTGAACCTAACCATTCCAATGGACTGGAGGCAAGTTTCAACTTTTCAGTTTAGTGGCTTTTTCTTTTCAGTAACCAAAAGATAGGGAGAAGACAAAGCACACTTATGAGGTTATTCTTGCGGTGCCTTCCTTGCACTACTAGATTATGCATTTTTTATTTGTTTTAAGGTTTTCTTTATTAGAAGCACAGCTGTTCCCTCCACTAACACCCCACGTATACTTTCCCTGTTCAGAGAGATTTCCCTTCAACTCTACATCACAGTCACATACATGCTAAAGATGGTTTGCTACGTAGCCAAGGAGATTTTCAAACTCTGTGCAGATTCCTAAGCATTCCCAGGTATTGCCTTTCAAACGCTCGAGCCCAATAATTGCCTTTTATGAAGTTAAGTTGACCTGACCTCCATGGGGGTATTTACTGAATCTGAACAGGGTGCCTTGTAAGGTGTATTATTTTTTCACCAGAACACTCTGTCCACATCCCCTCCCTTTTCCCTCTCCAAGTGTTTCCACATTGTATTTCACTTCTAAGGATGGGTTTCTCCCACACATAAACTTTTAATAAATATAACAGGAAAAATCTCAGCATTTTACACCAGATTGGCTCTCCATTATATCATAGAACGCCTTTCGCAAAAAAAAAAAAAAAAAAAAAAACAACCCACACAAAAAAAACAACCTCACAAAACCAGGCTGCAATCCTGTGCACACTAATGTGGAAATGTGCACCATGGAACATTAAATGGGTATTCGGGTTTTATGCCTTTTCATTGAGTCCTGATCTGCTTATTCCAAAGTAAATGCCCCACAGCCTGCTCCCAGTCCCAAGCAAGTGTGTATACTATACACTGCTTAAGAGATACACACACATAGACAGATAGATGGATAGATAGATAACGTGAGTATGAAATACGTGCTTCTTACAGTGCAAGTCAAGCAAGCATGCTTACTCAGAAGTACTTCAGCGAGTCTTAACTGCAATCCCCAAACAGAACACCCAAAACTGTCAGGAAGAATCAGAAACTAAATCCAAAGAGGAAATGCCCTGTTCGACTAAGAGCTGTTCGACAGCCGAACGGGTTTCCCTTGGGACATGGCGGTCTCTCCTTCCTTGGAGATCGGATGACCACCTGTCGGGGATTCTTCGGCTGAGATTCTTGCATTGCAGGGGGCTGGACTAGATGACCATAGGGGGTCCCTTCCAACTCTACATTTCATGGATTCTATGATTACAGCAGCTCTACAGACCACGTTCTTCATGTGTTGAGGTCTCTGTTGAGTCAAAACCAGCACCACCCCAAACACAAACGCCCCCACCCACCCCGCTCCACCTCTATCGAAACTCTCGACCTCTTGGCCAGGGCAGAAGAAAAGGAGGCGGAGCGCGCCAGAAAGGCAACTTGTTGCAACTTAGCCAAGTTGCTCGATCAATCCGCAGAGGCTTGCAAGGGGTGGGGGTCCGAGGGGTGGTTTGCGTTGCTTCCGCGCGCCTTGAAGCAGACGGCAAAGGCTGCGGGTGCCGCTTACCCGGAAGGAGGGAGGCGAGCCGGTGCCGCGCACGTCTGGCCGTCCATTCCTCTCCGAGGCGGCTGAGGCTGCAGGCTCCAGGTGGAGGAGCTTGGAAGTCTTTTCCGGCGGCGCGCGAAGGAAAGCGCCCCCGCCGAGGCGCGCAGGCAAAGGCAGCCGCCCGCCCGTCTCACCTGTGGCGGCGGCGGAGGGGCAGAGCGCGCTCAGAGGCGGCGGCAAGGGCTGTCGCCCCCACGCCGACGGAGCGCGCCGTCCCGCCGCCCTGGGAGGCAGCAGCCCTGCATTCTTCGCCTCCTTCCCCGGCTGCGGCTGCTGCCCTCGCGCGCCCAGACGGTCCGCTCTGAACTTCCCTCTCCCTCCCTCCCTCTCTCTCCTTCCTTCCTTCCCTCCTCCTCCTCCTCCTCCTCCTGCTTCCCCTGGGGCTCAGCGGGAGCCCGGCACGGAGCGCCAGAGGGATGGGAGGCTGCCCTTTGAAACCACACCTTGGAAAACTTCGCCAGGGAGTGGGGAACTGGCAGCGAGGAGCCTTCCCGGACGCAAACGCCAGAGGGAAACAGAGCTTCCCTGTTCCTCCGCGCTGCTGCTGGCGGCGGCCGCCGTCTCCTCCTCCTCCTCCTCCCGCTTCGGGGGAGCCCTAGCTGCGGCTTCCCGCCTTGGCGCACACTGGCCTCGCCACACGCGCACGCGCGCGCCGCCGTCCCTCCGCACGTTTTCCCGGGCTCAGCCTCGGAGCTGGAACCCCCCCCCCCCCTCTTTTCACCCAGCGAACTGCCGGAGCCGGAGCAGCAGCTGTTCCCGTTAACGGGCTGCTCCAAGCTGCCGTCCCCCATTCCGGCCGCTAGGGCGGGAAAGCCAAGCGGACCGAGAGCCCCTTGCAGGTGGGGCAGTGGGAGGGACTGATCCTGCAGCGTCTCGCCCTGCGCTCCTCGTTTCGACCTCTCCTGCTCTTTTCCCGCCTCTTCTGCTTCGTGCAGCCTGATGAACCAGCGGTTCTCAAACTTTTTTTTCTCTGCGCCACACTTTGGGAATAAAGAATTGCTCGCGCCACTGCCCAATTTGTTATTGATAAGAAATACCCTGAGAAACGGAAAGAAAGAACTCTTGGCAGTGCTTGATTTAGAACGCAGAGCACAACTACTTTACAATGTGATCATGGGACGTACAGAAAGTATAAAACAATGCAGCTATAATGAATGAATCATTCCCAAAATATAATGATAATTGAGCCACTTACATATGTACCTTAAGAATGTCTAAATTATTATTATTACCCTTATTGATTATTATTATTTATTTGGCTTCCAACCATATATTAAAAACTCGATGAGAGGTGTGAGCTTGCTATTGCCAGGAAATCTCATTTATTTAGGTCCAGTTTGAGACAGACAAATTCTCATTAACACAAAGAAGCTTTTCTCTTTTCTGATCTTTCATATTTGTTGAGAAATGAAAATCCCCATTCACAACAGTATGAAGTGGAGAACGGTAGAATAGCCAATGCCCCTGAGTATCCATATTCTGCAAATAAATAATAATCATTTGATGCTATACTACACTGAAATGTTTAAATGTTTCTTTGATGGTCCTTGAATCTTCACACTTGCCATCTTTTCCTGCCACACCTTTGAGAACTACTGCTCTAGCCCATAAAAGCCCAGGCGACATTTAGTTATTATTACATTTATACAGGGTGAGTCTTTTAAAAGAGGCCCCGTGGAACATGTGTACTCTGTATCCATGGGGCCTCTTTTAAAGGACTCACTCTGTATTATGTTCCACCTTTCCTTAAAATGGGTACATTGCTTTTTCCTCCCCTTGTCTTTATCATCCTCACAACAATCCAGTGAGGAAGCTTAGGCTGAGAACTGAGAACAAGCCCAAGGTCATTCAGTGAGCTTGCTGACTGAGCAGGGATTTGAAGATGTATTGGAGTTGTGGAGAACACAGATGGGGAGACTGCTGTTGTGCTCATGTCACAAGGACTACCTGATTCCTTATGTTCCACCTTGATCACTGAGATCCTTTGATGGGGCACTTCTGTTGGTTCCCCAAGCCCCTGGGGCCATCACCAGAGACAGCTTTTTTTCCATGTGGCAGGCCAAGCCCTGTGGAACTCCCTACTGTAGCGATTCAGTAGGAACCATTCCTTCATTCAGATGCCTCTTGAAGACTTTCTTGTTTGACAGGCCTCTGCAAAATGAATTTTCTTTTTAACCCAGTCAGTATCTAACAATGTTTTTAATTACGCTTTTATGGATCTTTGTTTCTTTTGTTTTTATATGTTGCATTCTGCCTTTTTATATTGTGGGCATGCTTTTTAATGAAAGTGTGGATTACATATTTGCACCTGGCACTGACTCCGAGGGGCCAAGACAGTTTCAGATGCCCCAAATGTATTTTTTAGGAGGCCGGGCTCCCTAAATTTTCAGAGGGAGTTTGGCTCTGCCCCCTGGCTCCTTGTGACGTCAGGACATCGTGTGACATCAGGGGCCCCCAATCCTCTGGAGAAGCCAGACCCTCTGTACATTTGTAAATAAACTTCCTTCTTGAGGGCTTCTGATAGACATCTGGTTGGCCACTGTGAGAACAGGATACTGGGGAAGATGGGCCTTTTGTGAAATCCTGCAGGGCATTTCTTATGTTCAGTTGGCATCATATGATTGCTGTTTATCTGACAAATGCAGATAACCAAAACTGGCTCTGTGCTGGGCTTGTTTTTGGTCTCCTTAAAGCTGGCAAGAAGATCATAAATGTGACTGGTTGTCTACCGATTACATAACTGTCCTTTCAAGAGATCTTAACAGTACCTAATCTCACATCAAAAGCACAGCACATTACATATATGGATAAGTAAGCCTTTGTTCTCGCTACGTTTACAGTGCGTACCACATTATGCAAGTTGCATAATAAAAGGAAATGGGCAAACAATGGTTTTTATATCTTTTGTTGATTTTTCAGCCTGCTCCTTCGGTAAAACACACAAACGCACCGGAATCTACCGCTGTGCAGAATAGCTTAAAGTAACGATGGCATAAGAAAAATCTATGGGTCGTGCTTCCCCTTATGAAATGAATGTGTTTTCTCTGGAATTTTCAGATTATAAAAAGGCTGTTTTTTGTTGTTTTTTTTGGCATGGATGCTCCATTTTGCTCCTTGCTTGCTTACCAGGTATCTACATCCTGATCACATGTTGTTTCTGAAAACACCCTGCTAAGCTGTCCTAGTTCCCAGCCCAAGACAAAAACTGCTAGAGAATCGGCTGGATTTCCATTGGTGCTCTGTCGCCTGAGCTCCTAAAAAGAAAACAGTCTCTGTTAAGTCCATGTAAGGTGAACAGTCCTGGACCTGATCGGTGGCTATATTGATGAACACTGGCTTTATTGAAATCAAAAGGAGTGGAATTATAACTACCTGTGCCTGTTTGGGCTCCTCTTTCTCAGGGCAAAATAAAGACAGAGGAGGGACCAGTGGGAAATTTCCATTACTGTGAGTGAACTTGCGCTGCTCTCTAAGCTACAGTTCCCTGAAGCATGGGACACATTGGCATTATTCCTTTATCACATGTTAATGGAGCAGTGCCCATATTCCCAGCTGTGAGGAAATGCAAAAGACACATCAGCCACAGCTGCAACCAGGAGAGTACAACTGTGTCAGCTATAAGCAAGTGAAAAGTCTTTTGTGTGCTTGTTTTCCCAAGCCCCATCCACTTGCACTTTCGGACTGCAGGCACAGATCATTTCTATTAAATCAACTTTTATTCCACTAATATTCTATTAATTCAACTTCTGTAAAATGGTTTTGTGCTTTTTCATGTTGTTTGTGGGGGTGCATATGACCAATTCTTTAATGCAGGGTAGCAAGAAAAAAAATAGTGAATCCTAAACTGAGTGCCCATTCAAGTCATTTAAAATTTTATGTTCAATCGGCATAGGGCATCTGGTTTTTGTTTTGTTTTTTTAATACCTTGAGCATCACTGGGGGAAATGCTTTATAGGCTGCTGACAATGAACAGTTGAATTGTCACACCCTTTGTGCTGTGCCAGATTTCAAGTGCAGAGTGAAAGTAATTTCCCATGAAATCACTCCTGAAATCCTTTGCATTTATCTTTCTATGTGTGTGCCGTGTGCATGTGTACACATACTTGTGCCTATTAGAAAATGTTCAGTTATTTTCAGCTCTTTAGCCTGTCACTTGATTTTAGAAAATTGCTTCTTCTGATAATACATCACTTTCTTCAATCCCTGTATTGCCTCCTCCATGTTTGTTTTGATCTCAGGATTACATTGCCCACCCCAAAAAAACCAGTGAATTTCAGAGCATTTGTTGCAATCAGTTCATTTTTATGCCCCATAATAATCTGATATGTAATCCATGCTCCTGAGGAATATGTAGCCTGAAATACAGGGGCAATTTCAGCTATCCCCTGATGGCATCTCCACATACAACATTATTTTGTCATTCAGTTGCCACTTCTTGAGTAGAAGCCAAATGTGTTGCATAGTTCTTTTTGGGATTTAATTTGCTGATGAAAAGAGGTACGTATTTTAAAAATACATTTTGCAGTTTAGAGTATGATGGCAAGTGTTTTATTCCAAAATCATATTAATTTAAAGCAAATGCTTTGAAGGGAATTTCTGACATCTCTGGTGTTATAAAAGTTCATCCCATGATCTTTCCAATGGCAAAAGGTCACAGGATTTGTAGAGAACTGAGGCCCCCTCTCCTGTTCATGTTTCCAAAGGGATGGCTTGCTTCCCATAGCACTGTGCTAAGGTTCTGCTACAGGCTACTTCAGGGTTGAATATGCCACCAACTATTGAGCCATTTACTGATCAGTTTGTGCAGAAGGTGTTCTGTGTCTTCTTTGGGTAACTAACTAGCACATTCAGGAAAAGAAAGGAATTGAATTCTGTACGTCTCCGATGAAAATAGGTACGTCCCATTCCATAATGATAATTTTACTATTTATACCCCATACATCTTACTGGGTTGCCCCAGCCACTCTGGGCAGCTTCCAACATATATAAAAACATAATAAAACATTAAACATAAAAAACCTTCCTTATACAGGATTGCCTTTAGGTGGCTTGGGGGTCGGATAATTCCATACCTACCAACATTTATCTAATGAAAATAGGGACATCTTACCATACCCTCCAGCAATTCTCCATTGAAAATAGGGACATCCTAAGGAAAAGTGGGACATTCTGGGATCAAATAAGAAACCGGGACGGCTTCTCTAAATCAGGGACATCCCTGGAAAATAGGGACACTTGGAGGGTCTGAGATGTTATGGGTCTGTACTCTTCACTTTGGTTGATTTGTCCCATGTATACAAACAGGTCAGAAAGAGAACTGCCTTCTATTAAGGAGAGCCTCCAGATATTGCTGGACTACATTTCCCATCATCACTTGCTATGTTGACTGGGGCTGATGGGAGTTGGAATTGAGCATGATCTGGAGGGCCACAGGGTTACCCATTTGTGGCCTAAGCTTTGAGTGGGAGAACAGGAAGCCATGTTGAAATGTGAGGCAACAACTGTATTGAAGGATGAGCAGGAACTGTGGAGACAGCACAAACTACTCCATACATTTAGCAGAGATGGCGTGGGATTTCCTGTCTTCCCAGAGTTGCTATTACAAACAGACAGAACACTTCAGCTGGGTTCATCCCAGAAATGTGTGTGCACAATAAATCTACACAAGTCATTTGATGAAGAGCTCCCCTGTCCACAAACTTGTGTTGTCATATTGCTTTTTAAGGACTGCAGCTCTGGGGTTGTTCATGCCACTTAGCCCAAAGTAATGTGAATTTCTCATTTCCTTCCAGTCAAAAAGCCACCATTCCTAAATGATAACTGCATCCCAGATGTTGCAGAGGGGGCTTAATTTTTGGAACTGGATGTTGGGGCAGTTAAGGTGCTGCGTTGTTTAGGAACAGCAGGTGGATGTTCAGTTTCACTGAAAAAATGTTAGAGGACCAGTGTGTTGAGAGGAGAGGGATAAAATGGCAAGTTTCCTCTCAGGTTTTCAAAAATGACCTGGAAGTTGTTTTTGACAAAAGAAGTCAGGCTTCAACATAACACCAGGCATAACCTAATAGTTGTGCTATCTTCTGCAGCACTCTCAATGGTGATGTGGTCAATCATTTACCCAAAGTACTTACCCACAGCTTGTATCTTGGCCCACTTTATTGAGTTAATGTACTCACTGCCACCTTCAAATTTCACTGTGGTGAGTGGTGCAGAATGCTTAAGGTTTATCAAATTCTATCCTGTGTTAGCATAACTTGCAGGTACCAGGGACAGCTTGTTACAATTTATGCTAATCATGTATTAATCAAACCCCAGAAGAATTGCCATGTTTGTCTTTTCTAGCAAACCCAGCCATAAGTCCCACGGTCTCTTAAAGATGAATAGTTTGTGTGTGTGTGTGTGTGTGTGTGTGTGTGTGTGCATGTGTTTGCACGCATCATTTGCAACGTTGTCTTTAAAACACATTCTATGTTTTAAAATTTAGTACAATGGACTTTGGAATAGCATTGTGCAAGCTGGGTGTGGATTATAAAAGAGAAGGGTGTTTTCCTTGTTAGATTCATATTATGACTCACTCAGCTAATTAGGTGGAAAATAGAGGTGCCTTATTCTATTAATAAAGTACAGATAGACAGCATTACAATTTTGCTGTTGCAGCGCAATGATGAAACACAGGACAATGACTTGAGATCTTCTAGGATCTTCCTCTCCCAAATAGCTTTGCATTATTGTTATTATTATTTTCAGATAGTTTTTGTAGCATTCTGTTCAATCAGTGTGTTCCATCATGTTAGCCTCCAAGTATCTCTCTCAGGGAACAAGTAGGGGCAGGTACACGCCACATGAAGTATTGCTATGAGCCAATAGTTGTTTCTTCATTTTAATCATTCACCCATTTGCAATCTACCCATTTAATTAAGCCTCAAAAGTACTTTGTGGTGGTGGGATGCTCCTCCTTGTTACTTCATGTACTCTTACTCAAGGTGCACTTTGCAAAGGAAAGAGTGATGAAAGAGAATAAGCAGGAACAAGGATTCCCAAATTGCTCCCCATGGCAGCAGCTAACCTGTGTGGTGAGCTCTTCCTTTTGCTCACCTCACCTTGGAGTTATATATCTATATATTCCATTTCATCGGCGAGGCTTCTCCGTGTGACAAACCACTGCAAAACAGCTCAAAGCGTAGAGAGAACTACTTCTACGGGAAGACAGGGATAAAACCCTGTAGCACTCCACTTCCCACATTTTTCTAGGATGAGAAAGAACCCCTGGTGAGCACTCTGGGTTCGGTCCGTCAACCAGCCACAAATCCATGTAAACCGTAGCATAGGACTCAGCTATACAGCTGCAAATAAAAATTCCAGATGTGTTGTAAAGTGCAATATACAAATGTGACACTAGATGGCGAGACTGAGCTATCCAAAATTCAATTTATTTCTCAAAACGTTTTTTAAGAAAGCATTTTCACAGCGTTTTTAATAGGCATGTAGATTCCACCTTGCATTTTACAAGTTTCTCCACAAGAATGTCATTGAAAGCCTTCCTGAAACCAAGATATGCTACATCCATGACATTTCCTCGGTCTACTAAGCTTGTAACTCCATAAAAAGTAAGAAGTAAGATTAGTATGTCATGACTTGTTTTTGAGAAACCCATGCTAACTCTTAGTAAACAAAGCATCCTTTTCTAATTGCTCACAGGCACTTAGGTCCTATTCTAGGACCTTTCCTGGTATTAAAGTCAAGTTGACCAGTCGGTAATTACCTGGATCCTCCCCCGCCCCCCGCTTTGAAGAATTGGCAACTTTTGGTTGCCACCATTCCACAGGGGCCTCACCTGTTCCCCAAGATTTCTAAAAAAAAATTATAGACGGAGCCTCTGAGATTACACCTACAAGTTCCTTTAGTACCCTTGGATGCAGTTTACCCAGCCCTGGAGATCTGGATTCATTTAAAGTAGCTATGCATTCCCTTACCACCTCTTTTCCAATCCTGAGCTGCAGTTCCCTCTTTGTATTATTTATTCTATTATCAACACTGGGCACTGTTTTCCTTTTGGGAGAAGACAGAGGCAAACTAGGCTTTGAACAGTTCTGACTTCTCTCTGTCACCCATTAGCATTGCTCGGTCTTCTTCACAAAGGTGACCTACAAATTCCTTGTTCTTCCTCATCTTTGAACATAGCCTCCCCAAAACCCCTTTTTATTATTGTTTTAAACTTCTCTTGCAAGCCTGTATTCATTCTGAACATTAGCCCACCTGACCTTCTCTCTGCCTAGCTACCCCTTTACATTGTTCCTTCATGATTTCCTTCTTTTTCCATTTCTTAAACATGTCCCTTTTAAATCTCAGCTCATCTGAAAGCTCCTTATGCAGCCGCGCCAGTTTCTTTAGATGCCTTCAAATGCGCACTCCTCCATTGTCTCTTGAGATGGACGGATGCCAACAAATTTTCTTTCTTGTTGGAACTGTTTGTGATTGTGACCTTTAAGAAACTCCCGTCCATCATGTACTCCCTTCTCTTTGAGTATTTCTGACCATGGGATCTCACCTAGTAGTTCCTTATACTTTTTGAAATCAGCTTTCTTAAAAGTCCAGAGTGCATGTCCGACTGCACTCAGTTTTCCCACCATCCCTGTGCTGAGTTACACACACACACACACACACACACCCCTGTAAAAATTAATCAACCTTATTGTGCTGATCAACTTTATCACAATCTGAGTCACCCTGGTGCTGCCTTCAGTCCCTAAGAGTATAGAACTAGTGGCTTGACTACTTGCAACATGACGAAGGCACTCTAAAACGTAAAGATTTGTAAAGGTTTCAGCAGGGGGGGGTGAAGTTCCCACGATAATACAATTTTCGGCAGCATCCTAGTGGCAGGGTAGCATGTGCAGTTGCTTTAAGTAAACATGCTTAGTAATGTCTTTCTTTTTGTTATTCCTTCTTCCTAAGAAGTCAACAGTGAACAAATTGACTCAGAAACATTGGAGACGTTTATATGTTTTGCCTGTTATCTTGTTGAGACACGGTCAGGATCAGTGCAATGAATTCCATGATGATTAATGGGGCTTTTGTTAACCATTAAATTATAATTGCTACCATTGCAGATTACCTGTAGGCTTAAGTGTAAGTTGAAAAAACAGTTGCGGAGATATTAGAGAAAGGCCTTTGCTGAGGAACACGAAAAAGCTTGGGTAGTTGTAAAAAAAGTGGTGAGTGATTTGCAAATCAGGAAAGGCTATGCCCTGGAATAACCAACTACGATGATAATTGTTCCTGTAAACGTTTTGTATGTGCTTCAGAAGTGAAATAAGGATAGCAAATTGTCGCAACCACCTGTATGTCAAAGGCAGCCACGTCCTATATGACAGATGCAGTGGTACCTCGAGTTACAAACGCCTCAGGTTACAAACTCGGCTAACCTGGAAGAGTTACCTCAAGTTGAGAACTTTGCCCCAGGATGAGAACGGAAATCGCGTGCTGGCAGCGCAGCGGCAGTAAGAGGGCCCATTAGCGAAAGCACACCTCAGGTTAAGAACAATTTCAGGTTAAGAATGGACCTACAGAACGAATTAAGTTCGTAACTAGAGGTACTACTGTAATCCTTTGTGACCTCAGTTCTGTAAACAGAGCTATACTGAATTCACCATTGTGGGTAACTGCCATGAACCCAAACACAAATACTCACATAAACTCTCCTCCGTTATTTTCAAATTTGGACATAAATTGCTGATTTCAAATCAAAACGTTTGAGAAAAAACAACCAGTGGGTTCCCACTGGACTATACAATGCCCAAGTCTATTAGGCAATGATTGTTATTACACATAAGCTTTGCTCCCTTTCCCCCACTGTCATTATTCCTACTCAGATGTCACACCCTATCCCGGGAACAGCTTCTGCCGCATGTAAATTACTCCACAAAACTCACTTGTTCTGCTGAGCTATACCAAGACTAGTAATTATTATCCATCCCTAAAGTTGCTCAGGGCAGTGTACACTGTCCCTGCCTTATGCCCTTCATAACAATTATGCAAGGTAAATTAGGCTGAGAAATAGTAAGCAGTCCCAGGTTGTCCAATTAAGCTTTGTGGTGGCGTGAGGATTTGAACTCTGGTCTCCTCACTCTAACCACTGAACCACACTAGTTGGTATAGTGGAGATTAACTCCTCTGTTCTCAGATACACTATTTCAATTAATATTTCGTATTCCAGCTAATTGTGCAAAAACAATGCCTCGCACCACTAAATGACTCTGAAAGGGAAAACACGGTTGCTTCCACACCAGAACAGCTAGAGTAGAATAAAATTATCCAGCACTGTCCTCAACGTGGCTGAGAGGCCCCATTCCTCAAAAGTCTCTTCCCGTGTTATCAAAAAGTGAATTATCAAAGTGAATTGTCTAAACATGTCTACTCAGAAATAAGTCTTATCCAGTTTCAAAGAGATGTCGTCTGGATTCTCTAAAATAAGATAATGTATAGAAGACGCCAATTCCACAGGAAAAGTACTAGGGTCCTTCCAGATTATTACTGTTTTCGGAGGTCACAAACTCAGGTTGCAGAATTAAAATTTATTTGGTGCTCTTATACAACAAACCTGCTTCTCCCTCAAAAGTCAGACTTTCGGTGTTAAGGAAAGTGATGGGAGAATGCACTGCAAAATGCGCATGACATTCTCTTGACGCAATATTGTCTTACCCAGTGCTTTTTTTCTGGCGGTACTCACTGGTACGCAATACTGGCACCTTCCTCCCCCTGTCCCACATGAAGACGCTCAGCCTCATGGGGAGCCATGGCATGAGGAAAGGCCCTCTGGGGTTGGCTGCTGCTGTCACCACACCCCGGGGCTGGCTGGAGCACATGAGTCCCTCTCCACAAGGAGCGCAAGCGTACCAACACCCTTTTTTTCTAGAAAAAAGGCACTGGTCTCTCTAACCCCTCTGCAAATAAATCAGAACAAATGCTCAGTGAATAGCCAATGTTATCTAACCTCTATGCAAACTTTGTGCCATTGGATCAGGATAAATGTTCAATAAGCGTGCTGTCTGGAAGCAACCCTAGTGTGCCTGAAGAAAATCCACTACAGTGTTACCTCGGGTTAAGTACTTAATTTGTTCCGGAGGTCCGGTCTTAACCTGAAACTGCTCTTAACCTGAAGCACCACTTTAGCTAATGGGGCCTCCTGCTGCTGCCGCACCACCGGAGCACAATTTCTGTTCTCATCTTGAAGCAAAGTTCTTAACCTGAAGCAATATTTCTCGGTTAACGGAGTCTGTAACCTGAAATGTATGTAACCCGAGGTACCACTGTAAATGCTGTTGAAATGTCGTAGAATTGTAGACTTGGAAGGGACCCAAAAGTCATCTAGTCCAGCCGCCTGCAATGCAGGAACCTTTTGCCCAAAGTGGGGCTCAAAGCCATGACCCCAAGATTAAGAATCTCATGCTGTACTGCCTGAGCTATCAACTGCAATTTCTATAAATCATGCACAACCTTTTTAAAATAATAATTTAAACAAATATTACTTTTTTTTAAAAAAAAATATATGTATAATTTCCAACCTTCGTTCCTTCCCCCGAAGGCACCATTTCCGTAACAAATTGCTGGATTAGGGTGCTTCAGTCCTGTCTAGCTTGTTCGTATTTGCGAGCCTAATTCAAATGCCTATATTGTTGACAAAGTTTGCAAAAGTGAAAGAGCATTACTTATAGATCTTTTGATTTCCATTTATTCAGCAACAAGTTGTGCCAGTAAACCACAGCCCCAGGCACCCATCTTGACATCCAAATTGTCACTTGTTAGTAGCTATCCAAATTATGACATTAACAGCACAATAAAATATCCTCCTATTATGTAAAAGTGTTAAGAAGCAAGTGATTTTATCCATGTCATAAATTATTGGGGGGGGGGGGGGAACATGATAAATAAATCCTACTTTTTGCTCTGTTTATTATGGAGTAAAAAAAAAAAAAGTATTCATATGCTAATCGTACGGTTTGCTCTCTCTAGAAACAAAGTCTACATTGTTCTTGCTGCTAGTGAATTCAGTTATTTATCCTCGATTAGAAAATGTGCACTAATTCAATTTGTATTAAATTGAGATGCTGAAATATATATATATATATATACATACACATCAACAAAATAAAAAAAATGGACTCATGCATCAGGTGCTTAACCTTAGCTGTTATACAAAGATATTCAGAATTTACACTGCATCTTTTTCCTGAATTCATCACACTAAAGTTGAGAGTCAGATTCATTTGGGATTCATTGCTGCTTTGGCAACTGGTTTTGCATTCTGACCAAGGCCTGCATGGCTTGTCATTTGACAAGTGAAAAGCAGTCCATCAGCCATCTATGGCAGCCCACTAAAAAGACTGAAAAGGAGCCTCTGAGTTTTAGTGCCTGGGGGATTGTTGGCTGGTGGACTGTGTTCAACATAGGCAAAGGTAAAGGGACCCCTGACCATTAGGTCCAGTCGCGGACGACTCTGGGGTTGCCACACTCATCTCGCTTTATTGGCCGAGGGAGCCGGCGTACAGCTTCAGGGTCACGTGGCCAGCATAACTAAGTCGCTTCTGGTGAACCAGAGCAGCGCACGGAAACGCCGTTTACCTTCCCGCCGGAGCGGTACCTATTTATCTACTTGTACTTGACATACTTTTGAACTGCTAGGTGGGCAGGAGCTGGGACTGAACAACGGGAGCTCACCCCGTCACGGGGATTCAAACCGCCGACCTTCTGATCAGCAAGCCCTCGGCTCTGTGGTTTAACCCACCGCGCCACCTACGTCTCTGTGTTCAACATAGTGGGTCATAAATTAGGCCTGTTGTGATTATTAATTCAGTTCAGCACTGGTGAAAGATTCTTAACAGTGCAGCCCCATACCCTCCAACATTTCTCCAGTGAAAATAGGGACATCCTATTCCATGATAATAATAACAATAAATTTACTATTTATACTCCACCCATCTGACTGGGTTGCCCCAGCCACTCTGGGCAGCTTCCAACATATTTAAAAACGCAATACAGTGGTACCTCGGCTTAAGAACATAATTCGTTCTGGAGGTCCGTTATTAACCTGAAACTGTTCTTAACCTGAAGTACCACTTTAGCTAATAGGGCCTCCCTCGGGGGTTGGATAACTCTAACATTTCTCATATGAAAACAGGGACATCCTAAGGAAAAGCAGGATCAAATCAGAAATCAGGAAGGCTTCTGTAAATCTGGGACTGTCCCTGGAAAAGAGGGACACCTGGAGGGTCTGCCCTTCATTCCACACCCAGTGCCTTGTCTTCCTTCCTTCCTTCCTTCCTTCCTTCCTTCCTTCCTTCCTTCCTTCCTTCCTTCCCCTCCAATTGCTTTCGTTTAATGCTGTGTATGTAGATTTATAAACAGCTCTACGCCTGCACCGATCCTTCTATGTTTCAGGTGCCTGGGGCAGACAAAGCTAACTCTACCCAGGCATGGCATCAGAATACCAGACATCTCCCATAAGGCAGTAATAGATGCTATGATCATCTGTCTGAGAGGCACGTCTTAGAAATCCTGACTCACAGCCAGCGTCAAACATGGGAGAAACAGAAGATATGATGAATCAGACCAGCTACTGCTTCTTCCTAGACTTGAAGCCCCAAGCAGGAGCCAGATGCTTAAAACAGCCATATCCTAAATCACACCAAGCAGCTATAACTCCTTTCAAATGAAGTTACAGAAAACAACCCAGAGCTATTTCCATCCATCTCCCCAACTCCCTTTCTCCGAATTAACTGTTTGAAACCACTTCCATTAAGCAACGACATTAGAGATAACACAGCCACTTGTCTGTGGAGATATATGAAGACCAGAGCATCATTAAAACGGCAGTTCTACAGGATGTGGTAAAACTCCTATCTTTTCACATGGTGTTGGTGGGGAAGTTGCATTCCAAAGATAGAAAGAAAAACCCCTCAGTTATAACATGCTAGGTGAAAGGTGTTTTGCGTCCAAGGAGCTAGACCAGAGGTCAGCAAACTTACTGTGCCTCGGGCCGGTGTCTCCAGCACCGATTGCTCAGTGGGCCAGAGGGTGGGGGAGCACGTGTCCATACGCATGTGCACACACTATTTCCAGCGCACTTCCGGGTCGGAGGAGCACCGGAAATAGCTTGTGCTAGGGGTCTCCTCCAACCCGGATGTGTACCGGAAATAATTCTTGCACATGCGCAAATAACATTTGCACACAAGCTGTTTCTGGTGCTCCTCCGACCCGGAAGTGGGCAGCCGCGCAGCGCAGTGCTGGGAAGAGCGGGCAGTGGGGGTCGCCGCAGGCCAGATAAACGAGTCCCTCGGGCCTTATCTGGCCCGCGGACCTTAGTTTGGGGACCCCTGAGCTAGATTTTCATAAACGCACGCACCAGTTAGAATGGGTGGTGACTGTATGCGATTTAGGTTTTTCCCCCATACACATATATTGCATACCCTTCAAGTGCCCCAATTTTCCAGGGACAGTCCCAGAATTACAAAAGTCATCCCATCTTCTCTTTTGAAAATGGAATGTCCCATTTCCCCTGCCAGTGACGCCACTGGAGGATGAGCCAGCGCCTGTCCTGAGCGACAGTGGATGCAGCTGCAGTTGCTGCAAAGGAACATCCTATCACCTCTCCATGGCTGCCACTGCTGGCCTCCTCCCTTAGGCAGCTTGTAGTGGCTGCTGGAGGGTGGGTGAGGAGGAGGAGACTGTGGCTGCCGAGCCCCAGCCCTGTACCACCTACAGTGGTACCTCTGGGTACGTACTTAATTCATTCTGGAGGTCCGTTCTTAACCTGAAACTGTTCTTAACCTGAAGCACCACTTTAGCTAATGGGGCCTCCCACTGCTGCCGCGCCACCACCGCGCGAATTCTGTTCTCATCCTGAAGCAAAGTTCTTAACTTGAGGTACTATTTCTGGGTTAGCAGAGTCTGTAACCTGAAGCGTATGTAACCTGAAGCATATGTAACCCGAGGTACCACTGTATGCATAATATGTGCAATTTTGTACCCATTACTTGGCTGAAGAATTGCAAAATTTGGATAAATGCAAATTTCAGCAGAGGGCTGTGTTTCATTTTGCATCTTGTTTTGGGGGGAGCAAATTAGGTAAGCTCCCTTAAAAATATGAATGGGGTGAAATTTCTCCTCCCCCACCTTGGACACCCTTTCCAGGGTCTCGCTGCCTAACAGCAGCATTAAAAATGCTCTTTCTTTTTTGGAAGGGTGAATAATTAGCAGGTCCCCTGAATGATATCAAAGAGAATGATATTCAGGAATTGCGTCCAAACATTTACGACATTCAGTTTCCCAACCGAGAAGCCATCAATAACTTTTTGTGAGGCAACTGAAGGGAAGACTGTTGTTCAAGCAATTTAGCAACAGCTCTGAAAGGATAGATTCCAGAAATGTATCTGCAGTGGGGAAGCTGTGAGGCATTCTCTAGGCGGAATGCAGAAATGTGCCACTCCCATGATATGCCTGATTATTATATGCACAAGAATGTAACAGATGGTTGACTCTTACGTTTCGCCTCTTCCCCTCCCTTCCCTCTGACATGCTCAAATCCGATGTACCGGAGAACTTTGGTGAACTTTTTCAAAAGGCAGCTGGCAAGATTTACTGGCTTATTTCTACGTCATTCAGAATTATATTCTGCCTTTCCACAGTGGTGGCGAAGAACAATACTAAAACACAAACGTGCCACGCACAATGACGATAGAATTTAAAAGCAATATCAGAACTTGTAAAATCAGAGGGTGAGATTGTTACATGCTGAAGGTAGATGACTTTTTGACAGAAGACAATAATGCGCCTCCCCAGAAATTCCAGCTCTTACGGCTATCAGACAAACTGAAAGGTATTACCCTTAGGGCAGGCCCTACCATTAGACAGAGTAAAGAAGTTGCCTCAGGTAGCTGATTTAGGATGTCCTAAACGGCAGGAAATTGCTGGCTGATTTATTTATTTATTTATTATTATTATTATTATTATTATTATTATTATTATTATTATTATTATTATTGACTGCCACAGAAGGGAAGAGGAATTTGCGAGATATACTGCCTCAGGTGTCAAAATAACTTGGCCATCCGTGGGTCCAATGTGCCTTGATCTGGGAAGGGAGGGCAGCAAAATTGGGCTAGCCCTATTCCTCCTTGGTTTACAGCTCAGGCTGCATGTACTGTCAACCAGTGCTATTTTTCTAGAAAAAGAGGTGTCGGAACTCACCATGAACACCTCAGACGCCCACCTGAGAAGTTCCAGAACCGAGTTCTGGTGAGTTCCAACTGAAAAAAGAAGAAGCCAACATAAAAGCAGCAGCTTCCCCCATGGAAACACTATTTGTGAAGTTTGTGGACTGTTGCCTGAGGAGGAGAAAAACTCCCAGAGAGACACTTCTGTCAGAAAAGGTAAAGGATGTCAGAACAAGTCTCTCTCTTTAGCTTACATTCCTGTATCTATTCCTTTTGATGAATCTTGTGGGTAATTTTTATTTGAAAGGGAGGAGTAAAAATAAAAATAAAATAATCCTGACAATCAGGCCCCTTTGTATGTGTGTGTGTGGCCTACCCATTGGCGACTGACATTCTTCTATTGTGATGGTCATCCTGCACTGCGCTACATCAAGCTCTCTGATAGCAGTGTTGTAAGCACAAGGGTGAGATAAGGACAAGTTGTTTTTAAAGTCTAATGCTGTAATAGTTTTATTTTGAGCAACTGCCCTGTTTTTGAAGGGAAAAGGACTCTTGGTAGCTGCTCACAATGTGCAGAGGTCAACAGATCTCACCCATACTTGCAAAGAAAATTAGGAAACAACTGTTTTTTCCAGACATAAAAAAACACACATGCTTATTGCAAAAATAAAATAGCTGTTTGGATGGAAGGGAGCTTGAAGTGTTCATTTACTAAGGGGAACACAATGTCCAGTATCAATTTACCTTCTAGATCAGGCTTCCTCAACCTCGGCCCTCCAGATGTTTTTGGCCTACAACTCCCATGATCCCTAGCTAGCAGGACCAGTGGTCAGGGATGATGGGAATTGTAGTCTCAAAAACATCTAGAGGGCCGAGGTTGAGGAAGCCTGTTCTAGATTAAGGGGAGAGGACTGCCTTGGGAGGTTGTGGTCTCTCCTTCATTGGAGAGGTTTTTAAGTAGAGATTGGATGGGTGCTTTAGCTGAGACTCGGACTGGGTGACCTTCGGGTGATCTCTTCCAACTCTACAATTCTATGATTCCATGAGATACCGTACTTGACCGCTTAATGGTCACACAGTTTGTGCCCATTTTTCCTTTCCCAAAAAGGGGCGTGTGACTATTATGCGGTAAATTACAGGGTGGAGGTGGAGGAAGGGGTTGCAGACGGGTGGCCGAGGTGGTTCACCTGCTGCTTCCCCTTCTTGGCTGGGTACCAGAGCGAGAGCCCAAGGTGAGCAGCAGCAGCAGCAATAGGAGCAACATTAGCAGCCTCACCTTGCCTCCTCCAGCTACCTCTGCTTCTTGACTGGGTCCAAGTGAAAGCCAATGGCGCCTGTTTAAAGCAGGAGCCCCGCATCCATACCGCCTCCTTGCCTCTCGACTTTGTGCAGCCCAAGGCGGCGCAATGGGCCTGGCTTTGCCTTGCCTTCTCCAGCTACTGTACGTCCACTTGGGCTGGCAAGCCAATGAGCCCTCACTTCCTCAGGAGCCACCAGGAGCCCCCAGGCTGACCCCTAGCTCACCTCAGAATTACCTCTGCAATTATTATGTAGGGGATGCTCTGGGACCGATTTTAGGGCCCAAAAAAGGGGTGTTGTGACTATTACGTGGTGGTGACCAGTGAAATACGGTATTTGTATCTCACTTCCACAGCAAACTGGTCCCCAAAGCAGATTGCAGCTGTTTATTAGAAACAACAGAAGAGTATTGAAACAAATTTTTGGAACATTACAACGAAACTAATGCAGAAACAGGAGCAAGAAGCTTTTGACTGATAATAAATTCAAATCCTAAGAATTAGATGTGGGCGAAAGCTTGGGCGAACATCACATTTTCAGTTGTCTCGTTACTACCTGGAACTTTTGTGCCAGGTGCCAGATCTCTCTGCCCCGCTGCCATTGCAAACTTACTTTTTGTTTTCAGGAAACTTTGTTGATATTTGGGCACCACAAAGCACAGTATGGGTTGCACTCATTCACCCGCCATCTTAATTTGCCCAGAGGCACATGCTGGACAACACACCACTCTGCAGCACCCCTCCCACAAAATAAAGCTAAAAAAACATGTTTAAAAAATCTGACCCAGGACATTTGACACTTAACAGAAGCTAAACTGCTGCCACCAAGCCTGTCTAAGGCACTCTGGCTCTGGAATACATTAAACCAGGAAAAAGAAATCATCTTGGTCATTTCAACAGAACTGAGCACACAGATGCAACCCAAGGGCATAAACACAGGCTGCTGCCAGAACCACAAGAATAAGAAGTGCAGCTAATTCTCTCTGCCTTGGGACCAGAGGCGAGACATGCACCCCAACCCTGTACATGTCTATACACAACCCAAGTCAGGCTGTAACCTTACACACTTCTACCTGGAAACAAATTTCTTTGCTTACTTGGTGGTGTTTTATATACAATATTGGGTGAATTTTAAGCAGACACACACACACACACACACACACACACACACACACTCATTCATTACATTAATATTGGATTTGTTTGACGACAGTTGTGATATCTATGTGGCAATGGCCCAATGTGGTAGATGGCAGCCTTGCAAACCGAAAAGTCTGTTTTTAAGCATGGATACCAAATTGTTGGTAGCAACCCATTTGCTCTGTGTTTAAGTACAGAGTGCCACCTGGTGGTTAGTTTCTGTCCCAATAGCCAGAGCTGCTGCTAATTTCACAAGGTGATTCAAAGTTAAAAGTGTCACCACTTGGACGCTTCTACCTGTCCATCCAAGACAGTCGACATTTGCCGCTTTTACAGATTTAGCTCGATGTTTCATCAATTCAATATCAAGCTATTCCAGAAATTAAATATACAGCCCCCCAAGGCCTAATTATAACATACCAAAACCACTAACACGCTGCATCTCTGAAACATATTCCCCACTAATGTATTGCTTTCAAGTGAAATCTCAAGTAAGCATATTTTATCCAATATAATTCCTTAACAATTAGTAAGTTACTACCACAGTCAAAACCTGGTTTTCACGTCTCTCTTGTAACTGCTTCAAAAGTTATTTTACAGATTCTTTAGGTCAGTGGTTCTCAACTGGGGTGCCTTGAACAATAATCAGAGGAGCTGCAGGTGGGGGACGCCATGGGCCCCACCCATCTCCCTCCCTCCCTCCCTCCCTCTTCTGATGATTATCAATGCCCCTTCCACATGCATAGCCGCGGCTGCAGCTGCCTGCTTTGGAGTCAGGCACAGGTCAGCAACAATAAATCAACCAAAGTTAGGGAAATCCAACTCTTTATTCAAGGAAACCAACCACAGCTCTTGGCCTAGTGGTCTCAGCAACTCTTTCATGCCCCGATGAAGCAGTTGAGAGGACTGAAGGCCCACCTTCCCAGTGCCCACTAGGAATCCTTCTCTCCAGGGTCTTTCTTGTGCAGTCTCAGGCTGTGTCAGTGCCCAACCCCCACCTGCTCTGCCTTTTTCATTTATCTGCAAGTTCTAGGAGACCAGGGGACGGAGAGATCTGATTGCGGCAGGAGGGGGGCGGGTTCCCTGGATTTTCAAGAAGCCTATCTTCGCTCTTCCTCTTGGCCACCCTCCCCTTCAGACTCGAGTCTGAACTGCTCTCTGCCACAGCCTCTTCCTGCTCACTAAACCCTGTCACCACTTCTGCTGACACCTCCGCCTCCCAGTCTGCTCCACCTTCTTGTTGCCCTCTAGATGTTACCAGACTACAACTCCCATCCTCCTTGACAGTTGGTCATCATGGATGGGACTGATGGGATCTCAACTTCCAGAGGGCACTATGTTAGCTATGCCTGCCTTAATCCCTAGGTGGGCTAGAGAGGGTTAATGAGATCAAACGAAAACAGCCTACTGCGCTACTTCATTCTTCTGCTTTCCCCCCCACAATGCGATTTTCACACACCCTCTCTCACCTCTGCCTCGTCTTTTAAAAGCTGCCCAGCGTCAAAGTTTATTTGAATTCATAAGCTCCGGAATCCGCTTATCCCAGAGCTTATCCCTAGCCTCTTTGAGAAATGGGCCCACAATACAGTTTGCTGATGAAACAACATATGGCCGGTTATGCCTTGATACAACGAACGTTTCCTTGGCTGACTGGAAACTGATGTCACCTTAATCCTGTCTTGTCTAAATTAGAGTCGCATGCATGTGTGTGGGGGGTGGGGGGGTGGGAGAGAGATAAAAACTAAAACTTCAACAGCTTGTAGCACCTGAATCCAAATGATCAGATCCCCATTGGGTGGATTGTGGTTCCTCAGGACAGATGAGATCACAAGTGACGGGAAACCACTGTTAAATAATATTGTCAAGTGTCCCGTGGCATTGACCACTATGTTTTTAGTTACAATGGCCCTGGCAGAAATCTCCAATTAACTTGGAAAAGTTTGCTCCAGTATGTATTTACAGGGCCATTACATCACCCTGCCAAGGCACAATTATTATTATTTGACATCACTCTGATTGTGGTGAGTAAATTAGACAAACGCTCCGAACCTGGGAGTCTATCCAGCAGAGGCATTTTGATGATCTAACCCAGAGTTACTAAGAATGTTTGTTAAATGAAATGGTTTCAATGGGTGATAATTGAGAAAGCTGCAGACAGTGTCTTCCAGGGTGAAGACCACTGTTCGCTGCAGAAAGTTACAAAGATCTGGCAGCATATTTGCACATGTCCTTACACGCTGCAGAACCACTCGTATACTAATGAATGCAAGCTTATTTAGAAGAATTTAACAGTAATGCTAACAATAGTGCAAGTGTGATTATTACAACTGTTCTATATGACCTGTTTTTAGGATTAAAGCACTCCACATTGGGTCTCCTTATTTCAAAAAGTTGCTCCAATGTGACACATGATAGGATTTTTTCTAGTTGTTGAGAATTGACCTTGTTCGCATCTCATGAAAACCAAAGTATGGTTTGTGAATATGTTGGCTCCTGGAGAGGAGTTTGTGGCTGTTTTGCTTCTCAGTGCATAACAAGTAAGCCAAGGTTTGGCTTGGCATATTATCTGAATTCAGAATCCTGATTAGGGTATTTCCCTAACTATGAGCTGTAACCATATGGAAAGCATTGACTACAGATCATGCTGAAGGAGGAGAGAGACCTTAACCATGATCCCAGGTTTGGATGACACTCTAAACCAGTGTCTAAACTTGGGTCTCCAGCTGTTGTTGGACTACAACTCCCATCATCCCTAGCTAGCAGGCCAGTGGTCAGGGATGATGGGAATTGTAGTCCAAAAACAGCTGGCGGGCCATGTTTGGGAAACACTGCTCTAAACCAAGGCTTGGCTTAGCTGCTGTGCCCCCCTGAGCTAAAGAGCTTGAGGAGGTTGTTATTTAGTCTTTTAGCCATGTCCGACTCTTCATGACCCCATGGACCAGAGCACGCCAGGCACTCCTGTCTTCCACTGCCTCCTGCAGTTTGGTCAAACTCATGCTGGTAGCTTTGAGATCCCCTTCATGGACCACTGCCTTGCCGTGGCGAAGGGGCTTGAATAACTCAGAGAAGCTATGAACTATGCTGAGCAGGGCACCCAAGACAGACAGGTCATAGTGGAGAGTTTTGACCAAACGTGATCCACCTGGAGCAGGAACCGGCAAGCCACTCCAGTATCCCTGCCAAGAAAACTCCACGGACAAAGACAACAGGCTTGAGGAGGAGTGAAGTGTATATTTAAAGCACCTAGCTTTCCCCAAAGCATCCTAGTAACTGTAGTTTATTAAGGGTGCTGGGAATTATAGCTTTGTGAGGGGTAAGCTACAGTTCCCAAAAGCCAAAGGCTGTTTCCAAATCTCTCATACGTTTATGCAAGGGAAGGAAGCCCCTACCTCTCCTTGTCCTATTCTCCAGTTTATGCTCCAAGGTCACTCAATTTCTCATAGGAACATACACAGAACCATTGGTCTGTCTAGCTCGTTTTTGTATACACTGTTTAGCAGTGGTTCTCCAGGGTTCCAGGCAAGGAACACTCCCAGTCCTACATACAGATGTTGCAGGATGAACCTGGGAATTTCCATACATACACACAAGAACTCTCTCCCACTGAGCTACAGCCTTCCCCCAGTAACAGACGCAGTGCTTACACTACCCCAAAGTGCAGGTCTTAAGAAGACAACCTTGCTGGATCAGTCCGAGAGTAAAACACAGCATCCTGTTCCAAAACAATGGACAGACAGATGTTTCTGGGAAGCCCCTGGCAGGAAGTCCAGATAACCTTGGGAGGAGGAAGTGCATCTGTACGGGAAGTCATTAAAAGGAGCACTCCAAGATACAGAAAGGCATTGCTGGACAAAGAAGAACATGAAGAACGTTGTCTACAGGTAGTGATGCAGAAAGATCAGGAGCATCTTAAAGCAGGTCAGGATTATGACTGCACACCATTTACCAGGGTGTAGTCTGAAAGCACCATTTTGCTGACACTAAGCAGATTTGGGCTGGTGGTCAGTGCCTGGGTCAATGACCACATGGGAACCACATGTATGCTGCCTTGGGTTTCATGGCAGAGGAGAAGAGGAACATAAATTTAAGCATCCATATCTTTATGAAGACCCTTCTAGATGCTCAGCCTTTCAGCTCTGATTAAACCCCAGGACCCCTGAACTTAAGAAGGGGAAATCTGGCACCCAGGGATCTGGGGTGATCCCTGTTCCCCCACTAACCCATAGTGATATAATGCACAACAATGAAAATGTTTCTGATCTGTCATTTGCTGACTATTTCAGGTGCCCACTCCCTTGCTGAAGCCATTTCTACATTTCCCCAATCTCATCCAGCCTGTAAGCTTCAGCTCATTATGACTGAAGCCATTTGCCAGTTTGTCAGGGGAAATTATAGTTTTGAGTGAAGTGGTGTGTGATGAGCAAAAAGAAAAAGAAAAAAAAGGCCAGAAACTAGACAGTCTGCTTTTCATCCAGCACCATATAATCTGCAAACATGCCCCTTTAAATTAACTAATTAGGTCTCCCTGAAGCTGATTACAGTCAATGCAGCGTTTGAACACACCCGATACATCAGCAGCAGCAGCAGCAACAGCATCACGACTACTCTACCACCACAAAAGGAAAAGGTTTTAGTTGCAAAGTTTGTTTCAGCTTGTCCCCTCAGAGGCTAAAGGCAAATGTTACCTGCAAGTCCTTTTGGTGAAATCCTTATACCCAGTACCAGAATTCCCAAACCCAGGAGATAATATGCAAAAGACACTCCTGCACCTTTAATCAAGCAACACCTGCTGGAAATCCCTCTTTTACTGGACTATTAAAGGTGCAGGAGCCCTGTTCTCTTTCGCCACCCTAATTCTGGCTCTTTCTTCCCTCCATTCTCCTAAACGGTATTCCCAGTTTCAGCCACCCGCTCCTCTACGTTCATGTGGTTTGAAATGCAACAGGAAAGCTGGCGGCCCCCATTTTCCTTAAGATGATACCCCAGCAGTCAAAGAAAATCATTGCAAGATGTTGGTAATAAACAAGCAAAATGGAAGGCCGAGGACCATCATGCCTTTGCTAGGAGCATCCTTTCCATGACACCTGGCTAACTGATGCAGGAGATTCATCTCTGGATTGGATATGGCTTTGTTCTAGGTCACATCCACGCATGCATTTATGGGGGGGGGGGGGGAGTTGAGGAGGGTCAGTTGGGGGGGGGAGTGAGAAATGTCCTTATTTTCACCTGAGGAATGTTGGAAGGGTATGTGATACTGGCTCTGGCTTACCCCTCACAACTCCTAGGACCCATAACAAATTACAGTTCCCATGGTTATTTGGATGAGGCCATGTTCTTTAAATGTAAGGAGTGGATGAGACCCTAATCTAGCAAGGCAGTTCTTACCTTCTTAGGCTCTGAATTGCTCTTTCTGTGTACTTTCCTTGGCCTCAAATCATTCTGCAGCATTAAAATAATATTACAAATACAAAATTATCTATGTTTTTTCTCTCTCTCCCTCTCTGTAAAAAGTATTTAGTTATTATGCCTAGTTAATCCATATTAATTACATTTTTTTGGACATTTCTCACAGACTAAGTAGGTTAGTTTCAAACAGGGTTAATCCTTCAAATCTCTGCTAAGAGCTAATTAAAAAAAAAACCTTTTAGAAATGTAATATATTAATACAGCAAATAAGAGGGGGTGGGTTGGCAGACAACACCAGATATGAGTATTTTCTGGTTGTCTCTCCCAGGTTGGGTACACCTGTGTCTAAAATAGCAGCATGGGTGGAGATTCTAACATGGGAAGAAAAGGGGTTGCTTTCTTTTTTTATTCTTCACAGCTGCCCGCAAAAAAAGGACTCTGGTATGCTGAGGCAGTTCCTGCTTTTCAGCATGCCTGTGGCTGTCTTATAAATACGTACAAATGTGTACAAATAGTTCCAGTCACATGGTTTTAAAGAAAGGAACGGCAAATTGTAGAGGCACGCCCGTGGGCTTAAATGCAAAGGCTGGTGCAAAGACCCTAGTCCTCATGTCAAGACTACTGAAACTAAGCCTTTTTCACGAGGCCTCAGGCTTTTAACTATCTGTGGCCTTTTTGTATGGATGTGATGTTTTAATGTTGCTCTTTTTAAAAAATAATAATAAAATGCTGGTTTTAATGTAGGTATGATTGATTGTTTTGTGTTCAAATGTTTTTATGTTGCCCTAATGTTTTGTGAAAGGGTGTGTGTGTGTTTATGAATATCTGTGTATCCCTTTCCTCCTGGCCTCTGAGTCCTTCCAGACACCTCCATTCGCTGGAGCTTGGAAGCAGCATTTAATGTTCTATGTGAGGTTCTCTCTGGTGCTGGTAGTCTGCCAGGGAAGTGGGAAAGAGAAGAGAAGAGGGAGCTTTGGCTGACTCTTTGATGTACATCATTCTAAGGAGCCTGGGGCCTGTGCCACAACCGCTCCAATGTCTATATGTGAGTTTGTAGCCATGGTTACCGCTGCTGGGCCCTTGCAGGACTCGTCTGCTGGCTTCATGTGTACGTGCTATTCTGTCCCCTGGAGCTGAAGATTAGGTAGAGGCCTGGTGTTGAAGTTTGGGTGCATGGTTTTGTTCAGTGTGTCAGTTTTGGGGGGAGGGGGGAAATACTATTTTTTCACTCGTTCCAGTCAACAGTGGATAGATCCTATATCAGCACACACACACACCCCAATCCACATTATTAATAGTAAGGGGCTGCCAATTTAGAGGTGTAGGAAAATATACTTTAAATACATTTTGTCACTCACCTTGAGCATGCTTCAGTAAGGCCTTT
Organism: Podarcis filfolensis; assembly: GCF_964270895.1. Taxonomy (NCBI): domain Eukaryota; kingdom Metazoa; phylum Chordata; class Lepidosauria; order Squamata; family Lacertidae; genus Podarcis; species Podarcis filfolensis. The sequence continues at coordinate 28,713,452 of NC_139604.1, read as the reverse complement.
GGCCACATTTCTCATATTAGGCTGCCTGAAGACCAAAAGCGCTGGGGCAGGCATGGCCAAACTTGGCCCTCCAGATGTTTTGGGACTACAACTCCCATCATCCCTAGCTAACAGGACCAGTGGTCAAGGATGATGGGAATTGTAGTCCCAAAACATCTGGAGGGCCAAGTTTGGCCATGCCTGCCTAGGGGAAATGTGGCTGGGGTCTGCATATTGGCAGTGGACTAGTCCAAACATTTACATGCCCTGCACACACAAATCAAACATGGCTATATTTCTATGGAACAGAGAAGCAGCATGTGAAATAGTGGGAAGGGTACGTATGGCTAGATTAAGAATCCAGGGTGCCGGGGGGGGGGAGGAGGTTGGGTTCCCCACATCTGCTCTGCACTAAAACGTTCCAACCATGGTGGTTGTTTTAAAAATGTGCTCTAAGTGGTTATAGTCATTTTACAAGCTTTCATATAATGGTGTGGTGCATTTTAGTGAGCCGCAACTGTAAAAGGCTGGAAGGCAAGTGATATCTACTTTACAGCCCTAAATATAACATTGTTAGGAGTGGGGCAAGGGTAGGCTGCATGTCTGAGCCCTTTCAAAGTCCTGGATCCAGTGTGGATTCCATTCCTGGAATGGCCAGGCTAGCTTCCTGCCTGGTGAGGTAATGGTCCTCTTAAGTATGGGCCATTAAGGTAATGAATGAAATGCCTCTGTGCCAGCTAGCAAATGGGTGCACCCCCCTCAGTCATTCAATTCACTGGTGGTGAGAAAGACAAAGGCCAGAGTTGGGAGTTGTGTGTGCAAGCTAGAAGGGGCCAAGAGACACATGCTATGCCCAATTTTTGTTGGGATCCAAGGCTGTGGGTATGGGAGAAGACCCTCTTGGGGTGTTAATGCTGTGAGCCCCTCCATCGTAGGCTTAGGTTGTATATAGGTGTAAAATAAACCATATATCATAAAGACACCAGCGTCTCCACTGTGCCTCATTCCGAAGGGAACCAAACCTTGGAGAAGCGCCTGGTATCTTGCCCTGCTCGGAGACTGGGGTGGCATGCAACATTATATTGGTCTTTACACTGGTCCAAAAAGCAGCAGGAGGCTTCTGATGTTTGTAGAAGCCATCTGGCCTACTAAATTAGAGCAAAACTCAGCCTCAATATTTATGTTCTGCAATGGCCTTTGTTATGTTCTTGCTTGTTTTGAAGCTATGTAATTGAGATGGCCTAGTACAGGGTTTCCCAAACTTGGGTCTACATCTGTTTTTGGACTACAATCCCCATCATCCCTGACCACTGGTCCTGCTAGCTAGGGATGATAGGTGCTGTAGTCCCAAAAAACAGCTGGAGACCCAAGTTTGGGAGACTCTGGCCTAGTACGTGTGTGGAGAACCCTTTGGGCCTACAGCTGTTGTTGAACTACAACTCCCAAGCAAGAGGCATTAACACATTCCAGCCAGGTAACAGCACTTGAGGTGGACGCAAATTGGAACTGGTTAGGGATGTCACCTGGAGAGAGAAGGCCTGGAGCCTGGGGAGAATCCTGAGGCTGGGACTAGACTTGAGGCTAAGACCAAACTACAGTGGTACCTCAGGTTACATACACTTCAGGTTACAGACTCTGCTAACCCAGAAATAGTACCTCGGGTTAAGAACTTTGCTTCAGGATGAGAACAGAAATTGTGCGGCAGCAGCAGGAGGCCCCATTAGCTAAAGTGGTGCTTCAGGTTAAGAACAGTTTCAGGTTAAGAACGGACCTCCGGAACGAATTAAGTACGTAACCAGAGGTACCACTGTATAGGGAAGCATGCCTTCTCCTTAACATATTAAATCAGATGTGACTTTTCCAAAATGCGAATAAAGAGAATGTATTTGTAATGGGAAGCGTAGTTGTTCATAACTTGGCAAAATGTTTCTTCCTGAGGGGTTGGCAATTCGTATTCCATGGACCGTCAACAGTCTCCAGCTCATTTGCCGATGGCTCTCCAAGGACAGCTCTTGCCATTTCATCTTGGCTTCTCTACTGTGTTTCCACCAGTTAAATCCTATTAAAATGCAACAGAAATGTGTTCTAAATTCCCTCAACAGATCTTTGTGGTATAAGGAAGCTGTCTTGCAGGGTTATTATTATTATTATTGAATTGCCTTGTCAGCGTGATGGAGGTAACCACATGTCATAAATGGGAAAGTGCTCCACAAACTAATCTAATTATTATTATTTTAGCAGTACAGTTCCACTAGGCAAAAGAGGAGGGAGAAGCCCCCACTCCGCCAAAACTCTTTGCTTTAGACATTCGCTAAACGCTGCCGGAGTCAGTGCCTGATTCCAATTTATGATATGGAAGCTGTTCCCATAAATGGTTAACATTTGGCTTGAGTTTGGAGGCTGATTAGAAACATTTACAGTGTTTCAGACAAAATTTCCTGTGTTTCGGTTTTCTTTGTGTTTCACTGCCAGCTTTTGCTTCTGTATTAAATGAACCTGAATATATTACTTTAGGCTATATCCTGCATTTTAGATCCCCTCCTGCCACATTTACTCCCCCCTGTCCTCTGGCATTCTGAAGAGAAAAACAAATCATAGAAGAGCTGCTACCCTCTGCATAGTTGCTTTGATATCACTTGCTTTGAAATAAATGGGGCTTACTTTGAAGTCAACATATGCTGGAGACAGGCGATAGGCTTTTGTTTTTAAGTTTTGACTCTCACATGATACAGTAGGGATACCCAACCTGGCGCCTTCCTGACATTGCTGGACTAAAACTCCCATAATTCCTGGCCACTGGCTATGCTTGCTGGGACTGATGGGAACTGCAGTCCACAACGTCTGAAAGCCTCCACATTACCATCTATGGTAATTGAGTGTTTTTTGGCGGGGCGGGGGGCTTCAGGGGGGATTGTGCTTCAAACTAAAGCTATACAAGGAGAAATGATTTCAATAAAAACAGAGCTCAGTGTCCCAAGTTTGTGAGGATAAAAAGTGAATTACAGATAAATACTTTTACTGTGCAATCCTATCTACTTCTCCTCAGAACTCCCACTGAGTCCTAAATACTGTAAGTGTATTTATGGTATTGCACTGCTATTTACTTGTTAGCCTCCTGGGCATAATACAATAATGACTTGTTTTATAACATAAAAATGAAAGGTCTCAATATCTTTTGGAGAATTTTAGTAGACTCAATTAAATTAAAGATGGGAACTCCCCAAAGCCATCTGAATATGAAGGGTTGAAAGTTCCTTTGATTTGCTAAGACATCTCCTCAATTTCCCATACTTTTCTCAATCAACCGTTAATCTGGGGTGAATTTCACACCACCATTGTGATGCTATTGGGAATATGAAGGTGCTAGTAAACAACAAAAACTGTTTCTCTCCTTCTAGTGGGAACCAGCTCTCAGTTTATGCTGTCCAATAATACAGCAGCTGGATCCAAAGAAATGGGGTATCTGCTTACATACTGCACATACTGGAGAATATATTGCATTTTTGCAATTTAGGGAGAGTTCATAACTGCAAAAACTGATAACGTTTGCAGCTCAGTGTTTAACTTTTATTATATCTTGGAGGGGGGGAAGAGTACGTTTAAAAACCTGAAACACACAATGGACTTCACAAAAATGTTTTTTAAAAAAGTTTATATTTGCACTGCTCTTGTCTGGGAGGCACTGTCTCCTAGGGTTGGCGAGTTTGCGGAGAAGACAGGACTGTTTGGTTGTAGAGTGAGGAATTTCCAAGGAAGCAGTATGGCATTTCCTGCCCATGGCTACAATCCTGGGGATGCAGGACAGTCATAACGAAGCCAACTATCATCACCAGCACCCCAATGGTAAGGATCAGGGCAGAGAGAAGGTTGTCAGAATGGGTCCATCGCTCCTCGGAGAACCTCAGGTAGCAGGCGGCAGGCAGGATGAAGACCAGTGGAGTAGCACTGAGCACCCCCTGCAAGCAGGAAGTAAAACACCAAATATGCATTTGTGGTGTGTTGCAGAGGCACGCTCCTGAAATGAATTCTATGCAGAGAGTTTAGAAGGAATGGGGTGGAAATCACAATGAGGAACCAGTGAACTTAAGGAACTTGTTCATTGATTTCAGTGGGCAAGACTTACTCTGGGCAAGACTTAGTGGTTGTCAGTTACTCAAACAAAACAAAAACAGGCATCTGCAAGACTACTCAGGATGGAGGAAGCGACTTAATAATTTTGCTTGAACAGGGGCATTAGAATGCCCCTTCATTTTTCACCAGGGGGAAAAACTTATTTCTGTAGCTTCAGACAAAAAGTTCATCATCTTGCCACAAAGAAGCACAGCACCAAATTTCTTCCTTAAGCATATCCTATTAACACAATAACAATTTGAGGAAACAGTCTACTTCATTAAGCCAAAACAGAACAAAAATTTAGTAGTTGTAAAATCCCCGTGCACTTACATTTAGCTCTAAAACTATTCCCAGGCAATCATACACTAATGATACACTTGTCGCTAAAGCAATGACGATGACTGTCAGAGCAACGTGGCAAATGGTTGTAAGGTTTCCATCGAAGAACACGTTTGCGAGGACCTGAAACAGAAGCACAGTTCTAAGTACTGTTATGATGTGGCATATTTTAATTTTCTCATCCTAGGGTTATGCACGAGCCAAAGGAATGGATTACAACTGAACATCAGACTTCAATGAAAGGCCCTTGCCCCCAAGGCACCCAGGTTCACATAATTATCTATTTTTAAAAGCGTTTCCAGAGTAACACATAGCTGCTTTTAAATTGACCAAGTAAGAAATTTTTTGTACAGCTGGAAAAATAGATTAATATTTAGATTATGGACTGTTTTTTGTTTCATTTTATTTTTTTGAAAAAATAAAAAACAAACCTAGGCAGAGGGTTAAGGATTCAGTATACATCAGAACCAAACTGAGGTCATTACTTCCAAAAAGAAAACAAACATTATCTTTGTCTGTCAATTAATCTACATTCTGAACCGCTCTGAGATCTATGGGTACGGGGTGGTATACAAATTTACTAAATCAATAATCAAATAAATCTTACATTTCCATGAGCATATGCTTATTCCAACATTCTATAAAAAGGATGCAAACATTTCAGAGAAAGTTTGTTGGATTTAGTTCCATCCTATCATATCCTACAATAAGTGATTTTGTACATAATAGTAATACATCGGAATCCTTGGTTACATATGCTATACCTTCTCCACTGAGCCAGACAGCACTTGTTGCTTCCCATTTTCAGTCACTAGTATATGTGATGCTGTTAACTTAATAATATGGCTACCATCTTTTTTGAGCAACCACCCTCTGCACACAATGCCATGAAGCAATGGAAATTCCAGGACATTACATTTTGGGAAAACTAAGATGGCGGCGAACCCTGCAGTCACCCAGAATGAATGAATGCATCACCGAAAGAAGTGGCCCCCAGCAGTTACCCAAGAAGATTGGGTGGTGTCACTGAGTCTGCTTGCATTGCAGCCATTGCTTAAACTGAGGAATATTCAGTCTGATTAGGTTTCTGTCCAATATGTCCTATTGTCTATTTCAGCCAAGGATGTCAATAAGTGGACTGAAATGAATTCTGCAAGAGGATTCATCGCATCTGATTTATTATTATAGCAATACAACATAATTGTAATTTCCATAGCAGCAGTGTAGAAAACATTAATTTGATGGAACTGTGATCTAAAACTTCATTCTTGGGCACTTATCACAGTTCACTGCATTGGGGGCTTCAGAAATTAACGGTGACTCTCTGCAATCTAAGACACAGGTGCGATTAACACTCACCTCTCTGGTAACAAAGCATTCTATTGGAAACGTTAAGATGACAGTGATTCCATAGCAAAACCTCCCAAACGTGGCAAGGTCATCATCTCGGCAATAGTTCTCAAATATGTCTCCTGAAGAAGTGGCAGACAATGAAATTAACTTTGTAATGTGAAAGAGAAAACAGAAATTGTGAATACAGAGCCAAGCATTCATGAGAACTTTTAAATTTGTTCTCAGTTAAATTCCGATAGATCCAAAGAACAAACCTAGACAGCCACAAATACTGGCTGGATTCCAAAGAGCATCTCTAGGCAGGCTCGCGCTTTCTTTCTTTCTTTCTTTCTTTCTTTCTTTCTTTCTTTCTTTCCTTATCAAATCACAATGTGTTTGGGAAATCCCCTCTGGTTCAATAGTGGTTTGCCACGAGACACAGTGAACTTCTATTTTTGAAACATATGCCTTTGGTGTATGGCCCTAGCAGCACAGACCATTTCTGCTGTGAACACTCTACAGAATTCGTTCTTAGCTGTGCATGTGAGGGGCATTGCGTATTTTCTGCTATTGTGGTTTTGTGTGTGTGTGTGTGTGTGTGAATCATTTCCAAAATGTTGCAGCCAAGCTTGTGCTCAGCATCCTTTGCACACCAAGGTTGCTTTTACTGTAGGAGTATTCCTGGCATCTGAATTGGGGTCAGGGTGCAAGGTGTTTTCAAGATGAATAAAAACGCATGGTCGAAGCAGACAGATTTCCTCTGTAGCTGTTATTCTTGTGACAAGAACAATCACTTAAGGAAGAGCAGGGCAAGGAATCTGGGCGCACACACTTCCCATGCCGCAGGATCAAAGCTGGAAGGCTTCAAATATGCAACAACCTCTGAAGCGTTTGCTATGTATAGGAGTGCTTACGGGATTGTTAACTTTGGAATGTTACCTTAGGGGTTTTCACACTCTGCGCACAGAACTATAATAGATTGTATGTGGCGGCTATAGCAAAGGGCCTGGGGTGTGGCACAAGTGAAGAACTGTAGCCATTGTCCGCATGTCCTGCTTGAAGGCTTCCCAAGAGGCACCTGCCTGGCTTTGGTGGAAAACAGGATGCTGGGCTCGTGGGCATTTGGTCTGATCCAGCAGGGCTCTTACGAATTATGTTAGCTCTATGCCCAACTCCACCTCTCCCCCATCTCATGTGCAAGTCTTCCAAGAGGCAGATTCCCCCATACAAGGTTCCCTGCAGACATGGAAATAAATAGATTGAGAAGGACTGGTTCTGTGTGATCTTCTACTCCAGGAGCAAGCATCATCCTGTAACCTTCCAGGTGTGTCCAACTCCCATCAGCCCTAGCCAGGATAGCCAATGGTCAGGGATGACTGGAGTTGTAGTCCAGCAACATCATGGGTGGCCCACAGGTTCCTCATTTCTGTTCTACTCTTCATCTGGTACAAGCTGGATTGGCTTGGCTGGTAGAGTATGAGCCTCTCAGGCTCAGGGTCGTGAGTTCAAGCCCTATGTTGGGCAAAAGATTCCTGTATTGGCATGGTGCCAAAGAACATTGTTTTACAGAATTCCTCATGCTCCTGCAGCCTGGCAATATCATGTCTCTGTTTGTTCAAGAGGTTTTTCAAGGAGAAGAGTATCATTGGGCTTCCACCTGGTTCGCTCTCACCTCATCCAAGGAGTGGAATTGGCCTTTCTGTGAGTGGAATACACCTTCCATATGCGAAGGGACAACTTCGGCACCAGTTCATAATAATTAGCATTATACTTGCTCTTTAGAGCAATATGTTGTTGTTGTTGTTTAGTCGTTTAGTTGTGTCTGAGCAATATACACTACTTCAAATTCAGGATTATCTTTGGAGAATCTTCAGTATATAAGCCTGAGGTGTGGATATATAGGAAGCCATAAGGCTGGAGTGGGGAACCTCATGCCCAGGGGTCAAATATGGCCACACCCGGTCTTCAGTCACATCCCTCAACAGCCCTACTTCAGGTCCTCCTTGAGTGCATTTGCCTGGCTAGAATGTGCCCTTGAACTCTTGGCTGCTGGGATGGAGAGAGAGGAGTGTGCGAGTCTGTGCCAAAACTGGGCTACTGTACAGAGGTAAAGCTTACATGGGTTTCTCCACCCAATTTTGCCTCTGGTCCCACCCATCCACGTGGCCCCTGGAACCTGCTCATGTGGGGATTTTGTTCTGAAAATAGGTCCCCTAGATACTTTTTTGGGGGTTTGTTTTTGAAGTAGGTTTTGCAGATGCTGAATTGTGTACCAGTAGTGAATCCTACACAGAATACCCACAGGGAATCTAGGAGAAAAGCTTGATGTGGGTGAGAACTGTCAGAAAGCCAAGGTAAACAATAACTATAACCCGGAACGGAATAACTTACCTTCTGTGTATTCTCTAAAGGTCACATACCCGCACGTAGCGAACAACAAGCTGACAAACACAGCAAACGAGACGGACACATGCGTGACACGTGCCCAGTTGCTGAGTGTGGGTTCTTTCAGGGAGCCATAAATTAAGAAACTATTGTGGTGGCAAATGAATGCTGGAAGAAGCACAACAGTATTTTTATTTTTAAAGCAATCATGTGCAATATACAGTATATATTACTGAGTCAACTAGATTTGGGACAAATGTACTGAAAAGCAGAGGAAAGGCAGGCTATTGAAAACAATGGGCTTGAGCCAAAGTAAAGCACAATGGAAGAATTGTGTACATGTGTCAGAGCTGCCCGAGATCCCAGCTCACAAAGGACCAATGCCGCTTCGTTGTTAAGTACGAAAGTCTTTATTGAAGTTCAGTTTCACTTCCACAGCCGCAGCGTTCAGCTCTACGTCTCAAACTCTAGACCGCTGAAGCTCCGTCTGAATCTCCTCCCCCCAGACACCAGTTTAAGACTCTAGCCTTGCTCCACCTCTTCCTCTGCTCTTTCCTCCTCTGGTTCCGCCTGTCCGTCGGGGTCTCGCCCTTTCTAGACTCTTCTGACGCTGAATCCCCTGAGTCTTCCCCCTCCCTCCGGCGGGCTTTAGGAGCTGGTTCCCAATCCGGGTCTCCTGCTGTCCCTCGCGCCTGTACATTTGAACTTGGCGCGCGCGCCCAGCCGGCAACTTTCCTCCTGACCGTTTCACTGCTGCTGTCACTGCTTCCCCCTTCGGGGAGGCTAGCTGCAACTGACCTCCCCTCCGTTCCCCCACTCTCCGATGGAGGCGTGGTCAGCCCTGACTCATCTCCTCTCCCCGCTGGAGGAGACGCTGGTCCTGACACATGTGACTCTTCCCCCCCACTACGCTCTGGTGGGGAAACTGGTCCTGATCCCCCGCTGCTGCTTTGGGGGTCCCCGCTGGCTCCTTGTTTCTGGTGCGTCCCCCCTGGGACCCCCCTTGCCCTGACCATCGGCGCCCCCTTCTGGGAATCTTCTGATTCGCTGGAGAAGCTCATGGAATCTCTCAGGTCACTGTCATACTCCCCTACGCTGCCCTCGGATTCTTCCCCTTCGCTCTCCATTTCCTCTCTCCCCTGTGCTCCTGCTCCCGAGCCCCTGACAACATGTTTCTTGCTCCCCCATTGAAATTGGTGGGAATTAAGGGCAAACTAGATGTTATGTGCAATGCTTGGCTGCTACTGAACACAGTAGATGTGCATGTAGGATCCTTCTCTAGTCTGCCTTGCAGAACTGTCCCATGTCCTGACGTCACAACATTCTGTGCGTCACAATTTCTACCCCACAGGATTGGCTGCTGTCAGCAGAAGGTAGGGAAAACACGTTGCGTTGCGACATCAGGACATGGGTAAGTTCCACGAGATGTCACTGGAAGTGGGAACCAAACAGCTAGCAGCAGCCATGTGTTTACCATAATGCCTACTTTTGACCCTTAAAGTGCTTGACTTTGGTTGGGTCCAATGATGGCGTTGGTTCCCCCTGCTCCACTTGTTCTACAGCAGAGGTGCTGCTGTGGCGACCTTTGGGAGCAAGAACGCCTTCCTGAACACTCTCTAAGGAATCCCCTAACTCCCAAAATCTGTACAGACGGAAATGTCTGTAGAACATGGCATTTTTCTTCCCTCAATGCTCCCACTACAGAAATGTTGCACAGTAGGGCTGGGTGATCTATTGATATATCATCCAAAACCGGTTTGAAATTCGTATCGTGGTATCAGTTTCATAATTTTTGACCTGGCAATATATTGTGAATCATGATGTATGTGTGTGTGCACACAGGCTATGCCAAAATCACAATGTGGGAAAAACCATGAAGCCAGCCAATGCTTCTACATAGCTCCATCCTTATTTCAGGCATTGTGATTTATCAGTATATTGCAATGTTTAGCTGGTGATGTATGACGAAGTTGAAAACGAGATCATCGCCCAGCCCTATTGCACAGTTAGAAGAAACAAATTTAACAAGCGCTTCATTAGGGAATCTCGTTAGAAGAGAAGCACAAAGGGAAAGAAGAAAATGGGAAGAACCTTCAAAGTTGGTCTGATCAGTAGAAGAAAGGGTGTAATCATTCAGATCCGTTTTGCCCTAACACAAAGACAAAGGACAAATCTGGTCGAGGGTTATCCTTGTACGTTACAAAATCAGACCCGGATTATTCCAGCAAAGATGGTGATCAGGTGGGTAGCTCAAAGGGATAGCAAAAGGGCAGTACTCCAGATAGTGTTGGAATATGGTTCCCATCATCCCTCGCCATCAGCTGTGTTGGCTGAGGATGATGGGAAATGGAGTCCAACAACATCTAGAAGGCCACAGGTTAACTGCCCCTGCTCGACATTTCCCACAAATCCATCAACGTTCGCAAGAAAAATAAAAACAAATCTGGAAGAGTAAGAATCTCACTAATGCAAAGGGAACCTAAGGGTGCTACATGCACTGCAGATATTAAAGAAATGCCGCCAAACATGGCACATACCAAATGACATCACCCCGATGGCTTGGGCTGCATTGGGTTTTGCAAACACCCACGGATTTTCTGTTTGGGTTCTGGAAAAGAAAGCAGCATTTGAGAGGTTGCCACTTCCACCAGGAATAACTCTTTAAAAAATAAAAAAAGCAAAAGCTGAAAGTCAGGAGTAGGGAATCTGTGGCTGAGCAACTGTTGGACTGACTCCAACTCCCATCAGCCCCAGCCAGCTTGGTCAGGGGTCACAGGGGCTTTCCCCCCAGCAACATACTAGCCACTCTTGCTCTAAACAAACTGCCAGGGCAGTCACAGAACCACAGAACTGTAGAATGGGAAGGGACCCTGAGGGTCAACTAGTCCAACACCCTGCAACACAGGAATCTCATGTCAATTGAAGCACAAACACTGAAGAGATTTTTTTACGAAACGGAAAGTAAAAAGGCTCCCCCCTTCTGCCGCCTTGCAGCCATCCAGCTGTTTTCTTGTTAACCAGAACTATAGTTAGCGATAGCAAAACTTTCACATCTCAGTCTACCTGCAGCTTTCTGGACTTGTCTGTGCTCGGTTTAACCTGCCTCGGGCCCGGGAGGAAGACAACGGGGGCACAATAGCCTATGGTCTCATACCTTCAGTGTTGCAAATCAACACTGACAAACTATGTTCTAACTAAGAGAGAAAATGACAGCGACAAAGGGTGCAGTGAGATAGGAGAGGCTCAATTGGATTTGTAGTCCTTGGCTCTCTCAGGCTGAAATCCTAAACACACTTATTTGAACCGACCACAGGCTTCCTTCTGAGTAATTCTGCGTACGATTGCTGCCTGGGAAAAGCCCTTCCATGCATCATTATATTCATTCATTCATTCATTTATTTCATTTGTGGTGTAGTGGTTAAGAGTGGTAGACTCGTAATTTGGTGAACCGGGTTTGCTTCCCCACTCCTCCACATGCAGCAGCTGTGTGACCTTGGGCTAGTCACATTTCTTTGAAGTCTCTCAGCCCCACTCACCTCACAGAGTGTTTGTTGTGGGGAAGGAAGGGAAAGGAGAATGTTAGCCGCTTTGAGACTCGTTCGGGTAGTAATAAAGCGGGATATCTCCTCCTCCTCCTCCCAAGGAGCCCAGGGTTCTCCTCCTCCCATTTTTATTGTCAGAACAACCCTGTGAGGTAGGGTTAAGAGTGATTGACCAGCTCAAGGTCACTCAGCGAGCTTCATGGCTGAGTGGGGATTTGAACCCTGGTCTCCCAGGTCCTAGTCCAACACTACCATGCCAGCTCTATACCCATACGTGACGTTACAGGCCGAAGCCTGTGCATGGGAGAAGCAATTCAAGTTCCAAAGCAAACAGCATCACAGTCAAAGCTGTGCAATGCAAACAAATTTTTGCATAGCATGCCATCTGTGCATTTCTGAACTTAAACCACTTTGAATTTGGAAGTAGTCCAGATGCAGCTCGAGAAGAGGGAGCTGGCACTGACTTTTCAAAATCTGACTGGGCCAAAAGATTCCTCCCCTCATGTAATACTGCTCCATGCCAGCAGGGGGCAGGGGGTTAGAGAATGCCACCTTTCCATTATCCCCCTACTTCCCAAAATATACAGCGTCTTCAAATATAATTTTGCAAGTGAAGTCGTACCTCGGTTCCCGAACGCCTTGGGAGTCAAATGTTCCGGGTCCCAAACGATCGAAAACCAGAAGTTGAGTGTTCTGGTGTTCGAACGTCCGACGGGGCTTCCGCAGTTTCCGATTGGCTGCAGGAGCTTCCTGTAGCCAATCAGAAGCCGTGCTTTGGAAATCAAATGTTTCAGAAGTCAAACGGACTTCCGGAACGGATTCTGTTCAACTTCCGAGGTACACAGTTGCCTTCAAACAGGAGTGCATTAAATTGAGATAAAAACATTGCCAGAGGGCAGAACGCCCACCTTCAATAGTCAGGGGCTTCAGTCCTCATCTCTCTTGACAGGGGAGGCTGCTGCCACCTGCTGTCTCGGCCGCTGCACTTTCAGTGAACTGCAAAGCAGCAGCAGGACACAGCTGCCAGGCCAGAGGACAGCGCCCAGCTGTCCGGCTTTATCTCTGCCGCAGACAAATTAGCTTTTCCAAGCACCATTTACCTTGGAAGATGCAACTTCAGGTTTTTTACTCTTGCCAGTTCTATGAAGCTCCCCCTACTCCAGAAAGAGTTTCTTTTGACATCCAATACTCTTCTCAAGTATCAATCAGAACCTGCAGAGCTCCTTAGCCACCACCTTTTCTTTTATAAATAACCCACCATTTATTAATTAGCAGTTATGCTGCAGATTATTCCAGCTTTGGAAATAAATGCTAGTGCCATTTATGGCCCTCTTTACTGCCTCAAAGCAACACAATGGCAAGGTATTGAAATGTGTTTCTTTGCTTATTTGTGGAGTGTGTGTGTGTGTGTGTGTGTGTGTGTGCGTGTGTGTGTGTAATTTGCAATATTCCCACCCATATACGTTTCCAGGCCAGACAGGATGCATTCTGCTTTGTTCCCGACAATGTTCCTAAGGCAATCCTTATACATGTGTACATTTCCATTGTCTTTCAAGAGGAAATAGAAGCAAAGTGCTGAAATATCGCCAGAATTAAGCGTCCGTATAACTGCTTTTCTGAAGCAGGAATTAAGGCTGACTACCTTATTAACTATCACACAAAGACACTCTCCTAGGCAGCTGTTATGTCCATGAGAAAAATAACTCAAAAGTTATTAGGACCTAATAAAAATATTACAAAGGGTCAGCTTTTCAAAGGTGTTTGGAATCCTTTCTCTCCTTCCATGTTTTACGGAGAAGCATCCAGTTGTAATAAGAGTTCTGGAAATTTTGAAAGTTCAACCCCTCCATTTTAATATGCCCTAATAAAGGTCTTAACTCTTCTGTGACTAATTGATGTGAAAGAAAAGCACCTTAAGTATATTAAAAATGCCGTTCTTTCAAGTAACCACAGGGACCCAGACATAAGACATTTGCCCCTCACCCCCTTTGCTGGTCATGGCTGGTGTGAGAAAAGAAATTCTTCTGTCAGGAAACTACAGAACACTGAAAAGAGTTTAAATATAATGGAAACAAAAGCAGGGCATTTCCTCCTACACCCCCCAATTTCAAAAATAACACATACAATTTTAACTTTTTCCATTACGTGATGTAATGGCAATTTTGAAATTTTAAATTTCGGAAAGACCATCGGTCAGTGGAAGACTATCTGCTTTGCCTGCAAAAAGCTCCAGGTTAAATCCCTGGTATCTTCAGGTAGGCTTGGGAGAGACCCATAGAGACATAGAATCATAGAGAGGCAGGGTAGACAATACTGAGCTGATTTGCTATTAGACTGTTTCCTAAGTGGAAAAAGTTTATCATGGCTGCTCCCATATCCATATTCCCAACAAGAGCCCAAAAATGCAAGCAACTGTTTGGATCTATTATTTTACACACACACACACACACACACACACACACACAGGCTAATGCCCAGTTTATTAGGCTCAGTATGACTGCAGTTCTAGTTTCCTGGGATTAAGCTTCAGTGAACTCAGAAGGATTGTGAGGTTCAAGTTGCAAACTATACTGAGCTTTGACCTTCAGCCCTCTGAAACACAACTTTCAGCTTTTAGTTAAGAATATGAATAGTCTTATAGGGTTACTATTTAAACGGCATGGCTATTTCCCTCATCCCTTAGCTTCACTAATCAGTCACAAACTTGGAAGCCTCCTTATATCCCTATAACAATAATAATAATAATTGTATTATTTGTACCCTGCCCATCTGACTGGGTTGCCCCAGCCACTCAGGGCAGCTTCCAGCACATATAAAAACATAATAAAACACTAAACAATAAAAACTTCCCTAAACAGGGCTGCCTTCAGATGTCTTCTAAAAGTCAGGTAGTTGTTTATTTCCTTGACATCTGGTGGGAGGGCGTTCCACGGGGTGGGCGCCGCTACTGAGAAGGCCCTCTGCCTGGTTCCCTGTACCCTCACTTCTCGCAGTGACGGAACCAGCAGAAGGCCCTTGGAGCTAGATAAAAGTGCCAAAGAAGGTCAGTTTGTCAATTATCCTGGTGTGCTAGCTCTGAAAAAGAAAAATGTACTTGAGCTGCTTTACTGGTTTCAGTTCAGGCATCATGGGAAACTGATTAAGGAGCCAAGAAGTCACCCTCTTAAGTCTGTAGCAAAAGTGGAGGTGGGGGCACTCAAGCTCATTTCTTTGTCATAGTGTCAGCACCACCTGAACTCACTGCTCATTTACCACCAACAAACCATTGCTTGATGGAGCAGCTGCATTACATCTGAATAGGGTCTTTGTCTCATTGTCAAGCGATATTTTCTGGAGAGCACCAATGAAATATCCTATGACTAGGCAGCATTATTTTCCCTGTCATTTTCTCTTTCTGTATTGTTTCAGTGGGTTTGGATTTTCCCCCAGCCATTTTTATTGTGAACACCAATCAAGATGGCAGCTGTGTGGGCCGAAAAAATCAGAAAAGGCCCTTTCCATCACTACCGTGATTCACCAAATCACCAAGCGTAATTCAAAGTGATGTTGCCGTGCTGCAACTTTCCTGCAATTTGGGTTTACTGCCACAAGAGGCCTTCTTTTGTATCTTAAAACAAAACATGCAAACTCAGCTCTCCCTCAAGCTGGATCCAGCTCTCTTACAAAGCACCAACTGCCTCTAACCGTGACCTTTATTTCTCCCAGAGAGATTATGGAGAACGAGAAATGACAAGATTACTTACACCTGTGCACTAAATGTGATTGCCCTTATAATCCCAAACACCAGGATGAGGACAGTTAAAATCAGAGAAACCAACGATACCTGTGAATAACAATAAAAGCATTAGCCGATTATGCCCATTAGTGGTCAAACATTTTAGAATTTCCAAAAGCATAATCTCGTTTGTCAAAGAAGAGAGAACGGACATTTCCATGGGTGACAGGCCAGTATAATTAAAAGACCTGCCATTCAAAATGTATATACAAAAGAGGGGGAAAGGCAGAACAGAAAGTATTTGGATTCCAGTCTTCCATCCATATTAGGACCAGCTTAGCTTCAATAAGGTGGCTGCATGATTTGCCTTTAAGCCATGTTCATCTACCTATGGCTATCACATTTATCACATAGAGGATACCTTCCATGCTGCAATGTCATACCATGTGACACATTTTGATAACCCTCAAAACACATGATGCAGGCATAGGCAAACTCAGCCCTCCAGCTGTTTTGGGACTACAACTCCCATCATCCCTAGCTATCAGGACCAGTTGTCAGGGATTATGGGAGTTGTAGTCCCGAAACATCTGGAGGACCGAGTTTGCCTATGCCTGACATAATGTGTCTGTTCAATCTTTTTCTGCTCCTGTGTGTTAAAACTCTTACCCCAGTTATCAACCAAGGTCAACCTCCCCAACTTGGTTCCTCAGATGCTTTTGACTACAATTCCCATTGTCCCTGGCAATTGACCATGCTGGTCAGGTCTGACGTGGCCCAAAACACCTCAGAGAGCACTAGGTTGAAGAAGTTTGATCTGACGCTAATGGATAAGTTAATTTCTATACAGTAATGATTTACCTTCCCCAATTTTGATATATTTCGAAAGAGGGAAAGAGGAAGGGTGAAGATGATGGTGACACAGAGAATGATGACATGGCGACCAATGAGCAAATTGTCTTGATTGACTGCTTAAAAAAAGAGAGAGAAAAATGTTAAGATGCATATTTCTGTAAGAAATGGATGTTAGGTTGCTCATTAAATGTGAAACATACATGATTTTTTAATGTGTTGAATGTCTAAAAATCTGTTCATGAAATGAGGACAGGTAGGAGGGGAACAAAAAATGTGCGATTTTTGGAATATTTATATAGCACCAACAGTATTTAGGACAAAGCACCTCAAAATACTTGCCAACAACATTTATGCTAAGGAGTTATATTACAAAAACTCAGTCTGTAATCCCGTGTCATTGGAGTATACCTCATTGAACTCAGTGAGGATTACTTTTAAGAAAACATTATAGGATTACACCAATACATAATGTACAGAATGCTTCAGCATTTCCCCAATTATTAATATTAATATAAAAAGGGAGGTATTATAAAGCACAAAGTTTACAAGCACAAGTCTTTTTTCAAAAAAACTTAAGCCAATAAACTTATAGCAATTATTTATACCCAGTATAATGAATGGTGTACTCCATATTAAATAATGCAAATAAATGTATGCATGTTTGCTTCATAGAAATGATCTCTACTGCCATGCTTTTATTGCTAACTGAATGTTAAAATTTAGATTTTGTGCAAATAACAGTGTGGTTGCAGGCGCCATATGTGGTGGATGACAAGCAACAGACTGCAGTCATATATGATTGGAGAAAGTGATTGCAGACTATGAAGAACACCATAAATGCTAGGCATATCTACCCAGAGGGAAGTCCTATTTAATTCAATGCTCCCAAAGTATGTGTAGGACTGCAGCCTTAGTTATGCAGGACTCCAAAGCTCCACCCCAATACAGTGGATCCTGCTGGAGACAACATATCCCTGCATTCATAAGGGCTAGAAACATGCCTTTTGAAAATGAAACCTGAAATTCTCAGAATGGGTCAGGTTATATATCAGATACAGTGGTACCTCGGTTTAAGAACAGTCCTGTTTATGAACGATTCGGTATACAAACTGCGCAAAACCGGAAATAGTATCGCGGTTTGCGAACTTTACCTCGGTCTAAGAACAGAATCCGAATGGTGGAAGGGCACTGTTGGCGGGAGGCCTCATTAGGGAAAGTGCGCCTTGGTTTAAGAAAGGTTTCGGTTTAAGAATGGACTTCCGGAATGGATTAAGTTCATAAACCGAGGTACCACTGTACCAAAATCTGAACCCCCAAAATATACCAAGAAAATAAAAAAGTATGCATAACTTATGGTGAGTGTTACAGCCCTTTACAATATTCAATTCGTGGGCAAATATTTTGATCAACTTTCCTAACAAGTTAAGTAAAAACGTTTATTAATCAGGAAGAACAAAAACTGATCGACTCACCTCCAGGAATTCTTTGGAAAACTTTAGTCAAAGTGTCTCCTGTTATAATGTTGTAACTAATCATGGCTTTAAAAGAAGAAGCTACTTCGTTAATAACGCTTTGAAAAGATAAAACGAAACCTAAGCATACACTATACGGAACAAAACTGTGTCAGTGAAAAACTATGCCTTCTCCGAACATGAAATGTATTTTATGTTCAATACTTTTAGGCGAATTTAACCACTAAACTTGATGGGGCTCATTTCAAAACAGGAAGCCTGCCTGCCTTCTTCCTTAAAACCAGCCTTTTCCTTACTCCTCCTCCTCCTTCTCACTGATGCCCTTGCACAGCTCAGCAAAGGAGGATGGGAGCAACACTAGAATGTGTTGGCTCTGGCTGCCATTGGCTCTGGTCCCCTCTACCGTCACCTGCCCTATCAGACCCAAAGCGCACTTGCCCCCACTGTGTCTGTATGAGAGGCTTCTAGGGCCACACAAGGAGGCCTCACCACTTGACCCCAAGTCTGGTAACCCCGCAACTCCTCTCATGCGAATTATCAGTGCATGGGGGTGCTGTTAAGAGCCCTTCTTTCGCCATCCAGGGTTCCAGCCAAACAAAGGGGAAGATTAAAAGCTAAGCCTGGACCAATTTAATTTATGTATTTCATTTACACCCCACTTTTTCCTCCAAGGAACTCAAGGTGGTGTACATGGTTTTCTCCTTCCTCATTTAATCCCTACAACAACCCTGTGAGGTAGGTTAGGCTAAGAGACAGTGACTTGACCTAAAGTCACTGAGTGAGAGCTTCATGGCCAAGTGGGGATTTGAACCCTGTTTTCCCAGGTCCTAGTCCAACACCCTAACCACTACACGACATGGGCTTCTGGGCTTCTTCTTTTATAGGCTGCAAAAAGGCATTGTTCTTTAATGCATCTGCAAGGTGACCTTACCAATGAAAGGGTATAAGAACTGGAGAGCTGAGAGAATTAGGTACCCTACAAAACCAAATGCTTTATTGACCAGAGCCTGGTAGCTGTTGGTTCCAGACAGGTTCCCTCCTTTAATCAACAGGATAATAGAATAATCTGTTGAGGAGAACAAGAAGCATTCTATTAAAAACAATCTCTTTGGGATCAATTTCTCATGCATTATTCTCTTGATTTTTTTATTTTTTATTTTTAAATCAGACTGAAAGAAGTCACCATGGAGAATACCTGGGAACACAGAATAACAGGGGAAAGGAGACCTGACACAAAACCTGCGGGATACCAAAGAAAAATGTCTTGGTAACACAACTACATCTCCAGTGTCCATTAGGGGAGGCATTGCTAGAGATCTCTTCTGCAATTATTTCCAGAGAGCTGACCTATTTATTTTGTAGGTCAGGCAAGGAGAGCTGCCTTTGATCCCTGTTACTGCCAGGCCAGTGGATCATTCTTTCAATCCACATGTGCCCTCGCAGGCTGCATTGGGTGGTGTCAATTAGCATTCCATATCCATCTCCAGAGTCACAGGCTCCTTCCAGTGCTGTTAACTAGCAGCCCAGTTCGTGCCCATGTAAGAAGCAGGATATAGGAGCAAATGGGCTGCCCTGAGGTCTGCTAGCATGGCTAGGGTACAAGCTTTAGTACAAATTATTTTTAAAACGATTCTCTCCCACCCCATTTCATCCTCACAGCAGCTCTGTGAGGTTGGTGAGGCTGAGAGACATTTAATGGCCCCCGATCGCTCAGTGAGTAGGGATTTGAACATGGGTCTCCCTGACTCTAATTTGCCACTGCACCTAGATAGAGTCACATATAGTTTTAAACTTTGTTCACAAGGATTAATAAGGGAATATAATAAGTCAGCAAAGCACACGGAACTGATGTGTAATAGACTGGCATTTTCTGTTATAATGGGTAGAATAGAGATTTTTTTCCACAAATGCAAGATTAGTTGCACACTATGAATTGCAGTGTGTCCTTAACTGATTCTCTACAAAAGAGATTCCATGGTTTAACTGCTCTCTACAAACCAGAACTGCAAACCACAGGTTGATCCTATTTGCAATCCTAGTTCACAGGGGAAACTATGCTTTAGAGCGGGGTTTCCCAAACTTGGGTCTCCAGCTGCTTTTGAACTACAGTTCCCATCATCCCTGACCACTGGTCCTGCTAGCTATGGATGTTGGGAGTTGTAGCCCCAAAACAGCTAGAGGCCCCCAGTTTGGGAAACCCTGGTTTAGTGTCCTCTGCACTAGGCTATGTGAAAGGTGGATGGGAATGCTTGCAATCATCTCTTGTTCCTGTTCCAGCAAGCCATTGTTCCATTCACTAGGAAGATCCTCTCTGAGCCCTGCCTTCTTTCATGGTATCCTAATATCGCATAGGAAAGGACATCCAGTGCAGAACAGTGCTCTACTTTTTAAAATCACCTCAGAAGATCAAGCGCTTTTCCTGTACACTTGAGTAAAAGTAAAGGACCCCTGGATGGTTAAGTCTAGTCAAAGGTAACTATGGGGTTGCGGTGCTTATCTCGCTTTCAGGCCAAGGGAGCCAGCGTTTGTCCACAGACAGCTTTCCGGGTCATGTGGCCAGCATGACTAAACCACTTCTGGCACAATGGAACACCGTGAAAGAAACCAGAGCAGCGCACGGAAACGCCATTTACCTTCCTGCCACAGCAGTACCTATTTATCTACTTGCACTGGTGTGCTTTCAAACTGCTAGGTTGGCAGGAGCTGGGACAGAGTAATGGAAGCTCACTCCGTTGCAGGGATTTGAACTGCTGACCTTCTGATCGGCAAGCCCATGAGGCTCAGTGGTTTAGACTACCAGCGCCACCTGCGTCCCAGTGTGACACTTGAGTAACACTGCATGGAGAGACAGTGGGGCTCTATAGGCAAGCCCTGCCCTACTGTTGTGTCCCCTGACTGCCCCACCCATATGCTGTCAACACATTGGGGAAGATATGAAGGGCAGAAAGCTACCTAATGCATACAGTCTGTTCCTGTGAGCTGAAAGCTGGATTCAGCAGAAATGGAGCCCATAGGGCTAGCCCACATGCACCCAAAATTTCCCCTTCAGACCTTTCCCCAATGTGTGGACGGTGAGGGGGGGGGGCAGAGCATGTTGGGGACACCACAGAGGGGCTCTCTCTCCAAGCAGAGTCGCTTGCGTGGAGAGAATGCCTAATTTAGGACTTCTAGTATCAATGAAGACATTTTGCACATTCTGCCCATCTTAATTCCTGAACCTCTCTCTCTACTGAATGACAACGGCCACTTTTAAGGCAATACCTGTGATATAAGCAACGGCCAACAACAACAGTATTCCCAATGGAAATCCAGCTTGCTTCAGAGAATAGGGCAGGCCTGTGAAAACAATGCAAACAAACAAATTAGATTGGAGGTTCTCTCCCCGCTCCCCATGTTCTTGCCACTTGTTGATCCTTCCAGATCCTCTCCCATCTTCCCAGGGGCTACTTAAGACCTGAGGAAGCCCAAGCCACAGGAAGCTCATGCCATCGGCTCCTGAATCTGGAGGGAAGTGGCTGCGAGTTCCTATCCGTATACCAACATATTTGTAAGGTCCCAGGAAGCTGTAGTATGGCTTACTGTGTCATGTAAAGCAAGCCATTGACAAAGTCAAATTTTAAATATATAAACAGCCCATTAGGATCCCTGATCTTGATCAACATTAATCTGCACTACTGCAGATTACAACCCCCCAAAATATGATTGATAGTAAGTCCAACAAAATAATAAACTGGAGTGAAATTTATAGTAATTAACTGGAATGAATAATAAACTGATGCATTTACCTATCATACCAGATCCTATGATAGAGTTGATGACATTAAAAGCAGCTGATGAGAGGTTGCTAGTTCCTCCTTTGTTTCTCGGTTTACAAACCAGGGTTGTTGTTTCATCCATTTCCTCCTATTTCAATAAAGTAGCATTGATGTCACTCTAAAATATATTCACTTAAAAAACAACACCACCACAATTTTCTTTTATCATTTAACAAAACTAAAAATACAAGAATTTAGTTTTGGAAGGGCTTCCCTTCCTCCCTAAAACAATCACATACCAAGTGACATGGAAAATCTTGGCAGTCATAGAATCATAGAGTTGGAAGGGACCTTGAGGATAATCTCATCCAACCATCTGCAGTGCAGCAATATGCATTGCGGGTGGCGCTGTGGTCTAAACCACTGAGCCTCTTGGGCTTGCTGATCGGAAGGTAGGAGGTTCGAATCCCCACGGCGGGGTGGGCTCCCGTTGCTCTGTCCCAGCTTCTGCCAACCTAGCAGTTCAAAAGCATGCCAGTGGAAGTAGATAAATAGGTACCACTGCGGCGGGATGGTAAATGGCGTTTCCATGCGCTCTGGCACTTGTCATGGTCCTCCATGTGCCAGTAGCGGTTTAGTCATGCTGGCCACATGACCCAGAACACTTTCTGTGGACAAATGACAGCTCCCTCGGCCTGAATGCAAGATGAGCGCTGCAACCCCATAGTCGCCTTTGACTGGACTTAACTGTCCAGGGGTCCTTTACCTTGCAGCTGTCCCATACAGGGATTGAACCTGCAACCTTGATGTTATCAGCACCAAGCTCTAACCAACTTAGCTATCCAGGCGGACATTTTGTATGCATCAGAATAAGGACTAGATTTTGAAAGTATATTGGTTTTTAAGTGTTTTTGAAAATTTGGGCACAAATGTAAGTTTCCTGCCCTTTACCCTAAGATCCTAGGGCAGGTACTTTTAAACCTTTAAGTGCTTTAACGATTCAGTCCTAAACACACTTACTAGCCCCATCAGATGGTAGTTCGACTAATGTCTTCTGAGTAAACTCGCACAGGATTGTGCTGTAAGTCCAATGTGCTTCGCAGGGTGGTATATCTGAACAGCAAAGGGTGTTCTTTTAAATCTAAGGTGAGGAGGGCACCCACCACCTGATCGTCAGTTATCAGAAGCATTTTGTTATCACAATACCCCTTCTCCCCATGCAGGCCATATCTGTGTAACATTATATAAATATACATTGTGTTTTATCTTAGTTACGGGGGGAGGATGGCCACTGTCACACACTGACAGTTTCTAGGAGCCACAGGTGAGAGCTGAGTGCAGGGTGGGGACCAAAGGTGGGCAAACTACCCCAGACATGTCCTACCCCTCCCCTATCACCCCAGGAAAGGACTTTGACTAGGTGGCTAAACCAGGTGAAGGTAGCCAATGGGTCTCAAACCCTCGAGGAGTTACAGACTTTTTTGGCATGCAAAGACAGGCTCCGGTGGATTGAGCGGACAAGTTATGGCCAGCTCAGATGGTTAGAGCGCGGCGCTGATCATGCCAATGTCACGGGTTTGATTCCCATGCTATTCTTGCATGGCAGGGGGTTGAATAAACTCTTCCAACTCTTTATGATTCTGTGAAATAAGCGAGGTTGTGTTTCTTAAAGAGAAAGGAGGAGTTTGCTTTCCTACCCTAGGGACCAGTTGAAAGGCGAGGAGAAATTAAGAAAACTTCCTAGGATCCCAAGAAGACGCGCGGCTTACCGGGTGGGCAGGGCTGGTGGCTGGCGACGGGGGGCGCTGGGCGAGCTCTTCCATGGCGGCTCGCTCGCCCTGTCCGGCTTCCCGCGGAGGCCCCTCTCCGGATCCCGCCTGCAGCTCTCATGAACGGAGCGAGGCGGCGGGACAGGGGCTGCTGGGGACGCCGAGGGAGAAGAGCGCGCCGCTCCCGGGCTCCGGATCGGGACGCGGCAGCACGTGCGCGCCTGGGAATGGCCAGGCCTCCCGTGGGCGGAGGGAGCAGCGTGATCTCCGCTCCCAGGAGCGCCAGTTGGAAGGGAGCCCGAAAAGTGGGGGGCGGGGGGCATGGGGAGTGTCGGAAGGCCAGCGGAGTTTTCTGGTCGGGCTCGGCAGTCCGCCCATTTTACATCAGAATTGTTGAATTGGAAAGGGACTCCCAGGATATTCATGGGCGTAGCTGGGATTGGTGGTGGTGGTGGGGGCGCAGGGGCGGCAGCTGCCCTTCTAAATCAAGCAAATAAATACAAATATTTAAACTAACCAATTGCATCGCAGGTAACTCTGTCCTGTCCCCCCCCCCAAAAAAAAATTAAGCCTGCCGCCCCCCCCCCTAAATGCTGGCTATGCCCACGGAGAGTAGAGTTCATACAGCCATCATGGCTAGCGGCCATTCGTAGCCTAATCGCCGCCAAGAAATTATCCAAATTAAGAGCCTTGGGTCCCTTTACCTTTTTATCTTGGTGGCTATGGCCGCATTTGAGGAAGCGCTTCCCGTATTTTAGCTATGCACTTCGCGAAGAAGAAAGTCTTGTGTCTTCCTTGCAACAAAACAGGACCAGAACGGAATGGTTCGAACAAAACTGAGGTCAAAACTGAGAAGTAAAGACAAATCGGCCACCTGTCCAGTCTTTCGCTGGTAGGAGATGCTATCATTGGGAATGCTTGATAGGTAGCTGCCAAGCCTGATGATGAAACATTGGATCCTGGATCTGCAAAAAACTGAACAAAACTGAAAAAGCCTTAACTTGTTCCCACAGCAACTCCCCTCTCCATAGGGTAGTTGGTGGTGGTTCTTTTTCTTTCCTTCTTATGTTATTTTTTTTAAAGTGATTGTTTCATCTCTCTTTTTTTGGTTACAAATATGTATACGTACCTATCTTTTTATGGGAGATTAAATAAATAAGATTTCAAAACAAAACAAAACTGGATTAAAAAGCCAGGTGTGAAAAAAGGAGTACACACAAAGTCCTGGTTATTTTTTTTTTTAATAAATTTTTTATTGGTTTTTCCACACATAATACAAAACAATACAACACAATACATGGACATACAAACATATAAACACGTATACTTTCTTAACCTTTCTTTTCTTGAACCTTCTTTCAGCGACTTCCCCATACCTCCCCTTTCTGCATCCCTGTTATCAATCTTTTCAGCATCCCCTAATTTCAATATAACACTTTCTTTAGATCTTATTTCTCATATCCAATTGTTAATCGCTGCAATTCTATTTTGCATTACCCAAAACATTTTAGCATTCATTAATTTTACAACAGTTCTTAAGATAGATTTTAAATTTCTTCCAATCTTCTTCCACCGTCTCTTTCCCTTGGTCTCGGATTCTGCCGGTCATCTCCGCCAGTCCCATGTAGTCTATTACCTTGGTCTGCCATTCTTCCAGTGTGGGTAGTTCTTGTGTCTTCCAATACTTTGCTAACAGTACTCTTGCTGCTGTTGTAGCGTACATAAAAAACGTCCTATCTTTCCTTGACACCAATTGGCCTACCATGCCCAGGAGAAAGGCTTCTGGTTTCTTCACGAACGTGCATTTAAGCACCTTTTTCATTTCATTATAAATCATTTCCCAGAATACCTTAATCCTTGGGCACGTCCACCAAAGGTGGTAGAAAGTACCTTCAGTTTCCTTACATTTCCAGCATTTATTACTGGGCATATGATAAATTTTTGCAAGCTTGACTGGGGTCATGTACCACCTATAAATCATTTTCATGATGTTCTCTCTCAAGGCATTACATGCCGTGAACTTTATGCCGGTGGTCCATAACTGTTCCCAGTCAGCGAACATAATGTTGTGACCAATGTCTTGTGCCCATTTAATCATAGCTGATTTAACCGTCTCGTCTTGTGTATTCCATTTCAACAGCAAGCTATACATTCTTGACAAATTCTTAGTATTGGGTTCCAATAGCTCTGTTTCTAGTTTTGACTTCTCCACCTGGAAGCCAATTTTCCTGTCCTGTTTGAAAACTTCATTTATCTGATAATAATGAAGCCAGTCTCTTACCTTTGACTTCAATTTCTCATAGCTCTGCAGTTTTACTTTTCCCTCCTCCTGTTCTACAATTTCCCAGTACTTTGGCCATTTGGATTCCATATTAAGTTTTTTCACTTCCTTAGCTTCCATTGGTGACAGCCACCTAGGGGTTTTGTTTTCCAACAAATCTTTATATCGAATCCAAACATTGTACAATGCTTTCCTAGCCATGTGATTCTTAAAGAGTCCTGGTTATTTTTGAATGCTCCTAGACTACCTATATAGGCATGAAGAACCGGTAACAGCAACCAGAGATTTACTTCACGGTGAATGGTGACTGGCCTTGTTTTTCATATGAATAGTCGATATCACCAGTCAGCTGCTCTGATATTTTGACGGGCATATGATATCCTTCCCAGCCTCTGGTTTCTGACAGTTATCAATAGATTTGTGAAGTTGAAGTTCACAACACCATCCTGTTTACTATCTGAAATAGAAAATGCAGTGAAATTCTGAAGCCGAGGCTGCCTCTTTTGTACACGTGGCACATGATCGTTTTATACTTCCCAAAGTACTGTACCATTTGGTTTTGGCATGGCAGTTTTCATCAGATACCAGGTAACCCTCAGGAACCTTTTAACAAGTGACCGGATTTCCACCCAATACTTACCTGACATTTTTAGTGAGTCACCAAATGCAGGAAAAATCATGGAAAGAACCTCCATGAGCTTAGCAAACAAATGTGTTTTGTTATTCTTACAAAAGGACTGTTTCCTTTGCCTTCTTAACAAAGAGGCGTGTGCAAACAAGGTAAAGCAGAGTTTAGAGGCAATTCCTTAAAAACAATTTAATTGTTTCTGGTTCACTGAGTCTGTCCATGTATTTCATCAACTCTTCTCTCTTCACTCTCATTGTGTTTGTTTGTTCTTGTTTTTATCTCTCTGATCACCTACAATGTTATTTTGGGGACTTTGAAATAAGTATAAAATATATTCATGCTACTCTCTCTAAACACGGGTGGCGCTGTGGATTAAACCACAGAGCCTAGGACTTGCCGATTGGAAGGTCGGCAGTTCAAATCCCCATGACGGGGTGAGCTCCCGTTCCTCGGTCCCTGCTCCTGCCAACCTAGCAGTTCGAAAGCACGTCAAAGTGCAAGTAGATAAATAGGTACCGCTCTGGCAGGAAGGTAAACGGTGTTTCCGTGCGCTGCTCTGGTTCGCCAGAAGCGGCTTAGTCGTGCTGGCCACATGATCCGGAAGCTGTACATTGGCTCCCTCGGCCAATAAAGCGAGATGAGCGCCGCAACCCCAGAGTCAGCCATGACTGGACCTAATGGTCAGGGGTCCCTTTACCTTTACTGTCTCTAAAATATACATTGTTACTGTCTGTAATTGTTTGATTGGGCCATAGATTCGTAGACCTCATGAGGGAGGGGATTGTTGGCATTAAGTATGGTAAAGCCATATTGACTCAACCCCCATCACTTTTCCAGCTTGTATTTGTGGAAGCTCCCTGCACTTCTCAAACCCTTGTTTCCAATAGTTGTAAAAAAACATGGACAAGTTGAGGAGGTGGCCTATTTCAAAAGGTCAATTTATTACTTAATGTGTACAAAAATCTCCTCTGCTGGGGAGAGGGCACAGGCTAGACAGCCATTTTTCTAGCCCATCTCAGTCTGTGCCCTCTACTCGATAAAGGAGATGATGGGGACTCCCTGAATGCTTGGCTGCATTGAATTCTGAAGCCTAGGGAAAAGGCCTCTTGACCAGATAGGGAATACCCCAATTGCCTTGCTAAATATGGGCTGTCCATATATCCCAGGAACCTAATAATCAGACACCCCCGATCAGTTCCACTCAAAGCTGCACGCTCAGAAGTATTCTGTACTGTGTGTGACCAGTCAGCTGACGGGCTCAGAACCTTAAGGAAAACCTTCCACTTGGCAGCAGCTTATGCCTCTCCCCCCTCCCTCCTTCACTGCAACTGCATAGATTTCCCACTGTTATTATACATGGCTGGCTTATGATAGACCGCAGAGGTCAAAATGGGATCACTTCACATGAAATTGGTGGCTTTGAAGCAGTGCAAAACAATAATAATTTTTTAAAACTCCAAAGGCTTTTGTGAACCATCCCCCCCAAGGTGTGATGGATCTTGTTGCTGCAACTGAAGAACAGCATTCCGTCTTGTCATAAAGATTTTAATTTCAAATTTGAGATCTGTGCGGTTCGCAATGGTCCACAGTACTGCAATTATTTGATGCTTTGTGTGTGGGGAGGGGGCACCGAGTCAAGCATGGGTGGGCTGTTCACATGAAGCTCATACCAAAGAACAAAATGAAATCACTGACTGCCTGACTGCCTGCCTGACTGACTGACTGAAAATGAAATCTAGCAGTTCTCCTTCAGGTTAAAAGAAGGCTAACCCTTTAAAGTTATTTTGATCTCTTTGTATGCTGATCTCTTTTTAGTAGAAAGATGAAGAAAAAGAAGAAACTAAATAGTTGAAAAGTGTAGTAGTAATAATAATAATAATACCAACAATGAATGCCTTCTGGTAATTTGATAAAGCTGGTTTATGACACCATTCAGGTGGGTCCTGTCAGAATATAACTTTTTGTATACTTTTTACTTTGGATGGTTCCATTTCCCCAGTATAATTCTTACCATGGATCTTTGCATCCAGTGCTATTTTTCTAGGAAAAGTGGTGCCAGAACTCACCATGAACACCTCCCTTGTTCTCTTATAATGGCAATGACGCCCACCTGAGAGGGGCTGGAACTGAGTTCCAGAGAGTTCCGTCTGAAAAAAAGCCCTGTCTGCGCCCAATAAAAAATGACTTATGACTTATGAGGGTGAATGGGATAGTTTTGGGGAACACTTTAAAAAAATACAATACTAAACCCAATCTGCAAGTGGAGTAATTGTATAAACAACAGTTAAACACAACGAAGAATTACAACAGGAATGAGCAAACTTTTTCAGCAGGGGGCCGGTCCACCGTCCCTCAGACCTTGTGGTGGGGTGGACTATATTTTTTTTTGGGGGGGGGATGAACGAATTCCTATGCCCCACAAATAACCCAGAGATTCATTTTAAATAAAAGCACACATTCTACTCATGTAAAAAACACGCTGATTCCTGGACCTTCCGCGGGCTGGATTGAGAAGGCAATTGGGCTGCATCCGGCCCCTGGGCCTTAGGTTGCCTACCCCGGAATTACAATGAGAAAACTAGGGAGGGGTTATATACTGATATGCAGCATAAGCTAGGTTTGTTAAGAATGCCATGGAAGGTAAAGGTTGGGAAGTAGTCACAAAATCTTTGTATGATGGTAAATTGTGTGTAAATAGAAAAAATGGGAAATGCACATGAGAAGACTTACAAATTTAATTCACAATGTTCTGAAAAGCCTGACAACATCAGGGGCTTCAGGTACATTCTCTGGGATTACATGTCCACCCAGACAATGGCAACTTCTTAGGTTTTGGTTCCCGGTACAGGACAGAGAACATTTGCCAGGGCTTGATAGGATGAGGCCCAGTGAATAGACCATTGAGTCCCTATCCCAGACTGCCTTCTATGTGCTCTCAGTGGGTGTAGCCATGCAAACCGTAACTAGGCGAATTTGACAAGATGGACCCTTGTCAAAACACAAATTAATTTAAAACCCCACTTTGTGACTCAGTTCTCTCTTGAATTCTCCCACATGTTGACTATGATCACAGAATGCTTCCTTATATAAGCTCGGGTTTTGTCTGTCTAGGCCAGTATTGTCTACTCTGACTGGCCAGTGGCTGTCCAAGGTCTCAGGTAGAGGCCTGTCTAATCAAACACTACTTGAGATCCTCATAGCTGGAGATTTGGGGGGTTGGACCCGGTATCTGCTGCCTGTAAGGTGTGTGGGAAAGAACACAAACTTCTGAAACGACATTTTTTAAGCATTATGTATTTAAAATAAAATTTTAAAATCTGAAAAACGGCTTCCAAAGCTGCAAGGGCCTCTGGGTCACAAACCCAGCATAGGAAAATTCCACTTCTTCAGGTAGAAAACTGTGGCAGCCTTTGCATCAGACAGTCACCCTCTGTGAAATGCCACAGGCTCCGAAAGATCCCTCTGTTTTGTTTCTAAGCTACCACTTGCTGCATTAGTCATTTCTGCCAGCTGCCCACAATATCGATATTTTTATTTCTTGTTATGTATTCTCCCCCCACCCCACGTTGTCTCCATTTCTAAGGCTTGGGAGAGAAACACAGTCCTGCAACCCACACAGCCATCCTAAATATTGTGCTTTTCTGATTATATCCTTTCTATTTTATAATGTTTTGCCTGCAAATCTGTTGTTATTTTGAGCTTCCAGATTTGGGGGGTGGGGTGGAGAGGGAAGATGGTTTGTTGTGGCTGAAGCACGAGAAAGCTTCAGAAATTCAGAAATGTAATTCACGTAACAAATCCAATTTGTACAGGACACAGCTTATTTAAATGAGCAGAACCCTCATTTAAGGGGAAGAGAGAACGTTTTGATCCACTTGTACTCGGGAGCAGCTAGACTGTGTGTCCTAAAGACAAAATTATCTGGCCAAGTTGTCCTGGAGTGTTGTCACAGGCGAAAGAACACCCAAGTCACATTGTGGTTTGTGCCTCCCAGTCTCCTGGAAACCATTTCCCAACCTGTCTCTTGCACCGCAGTCTGCAAGCAATCCACTTCTATTCATTTCGAGTAATAACTCCAGAGTTAAGCTGCACAACAGGGGTGGAATCCCAGACCCTCCAAATGTTTCAGTGGCATCTGAAAGGCTCACCCAACCACTGTTGGGGAGGGAGTTTGCTTTCCTTTGCACAGAGCCACTGGCAACCTCATCCCAAGCAACTTCAGTTATGTTTGGATATCTCTGAGTCAAGTTTAGACTTATTAAGGAAGCAGGGATTTCCAAACTGCCATGTGATGATGACATGCGCTATGTGAAAATGCTAATTATACTGTGCCCGTTCATTCATTTATTTTTTTTAAAGCAGGTCAGAGAGGAAAGGAGGTCTTTTTGTCTTTCCCCCCCTCTTTGCAGAATCACATGGCTCCTTTTCTCATGACTTACTTGCATGCTGGTGTCTTCTCTTCTCCCTTACATCCCTTTCATCCCACTCGCATCAAGTCAGACTTTCAGATCTTCAGAGCGATGTTATACAAACAACTCTATTATTCATTGGCACCCCCCCTTCTCAGTTTCCCTCCTCCAGAGGGCTTGTTCTAATTTGTGGCTTGTTCTAGGATAGCCTTTCAGATGTCAAACCCTAAACCTAAACGCCCTGGGAGCAGGCTGAGGCAAAAATTATTTCCAATTATATACCCCTACAATTATGGGCAGTAGTTAACTCAGTTTTATTCAGTGTAGAACCACTGAAATTAATGGAGCTAAGCAATGTTCATTAATGTTATTGGGTCTACTCTAGGTAAAACTTAGCTGAATAACATCTTATGTTCAGGGCCAGGGCCATGGGTCACCACCTGCATGGTCCCATGTCCATGCAGGGAGACCATTGCTAACCCCTGGAGCCTCTTAGCTCTGCTCCTCCTCCTTGCTCTCAATTAATGTCATGGACTGGCTGGATGCCGAGGAGTGGTGCGAGGCACCAGCTGGGGAACCTCCAAGGGAAGAAAGCTCACAACCCGGAGACTGGTGGTAGGACAACGACGAGTGGTCAGAGGGAGAAGATGGAGCAGACTGGGAGGAGGAGGTGTCAGTTAGAGGTAACTGGGTTTAGTGAGCAGGGAGAGTCTATGGCAGACAGAAGTCCAGAAGCAGGAGGGAGGCCAAGAGGCAGAGATTAGTCAGGCTGGCGAATAATCCAGGGTGTCTCCCCCTCCTGCTGCAACAAGCTCCCCTCCTCACCCAGTCTCCCAGGAACCAGAGAGGTATGAAATGAGAGGAGCAGAGGCAGGTGCGTCAGTATAGTCTAAGATTGCTTAGGAAGGACTTGGGAGAGGAGGAGTCTTAGGTAGCTGTGGGAAGACCCTTCAATCTCCACAACTGTCTCCTAAGAGTAAGCCATACCATGAAGAGTTGCTGTGGCTGGCACCCCTGAGCAGACCTTGTATCTTCCAATAAAGAGTTGACTTCCCTGACACAATGTGATTTATTTCTGGCTCGCTCCCGACAATTAAGATAATTTTTTGGTCCCATGCTGCAAGTACCTAATGAATTACTTCAGGCACAGGAGCAACACATGCAGTGGTGCCGAGCAGTGGAGGAGTGACACTGGTAATGCTATTGCTTACCTCAACAGGGCTGGGAGAAGGCAGGGTGGTGGCTGCAAGGTCATGACAGCACAGGTGGAGCAACAGGGCCACTTCTGTGCTCCCACCAGGGCATTTGCCTGGCTCCAGCCATGCTGCTGCCTGACCCACTCCAGCACCATCCAGGTATGGAGCAGTCACACTGGTGTCGGGAGGGCAGCGCCACAGTCCAACCCACCACACAAAAACGCCACTACTGACAGAGCAGCTTGCAACAATTGCAACCTGATGGAGCAATAAAACTGCTAGCAGGTTTTCAAAGCTAAGCAGGATCCGGCATGGTTTCAAGTTGGATGGCTGACCGCATGTTGATATTCCTCCATTGCAGGGGGTTGGACCAAATGACTCTGGGGCTCCCTTCCAACTCGGCAATTCTATGGTCTTATGATTCCAATCCAAAATCACAATATCATTATGCATTCAACGAAAACACAATAAAAATACAACAGAAGCAGAGACCACAGATGGACACAATCTTTAAATAAAGCATCAGGTAATTAGCAGGCACAAACCCGCTGGAGTACAAAAGAAAGAAACGTTGAATGGTAGCCAGAGAAGGGGCAATGTGAGCTACCTGGAGCATACTGTACCATAGTGTTGGTGCAGCCACCAAGAAGGCCCTGTATCTCTTGCCACCACCAGCTATTTCTCTGCTCCACCTTCGGTGGGATACAGAAAAGGCCTACCTGTCCACCTGCCTTCTGCAAGCAAGGACCACAACAAGGAGTTGAAGCCATGTCCTCCAATTGCCTAAGCATAGCAGGACCTTATTTTGTGAGGGTTTAAAACCAAATAGGTTGCAGTATCTCATATACAACATTGTGGAAGACCTGGTTGGCACGTGGAGAGTGGAAAATAGGTTGCAACCTGGAGACACCTTTAAATGCTGGTGAATCTAGAGCAGAGGGTTCTCCTGTTTGCTCCTTCCCTTCTCTCTTTCTGCTCTATTGCAACATGGGACTTCAGACTGTTATGCAGCAAGCAGAAGTAGGTGATAAGGCTGGGGAAAATGACAGGTGCACCATCTCCTGCTCCAGCTCTTAATTTAAAGGTAGGAAGAAATGAGGAACTCTAAGCAGAATGATGGCCCATTCCATAGGCTTAAAGGCATTTTTTAAGCACAGCCACAGAAGCTGCTCTAGAATACTACAAGCTGGTTTTAAAAAGGGTGAGGGGAGATGGCGAAGGTGTGGCGGAAACTGCCAGAACTGACTGGGGATCTTACACACAGTGCAGCATTTAAGCAGTTTTGTTTAGGGATGGGAATATAAATGGGATTTTGTTTGCTTTTTAAGGAGAAACAAGGTAATTTGCTGCTCTTGAACCAACATGTCAAGCAAAACACAGTTATCCTTCAAGATTTGCACTTTTCTGAATTTTGTAGTGCACTTCTCCAACCAAATAACCTGTACAATAATGTATCTATTTTAGGGGAAATTGCATGCAAAAATGTGTATACTATAGAAGAAATCTGCACTAAAACATTGACAAATTTTCATGAGTTATTTTCTAAAAAAGCTAATTGACAAAGAAATAATAATGAAATGACTGGAAAATTAGAAACCGAAACTGACGCATTCACTCCTAGTTGTGTTTAAAGGAATCTGTTCTAGTACAATAAAACAAACATGGTTCCAATAACGCAAATCCAGCCAACATCCAACTGCGCTTTGTTTGCAATCCATTACCTTAACCCAGCTGAACTTTGTTAACTGCGGAATTAACAATAGTTATAGCTCTCCTTTCCCAGACATTTGCCTTCCTTTCCCACTCCCTGAGTCACTAGAGGGCAACATTTGCTTTCTTATTCAGGATCTCATTCCCAACAATAAACCCATCATCCTAAGCTCCCAATATCAGCAGCTGTTAGTTGTCCCCGCTCTGCACAATTCACCGTATCAATTATTTTAAGGCTCTATTACTCTCCCAATTCTGAGATGTGTAACTTAAAAAGAAGACAAAACATTTATTGGTTATTGGTTATTTATTTACTGAAATTGTAGCACTTGTCTGCAAAAGGCACTCTTCATAATTGCAGAAGGCACTTTCTCTAATTATGAGATTTCCCAATCCTGTTTGACAGCTTTAGATGACTTGCTGTTCAAAAGCTTCATTTCTAACTTTTTTGCTATTCTATCAGAACGATGAAAGGACTTCCAGCACTGTCTGGGGAATAGCTTTGATTAGTTTAATCATTTTATGTCGGCAGACAGCACAGAGTATACTCTATTAATGGTTATTGAACAGCTGTTGGGCTCGCGTTGCGCTCAGGCTGAAAAGTAGGCAGCTTATATTCAAATGGAGGCAAATAAAACCAAGCGGCAGGAATTACTAGTTGTGTTGTCAATTTCCCCCAAGTGTACACATGATTTAATTGTACTTTTGTGTGGTTTCAGTTATCTAGGAGGCCAGAGGATAGGATATTGGCAGGAAGCTATTAATTATTTGGACTCCAAAGGAAGTGAGCTAGTCTGCGGCTATTTGAAGCGCACCATTGTATTATCATGGTGACTATTGGCAGTACAGTCAAACCTCAGTTCCCGAACGCCTCCATTTTGGAACGTTTCGGCTCCTGAACACTGAAAACCTGGAAGTAACTGCTCCAGTTTTTGAACAATTTTCGGAAGCCCAATGGCTTCTGAGCTGTGTTTTTCATCCCCCCCCCCATTGACTTTGCAGCCAGCCCATTGATCCTCGGTTTTTGAACTTTTCGGAAGCCGAACAGTCTTCCGGAATGGATTAAGTTCGAAAACCGAGGTTCCACTGTACTATACCTAATGTGACTGCAGTAATTGGTAATTATAGAGTTAAATATTATTAAATAGAATTATAGAGTTAAATATTGTATCAAATTATTATTGGGTTGAGACTCCACCCTTTAGCTTGTTATTGTGGTTGCTTTCATTTCCCTACATAGATGTGCATTAGTGCTGGTGTTACTGATGAACAGGCTATGATGCTAAGGCCATAAACTGGATCGGAACCTGCATGGGGAATCTGGATAAGGTGGGGTAGGGTATCCCATTGAAGTGAATTTTTCCTTAGGCAAATTGCCGGCATGGAAGAAGAAAAGAAGAAGAGTTTGGATTTGATATCCCACTTTATCACTACTCAAAGGTGTCTCAAAGTGGCTAACATTCTCCTTTCCCTTCCTCCCCCACAACAAACACCCTGTGAGGTGAGTGGGGCTGAGAGACTTCAAAGAAGTGTGACTAGCCCAAGGTCACCCAGCAGCTGCATGTGGAGGAGCGGGGAAGCAAACCCGGTTCACCAGATTATGAGACTACCACTCTTAACTACTACACCACACTGGCTGTGCAGGTGGTGTATGTGATATGAATTGGGGCAATTGTGTGTGGGGGAGAGGAATGTAGCCCTGCCTACAGCCCATGCTGGGATCCTAATCCAAATCTCACACACCCACACCCATGCTGGCAAATTTTGTGTGTGTGCTCAAAACATCCTGCTCTTGTGAGTTAACATATTGTCCAGCTTTGTCCTGAGTTGCCATGCCCTCAACTCTTTCCCTCCCCAGCCCCCGCCACGCACAGGAAATTAAAAAGCAGTGCCCTGCAATGTTTAGGCAGCCACGTTTAGAACATGTCTTTATCTGTTGGCGTGTTTGATTATAGCCCAGCTCATTCCACCATGTTCTAAGATGCAGGGAAGCATCCTATACTGATTTTGACCCACAGTTCCACATCCTGGTCAACTCTGTATAATTCCGCTGGTTGGGGTGTGCTGAGGACAGGCCAAATATACCTCCCGAAAAGGCGGGGGGATATTACAGGAGTGGTGTGTGGGCACACATTGTCCTGAACTCCCTGGGGCATCCTGTTGTCAGCCATGGGTCCTCGTTTTGAATTAGGCATAGTTTCTATGTCAAAAGCACACATCACGAATTGAAATGGCACATCTGCTCCAGGAAGGAAAAGTGTATAGTCAAGAGAGAGGATATATACAGTGATTTTTTTAAAATCCTGAATCTGCAGGGAGCTGCATCTCAGCAGAGAAGGAAGCAGGTAGAGGTGTCTGCGCAGAAAGCCCTCAGAAGTCTAAAATGAGTGGGATCCAGTGTCATAAAATAACACCCCCCCAAAAAAAACACACCAGTCTAAACAACTTATTTCTCATAGCCATCCAGTTTCTTCTAGATCAGGAATGGGCAGACTGACTTATCAGACCTATTTTATGGGGGGGGGTGTTGTTGCTTGAACCCAGGTCAACCAACCTGAGCCAGGTGGAAAAGGAATGTTGTTAGAATCAAAGGTTTTCTGTGAACAATTCTGAGCCAAGAAACTAGTTTTCAGCATTGGAATGGAACTGAGTTCAAATTCCTTTCACAGAAAAGAGCCCACTCCTAGTGAGTTTTCTTCATTTCAATAGCCTAATTTAGGAGCCAGAAACCCTTGCAGCTCACTGTGAGATCTATCAACAGATCCTGATCTACTTTCTGGCCAGCCCTGACTCCTTCAGATCATATGAATTTCTAGCCTTCTAAACCCTGTGACAGGCGATAACTAGGTTGAAGTGGGGGAGGCCCCTCAAGGAGCCATCAACCTCTAAATCTCCACTAATTGCAGCTTTGCTCACATGGATAATACATCAGTCACAGGCTCACAGCTGAACCTTCAACAATTAGCAAGCATCTCCTGTAGCTTTGGTTTTAAGAAATGGAGAACGCTGCAAGCTGCCAACCGTTTTACTCCTGCCATCTTAACTGAGAAGGAAGTCCTTACTCCCAGGAGAGGGTATCGTGGATGGCAGCTTAAGTGCCAAAGAAAGAATGGAACCGTGCTTTCTAACAGGTCAGCCTGTTGAGCGAGTCAACTGGGTGAGTTAACAAGAGGTCTAGGCTTCTGTACAGTCTGTTTCATCTGTAAAATGGACAATACCGCTACTTACCTGCCTT
Organism: Podarcis filfolensis; assembly: GCF_964270895.1. Lineage (NCBI taxonomy): Eukaryota > Metazoa > Chordata > Lepidosauria > Squamata > Lacertidae > Podarcis > Podarcis filfolensis. The sequence continues at coordinate 28,676,737 of NC_139604.1, read as the reverse complement.
GCATATAGGTGATGCTGTGATGCTGAGCAAAGGATTGTCAAGTATTTGACAGTTGTAAAATATTGTCAAATATACCATGAATTCAGAAATGTGCAGATACTGGCTTGCTTTTCTTACAGCACCATGTCCTCAACTAGTAACAAGGGCAGGAATAAAGGTTTCTTGGTCTCCTGCGCTACAGAATGGATGCACATACCGTCCGTCCCCCCTACATTTGTTGTACATAGAACTAATATTCACCTTGCTTTAATTACCAGGTCAGTGTATTGATCTGTTATTTCACAGAGAGGGAAGGAGTGAGGGAGATGGTTGCAGCACATAGGATAATATACACTTTATTAGGCTCATGGTGGTGCTCCCATGAATTGTTCCCTGGTACATCTCCCTTGCAAAACACGCTGGGTAGTATTCAGCTAAGTTTTACTCAGAGTAGATCCTGTGAAACTGATAAACATGACTAAGTGAGGTCAATGAATTTTAATGGGTCTACTCTTGAGCAAATCTTACTTGAATACCACCCATTGAGCTTTAACAAATGATCTGCAGCTAGCTAAAATGGAACCTTGTACTTTTAATGAGAAAGGGAAACCGACTTGTAAAGAAGTTTAAACTGCTAGTGTGAAGCAGGGACCACGGCAAAGCAAAGGAAAGCTGTACCCAACCTCCACTTAAATTGCTAATCTGTCACAAATGTGAAAACTTTGTTATCACGTCATTTGCTTGCCAGAGGAAGGAGTCTGGCAGATGATATTGTGTCTGCTTTTCCGGAGCTTTGCTCCCATGAAATTCCCCTTTCATTTGACTTCTACCCTAAGTTCCAGTCAAAGTTGGAAGAGTTAAGCCTTTGTTTTTTACATATCAAATGGCCAACCCAACAAATCAGTTTGGGGGATAAACCTGTCAGATGCCCTGGTGTTCACCTTTTGGAATCACTGTGTACTCATACAAAGCAATCCTTTCTTATTTGGAAAACAAAACTGAGCTTCAACGAAGCATTATGTAATTGATTTTTAATAGCAGTTTCAATTTCATTTCAGTCCTCCAGAACCATTTGGAGAAAGCTTTGCGTGGGAAACAATCTGAGCAAACTTAGAACTTGTTAATGCGGGGCCTGGATGTAGTTGCTAAAAAAGACATGCTATGTAGGAAGAGCCTATAATTTTCAGTGCTATCTTTGGACTTGGAGGAATGCCCAGGATAGGGACAAATTGAATTGTTACCGCGAAAAAATTAAGAATCACCTTCCCCAGCAATAGTGATTGCATGGGAATAATTTTTTGATAGTTACATTCAAACACATTTTTTATTCCTGTATGTAGTAAAAAAAACAAAAACCCACATGACTCCATACCCTCCAACATTTCTCTGATGAACATAGGGGTGTCCTAAGGAAAAGCGGGATATTCCAGGATCAGATCAAAAACCGGGACGGCTTCTGTAAATCCGGGATTGCCCATGGTTAAATAGGGACACTTGGAGGGTCTGCCACATGCCCCAGCTGTGGTCACTCCTTTATCACTTGGGGCAGGCGCTGAGCAGAGATGGCTTTGCAGGGTACCAGCCATCACTGTCAAATACTACCGGAGAGCTCAGAGCAAGGCATACAGTTTAATAGGCAGAACCTTCATTGCCGTGGGCATTTGCTAACCCAGAAGTTATTCTCATCTGCAAGAATTCTGTGAACCAAATTGGTAACACTATTTATAAACCACGTCCCAGCATCAATGGAATCATAATGAATTGTTCCAGACATTAACTAATTTTGTTTGTAGTGCCGAGGACTAGGCTAAGTCTGGTTGTAGACACAAATTCCTCTGTGGGTAATAAGAAAAATCTATGCACAAGATAAGGGAGCTGGGAAAGAGAGAGAGAAAAATACTGTTCCACATAGTGGATGCCATTGCTATAGGCACTGGTGTGTTGCTTGCAGAGTGCAGGAAAATGAATAATATAACCGTGTGACTAATTATTAATGATTTTGAGCGGAGGATAACATACCATGTTGGGAGACAGAAAGCAGAATAGTTTTAATGTTGACAGCAAAGCATAGAACTTTAAAAAGACACAGAAGCTTGAGAACTCAAGCAGGCGGAAGTACAGCTACGTGGGAGGTGAGGAGGAAGAAGATGCAAAAAGAATATTGTAGAGAGAAGAAGCTGAATCCTGAAGTAGCATTAAAGTTTAAGGGTGTGGAGCATGGACCCGTGTTACGGTCCTGTAACTTCCTCATAATAAAACCAAACTGACGTATGCAGAAAACTACCTATGGGCTCATCCAGACGAACAGTTTATTCCTCATTCATCCTGATTTGTAAAAAAAGAAGGACTTTTTTGGGGGACAATATTTCTATGATATATTAGGAAACATTGAATTGGATTCTGTTTTGCAACTTGCCCTTTAAGCATTTGTGGTTGTCTTTTTTTTAAAGCTACCCTAAAAAGAGAGAGAGAGAATGAGATTGAGAGAGAGATCAATTATGCACTTGAATCCCTCCCACTAAGTAGTGATGGTCTGGGATAACAACACTTGAATCTAGAGATGCTACTTGTTATGTACTGAGTTGAATAGGATCCAAACTGCAGCAGTCTGATTGGTCCTAGAACAATAGGATCCAAATTGCAGCAGTCTGATTGGTCCTAGAACAATAGGATTCAGAATGCAGCAGTCTGATTGGTCCTAGAACAATGCAGCAGTATGATTGGTTGGCAGGAACCACCCAATCATGCTCCAGATATAAGTGAATCCACAACCTGATTGGCTTACAGTAGAATTCCAGAATTAGCCAGTCATGTGCAGCCCATTGTGTAAATAATGTATATAAAGCAGATACTTTGAGGGGACTTTCATTCATTCCTCCTCACCACTATGAGCTGAATAAAGAGCATGAAATCACTTTGCGACTCTGAGTATATTTCACTACTGAATCCTAGATAACTAAGATTGGGGAGAGGACCTCCTGAGGTTCGGTGAACGCACCCAGTCAGAGTCCAAAATTGACTCTGATTCCTGCATCGCAGGGGGTTGGACTAGATGACCCCCGAGGTCCCTTCCAACTATGATTCTATGATATAATTCACGGTCTGTTAAAAATAAGTCTGGGTATGCATGGCTAACACAAATTGCCCACCCAGGTCCATATCTTATGCAACAAACTAGGAGGACCAGAAGCTAATTTTTAAATAGAAAAAGGGAAATTATATGTGGATTTCTAGGGTTCTGCACCATTTCCCAGATTTTGCAGCTGAAGTAATATTCTATGCTCTGCCACAGACTCTCAACACACAGATTTTTCCAGATGCTCTTAATAACCGCAGGTTTTTCCAGATGTTCTTCATAAGGCCAGGTGCTGACATAATTAAGAAGAGAACAAATGTGGTTTCTGTGCCTGATGTCACTTACACTGCCATGTAGGAGTCTATACTATTAAGAACCTGGCTAGATCTTAGTGGTAAAATCATGGCAAATTGTTATGCATGAAGCACACACTTCTGGGATGAATCTGAGCATATATAACCTAGGGTTACTAATAACTAGAGTGATGGATGTGATTTGTTGGCATTTTAAATGCACCAAATTCCATTTTGAGAGGCAGGGAAGCGTGAAGATTGCTAACCTTGTCAGCCCTGCTTGATATACTTATTTTTCTCTTATTTAGAAAGCAAAATGCAGTATTTTCCCATCAACACAACCTCCTTTCTAGTCATGTCTATACCAAATGGTTGTTTCCCAGTGACCTTTCATCAAAGAAAACTATCCTGATTTTGAGGCATCTGATCAAGGCCTGTATTTTAAAAATGAGCTTAAAGATGTTTTTATGCCAGGCAGAAGACCAGCTGGCTTTGGCAGATGTTTATCCTCCTGGACAAAGGCCCCCCTGATTTATTTATAGCAGGAGCCAAAATTCTCAAAATTGCAAAAAAGGAATTACAGGCTGGGAGCAAAGGTTACTAGGTTACTGACCCTACAGAATACAATCAAGCTGCAAAAGCACTAATTAAGAGTTGGTAAATAGTAGGATTCATTGTTTAACAAAATATAATACCATGTGTCTCCCATTAGAGACTTGAGCCACAGGTTAAAGGGCAAGAGCTAATGGGAAAAGCAGCTGGCCAGGAAAGGGGGGTGTAAACTGAAGACGTTTTACTCTGAAAAGGCCTTTGCTTCTAAAAATCTATATATGTTATGTATGAAATATATTGGCTTAAATGTAATTATGCAAAGGATTTAGAAAGTAAGAAATGTTAGATTCTTATGTTAGATTCTTATTTCATTGATGGTGTGTGAGAATGTGAACCCAAGATCTCTGATCTCTGTTTAAGATAAAAATTTAAAACCATTAACCATCTGTTTTGGAGGGCAATAGGGCAAGAAGGGCAAGAGGTGATCTGGTAATTAAGGTGCCTTGTTGAGGCAAATGTAAGATATATGGCTACTTGTTTGCCATTTATAGATAGAAGGAAATATAGCTCTTTGTCTCCCATAAAAGGTAATAGGAAATGGGTGTATCTTTTATGATTGGTTCTAGTAAACAGCCAATAGGAATTTCAACCAGGCTGATTGGACAGAGGCAGCCAAAGGAGGAGCAAGGGGGCTGGGCTGAGGAAATATAAGTGCTGGCCATCAGGGCTGGAGTGGGCAGAGCTTTGGTAACCATATACCACTGTGTCTCTCATTTATTTGTCTGACAAATAAATTATTATTTTAATTTCTCTATTGCTGCGTTGAATGTTTCATTCCAGCTAAGCGTTAACCACAAGCAGGGTGCTACAATTTGAAACAGTTCACTCCCTGTACCAAATGGAAGCCATTGTGGTACCCTCCAAATATTCTGGATTTCAGGGCCCAGCTCTGCTACTAGGCAGAGTGAGAAACGGCCTCAGACGGCAGATGCTTGAGGGTGACAGTGGCCATCTTGGGGCTGCCATCTTGGCAGCAAAATGTGTTGGGCCAGTAGACTCCAGATAACATCACCCCTGACAATTGGCCGTCCTGACAGGAACTGACAGGAATTGTAATCCATATCTGGAGAGCATCATGTCTGTTCCCCCAACAACTGGCATAAATTAGGAAGCCTTTGCTTCCTGGACTCACTAAACTGCCCAACATTTGGAATACGTTGAATCTGAACTAACCTCATTAGGATGGAAATGGAAAAACTCAAAATAAACTTTCATTCCCTGATTGCCTTTTCACAAGCCCTGCCTCTTATGGTCTTATGTGGCAGTGTGTGTCATGTCCACATGATACCTTTCAAGTGCATGCAAATCTCATTCTTTCCCCTCAAAGAATTCTGGGCACTGTAGTTCACCCTTCACAGCATTACAGTTCCCAAAAACCTTTAGTGCCCAGAAGTCAAGGGTAGCTTTTCCTTTCTAAGACTTTGAACTTTAAATTGAGCTTTGGAAATAAATTTTGGCTCACAGGACTCTGTGAGTTTCACCAAGGCTCAAAACCTCAAACAAATGAAGGCAAGGCATGAAGATATTTTAAAGATCCCTATTAATAAAATAACTACAAACATTTCTAAATAGTCCAGGAAGGTAAAAAGGTAAAGGTAAAGGACCCCTGACAGTTAAGTCCAGTCATGAACGACTCTGGGGTCATGTCATCTCATCTCATCTCATCTCATCTCGCTTTACTGGCTGAGGGAGCCGGCATTTGTCCGCAGACAGTTTTTCTGGGTCATGTGGCCAGCATGACTAAGCCGCTTCAGGCAAACCAAAGCAGCGCACGGAAAGGCCGTTTACCTTCCCGCCAGAGCGGTACCTATTTATCTACTTGCACTTTGACGTGCTTTTGAACTGCTAGGTTGGCAGGAGCAGGGACCGAGCAACGGGAGCTCACCCCGTCGCGGGGATTCGAACCACCAACCTTCTGATCGGCAAGGCCTAGGCTCAGTGGTTTAGACCACAGCGCTGCCCGTGTCCTTCGTCCAGGAAGGTAGTACAGTCCAATAACAGGTACATTATTTTCAAAGAACTCTGTGTTTTTTGGGAAAGTATGTTTCCCTGCCCCCAAAGGATCTCCAAGAAATCAGCATATTTGGGGTGAGAACAGTGCAAAATACCAACCAGCCCTACTTTTATAATGGCAAGACATTTGCTGCGCCTATTGAAGAGAGTTTCAAATGCGCATGAAGCCTGACACATCTCCTTTAATCTTTTCTTCTGAAGTCTGTTTCGAAAGATTTGTTTCTCGGAATTGTTTATGAGAAGGCAAAGCCCTCCTAAGCACACCAGCCCTGAAATCTTTTCATCAGTTAGTTGTGTTCTCCTGTGCACCAAACTATCCATTGATCTGAGTTCTTTATGCACTGACAAGGCCATAGCAGGATCTATAACAATACTGCCATTTCATTTCACGCAGAGCTTCAGAATTCCCTTGGCACAATTATTCTCTTTAAGAGCTCTATGAAGGTGTCATTCCTGCATTACGGTTATGTTGCTGAAGGGACTGGAATAGGAGATGCTAACTCTCCAAGACCCCGCTCAGGGTCACTTCCACACCACACATTTAGCACACATTGAAAGCACATGGTTTTCCCTGTAGAATCCTGGGAACTTTAAAACTATGATCTCCAGCACCCTCAGCAAACTATAACTCCCAGGATTCTGTGCAAAAACCCCTGTGTTTTAATTGTCTATTAAATGTGCTTAAAACGTATGGTGTAGATATGCCCCCAGTGACTTGATGGCTAAGCTTGGATGATGATGATGATTATTAAAGTCTACATACCACCCTTCATCATAAGATTCCAGGGCAGTTCACAGAACAAAATACAAGAGACAAGATAAAGACACAAGGAAATAATTAAGACACATTTAAAAGGCTGTAGAATATTAATCAGCCAAAGGCCTGGCTGAAGATGAATGTTCCTGGCACCTAAAAATATATAATGACGGCACCAGGCGAACTGACCTGGGGAGAGCATTCCACCAACGGGGAGCCACTACTGAGAAGGCCCCGTACTTGTGTTGTCCCCCCTCCAGACCTCACATGGAGGCAGCATATGAAGAAGGGCCTCAGATGATGGATGCAGAATCCATGGGGAGAGGTGGTCCTTGGGGACTGGGTCACAATTCTCTAAAGACCATCTTTTTGCCCTCGAGGGCTCTGTGTGGTGGGAATGCTGGGCAGTGCGTTAAGGGTTGACATGCTGGCTAGGCTTCCCCCATCTCTCTCACCTACAAAGAACCCCCCCCATCTCAGTTTCAGACACACAGAGACACACACCCTTCTCCTCGTCTCTCTCACTCATACAGTCATGGCCCTGAACCAGAGAGCTTCAGATGCAGAGTCCTCCTGGAATGGTAGCTCTGAGTAGAAGGAGATGGGTCCACTCCCTGGTCCTCCTGGAACAGGAGCTCTGAGAAAAAGGAGTCTTTCCTATGGGAAGCCACAGCCCAAGTCTTGTATCATGAACTCCAAGGAGAGAAGCACTGCCACAGTACTCCCATCATTCAACACAGGCTTGTTAGAGAATTAGGAATGTCTTGGAAAGATTCCCAAGTATTGTATGAAACCCTGCTATCTAGAAGAAGCCAACAGGTTGGGAAGGCACTGGTTCTTTAACTGGTCAGGTGCAGCCCTCAGGGGCCGGGGGAGACTTCCATCTTTGCTACATAATCCAGGCTTCACAGGCTGTGAAGATGACTTTCCTGCCTCAGTGGCAAGGCTGCTAGCTATAGGTTAAGCAACAAGGTGTTGTTGTTTTTTTTGTAATGCCTATCATAATTATCACAGGTATGCTGATTTCAGATATCGCTGCACAGTTATTTGACCGTGTTCCCAGATAGTGCAAGAGGAACATGCTTAATGCCGTGGAATTTCCTACTGGTGTTAACAAGGGTTTGTGATTTCGGGCTAACTACCCTGAATCAGCCACTTTTGATGTCTGCGGTAATATAAAGCGGTATTTAGCCAACGGGGAAGACTCTTAGGCGATTTCTGCCTCATAGATAGAACGTTCCGATCCTTCAAACATCTTTGTGAAATTTCAAAGAAGGAAAGAAAAGCTCAGACTTGTTTGGAAAGTCCTGCTTGTGAATGGGAGACCCAGTTCTGTTGAAAATAAAGAAAGAGATAGATGAGCTGCTCCTACCACAAAGGTGATAACCTATTTAAAAAACATTTAATAGGAGTGTGCCATAAACATCAAGGAATGATGTTTTACCACAACGGCATGCAAGAGAAAGCCTCATCTCCAGTCAAAGCAACTGAAAGCTTAAACAGGATAAATCTGTACGTTCTCCTTTTCATTACAGCGTACTTATTAAATTGGGCCTTTTCTGCCTAGTGGTAAGTATGTATAATACATCAGTTTTCTGCAACAGTGGCTAGAAATTTTCTGCCCTTGTAATCGGCTGCCAGTGGTGCAGCCACTGGCTCTGGATAATGGTTTCAGCATCTGCATCAGTGAGCACATTTCACAATCACTTCCAACTATCCTACCAGACATACACTCGTTCATTCTGAGGAAATATTGTATCTGTTTGGACCATGCATTGAATTCACTTGCAGAACTCCCTTTTTTTAGAAATAGAATATCAAAATGCATCTGATGTCTGCCAGATTCAGTATTTCTCCTTGTTGTTGTTGATAATGGTGGCAAAAGTCCTCACGAAAAATAGAGGTTTTTTTAAAAAAAAGATATTTCAAACGCAACCTTTTTTAAAAAAATTTAAGCTGTAGAAAAACTGCTTTCAAGTGGAACACTTGTGTTGTGTGACAAGCTGCAGCCTCAAGCTGATTTAGCACTGAGCTTTCAGTCTCTGAATTAAAAATAAAAAATCATTCCGCAGTGAAAATGGCAATTAAGTCTCATCATAAATGTGTCAGGATGTTAGCAAGACAGAGAAATCTAATGCTAAATTCTGCATTCATTGAACAGTGCAATTCTGCATGTGACTACTCAGAAGTAAGGCCCTTTGAGTTCAGTGGGGCTTAGTCCACAGTAAGTGGGTATAACATGTTGCTCTCCAAATGTAGGTGGACTACAACTCCCATCATCCCATGGGACAGAGTCCAACCACATCTGTTTAAGTGGTGAATTGTAAGTGGCCTGAACTAGAATCTGCACTAAGGGCACTTCCAGACTGTCACTATTTTCAATCACATACTGGCAGATTCAAGTTGCAGAAGTTGACTAGGACATATCGAGCAACAAACCTGCTTCCCCAAAACATCAGACTTTTGTGATGGGGAAGTGTGGGACCACACTTGCTTTGACATCTAACCTCCCTGAAAACAAATGCCCAATAAATAGACCATCTGGAATCACCCTAACACTGCCAGACAGGCAATATTCCATTGCTCTGACCAGATTAAAACCATGTTCAATTACATTTTAAATGTCACCTGTTCATTTCATAGATTAATACCCTTCAATATAAATATATCCAAGGCAGATAACTGAAAACCCCAAATACCGTTGATAACATTAAACAAGAATAAAAATATGGAATGACCCAATCAGAGTGAAAGCAGCATTAATATGGCACAATCCTAACCATCTCTACTTGGAAGCAAACCAACGAATATCAGCTGGGGCTTACTCCCAGGGAAGCCACCATTGAGGTGCCACCACTGAGAAGATACCATCTCTAATGTCCCTCTGCCTCACTTCTGAAGGTACCTGGGGGAGGGCCTCTGATGAAGATCTGAACAGGCAGGTTCATGTGAGTGGAGGTCATCCTTCAGATCTCCCCAACACCACCCTAGGGGTATTCAAGGCCACAATTGCATACAGTACAAGTATGTGAATACATTATTTTGAGTGTGCTCACATATTATGGAAACTGCCCCAAAGCAAACAACATTGCTTGCTTGGGGTGGGGAACCTCATTCATGTTGTATTCTACATTGTTGTAACCTGCCCTGGCATCTCGTGGTGAATGGTGGGTGGAAAATCTAACAACAACAGCACATTTTGCAAAATGTGCACAGCTTGTTCCTCGAACGTGGATCAATTATATGGATGGATGCAGACATGTATGGGCTCTTGTTACTAATCAAGACCACGTGTTAGGGAATGTGTGTGATCACTGCACACCTTATAATTATTATTGACTTCCAGATCATTATGCTAGCTATCAGCTTTGCTTAAAAAAAATCCCTTTATTAATTCTATTGCTATAACCCTTTAAATTTTCTCCTGCTACCATAATATTAGAGGAAACTATAGTCTGAGCAGATGGAGAAGAGGCAAACTCACAAAGTGGGTGGGTTGTCAACAAACTGCAACTTCATTAAGCATATATTAATATAAGCAAAGCAGTCCAATTGCCATATGTCTCTTGAGGCTCAAGCCCAGTTTCCAGAAAAATAAATAAAATGTGAGTGAATCTAGACACTGATCTGTCTGTGCTGCTTTTGAGCATTCCCCTAGATATGCAGCTTCTGCCCTTTCTAGGTGTGCAAGTCACCACCAGCACAGAGATCTTGAGAGGACTGTTGGATTTTAGAAGTGATGTATCCTGCCTATTAGCCTTCTCTATGTCTCAGTCCTTGCCTGTTGCCCAAAGGAATGCTGGCATCAGGATGCTGTCAGTGGCCCCTGGCTGGTTGCCCAGGAAAGTATAAAAACAAGGAAAAGTCTCTTACAGTCCTTTTTTATTTCAAACTTTACAGAGAGAGGCTGTAGAACCCAGCCTCTTGGATAATGTTGTTGTCCTGAGTGAATCTCCACCCGCCCTGTCTCTCCCATTCCCTCATTCGTCATCAGCATCATCTCCTCTATGGATGCTGCTACATGCCTTCTGTCTTTGAGCTCTTTGCTCTCCTACTTTTAAGGCTTGCCAGGTTCTGGGAGATGGAGGGTCTGGAATGCTTTCTAGTGACAACGTGTCAGCCAGCTGCTGTTCCGGCTCTGCCTGCTTCTCCTCTTCCATTATTTCCCAACTTTCCCCCTCATCTGCCTCTGAGCCGTGACCTCCTGCAAACCCCTGTTGTAAATCTATACTGTCTTCCTCTTCCTCCTCCCTGGGTCAGGATGGGGAGGTGGTCTCCACCATTCCCCCTCCTCTGCATAGCCCCTGACAGCTGGTTGCACCACACAAGCCATTAGCTTCATTGGCTGCACCCAAAAAGCTCATACAGTCGAGAGCACTCCACCAGTCCCGTTGTCTAACCATCTGAGACATATCCTCACAGAGATGGTTTTAGAGTAGTGTGACTGCTACACTGCCATGCTGCAAGGGGCTTCACAACAATGCTGTAGAGCAGAGTGCAAGAGGTCGGGGTGCCAAATGTTAGCGTCACACAGGGCAGCACTGAAATTGGAGAGCCCAAAGTCCACCACTGATCCTCAAAGGTAGCAATCAAAGGGGTGATGCAGACAGAGTGCGGCATGGCTCACCTGGCTTCCCAACGCAGAGCATCGCTGCCAATTACCAAGAGGGAGAGGGGAAGGTGTGAGGCACTGGGGCACAGTGGAAGGAACATTAAAACCATACTCCATGTCAAGTTGTGGGTGAACATATCAGATGACACAGAGATTCTTCAAACAGCTCTTGTTTATTCACAGGCCCAGAACAGAACTGAACTGAAGGGTTCAGCCAGCCTGCTTATATAGAGCTCCACTACAGCGCAACAGTAACAACTTTCTGTAACTATCCAATCACTGAACGTCACTTTCAATTCCTTATTTGCATATGTGGACCTGAGTGAAAACTATCTACAGTATCCCCTTGCTGGCCCAGGATGAGAACTTTAGTACATAACACTCCACCTCCACACCCACACCACCCTGAGCTCCCTGTGCCCCCCTCTCCTCCTTGGTAATTGGCAGCAACACTGCATTCAGCCATTTCCCACACATCTGTTAAGATCTGATTCAGCAGGTAAGATGGGATTTCCACAAGGCGGATCTGTGGAACAAGATGAGAAGGTCTTGGACTTGTGGGAATTAATTGGTATGCAATACAGTCAAAATACAGGTCAAGTGAAAGTGGGGATGAGCCTCAACAGTCATGCATCACCCCCCAAAAAAAGAATCTTAGGAACTCTGGCTTGTTAAGAGTGCTGACCTCAGAGAGTTACAGTTCCTAGGATTCTCCATGTTAAAGTGGAATAAGAGTGCTTTAAATGTATGGAGTGTGTGTGTGTGTGTGTGTGTGTGTGTGACTTAACTTCAGTGCTGGAAATTGGACAGTGATCTTCGCTCCACCTGAGGACAGCAGGACAGCTTGCAGGATGGGCAAGGTGGGCATACGGATCATAGACATCTCTGCCTTCCAGCTCCTCACTGCCACTCCCCATTCCCTGGCATGGCATCTGCTGCCTGAGGCAGTTGCCTCATCCTGCCGAACGGTAGAGCCAGCCCTGCTATAAAGAACACCTTTGGGAGAGAAAAGGCTGGCTTTCACCAGTGGAAAGCTACAGCTCTGAACAGAGACGTGTGAAGCTGTCACAACGGGACGTCTGTTCTAGCAAGCCGTCAGCAAAATCCGGTTGTGGAAAGAGTCGAAGTCAAAAGGACATGTCGGGCACTTGTTTGCCTGAAGGGGCAAGTCACCAGTTCCCACCCAGAGGAAGACAGCCTGGAGAGGACCAGCTTGCTTGATTCATCTTCCCAAGGGGGAGCAACCTCAGGGAAGCCATCTGCTGATGGATAGGTGCCTGCTGGCTGGCTGCAAGTTGTCTATCATCAGGCACCCTCTAAAGTCTGACCATTTGGAGAAAGGACTGGACAGGAACAATGGCATTTGCCCCTCATGCCAAGTATTGCCCTTATCCTTCAAAGGCACAGTTTTATCGGAAGCACAGGAGTTCCATGCACTTTTGTAATACTCTATTAAAGAACAGATACGGCAGCAGTATTTTAAAACGGCATGATGGATAGAGCAGCTAGCCACGTGTATGTGCGCATGGCTAGGCGACAGGTGAAAGTAACCTTTTAATTACTCTGCCAGGCTTCCGTGCAGCGTAGCCGTTTATTTTAACTAATGCCATCCTCTTGAAATGTCAGAGTTGTCGAACAGGCGTGCCAGGCCTCCTTTGCCAAGCCCTACACAGCTGCCAAGTTTATGAAATGCTCCTTCAGGAGATGCAGAGACCAGTTAGCCTAAGATTTTGTGTTAAGAGCTGTGGGATTTTATCATTGGCTGCTTGCCTGCCTTAAAGAAATCAACCGTTTATTGCATGCTTGCGGGTTTCCATTTTTTTTTTTTTAAAGTGAGAAGCTGTGAAGCACGGAGATGGAAAGCTCTGAGGAAGGCGTAAGGGTCTCAGCGCAGAGCGGGGAGATGATTGGACCGAGGCCCATTGCTGGAAGCCGCCATCCTTGCTGTGTGGATGCTTGCATCCCTTCCTCCCTTTCTTCCTGTGGCACAGGCATATTTCGTGAACAGACCTACATGTTGCTTGGGGAGCAGGGCTCTTCCTGGCCCTTTTGTCACCGAAGACAAACTTTGCACAAACCGCATATAGTCAGTCGTATGAGTGTGTGGTAGGTCGCCTGGGAAGCGGTGAATTCTGCCCCCTTGTTTGCATGCATTGCTACGTCTTTTGTTATTACTATTACGTTCGTATCTCACTTTTCTTCCAAGGAGCTCAGGGTGAAGCTTCCAAGGATCTCACAACAATCCTGCATTAGGCTTGGAGGTAGTAAATGACCCAAGAGCATCCATTGAGCTTTATGGCTGAGTGGGGATTTGAACGCTGGTCTCCCAGTACAACACTCTAACAGCTACACCACACTGGCTCTCAGCCAAGTCTTCCACATCTGTTGTTTCCCCCCGGGTGCATTTCAAAAAACTTCCTCTTTCCATAAGCCTTATGATGTGGAGATTTTTATCCTATGTACCTGTTTTAGATCTGATTTTTTTAAAAAAAATAAAGATATATAAGTTTGCATTGTGGATGATGGTGTGTGCGTATTTTCATAGGAAGTGATTAGTAAACGAAATAAAAATATAAAATTTACACCACAGCCGATCAGTTCTATGCAATCTTGTATAATAACTGTAGTTAATTTAATTCCGTAATGCATTTTTACAGAATGATTCTATGCATCAGATAACCATCCAGGATTTTGGAGAAATGCAGTACAGCAGTGCTCATGCCACCACATTCCTCAATGCAAATCCCATTTTACTTCTTAACCAGGGTGTGTCCTTTAGCCTTTAGTGGCTTATAGCTATTATAATTCGAGGCTAGCACATGTTTTAAACCTGCCTCTATTATATATTTGCCTCATGACCCCCTCTCAGTCTCTGGCCTGATATGGACTTGTGTGGTCCATGCACACTGTTCGGCGCATTCTGATAACAGAGGACTTTAGGCTCTGAGTTTAAGATAACTAAACGCCTAACCATCTCTCCCCCCCCCCAAATCCAAAGCATATCAAATGGATTATTCTCTAGCACTTGTTTAAATTTTAATTGCCTTTTCAAGTAACAAACAAGCTTTGAGCAAAGACTTGCAGATGTTGAAAACTAGGTCATCTTGTTTATACACAGTGTGTGTTTCATACTGTACAACTGATGGTTTGCAATAAACGAATTAGGAAGATTTTTCTAATGTTTAACAAGTGGGGGGGGGGGACTTTGCAGACCTTTGCTGCACACCAGCAGGTCACCTGTCGTCGGGTTTTTTATGGGTTGTGTAAGCAAACTGTCCACATTTCTTTTGCTGCATATGTTCTTGGATTTATGTTAACTAGCTAGCGAGTGGTTGTAACTGCTTTGTGATATCTGAGTGTGAGAGTCTCAGGATTAAAAAGTCAGACCTTTCAGGCAGTATAATTTAAGGTGCTATCCATTGCTATCTGTAGAATGTAAGTCTATTAATTGGGCTGTGCTTCCCCCACCCCCTAGCATCATGACCATTAACCCAACTAGTTAGTTTGCTAACCATTCCAGTATCTTAAAAAAAAGGGTAAAGGACCCCTGACAGTTAAGTCCAGTCAAGAACGACTCTGGGGTTGTGGCACTCATCTCGCTTTACTGGCCGAGGGAGCCGGCGTTTGTCCGCAGACAGTTTTTCCGGGTCATGTGGCCAGCATGACTAAGCCGCTTCTGGTGAAACCAGAGCAGCACACAGAAACGCCGTTTACCTTCCCACCGGAGTGGTACCTGTTTATCTACTTGCACTTTGATGTGCTTTCGAACTGCTAGGTGGGCAGGAGCAGGGACCGAGCAACAGGAGCTCACCCTGTCGTGGGGATTCAAACCGCCAACCTTCCGATCAGCAAGCCCAAGGCTCAGTGGTTTACACCACAGTCCCAATACACCCATGTCCCTTTTCCAGTATCTAGAGAGAGGTAAAATGCAGCAAAACCAACTAATCAGTTGTTAAATGGGCTATTTACCGTCTTGTGCTGGTTTCATATTTATGAGATATTTTAAGCGTTTTAAATGTATTGCCTTTATGCTGTTTATCCAATTGTAAATCACTTTGAGAGGCAGCCTGAAAGGCAGTTCAGAAGTCTATTAAACAAATAAGCAAAATGTGACATTTGTTGCTGCAAACGTTAGGAAAATTATGCATGCACAGATGGGATTTTAAAGCAAAGAAACCATGTTCTTAACTCTGTGCTTCTCGTGGAAACTAACAAAATGGTTTTATTTTATGCTTTTCTTGCAAAATCTCTTGAAAGGATTTATTTCATGGGGAAAAGCACACTTGGGGAATACTTTGATTTCAACTTCGTGTCATTTTTAGAACAGTTCACCTGTTGGGCTGTGCCTCTGGTGGCCTTTATGTCAGCCTTCACCATGCTGGTGTCTTCCAGATATTTTGGACTACAACTCAAATCAGCACCAGCTAGCACTGACTAGGGTTGATGGGAGTTGTAGTTCTAGGCATCCGCAGAGCACAAGTTTGGTGAAAGTGTCCTTATGTAATTGAGCTGCCCATCGATGTGGCTTGTCCCAATCTGATGAGGTCTATATAATTTATTGCCAACATGGGACCAGAAGAGAAGGGGAGAGAAGGTTAGCAATGAATAGGTAACCCCTTTTACCACTTTGGTTGCAGGTCTCTCCACTTACACAGCTGCAACTGAAGTGACTAGTATCAGGCTGAATGAGAAACTCCGTCAATTCTTCACTGAAATAGCTGTGACTAATGAGCAACGGCTGAATAAAACTTGCAAAATGAAATCCAAAGTAGATTGTTTAGGACTGCTTTGGCACAGACAAATCCTAGATGCATCTACCTGTTTGCCATAGCAACTGTATCTTGGGGAAATTGTGGCTCTATCTTTTTGTGAGTCACTCCAGACAGTTCCAGATTCTTTCTGCTGAATCTTTTCCTCCTAGTGGCATGGAAACAGCAGAAAGAGCTACCAAAAAATTCCAGCTAAAAATAGGCAGGAAAGTTACACAGTCTGATTAGAAAGGTGCTTGTGAGAAACTCAGCCAGGCAAAGAGCCAGGACATTGCTCTTTCCAATATTTATATTCCAATATAATTGATTCCATCCCATGAAGTTCTCCTAAGTTCTTCCTAAGAGCATGATTTGGTGGCTCTCATGTTAGCACTCACTTAGGGTTCTTTCAGACAAGCTGCTTATTCAACATTCATCCTGATTCACTCGCACATACCTTATGCGGTGGGTTGACCATATCTGGTCTTTATCGAGCATTTGTTCTTATTTGTTTGTGGAATGGTTATATGACCATGAACTGCTAACCTAGCAGTTCGAAAGCACACCAGCACAAGTAGATAAACAGACACCGCTGTGGCAGGAAGGTAAAAGGTGTTTTTGTGTGCTCTGGCACTTGCCACAGTCCTCCATGTGCCAGAAGTGGTTTAGTCATGCTGGCCACGGGACCCAAAAAAGGTGACCCAAAACACCGGCTCCCTCAGCCTGAAAAGTGAGATGAGCGCCACAACCTCATAGTCACCTTAGACTGGACTTAACCACCCAGGGATCCATTACCTTTCTACCTATATGACAATGAGCATCCATCACGATTGGCTTGTAGGCTGTTCACATTTCTTCTCCATTGCTTTCCAAACCACGGAAATATTTTCTTTTTTAAGTGAATCTGTTGAGCTAGGGTGACAGAGCAATTTAATCCATTTTAAATGTGCAAAGTTGGAGTTTGGGCATGTGCTTGAATGTCTTCCTCACCCTTTCCAATCAATAAAATATATTTTACATGAGTATGATGGTGCAGAAGATAGCATATGCCTGGGAAAGTAAAGAGGGCTGCAAGATAGCCCACTGGCACAGCAGCCATATCAGGGACGCAATACTTGATGCTCTGCAGGAGAGATTAGTTGTATTTTGGCCACTCTTGCCTGTCCAGAATTTGTACGTGTGCTTGTGCTGAGCCAAATATGAATTGTTCCATAAGCTTTGCCAGCTCCATCTTGGTAGTCAAGATAAGCCCAAAATAAGAGGGAGTGGCAAGGAAGTGACGGTAGACGGTAGGGATTTCAGGGGGCAATGCCATTCTAGGTAAAGGTAAAGGGACCCCTGACCATTAGGTCCAGTTGTGACCGACTCTGGGGTTGCGGTGCTCATCTCGCTTTATTGGCCGAGGGAGCCGGCATACAGCTTCCGGATCATGTGGCCAGCATGACTAAGCCGCTTCTGGCGAACCAGAGCAGCGCACGGAAACACCGTTTACCTTCCCGCTGGAGTGGTACCTATTTATCTACTTGCACTTTGACGTGCTTTCGAACTGCTAGGTTGGCAGGAGCTGGGACCGAGCAGTGGGAGCTCACCCCGTCACGGGGATTCGAATGGCTGACCTTCTGATCGGCAAGTCCTAGGCTCTGTGGTATAACCCACAGCGCCACCCGCGTCCCTAATGCCATTCTAACCTATGCCTAAACCCATGCCTAAATTCAGAAGATGGGTTAGCATATATACAAGTAAAGGGTTTGAAACTTTAAGGCAGGCGAATTAGTATTTTACATCCACCCTCCTCCCCAATTTCAATCTCCACCCCAACACCAGCATTTAGTGTTCATAGAACCATAGAGATGTAGAGTTGAAAGGGACCATGATTTCATTTAGCTCAACTGCCTGCAATGCAGGATTCTTTTGCTTGAACCCAGAGCCCTGAGATTAAGAGTCTCATGCTCTACTGACTGAGCTAGTCCTTGAAGGCACCATTGCGATAATGATTATAGAAATAAGGTCACACCTAGAACACCAGGGTCCCGTTCAGCCTCTAATTCTAAAGTAACCCACTCTGTCTCCTTGATATCTTTGTCTCGTCTTCTCAGCTGGGCCCATTTAGAAATATGGTTGGGTGGGAATCTTTGGAGCTGATCCTACAAAGACCCTGTGGTTAGCTGTTCATGCAGAGTCTTCTGCCACACTAAGTATCTGGAGCAATATTTCTGCCTCATGGCTTAGTAAGTTTTCATCAGTTAACGCCCTCCAAATATTGACAGGATCGCTTTGGACAGTGTACATCAGGAATGGGAGTAGATGGTGCTGATGAAATCCCTCCCTCTCTTGTCAACAGAAAGAACATGTCAATCCATCCAGCACCACACATGTCCACTTTGGATGGGTTTACTAGGAGTTGTATAAAGCTGATGTTGCAGAAGCAGTGTAGTCCATAGAACAACAAAAGACTGTGCAGGAAAGGTGGGTGAAGCCTTGTATTATAGCAGCGTGCTGCTTTGCTTAGATTCTTTTATATCAGCAGATACCCACAAGGTGGCAGGATTTAGTTGTACATACAGTAATCACCAGTGACTTACGAATGCAGTTGTGGGACTGCCGGAAGCTGGGGTGCCCACTTGGAGATACAGGCGGTCCCACATTTAGTTATTTAGCTCAGCTACTGAGGGCCCAACTAACTGTGAGGTTAATTGTGGGGATGCAATTAATCAGCAGCTCACATTTTTGTTGCTGTTAATAGCAGCGGAAGGGAAGCTTGAGCAGCCTCTGAACTGGGAAAAGCAGGGAAGAGAATGTTGGAAGAATAAGGGCAGAAAAAAAAGGAAGAACTCCCTCCCCCCCCAATACAGAGTTAAACTGTGGAATTAATTCCTACAAGAGGCAGGGATGGCCAC
The DNA here is from genome assembly GCF_964270895.1 of Podarcis filfolensis. NCBI lineage: Eukaryota > Metazoa > Chordata > Lepidosauria > Squamata > Lacertidae > Podarcis > Podarcis filfolensis. The sequence continues at coordinate 28,657,750 of NC_139604.1, read as the reverse complement.
CACCTTGGATGGCTTTATAAGAGGATGAAACAATTTCAGGGCTGCTATGTTCTCCCTTCACTGTGCAGATGACCTACAAGGGTCATAGAAACCAAACCACACCCACAAGGCACCATGTGTTATTGCTGAGGACAAACTTTTCACAGATTCAGCATGCTTCCAGGCTGGAGGTATTTGTGGGAGGGATTCAAGGGCATGCTGAAAGTTTAGCCTTGCAGATTTAAAATGGATTAAAGCGCTCTGATACCCTAGTGCAACAAATCCACTCAATAAAATAACATAATGCAACCAGCAGTCTTTTTGCTGTTTGGAACAGGATGGGGAAATTCATAGAAAGGGGGGGACGGCGAATGATTAGCAGGAAGATGTGTAAACACAAGCAAATCAGGATAAATACTCGCTGCCATATAACCCATCCTGCAAACAAATGACAACAAATGCTCAGTAAAGATAGGAAGAAGCCTAATCATCACATAAGCTTTGTGCAGGCCAACCAGCATTCTACAAACAGGTCATCTGGAGGAAGCCAAGCTGGAAGGAACTGACATACAAATAACAGATACCTATGTAATGGAAGCTAAAGAGAAGCATCATCGAAGGGGTTGTGCAATGCTGAAATACCCCTAGGGTTTTCTGTTCTCTCTTTTCTGCTGAATTTTCAAGAAGAGTGCAGCAGTTTTCATGGCTATTTCTCATACCTTCCATTATACCCTGGAGAGGAGCATGTTTCCTTTAAATCTCCACCAGTTCTTGTCACAGTGAAAGAAGCCTGTCTGTGGCATCCACTTGTCTGTATCCCCGCCTGCTTTTAAAATGAACATGCCACAAAAGGAATTCATGCAAATGTACTCTGCTGTTCCATTTATTGGCTTTTTCAGATTTGCCTCTGAAATTCCTCCCCGTTCTTCTTCTTCTTCTTCTTCTTCTTCTTCTTCTTCTTCTTCTTCTTCTTCTTCTTCTTCTTCCTCCTCCCCACCCCCATTGCTTATCCTTTTCCAATTCTCTCCGTTTAATATTTCTTCCCCCTTCAGGTCACATGTTGGATGCAAAATGTATCAGGATCAAAAAGCATGCTCCGAGGAACAGCAAAACAAAGGCATTCTATTCCAGTTTGCCGCCTCCATTGCAGGGACATGCAGGTGGTGATGCCTCGTCACCATGACGACATGCATCCCACAGGGAGGGCTCTCCTAGGATCATACAGAGATCCTGAGGCTGGGATTGGGGGAGAGGGGAGAGCGAGCGAGCGAGCGGTTGTGTACAGAAACCGGAGAGATTGCAGCCTGGGGGTAAGGTTTCAATTCCTCCTTCCCCCTCTTTTATTGAAGCACCTTCTTCGCACAAGAATAGAAGAAAGAAGACAAGCTGCAGTTCATTAGTCTGGATTCAGGTATTGCTTCTGATAGTATATATACCAGCAGTTATAATGGCTCCAACCAGAACAAATGGTCTCTTGGAATTCTCAATGCTAATTGTAGACAGAGTACAGTGGTACCTCGGGTTACAGACGCTTCAGGTTACAGACTCCGCTAACCCAGAAATAGTATAGGGTTTAGAACTTTGCTTCAGGATGAGAACAGAAATCGCGCGGCGGCAGCGGGAGGCCCCATGAACTAAAGTGGTACCTCAGGTTAAGACCAGTTTCAGGTTAAGAACAGACCTCCAGAACGAATTAAGTTCTTAACCCGAGGTATCACTGTAGTTGGAAAGGAAACTTGGGGTCAAGATGAATTCCTCAACATTTCCTTCGGAGGGTCAGTCTTGCCATTATCAGTGGCAATCCATAGGAACATAGGAAGCTGCCTTATACTGACTCCGGCCATTAGTCTGTCTAGCTCAGGGTGGTCTGCACCAGCAATGGGGAAACTTTGCCCTCCAGGTGCTGTTGGACTCCAACTCCCATCAGCCTCAGTTATTGGCCAGACTGGCTGGGGATGGTGGGAGACTAAGGAGGAGGAAACTGACAGGCACTATGTAAAGCAAGCAGGCTGGTGGCGGACAGAGGTTTGGTGGGGCAGTTCCACATTTGCAGCCAGTAGTCCAACCTCTCCTGCTGTTCATCAACCACTTACTACAGTTTTTAGTGCATTTTCCTAGCTGCAAAAGGTTTCGTTTTTTTTAAAAAAAGTGGATTTGTTGAGGCAGACCCCTTAATATGCTTTAACTGCACTGGATGCCAATTCCAGTATGATCTTGAATCCCTCCTGCAAATTTCTGACAGTCTCGAGGTGACCCATCATTTGTCAATCAGGTTCAAGAATGAAACCTTTATTCTGTTGCTGCTTGTTTCCATGGAGTTCCTTTCTGATTCTACCCAAGCAGACAGAGACATGTTCTGATTCCTGAGAGCTGACAGCCACTATGTACAGAGATGCACCCCAGAAAAAAAGTCATCAAGCAGAAAGCTTTGGGTGGCTGTGTTAGGTTCTCAGTGCCATCTTTAGAATTTCTTTATGGAATAAAAGCTTCACATGCAGCCCTTGGCATCATATCCTGTGTATCTATCTGCCTTTTGAGTCCAGGCAGGATCCTAGTTTTCTGTACACATATTATTCACTACATTGATTCACTACATCTATGACAGCAGAGCTAGATGCAACTGCTTTTGTGAGGATCCAAGTCAAGCCAAGACTTCCCCCCCACATCTTGTTTTAAATATAAGCAGTGAGAGAGGTATGATTCAGATGTGGACCATGGCTGAGTTTAGCCCCTGCTGTGCTCCTGATGGAAATTCTCTGCCCTGCAAGCTATGTTTGCCATTCCAGGTTTCCCAAAATGCATTTACTTGCCATCTGTGCAGAAAACCCAAAATCAATACCTCCCTAAGTTACTTGTAGTTGGACAACACAACAACGCACTGGATATACATTAAAGAAATATGTGTCTGTGAATACCATGCATAGCTAAACCAGCTATGAACCGAATCCTGTTCTCTGCAATCCACGACACTCCCCAACTGTGCCAACCACTGTTAGAAATGAAAAGCAGCTGGGACTCAGAACACTGATGTCATGGGGACGCACCACTGTGATCTCTGAGGCATGTTTTACTTTTAAAGGTATACAGTGGTACCTTTTAACTAGAGATGTGCTTTGGCTAATGGGGCCTCTTGCTGCCGCTGCACCGCTAGCACACGATTTCCGTTCTCATCCTGGGGCAAAGTTCTCAACTTGAGGTAACTCTTCCAGGTTTGCAGAGTTTGTAACCTGAAGCGTTTGTAACCTGAGGCGCTTGTAACTCGAGGTACCACTGTATCCTGCTTTCCCCATTGTGGAAACCTGCAAGGCAGCTTGAAAGCATGAAATAAAAACCATACCTACACACAGCATCTAATTCTGACCGGCTCTCTGTAGGTTAGTGGTTTATGCCAATGCTAGAGCAAAAGGAAATGTGGGAATGATAGAAGCAAGATGCAGAGATGGAGTTTGTGCTTCATAGTGTGGGTCCTACATGAGGGATTGATGACGCTTTAATTATCAGCTTGTCTTGAGGTCCAATATCTGAGGAGGGCTAAGACCAATGCTATTCCCTCTGATGTTCTTCTGGGCAAAATCCACATGACCCATGTAGTCCCATGGGTTTTTCCTAAGCATTGTATTGTCTGTGCTAGCAACAGAATGGAAAAACTCAGAAGGGTGGTGTATAATATCACTTGATACAAACAGGGTTAGTAGTCCATGAAAGTGACAATTTAACAGAAAAGGTGCCAAGGAAAATGAGAGAGCAAGGGCCTTTTGGAGAAATCTGTTTTTATTCTTTACTTATTTCACATTTTAATCCCATCCTTTCTCCAATGAGGTCAGTTCATGTTGATGGGGGTTCTTCCATTTATCTGTGCAACATTCCAGTGTAGTACATGAAATTGAGAGAAAATGACTGGCCTTTGTGGCCACACCAGGACTTCAAAGTAAGCTCAACACTCTAATCCAGGAATGGGGAATCTCGGTCCCTCTAGATGTTGCTGGACTACAACTCCCATCATCCCTGACGACTGACCACACTGGCTGGGGCTGATGGGAGTTGTTGTCCAACAACATCTTGAGTCACACCCTTGCTGTTAATGCTGTACCACAATGATTCATTCCGGTTCAGTTTGTATTTCAGTTCTGTCCTTGCAAGGGGTACAATACCAGGTCTAGCAAATGGGTTTGCTTCTTTTACATTACCTTCCAGAATGTATATTATGCCCAGTATTTAACACTATATATTAATGTCTCTCTGTGTATGAGAGAGATATCTATATATCTCACAGTCATTTATTTTTCCTAGCGTGTGCAAAAGCTGTAAAATATAAAGGTTAATAGAATCAGAATATAAATATTCAGCTTGCATGAATGACAACAAAATTTGCAAGCCCAGTTGTAGAATATTTGCTCAGTTTCTTTAAGGACCAAAGTAGGTAAGAGGAGAGTGGGATATGTCCTCTATGCATCTAAAGCAAAATGGGAGCTGAGAAGCTGGGCCATTAAGTTGGCTCTGCTGAGAGACCAACCCTATCAGAATTCCCCTCCTTCAATTGTCTCCTGATCAAGCAGCAGAAGACGGAGAGAATGGAAGCAGGATCACTCAATCCTTAGTTCCTCTACCGTTTTTGGCAAATTCCCCTTCCCCTTTCACCACAGCCCATCCTACCCTTCAAGACAGATTTCTAAAGTGGTTTTTAAGGGGAGAAGGGACAGGAAAGATACCTTCCACCAGCCTCGTAGGGCTTCTTTGAATCAAATGTTGTTCAAATTAGAAATAGCAACTTTGGCTGACTCCTTTTTTTTTAGTTCCTAACCCCTGCGCGGGTGCATAAAAAACTTAAAATGACATTTTTTAGACTAAGAAATTACTTAAGTGTTGAGTGTGTGGCATGCCCGCCTGCCTGCTATAAATTGTTCATGATATGTCTTCTCGAATATGCATCAACCCTAAGTCCTGAAGCCAAGATGCATGTGATTGCTTTCTCTCTGGAGAGATGCTAATAGCCTTCAGTTTGCTCTGCTTAGGTTACTGCAGTATAATATTACCTTTTTATTCTGCCCAGGATTGAGATTCCAGGGTATTTTTCCTTATCAGGAAGAAGGAACTATTTAATTTCATGTGATCAAGAGCACTAACACCGCATCTGAGCTGCAATATAGATTTTGGTTGCGAGGCGATTTTTTCAGGAATAGATCTGACGCGTCAGAATGTGCTCGCTCCATCCCCCACTCAAAAATGACGTTAACCGGCAAACGTCAAAAATAATGATTTTCAATTGGATCCAGAGTAAAAGGAGATAACGAGGAGCACTGGTTGAAGCTCTATTAAAAAAATTAAAATGTACCGGCTTATTGCCTGCTCCAGCAAGCAGCTGATGCCACTTAACAGTGCAGGGTGCTAGGACCGAAAGCAGGAGCCTTGCAGTGGTGCAAGGTTCAAACCTCAGTGCCTTGCCCTCTGGACCCCTTGGGCTTGCTGATCAGAAGGTTGGTGCTTTGAATCCCCACGGCGAGGTGAGCTCCCGTTTCTCGGTCCCTGCTCCTACCAACCTAGCAGTTTGAAAGCACACCAGCGCAAGTAGATAAATAGGTACCATTCTGGTGGGAAGGTAAACGGCGTTTCCGTGCACTCTGGTTTCCATCACAGTGTTCCGTTGCTCCAGAAGCGGCTTAGTCATGCTGGCCACATGACCTGGAAAGCTGTCTGTGGGCAAATGCCGGCTCCCTTGGCCTGAAAGTGAGATGAGCGCAGCAACCCCATAGTTGCCTTTGATTGGACTTAACCATCCATGGGTTCTTTATATTTACCTTTTTATATCTGCACAAAGCAGGGATTCTGTATTAGGGCACATCTACCTAGCTGTTATAACAGGGGAAGGCCCCTAGTTCAGAGGTACATGCTTTGCATACAAAGAGGACCAGGTTCAGTCACTTTTATCTCCAACAATCATCTGACGCAGCACAAAGCAGAATGAAGTGAGCTCTGCCCATCATTCCTCGACCGTTGATGATTATGTAGCCGAAACAGCAACAACATGCTTAATTGGAATGAGTTACAAAGCAGAGCAAGCAACAAAGTCTCCATCATTTTATTTTATTTTTATTTTCGTATTGTGGAGGTCTCAACTGAAAGATACAATGAATGTAAAGTAAACAAAATGACTGTGGAAAAGAAAATTACATGAATCTGAACTGAATCTTATGTACATTATGCTGCCATTTTTTTATACATTATTTATATATGCTAACCGCATTGTCAACAGGATAAACAGCTTACAGTATTCTCAATACTGTCTTGGTCTACACTGTATTGTAGCCTGTTGAAACTTTAGAAGGCTGAGAGGAAAAAATGGGGGGAAAGCTCATTGATAACTGCCAACTATTGCTCAGTGATAGGAAGAAATGAGGCGATTTCATTCACTTCACTACTTCCTCTAGAAAATGAAAGTGGATCATGGAAGGAGCAAGGTGCAGCTGTAGCAAAGGCAATATTCACATGCACCAGTGCCCTCCCAGTTATCTGTAATGGTATAGAATATAAGATATCATCTGCCAAGAGCTTGAAAGCTAGACCTGCTGTGGCACATGTTTGCAGAAATACACTGTGGCCAAACCATTTCCTTGTATGCTCAAATATGTACAACTATAAAATGAGTATTTACATCACAGAGTTAAACTGGTGTTTGTTTTTTGTCTTTGTTTCTAAGATTTAGGCATGAACTATACTGAGAGCAGAGGACTATACAGTACTTTAAAGACAAAGTAATACTTTTAAGACCCTATCCTTTTTTGCCCATTTCCGGGCCTATTTTTGCACTACTTTACTCCCGAAACCATTTGACCAGTCAACAGGCACCTCTGGCATGGGACACTTTTGTCTGTTCCCTATTCCTGCTGCACAGATGCTCGGTACTGGGAATTAACCTGTGACGAAAGTGATTATTCCATGCAGAGACGATCTCACCTGGAGAGATCAAAGGGCTGGGTTTAGAGAAATACCTAGGACTGAGATAGTGTGTATGCGTGTGTGTATGCTTGGATCGAGTGATCAGCATAAAAATAATCCATTTGGGATTTTTTTTAATCAACTGCAGGCACAAGTGGATTTGCCTGATCAGTCAACAGAAGGTGTAAAATCGCTTTTTAAAAAAACATCGGAGCCAACCTTGAAATACGGAAGTGGTTTAAAACTCTGCCTGATGACGTCACGTCGGTTCCATGCAGGATCTGTTAAGCGCAGCATGCCTTCATGCAGTTTGCTTCTCTGTCTGCATGTGACAGAGAACCAGAGAGTAAAACACGTGGTCCTGGTAACCCCACCCCTTCCCTCCCGCTGCAACAGAAAACCCATTTTACAAAAATAGTCACATATAATAGTAAACACCCTGTGAACGTTTTTTGTTTTTAATGATAAACCCACCTACACTCTGTGTGTGTGTGTGTGTGTGTGTGTGTGTGTGTAAAAATATGGCAAATGTGGCAGTTGAAATAGACACAGTGAAAACACTTACCGACCAAGTGTCTTGCAGTATATTAAACACATAGGCTATAGCGTTGTGCACCTCTTGGAACAGCCGTATTGTCTCTGTTCCTGTCTGTCTCTCTTCCACCCTGCCGGCTGTGAGTAAAGCAGGCTCCTACCCTGTTTTACAGAGTTAGTTTGGTGACGAGGGGTCACTGTCTTGTTATAGGCACTGACCTTTAGAGAGATTTTATCTGTTTATATACATATATAGATATATCTATGTAATATATTTATAAAGTATAAACTGACAGGTTTGGCATAAATCTCCCAAGGGAGTCTCACTGACAGGATACGTACCCTTTCAAAGGCTGTAAACAAATTTGCACACAAACAGGAACGTAAAAAGTTTGCTTCACTTTTTGCTAGCCCTGGCATCTTTACTTTTATAGTCTCTGTCCGTTTTGCCCTTTTCATATTTCTGTTTGCCTGGCTTGGTAACGCTATCGTAGGAAGGTGGGGAGGTGGTAGAGGAGCTTTCCTCTGTTTTCTCTGGAGGAGTCAAGTTCCTGTTAAATTTATCAGGAATCGTGTCTTTGATGGGAAGGGCAATGCCATCTTTGCACTTGTCTTTATTATACATAGAGGTCACTTTTTTCACTTTTTGTTTTAAGAGGAAACTCCTGAAAGCCCGCTGGATGATGGTAGCAGACACTTCCTCTTGCTTTCGTTTCAGGGTGGTTGTAATTGGCTCATAGGACACTTTCGAAGGGTTGGCTGCCATGAACCGGTCTTCCATTTGCACTCTGAGCAAATCCATTTCTTCGCTTTCTCCCAAAACACGCTTTGTAAAGGCAAACAAGATGTCAAGGCAGTGAATTCGGTCACCGCTTACCATGGGTAGATCCATCGCAATAAGCTGGACGTGGTTTGGTTTTGCAATGAGAAGAGGCGGCTCCAGAGAAGCTGCAAAATCAAAGAGTTTGCAGTACTCTATAAACTGGGTTGCATCCGGATCAAACTTTTCCCAAACCTCATAGAACATCTCAAAGTCGTCCTCGCTCAAAGGCTCAGCACTCTCTTCTGTAGCAACGCTGAAGTTCTCCAAAATCACAGCAATATACATGTTCACTACAACTAAAAATGATATGATAATGTAACTAACAAAGAAGAAGATCCCAACAGAGGGATTGCCGCAGTCTCCTTTGACCGAACTTCCTGGGTGGTCTATCTCAGGGTCACAGTCTGGTGGCCCGCTGTTGAGAATGGGAGCTAGCAAGCCATCCCAGCCAGCAGAGGTGGTGATTTGAAAGAGACAGAGCATGCTGTTGCCAAAAGTTTCGAAGTTGAACATGTCATCAATGCCCACTTCTCTCTTCACATAGGCAAAGTTGGACATTCCAAATATAGCATAGATGAACATGACCAGGAAAAGGAGAAGACCGATGTTGAACAAGGCAGGGAGAGACATCATCAAGGCAAAAAGTAGAGTGCGGATCCCTTTAGCACCCTTGATGAGACGCAGGATGCGACCTATCCTGGCAAGTCGGATCACTCGGAACAAGGTGGGCGACACAAAGTATTTTTCAATGATTTCTGCTAGGAACATACCTGAAAAGAAAAATATTTAAGGCAACACCAGTTTTATAACCAGATGTTTCATATTGTGTAGGAACATGAATTGGACATTATACTCAAGATTCATGCTACAAGCTGATTTGCAGGTTGTGCTGAACCATAGTTTGTTTTAAACTATAGTTTATATCCTTCTCACTCCCTACACATTTTCAGACACACCCCCATGTGGGTGCTCTGCACAACACAAACAAACCACAGTATGGCTTGTTGTGTCATGCAGACCATGATTGTGGTAAGACAGAAATAAGCCAAGGTTTGTTCTTGACATTTTTAACTAACCACTCATGATTTTATTAAAAAAATTAAACCACTTTGGGGGTTAGCATGACATGACAAGCTATACTATGGTTTGTTTCTGCTGTGTGTGGCACCCATGGAGGGGGAAGTTATGTAAGGAGTGGAAGACATTTTCACAATTAAACAGGATTCAAAACCAACTATGGTTTAGTATGCTAAGTGAACCAGCTCCGTGGGTGAAAGAAATCTAAAGCAAAGTGAGTTCTTTTCTAGAATGCCTTGAATATGACCATATTAGTCACAAGGAAAAAGAACACAGCATGGATGTCAGCATGTGAATGTAATTTAATATGTCCCAGTTGTGCCCATACTGTAAATATTAATGTTTTTCTTAATGCAGATACATAAGACAGAGGTACACAAAGCATAATCACAGGGAAGTAGGTTATCTTGTAAAACATCTTGAAAACATGTGTTGTTTTTAATTACAATGTGAAACTTGTGGGACAACTATATGGATGTAATTTAATATACATGAAGCTTAATAATGAAGAAAAACAAATATTCTATTTTGTCAATTGTTAATCTTCAGTTATCTTAAGCACATTTTACAACTGTTAATTTGATAGCATCACAAAACTAGTAAGAAACATAACAGAAATTCATGAAAAATGATTTTAAAAAACATTCCAAAATGGTTTGGTTGACTTTAGAGTGCTAGTCAGAATGTGGTTAGGACATACAATGAAGCAAATTTGTGTTTTTCTGAAGGATCTACGTACATGATAACTTTTGTCTACAAATATCACACTTACCTTCACAGATACCTTCATGAAATATTATACATGTGTAGAGGGAAGCGTTCATCATACGGTCATATGTAGCCAGCATATATGTATAGATTTATTTATTTTCTGTTTGTAAGCACAACAGGAAGTCACAGCCAACCATGCCTTCCCACTGCTTTTACATCGTGCAACAGACAAGTGTCCATTCATCATACACCATTATATGGGTGTGATATAAGCACTTCTCCAGTTTGAGAAGGGGGGAAAAAACCCCCCACAATATGTGAAAAGGCTCGTCAGGCTACGCCTTGATGGAAAGAAATGGTTCTTACCTACAATGGAGAGAATGACAACTACGAAATCAAAGATGTTCCATCCGATGGTGAAGTAATAATGGCGGAGTGAAATCAGTTTGAGTACACATTCGCCAGTGAAAAGCACAATGAACACTAGATTAATCCTAGACAAAATGGTTTCCATTTCTTTACTTTGGTCATCTGTTTCCACCATCATGGTGACCATGTTAAGGCAGATAAGAATCATGATGCTGATGTCAAAGGCTTGTTTTGTTACAAAATCAAAGACCATGCCTTGGAATTTGTTCTGTTAAAAATAAAAACAGAAAATGTGAACAATGTGAAAATAACTCTCTTTACAAACATGTGTATATCTATCATCTATCTATCATCTATCTATCATCTATCTATCATCTATCTATATCTTGCCCTCTTCTTTTGAAGGATCAGGCTATTAAATCTGCTTCCTAGCACCTTAGCTTTTTGAGAAGTAATTGCTAGAGCTCTTGCTTCTTTGAACATTATTGGGAGGCAACCAGAAAAGCAATCAACAACCTCAATTTCATCTGAGCTGCCCTAAGAGTCAGGCACGTGGTGAACCAAAATATTAAGGCCACTGCTACCTAAAGTTTCGTATATTTAAACTGGCCAGCATAAACAACAATAATTTCACCCTATATTACTTGAAAATGTAAGAGGTGGGGAAAACATGATTAGGGTATAATTGAGAATGAAAGCAGAGAGCAGGTAGCAAATTGTTGCCACTGCCTCTACATTGTGGAAGTTCTTTCATCTGCCATACAAGAAGCATCACCTATTGGTTACTTCAGAGAGTTTGTGAAGACATATTTTTTTGGCTCAGACTTTCCCTGACCCATAAGATAGGACCTGGTTATTTCTGAATCCCTCTTTTTACCTGTGCCTATTGTTGTTATTACTATCATTTCTTCCAGTCTTTCATCATAAGGTCCTAGGGCAGGTTACAACAATTTACAATATTAATACCATTGCCATGTAGCTCAGTTGGTGACAGCATGGGGCTGATAACACCAAGGTTGCAAGTCTGATCCCCCTATGGGACAGCTGCATAGTCCTGCATTGCAGAGGGTTGGACTAGATGATCCTTGGGCGTCCCTTCTAACTCTATAATTCTATGAGTCTATGAGTCAAAATAGTAAAACAGTCTAAAACAAACCAGTCACAAAAATAAGCTGTAAACAAACTTCTCAGGTATCAAAGCCCAGGGTAAAGAAGTTTATAGTTTTATTTTTTCATGTTATTTTTGCGTACTGCTTAGATTTTTTTAAAAATAGTATATTAAATGGCTTATATAGACTTTCGATAGACAATGCTGAATCTTCAAATATATGAAGTAGAAAGAAATCCTTACCCCTGGTCTAGGTATAGGTTTTTGTGGCTTTTTAGACCCTAATTTCTTCATGGCATTATAATATTTCTTCTGTTCTTCCGTCATAAAGATGTCCTGGCCTCCAAAGTAAAGAAATGAAACGAAAACAAATCATGTTACAAAACACGTCTGCAGATTAACTTATGCTCTGCTTAATTGAGCGCATTTTAAAACACTGGTTAAAACACCATGTAAGTTCCAGCTTATACTAGAGGCCAATGAGAGCCTTCATAGGCCAACGCATATTACTCTCATATTACACCATATTGATAGCCTACCAAGCTATTTCATGGGCCCAGTTTCGGCCTTTATGATAAGGTTACCAGACATCCTCGTTTCCCGGGGACAGTCCCCGGATTTACAAATCACTCCCCTGACAAAATCCATCTATTTAGTAGGAAGTTGAAAAGTGTCCCCGGATTCATTGAAAAAAATCTGGTAACCTTACTTTATGGTCCTAAATGGAAATCATGAACGTCAACACGACCCACAAGTACGCATCCACTTAAATGAACAGCCGGGGTCATTCTCCCTAACACCTTGTTATCTGAGGTATCATGGGCAGGTAGTCAGTTTGGGTCCTGGACCAGATTTGTGCAAGAAGCCTATTTGGTTCCATTGTGACCGTCTTTTCGTCACACTGTAAATGATGCTTTTTAGCATAATCAAGGGGTGGGTAGGACTTGCAAGATGATTAATTGTACATTCATTTTGCCTCTTTTCTGGCTTTGCTGCTGTGCTGTAATGTTTTTAGCGTTTTCAATGTTTCATTTAGACTTGATTGCTGTCTAGGGGCCTTTATAAAGACAGAAAAGTGGAATATATATTCCCCCCAACCCCCCAAGTTACACATTACAAGTTAACACTCTCAGGGTCTTGAAGTGATATCATACTTTTTTATTTTATTTTTTTATTTCAAGTTCATAGTGGTGGAGCAGAAATAAATGTCAGCTACTAAAGTGAGCATTTTAAATAAATGAAAAACTGTCTATTCTTTTAATGTTCTAAGATGATTACTTCATACCAGGCAGGACTTAGGTTTGGCGATTAAAAAACCCACACCAAATATTTATAGCACGGTGGTATCTCGGTTTTCGAACATCTCGGAAGTTGAACGTTTTGGTTTTCGAACGCTGAAAACCTGGAAGTAAATGCTTCAGTTTTCGAACACACCTTGGAAGTCAAACATGCCATGCGGCTTCTGCTGAGTGCAAGATCCGGAGGCCTAGCTGTTGGCTATTGAGTCCTCAGTTTTTGAACATTTTGGAACTCGAATGGTCTTCCATGGTATTACGTTCAAAAACCGAGATACCACTGTAGCTTTATTTCCAGAGAATAGAAAAAACCCCTTAAATACTTATCTTCTTTTTTTGTTGATTGAAGTTATCTATGATGACACCAATGAAAAGGTTTAAAGTAAAAAATGATCCAAAGATGATGAAGATAACAAAATAAAGATACATGTAGAGGTTATCCTCATAATACGGCTGATCTTCTACCTACAATGCAACAAGAAATTGCAGGATCTCAACATAGACACACGAAGCAGAAAACAACCACCCATTTTCTTCAAAGCACACCAATTCAATGAAAAGAAGAAGAAGAAGAAGAAGAAGAAGAAGAAGAAGAAGAAGAAACAGCCTAGCATGTGTATCTATCTGTATGCAACTACTGTGTTATAAACAATGAGCCCAAAATTTGAGTGGTTTTTTTAGTTCCTTAGGTCAGCAGACCTATGGGCTGGTCATCTGTACGTCACAGTAAAACCAACAATAGTTTGACTGCAGGGATTGTCAAGCAGTCTCCCACGAGTTACCAACAGAATTAGTGCTTACACGTATGATGGAATGTATACTGATACTTACATCTCTTGAATCAACAGCTGCATACATAATATCCATCCATCCTTTAAAAGTAGCCTGCAGATAAAATGCAAACATTAAGCACAGTTGTAAACATACAGACATGTATGCAGGGAATGTTGATGTCAAAATTTGGCGGAGGAGTTGTATCAACACCACCTGTGGAGCAATGGGTCAGCGCGTCTGGCTGTTAACCAGGTTATTGGTTTGAGCCCACCCAGGGATGGCAGAACCTCTGAGCCTGATCCTATGCACTGGTATTTTATGCAGGGAGTACAGAATAGGAAAACTAAACTACTTACAACTTGAAGCAGAGCGAGGTAACCAGCTCCAACATTGTCAAAATTTACTTTCACATTTTTCCACCGGGCAGGCTGATTGTCGTTGATGAGCTCCTCACACTGAGTTTTATTGTCAACCTCGCTAATATTAAACATTTCACCTGTCGTGGTGTTAACACAGTGGTAGAACTTGCCAGCAAACAGGTTTACGCCCATGATGCTGAAGATCAGCCAAAATATGAGGCAAACCAAGAGCACATTCATGATGGAAGGGATCGCGCCAACCAGAGCGTTGACAACCACCTATCATGAAAATTGAACAGAAAAGAAAAGAAAAAGAAAATTCCGATTTATCTTTTACAGTTGAAGAATATAGCTTCCAAATTTCTATTCATGTCTTTACAATTTCGACACTTAGGCTGTTTTAAATACATATACACATATATGTGGGAGGGGGTTGATGCATGTTAATAGAAAATCCCGTTGTTAATGGTACAGTGCAAAAGAAACAAGACAAAGAAGCAGGAACTAAACTCTACAGGGAAAGCAAGTAAGTGCAAAAAGTAAAATAAAACCTGATAGTGGCAAGATGGAATCGTAACATTTGTGTGCACTAGGCAGGAAAAAAGAGAGAGAAAAAAGTTAAATACCAAGAATATAAATCAAAGACCGATAACTGTGCAACAAACTAGGCCTTCAAACAGGGAATGGCTGAGATGCTGAAGCAAACAAATGCTATGAAGCAACTGCCTGGGTTTTAAGATGTCTTGTAAAGCAACAAGACTTTCTCCACTAAGCATTCAGTCTTCAGCCCTAATTCTTTAACAAGCCTTTTAAATTTGCAGAGCTTTGTGGAAGGAGAAATGCATATTCCTGTTAAATATAGCCAAATAAATTCAAGACTAATTTATGAAATAGCTACACTTCTCTTTAGGAAAACTATGTGCATTGATTTGACTTTGCTCTAAAATGAAGATATGACTTCTGAAGCAGCCTGAGCTTTTGTTGACAAATGCACATTTCATTGGATGTTAATATTAAGTGCGGAATCCAATTCATGCCCTTGTGTTCATAGGAGGTATTTTGATTCAGCAGAGGTGTCTGCTAACAGAAGAGAAGAGGGGGCAATTTTTGTTTGCATATTCCCCCTCACCACTGTAGTCCCCAGTGGCCCTCCTCCGAATTAGCTCCAGAGTTTGGGGGACCGCCCCCCCCCAGAAAGTGCAGAGGGAATTTGCAAAAACCACCTTCTCTTCCTTTTCCATTAGTGGATGCTGAATCAAAAGCCCTTCCGTGAGCACGAACGTGTTTTGGAATTAAACTAGATATCTAGATGTTTTGCATTAAAAAACGGAGGAAATGTAAGGGTTTATTGCAAGATAGGTGAAGCCTTGATACATGCTATACATGCATGGATTGTCTTGGGGACATGTCCACCTTGCAGATCCACAATTTTGTTTGGCCTCTTCACTTGCTGAGGACTTTGCAACCCTTCTGCACCCTTCCATCATCTTGAAACCTACAGGCACTGAACAAACCTTCTCCCTATCCCACCCCAACCCCAAATCATAAAACCTAAATTATTTACTGGAAGGCAGATATCAATGTGACCATCAGAGAGGTCAAATGAGTTGATGGACCAAACCAGAAGCATCATATAAACATCCTAAAAGATGGCTGGGGAATCTGTAGCTCTCTAGAGGTCATTGGACTCCAACTCCTCTCAGCCATAGAGGACTGGAGTTCCCACATTCTTGCCCTATAGATAGCCATCCTTATGACTTTAAAGTAAAAGACATCACACACACTTTTTCCCAGGTGATGCAAATACTTTCTAATATACTGCTAATGAGGACTTCATGCTCTTTAGCCTCACAATCGAGCTCTCTTTCATTGCCTTGTTTAGTATGCCTTTTCAGTCTACCAGGGTAAATTTTTATTATTTATTTATTTCATAAAATTTATACACTGCTTGATCGTAGAAACAAACAAATCTCAAAGCAGTTGACAAAAAAGAGAAAGCAGTAAAATCAAGAAAAATTCACAACCACACTTTAAAACCATACAAAAGTTAAAATACTAAAATCAATTAAAATTGCCTCAACTTTCTAAGTATCTGGGTTGGCTTGTCTAAACAAGAATGTTTTTAGCAGGTACCCAAAAAAGGGTATTATTATAGGGTGTTCCTAAGTGCAGGCACTGACACACTAAACAATCTAACAAATGTGGAACAGGTATTATATGTCACCTGCTGTAGTGGCAATTCTGTCCAATTTTGTCTTTGGAAAGAAATATTGGATTCTAGGGATTATGCAGCTCTTAAAAGATTTTCTTCTCCCCGTTTGGTCTACAAATTTGTGTGGAAATTTTGTGAGAGTCTGAAGGCTGGAGGCCAGTGCACCATCTAATTATCTATGTGTCAAATCCCAATAAGCAGAATTCATTCCTGTTGTTGGATTTCATGACAGAACAATCCAGAATTTTGAGACCCTGAAAACTAAATTTGTGCCCTTATCATTTATGTGATTTGCGCTCCCTCAGTCTTCAGGTTTAGGTCCTTAGTATGGTGACCTTTATACACTGGAATATTGTGTTGTTAAAAGGTTTTTGATTTGAGTATAAATTCCTGACCACAAGTTCACTAGGTTGAACTATTAAACCATGAACACACTCACCTGCATTCTACTGCTGAAGTGACAGCAGTTAAGCCATCTTCAACGTGTTCTCTACCATTTTCAAATGATGCTCAGATTGAAAACATGCAACTTTTTTTTAATGCTGTGTAGCCTTGTCGGGAATGCATACAGGGCTGTATGTATGTGGGAGTGCAGGATATTATGCCTGGTGGAGCATTTATAACTCTTCTGCCTGCAAAAGTATCCTTGAAAATATGTGGGCAAGATTTGTTGAAAGCTCAGAAGCCAGGCATGTGGCTAAACAAGCTTTTTTTGGGGGGGGCAGGAGTGCAGCTGCTTCACTTCAATCCTTTGGCCCTCCCATGACTCATAAGACGATGCAGCATGGTAAAAATTGCCAAACAAACTATGTAACAGAGAAATATAAATGCACAATTTCTCAGTCTGTGTAACTCAATGATGTTCCAAAATCCAGCTTTCCTTGTTGCAAACTTTGGACTGCCTGACCTCAATGTTTTAATCCGGGAGTTGCCAAGTACACATAGCCCTGTACACTCACACACAAATCTGATCATTCTGGAGTGTCCTAACACAACCAATGCAATCCTGAAATAACTTTTAAGCAACATACATGCAAGGGACCGAGATGTAAATGCTTGGCTGAGAAGGAAAACTCCTCAAAGACTGTAGAACTGATAAGCTTTTAGAAACGCTGGTGACTGTGGCATGCAGTAAAGAAAAAAAAATATATATAGTGCAACATTTCAACATGGATTTGTCATTCTTTATTCTGTGTGGATAGTCATGTTTCATGCACATATTATTTCAGGGTCATTTCATGGCTATCTCACCCTCATTCCTTCAAATCGTGACAGGGCTCTTAAAGGCCTCAAAGCTCTTAGTGTTCGAAGTGATTTAATGGCACCCAGTTCAGAATAGCCCAGAGCATTGGCTACTAAACTAACCAATGAAACCTGCAGGTGGGGGAAAAAAAGGTAAAACACGTTAGTGCGTTTCCTTTTAATACAGACATAGAGAACAAGGTAATTATTATTATTATTATTATTATTATTATTATTATTATTATTATTATTACACTGCCCATCTGACTGGGTTTCCCCAGCCACTCTGGACGGCTTCCAGCAAAATATTAAAATACAATAATTCATCAAATATTAAAAGCTTCCCTAAACTGGGCTGCCTTCAGGTGTCTTCTAAAACCACAAAACCAGGATTCACTTGACCTGAGGCCCAGAACTTGTCTTCAAACTGAGGCTCAGTACTATCCACATGACTGGCAGCAGCCCTCTAGGATTTCAGACAGGAGCCCTACCCGGAGATGCTAGGAATTGAATCTGGGACCTTCTGCATGCCAAACATGTGCTCTGCCACTAACTACAGTCTTCCCCTTCCCCTATTGCAAAACAGACACACGGTGTGGTGGTGAACCCAGCCATAATACGAAGGTCAGGGCCAGGCCTAGGTGTCCTGACTGCTGCCTTCAGGGTCGCTAGTTGCTGCTGCTCCCTGTCAGTTCCAGTGTATCTCATGAGTGAGGAGGAGCGTGCAAATACAGTGGTACCTCGGGTTAAATACTTAATTCGTTCCAGAGGTCCGTTCTTAACCTGAAACTGTTCTTAACCCGAAGCACCACTTTAGCCAATGGGGCCTCCTGCCGCCGCCATGCCGCCGGAGCACGATTTCTGTTCTCATCCTGAAGCAAAGTTCTTAACCCGAGGTACTATTTCTGGGTTAGCGGTGTAGGGAGCTGATTGCTTATGGAGCCTTTACTTATAGTGTCCACTTATATTACTTATAGAATGTTTGCTTATATTGTTTTGGCAGTGCTAAGTGAGTTGCAACATTTTGGAGGGAAAAGTTATTGCTCTCCCTAACGCTTCTCTTGCCCTAATAAGGAAATGAGGCCATGGCCTAACTGTCACCCCACATCACACCACCTCTGAACACAAGGCACCCATGCCCCCTTAAACCAATCAGGAACAGGCACACGAGCCATACACGAGCCATATGCAACAATGTATGGGGAACCAGGGTGGGGGGAAAGTATAAATGTTGTTGCCTGAAGTTATGTGACGCAGCCAGTTTTCAGAAGTTATTCTGCTGGTTGCCTGTGTGCAGCAAATAAACCTCTTTTCTTCGAACTTACGTTTCCTTGGAACCTTTGTTACTCTCCGCGACCCGGGGTTGGCGTGGCCCTTGGATCCCAAGGTAGCAAGGCAAAGGCTACAGCTTGGGGGCTCGTCCGGGATAAGGCCCCCACCCCACAGGGGTCCGGAGGGCCAGGCCCGACCGTGGTGAACAGCCAGGACCGGCGTCTGCAACCTCCAGCGCGCACCCTGCCAGTTCGTGGGGGGAGATCGCTACACCGTACCTGCGTGGAGACACCCGGTTGGGGAAGAAAAGAGGACAGCCGGCGAGGGAGTGGTCCGCAGCGGAACAGGTGAGCCCTGAGGGAATTAAAATAGGGCAAGAGGTCTGATCAACCTCAACTGGCCGTGGCAGTAAGGTGCCGCCAGTAGGGTAAGGGAAAAAAGGGAGAAGGGGATTTTGTATTGTGAAGTGTGGAGAGTGCAGGATACTCCAGTGAACGGATGAATGTGTGAGTGGCCGGGGCTTAGCGTCCCCTTGGTCAAGCGTGTGTAGGTCCGTGCGGTTCTTGGCAGCGCGAGCTCGTCCAAGCCACGGTCTGTAGCGAATCCCGTGTGTTTGAGGAAAAAACCCTGTATAGGAGCGGAGTATCCTGTTAGAAATGGGGTCTGCAGGCAGCAAAGGTACCCCCTTGCAGTGTTTCCTGGACAATTGGAAAGCAGCCACGAAGGATGATGATTGGGGCTTTAAGCTGAAAAAGGAGCGGCTCAGGACCCTATGTGAGGTAGACTGGCCCACCCAGGGAACAGGATGGCCATCAGAGGGGACATTCGACCTGCAACTAATAGACCCCCTGTGGCGGAACATAATTAAGATCCATCCAGACCAAATCCCTTACATTTCTACCTGGAAGAGAAATACAGAGAACAACCCACCCTGGCTGAGAAATTGCCGAACATCTATTGGGCGAAGTGCCCGAGTATGTGCAGTAAAAGAAAAACCGAAGCCCCCTGTCCTCCAGGATCCTGAAGAAGAGGAAGGAGGGATACTGAGGCCTCCTCCCCCGTATGCCCCGCCGATAGCACCCCCAGCGCAACCAGCCCTGGCCCCGCAGGGACCTACACCACAAGCAGCGGGAGGGGCACCAGGAGGGGGAAGCCCAGAGGAGCAGGAAAGTCCGAAGGATGAGGACGAGGAAGAGAGTGATGAACAATTTAGAGAAAGGCTTGAGGAACGTATTAGGAAAGGGAATAGATGGTCAAAGCAGGATGATGAGAAGGTGAGGAGAGATGTTGAACCATGGCAGAATGAGGTGGATGTGTCGCCACACTTACTGACGGCGGCAACGTGTACTTCAGGACAGATGAAGAAGGAGCAAAGAGCCTTGTTAAATGCATGGGAAAGGGCAAAGGCGCATGAGGCAAGGAAGGAATTAAAGGAAAAAGTAGAAAAGCTCGCCCCTCTACGCCGAGTTTATGACCCACCGGGACCCCCGGGACCAAACGGGGAGCTAGCACCGCGGACATATACCATCCAACATGTCCCTTTTACTAGTTCTGATGTGTGCAACTGGCGCAACCAAAATCCCTCTTTTGAGGAGAATCCAGCAAAGATTATAAAGTTATTTGAGGGGATTTTTAAGACATATAATCCCACTTATGATGACGTCCAGTACCTCCTGGACTCACTGCTAACTACAGAAGAAACTAGGAGGGTCCATGCGGAGGCGAGGAAACATTTAAGAGCTAATGGGGCAGAGGATGACAACATAGACCAGACATATCCATCCACCACCCCAAATTGGAACTACCAGGAGGTGGGAGGTCAGAATGCCCTGAATACCTATCGTCAACATGTTCTGACTGGGATGAGGAGAGCCTCCCGAAAACCCACCAACTTGATGAAGGTTAGGGAGGTGGTCCAGAAGCCTGAGGAACCTCCTGGGGCATTTTTGGAGCGATTGAAGGAGGCATACAGGCAGTACACTCCCTTAGACCCAGATGATGATGCAAATGCCCCTATCGTAAAAGCAGCCTTTGTGGCTCAGGCGGCACCTGATATTCGCCGAAAAATCCAGAAAAACGAGGGGTTCATAGGTCACACCCTAGAATGGATGCTGGAAATAGCGCAGACCACTTATAACCAGAGAGAGGAGGAAGCTCAGAAGAAGAAGGAAAAATACCAAGCAAGGAAATTGATGGCGCTCCAGGCAGGAACCCCAACAGGAGGAAGCACCCGAGGAGGAGGGCGAGCCCGACTAGGTCGAAACCAGTGCGCCATTTGCAAGCAGGATGGGCATTGGAAGCGAGAATGCCCCCAGGCAAATTCTAAAGGAAGGGGCCAAGGAAGAGGAAACCCAATGAACCCCGCAGCTGAGTCTTGGGTACCCGGGAAGGGAAGAGGTCGTGAGCAGGGACGTCCTTGGCAGCCACCTACCCCAGGAGGACCTGCAGGAGCCATGAGTCTCCAAGAGAACCAGTATTAGGACAGACCGGGCCCAACTGACTTAGGTTCCCGTGAGCCCACGGTCAAAATGAAAACAGGGAACCAGACTTTTTCTTTCCTGATTGACACGGGAGCTGCCCACTCGGTGTTGCCCACAGCTATATCCAAACCAACCCAACAAGCAATCACCATTGTAGGGGCCACGGGCGAAACACAAAAGGCACCATTCCTGCAACCTGTCATATGCAAACTGGGAGGACACACAGTCCAGCATAAGTTTCTCTACATCCCTGAGTGCCCCATTCCACTGTTGGGTCGGGACATGTTAACTAAACTACAAGCCCAGATTGCCTTTTCCCCCAATGGAAAGGTTGTTATGAACACTGGTCCTGTGGGAGAACTTTCTCTAGAAGTCCCTTTGAGGGAACACTGGAGGTTGATGATGGTAAAAGAAGAGGAGGGCCAGATCCCAGAGATAATTTTGCAGGAAGCAAACCCCTGCGTATGGGCTGAAGACAATCCACCGGGCATGGCTAAAAATATTCCCCCCATTATTGTGAAGCCCAAGCCCTTCGCAAACCCTGTGGCAGTAAACCAATACCCCATCCCACGAGCAGCTGCAGAAGGGGTATGGACTCATTTGGACCGGCTACTGCAGTATGGAATTTTGAAACCTTGCCAATCCCAGTGGAACACACCCTTATTACCAGTAAAGAAGGAAGGAGGGGAATACAGACCAGTTCAGGATCTGAGGCTTGTGAACCAGGCTGTGGAGACCCTCCACCCGAATGTGCCAAACCCATATACTTTGCTCAGCCTTATACCACCCACTGCACAGTATTTTACTGTACTGGACTTGAAGGATGCGTTCTTTTGCTGCCGCCTAGCGGAAGAAAGCCAGCCCATGTTTGCCTTTCAGTGGACTGACCCGGGAACTGGCACCAAAGTACAGTATACTTGGACCAGGCTTCCCCAAGGTTTCAAAAACTCACCCACCCTTTTTGGGGTAGCCTTGGCATCAGACCTAGCAAACTTCCCCACCAACCCCACCAGAGTTTTGTTGCAGTACGTAGATGACCTTTTATTGGCATGTTCTGACGAGAACACGTGTCTAAAAGCCACAAAGGAGCTGTTAAATCACTTGGCAGAGGCCGGGTACCGTGTCTCAAAGAAAAAGGCTCAAATTTGTCAGCCTACCGTCAAGTATTTGGGGTTTGATATATCCCACCAGCAACGCAAGTTAAGGGATGAAAGGAAGCAAGCTATACTCCAAATACCAGAGCCTAAAACCCGCCGGGAACTCCGCGGATTTTTGGGATCTGCAGGGTTTTGCAGAATATGGATACCAAACTATAGTAGCATTGCTCGGCCCTTGCATGAATCCACAAGAGGAATGGAGAAAGACCCATTTGTTTGGGGACCTGAACAACAGCAGGCCTTCCAGGACCTCAAAGCTGCATTACAACAGGCCCCAGCACTTGGCATCCCCAACCCCGAGAAGCCTTTTACCTTGTATACAGACGAGGATCAGGGGATAGCCAAGGGAGTGTTGTGCCAAAGGCTGGGAAGCTGGCAGCAGCCCGTTGCATATTTATCAGAACGACTGACCCCAACGGAGCAGGGATTGCCCCCTTGCATGAGGGCAGTAGTGGCCGTGGCTACTCTGCTGGAGAAGGCAGACAAGTTTACATTTGGACAAGACACCATTTGTGTGACACCCCATGCAGTCCCAGCTCTGCTTGATATGAAAGGCACTTATTTTCTGTCCCAAGCGAAGATGAGAAAGTGTCAGGTGCTGCTATTGAATCCACGCTTAAAGTTCCAAGTTACTGCAGCTCTTAACCCAGCAACCTTACTACCGGTTGGAGAAGGTGAGGAGCCAACCCACAATTGTGTGGAAGTCATGGATGAAGTGTACTCTAGCAGACCTGATTTGAAGGATAAGGCCAACCCTCACTGGTCCACCTGGTTTGTAGATGGAAGTAGCTTTGTGGAAAATGGCCAGCGAAAAGCAGGATATGCCATAGTAGCCTTAGAAGACCAGGTTATTGAGGCGAAGCCCCTTCCTCCTGGCACCTCAGCGCAACTTGCAGAAATAACAGCACTCACTAGGGCCTTGTGTCTAGCAAAGGGAAAGAAGATCAACATATATACAGACTCCAAATACGCTTTTCTGACTTTGCATGCCCACGGAGCGCTGTGGAAAGAGCGAGGTTTGCTCACCTCTAAGGGAAGTCCGGTAGCACAGCCCCAAGAGCTCTTGGACCTTTTGGATGCCGTCTGGGAACCGGAAGCAGTGGCAGTAGTACATTGTTATGGGCATAAGACTGGACCAGGTGAAGAAGCCAGAGGCAACCGGTTGGCAGACAAGGTAGCGAAAGAGGCAGCCCGGGAATCACCTCCAGGACCGTTTATTGGAGCCTTGGTTCCTGAAGCAATTCTGGACACCGCAGCGAAGCCCCGTTATTCCAATGCGGAGGAAGCTTCAGCTAAAGAGGAAGGATTGCAAGCCTCCACAGAAGGCTGGTACCTCACCCCTGATGAACGAATATGGGTACCAACTTCCCTGTCTCGTCAGATCGTCCAGCGATATCATGAGTCCACCCACACAGGGCCGGATGCCACCACTCAACAATTGGGGAAGTGTTTCTATATATCTAATCTCTATCAATTAGCTGCCCAAGTATCCAGAGGGTGCATTTTGTGCCAGAAGAATAATCCAAGGACAGGACCTTTGGTTCCCCCAGGAACTCAACACACTGGAAGTGCCCCTATGGAAGATCTTGTGGTAGACTTTACAGAACTACCCCGATGTGGACTTTACCGCTATATGTTAGTGGCAGTGTGCACCTATACTGGATGGGTTGAGGCATGGCCCACCAAATCCGAGCAGTCCAGCGAAGTGACTCGATGCCTCTTGAAAGAAATTATACCCCGTTATGGCCTACCCAGGTCCATTGGATCTGATAATGGACCAGCATTTGTTCACTCAGTGTTGCAGGAACTGGCTAAAGCCCTACAAATCAACTGGAAACTACACACCGCCTATAGGCCTCAGAGTTCTGGGAAAGTAGAAAGAATGAACAGGACATTGAAAAACCAGTTGTCCAAACTCACTCAGGAAACTGGCTCTAATTGGGTGTCCATGTTGCCCCTAGCCTTGTTAAGGGTCAGGAGCCTACCTCAGAAGCGCACCCATTTGTCACCTTTTGAGGTAATGTTTGGAAGGCCAGTTCCTTACGTTAGGATGATATCGCCAAGCGTGAGCAGAGATGTCCAGTTAGAAAACTATGTGCAATCACTCTCCCGAGTTTTCTCTTCTCTTAATAGGTGGACCCAGGCTCGCACGCCATGCGTTTTAACCGAGCCCCTGCATCAGTTTGAGCCAGGCGACGAGGTGTGGATCAAGGACTGGGCCCAGGCACCCCTGCAACCGTGCTGGAAAGGCCCGCATACCGTACTGATATCCACCCCCACCGCTGTTAAAGTCGCCGGCATCACCCCGTGGGTCCACCACACCCGTGTTAAGAAGGTTCTGCCTAACTGGACAGCTACATCGGATCCTGACGATCCTCTGAAGCTGACCATCTCCAGGAAGGCACCAGACGACCGCCCTGCTGATACCACTCCGGACGCTGGTATCTCCACGCACGGCTGAAGAAGTGGATGGGAGGGGCGCCCGCGGGCAGCGTCCCCAACGCACCTGTGTTGGACACAAAACCCCCAGAGAACATCCTGCCCCATGCAAGAGCAAGGTGCTGTATAGCTGTAGTTTGGAGCAGAGATTCCCCTGTGGAAATTTTGTCTCCCTTTTCAAGTAAGATACGGGTGGCAGTCTTTTCTTGTGGGTGTGCAGCTTGCTATTTTCCCTCCCCACTCCTCCAACCTAGAGAATCTCTCCCGCCAGGTCATTTGAGCCACGTACACCCTCCTGGAGTTTCTGGTCAATAGGCTGCCTGATGGCAGCTGGCTTCGTCATGTTATGGTTTTAATTGCTGGACCTGTTTTAATCTTATTGCTTCTCTGCTTCTGTACCCCCTGCTTGCTACAGTGTTTGCAACAAATGGTACACCGTGTTACATCTCAGCTCCTAGGTCCAAAGGTGATTGCTTTCATGCGAGGGTATCACAGTGTGCCTATGGATGCGCCAAATGGCGATCCAGAAGAAGAGGAGGGATTGTAGGGAGCTGATTGCTTATGGAGCCTTTACTTATAGTGTCCACTTATATTACTTATAGAATGTTTGCTTATATTGTTTTGGCAGTGCTAAGTGAGTTGCAACATTTTGGAGGGAAAAGTTATTGCTCTCCCTAACGCTTCTCTTGCCCTAATAAGGAAATGAGGCCATGGCCTAACTGTCACCCCACATCACACCACCTCTGAACACAAGGCACCCATGCCCCCTTAAACCAATCAGGAACAGGCACACGAGCCATACACGAGCCATATGCAACAATGTATGGGGAACCAGGGTGGGGGGAAAGTATAAATGTTGTTGCCTGAAGTTATGTGACGCAGCCAGTTTTCAGAAGTTATTCTGCTGGTTGCCTGTGTGCAGCAAATAAACCTCTTTTCTTCGAACTTACGTTTCCTTGGAACCTTTGTTACTCTCCGCGACCCGGGGTTGGCGTGGCCCTTGGATCCCAAGGTAGCAAGGCAAAGGCTACAGCGGAGTCTGTAACCTGAAGCGTATGTAACCCGAGGTACCACTGTAGCTTGCAAAAGGAAGTGAAACCCTGTTGTATAGTTTCCATTTGGGGAATTCTTTTCCTCCTGAAAAAGTTGCCAGAGGAGTCTGAGAGGGACAGAGCCTGAGTTGGACGGAGGCCCCCGTGTGTGCTAATTTGGGGGGCCCCTGCCATGATCCTCTTTACCCATCCCACTTCATCTGTGAAACTATGTCCTTGAGCTCCCGCTGCAAAAGGAGTTGACTGGGGAAAGTGGTGTTGTAAAAGCAAGACACATTTGCCCATATGAGTAGTAACAAGGCCTAACCCTGTTGAGAAACGTCTGAAGATCAGACAAGAACATGGTGGCATGTTCAATGGAGAGAAAGCAAAGTACAAGGGAACGAATTACTCCAAACCTTTCTAAATCATGCTGAGAGGAATCTGCCGATTTAATCATACACCCCTTCAAACTGTGGATGTGTTCTTGGCTATTGTAAATTACTTATTCTTTTGTTTTACACTTTCTTGCTTCCTTCCGCCCCTCTCTCAAGCAATGAGATAAATCAGAATAAGAAAAGAAGGAAGGAATGTGGTTCGGGAGATATAAGGCACTGAAAGGTGAGATTAATATGTGTTATTTTAGCCTACTTTCATTAGGCACACTGACATAGCAAGTGTCAGGAAGTTAAAAGTACAGCAAGATAACATGGGAGCTAAGCTACTATTCTTTCCCTTTGCACACAGGGGGGAAAGGAAGTGAGCATTAGTTTCCACTCTGCTCAGGATAAATCAGGATGAAAGTTAACTCCCCACTTCTCAATCCTTACGATTTCATTGCAGGTATCAAATTATTCTATCAGATAAGCAAAAACTGGGACAATAACACAAGTTTCAGGCTGGCCTCTCACCATGTGACAATCAGTTATTATCAATGCATAGTTTGACAGTTCAAGCTTAACTGGGAGAAGTTCAATTATTCATTCAGTCAGCCATTCTAACCAGCTGCTCTGTATGTATACAGTGGTACCTCGGTTTACAAACTTAATCCGTTCTGGAAGTCCGTTCTTAAACCGAAACCGTTCTTACATCGAGGCACACTTTCCCTAATGAGGCCTCCTGCCGCCTTCCACTGTTCGGATTCTGTTCTTAGACCGAGGTAAAGTTTGCAAACCGGGACACTACTTCCGGTTTTGTGGAGTTTGTAAACCGAATCGTTTGTAAACAGGACAGTTCTTAAACCGAGGTACCACTGTATAAACATCTATTCTGGCCCGCCTCAAATAAAATAAAGCCGCCTCAGGTAATATATAAGACTTTAGAATAACTTTGTCCTAAAAAGCTGTTAAGAAGACTGCATCCTCTTGGTCACTATGACTTACTTTGACAAACTTTTCTGTTAAGTGGCAGGATGAGTGATATGCAGATGCAACTGAGCATATCTCACTGAAGCGGCTATTCAGGAGCAGTGGTTCGTCCTTTTGGCAGTGCTCAGAAAGAGGGTGGGCTACTGAGCATCTGTTCCTTGGTCTCTCCATAGTCTTGATCAGTTGTTAAGCCTAGCCCGCACTCCAGACTGCCCACCTGTGCAGGTAACATATTTCTGTTCTGGTACAGTGCCTCTCTAAAGATTCTAGCTGGGGTTTTCCCATTATAGTCATTTTATGGATATTTGCTTTGAATGGCTCCCAATTCTGGTTCGCCAGAAGTGGCTTAGTCATGCTGGCCACATGTACACCGGCTCCCTCGGCCAATAAAGCGAGATGAGCACCGCAACCCCAGAGTCTGTCACGACTGAACCTAATGGTCAGGGGTCCCTTTACCTTTACCTTTTACTGTTCTTTACCACATACATATTTCATATATTATATCTTGAGTCTATATTAGATCTTGAGCCTGCAGGCATGGTCTATTTCCTTTTTAACTTTTGTACAAATAATATTTTTTTACGACTGTTACTGTGTTACAAGACATTCGCGTTCCATGGTGGGTGATTTTTCTTCATGTCAGCACAATTTCTTTTTTGAACAGTCTGTGAGGTAAAAATCTTCCACTTCACATGCCCAGAGCAGTTTTCCAACTTCTTAAACTGGTGGTTTGTTATTGCTTTTATGGTGATGCAATTAAAGTTTAAATGAATTGGTGAATATGTGGCACTTGAACTGGAAAAACCAGGCAAGGGCAACACTGATGGTTCACCTGTATTTGGTTTGCTAACATGGATAGATATAGGCCTCTTCTCACATTATACTGAATAATCATGACTGGAACACAGATTCATGAAGACAGATGCAAAGGACCCAACTCTCAGGTCAACTTTGCGGTATTACTATTCTTGATGTTATGGTAATGTTTTCAGGCTTGGGATCTAAATAATGAGGAGACTGCACAGGAACAAAGCAAACCAGGGGTTTCAAGTACTTACATCAACAATGAGGAAATCCAGCCAGCACCAGGCATTGGTGAAATACATTTGAAAGCCATAGGCTACCCACTTCAGAAGCATTTCCAGAATGAAGATGTATGTGAAGACCTTGTCAGCATACTCCAGCATGGTCTTGATAGTCTTGCGCTGTTCAATATATATGTCTTCAAAGGCCTGGGGCAGGGAGGAGGGTGGAATCATTGCTTTATCGTTCACAGAGATAAACCTTATTTTTTAAAATACAGGTGTAAAATTTCATTTCTGCTTCATGTTCTACTGCTAACAGATTACCAAACAATTAACAAGAGAGCAGGAATTCTTGTTCTTTTTTTAAGCACCTATCCTACAATATCTGTGAATCATGATTATTTACGAAACATTTTCAAACCTGAAAGTAACTGTACTAGCCACCATACATTCTATAATGCCCATTGAAAAATCTGAGAAAATAGCAGGTGTTTATTTTTTATTTTTGCTCACCAGAGCACCACTGCTGAGGAGAATCATAAAAACAATGAACGTCTCAAACCAGTTGTGTTCAACTATGCTGTAGCAGGTTTTCCTAAAATTCCACCAGATTTTTCCTCGGCCATCTTCTATACTCACTTGACAACATGGGAACTTCTTGATGCAGCCTGTTTACAAGGATATTAAACTGTTAAATTTTGGAATAAATGTTTATGGTTATCTTTATTTCAGAATTTTAAAGAAACCAGTCTTTCCTCCACAGAGTCGAGGACTGTATATATAGAGTTTCCCCATTTTATCCTTCCTTGTGAGGAAAGAGGATAGTTGATGTTATGGCTTAATGTTAAAAGGCACATCCTAGGGTTGTCATTTTTCAATTGTTCAATTGACTTGTCTAAGACCCTTTGAAATCCTGGTAATGTCCAGGAAAATCCAGATGTATGGCAGCCCTAGCACATCCAAAATCCATTAACCACATCCAGAAGTACTGATGTGTACTGACAGTAACACTCTCCCTAGGATCCCTTTATAGGGATACCCAGGGTTTTTTTTTTGGGGGGTGCAAATTTGTACAACCCCTCCCCACCGTTCAAGACTAGGGATTTTAGACCAATGCCTTATCCACCCAAGTTGTGACAGTTGCTATGAGGCAAGCAACCCCCCACCCCCACCCCAAGACCAGCAAATTTGTCTGGAGGCAAAATTCCTTCCTGGCCCTAAATATGCCGACCAAAAACTTCTATAGCAAGGAACCAACCAAAGGCTGTATGATGAAAATACTCTGAATAAAGGGAGGGGCGGGGAAGGAGATCTGAAATCCAACTGCAGTGAAAGGCAAGGAGGTGGCCCTAAATTTATGCCTGGGAAGCGGACCTGAATGAAGACCCCGCAGAGTCTATGGCCATCTCTGCCCCCACTATGTCAGCAGCCTCCTGAGCCAACCCGTGATTGGTCAATTTCACAGGTGGGCTAAATTCAAAATCCCACCTTGTATCCTGCCAGCTGCTGGAAGCAGAGAAAGAATCTTGGCAATGGTGGCAAGCTGTGCCACAGCAAAACTGCAGTCCACAGTTAATTTGTCAAACACAACTTGTTTATTTTGTTTCCCTGTTACCTTCTGTAAAACAGGCTTCAGGTTCAAGAGCCTCTTCAGGTTCAATCTCTGCCTGTTCACCCTCTCCAGGCGGGGCAATATCAACTGTGCTGCCTTCTGAAGAGCTGGTTGCATTTAACTTCTGAAAATAAAATCCCACAGAAAAAAAAGGTTTTTTGCCCCCTGCAACTTTATGCCGTACTCAAAAGGAGATAGTGAAGTATGACAGCGCTCTTTCAAATTTATATTGGCAGTGCATAGCAGATGGAACCACAAATTCTTATCTATGTCAACTCGGAAGGAAGCCCCATTGAGTTCAATGGGTTTACTCCTTTCTTGGTAACTTGGGTATAGGATTGCAGCCTAAGTTTGCTTGTTTTGTTTTTAATGCAAATAAAAGCATGCTAGTCAAACTGTGTTTCCCCTTTCTCATAATAAGCCTATTTCCTTATGTTGTAGAAAAGCAACGGTGTATAGGAATTCCAAAATAAGTGGGGCTGGATAACTATTTGCAAACTCCTTCATTGTATTATATTAAATTTAGGTGTGTTTGTTGTTAATTCCTCACCCACTCACTCAAGAAAAACTGGACCACTAAAGAGAGAAATGATAGAAAATAGCCTGTTGTCCAAAGTTTCTTTACTAACTTCAGAAGAAGAGTAAACTAGCAAATTAATGTTAAAATAACCCTGCTATTTACTGTAGGACTCCATATATTATTATTATTATTATTATTATTATTATTATTATTATTATTATCATCATCCAGCTATTATTAAAATAGGCTGCTACTCTGGCATAATAATTTTGGAAACCCAGCCAGAATTGGATTTTCATGGCTGCTTGTCAGAATTCAAGCCACACAAAAATCTAGCTGAGTTATGTCAGTGTGCTGGTGTGAGTTACCACAACATATGGATATTATATGCATCTATGTGCGTGGGGAATTTGCATTTTAATGTAGATCCGGGTGACCTACACTGCCACCTGCCCAGAAACAGCGTCGTTTAAGGATGAACACAAGGTTCCTGGCCACCACTAAACAGGTAAGGCAGCCACCCAGCCGTCAAGCATGAGGAAAGCTTTCCCCCACTATTGAGTGTCTGCCTGGCTTTTTGTGACATGCTGTCTCTCACTGAATGAAGCACCCATTGGAGGCACCACTGTTCTAGGCAGCCAGACTGAACCAAAATGTATAAAATACCAAATTACATTTTACAACTTCAGACAGAAAATTATACTGCACATGCTCAGGAGACTTTGCCCATATAAACTCTGTAAGTAGACGGGCACTTGGCAAGTTTTGCAGTGCAGTGGCAGCGAGTTTAGCACATTATTTATATTACAATGAATCTTTATCGCGGTCCAAAGACCCATAGAACAATTTCAGAACAAAATACAGCCAAGACAGCCAACCACGAAAGAGAGAGAAACCAAAGCAGTCATTTTGTTTTGTCTATAGCTTGATTATCTTTGTTTCTTTTTACTTCTGAAAGAAACTCTGCCACGGCCAGTGTAATATCATTAGACCTGCTATTTAATATGGGAGGCTTCAGATTTTCCCAGCAGATCTGCCAGTGGGGGTTTGATCAGTTGGTCCCTTGCTTGCTTATTTATATTGTATCCAACAGGAAAGTTGTTCCAGGCAGTTGTTTATAAATTCCCATTCTGTTGTTTCCCCCTTTTGGGAGAGGGGACTCTCTGTGCATGCTCAGAGGCATTCAGTTCAAAATTGGCAACTGTATGGTTACGCTATCCTGGCAAAGGAACATCTTTCACTAGATCAGCATCTGATGGATAACTTGTGAATTTGTCCTATATTTATGCATCCTCATGTGTTATATTTGGAATAGCTTTTTCAATGTTAACATTAGCATGTTCTGAAATAGTTTCATTAGAAATTCACTCTTCAACTTTAAATAATTTTTATACTGACACCCTTTAAAACATTATGAAATATTATGTAAAAAGCAAAAACAATTACCAATAATATCAAACTGTTCAATGTTACACAGTTTGCACTAACGCTAGAAATCCTGACCTATATTCTTAGCAAATTAAACAAAGGTTGATCTAAGTTTGTTAAAGCAATTTGTTTGGCAATTTGTACTGACATGTCAAAGGGAGGATTATGCATATATATTTCTGTATCATATTAAAATACAAAAAGGAATTCTTTGAGCTGGAAACCTATGTGGCTACATAAAGTAATTATTCATGCCCTCTTTGTAATTGCTAATTACATGAATGGCATCATGTCTAACTTGGCCCTGATGGTGCAATTCCTTAAGTGGTGGTGAAGAATATGTAATTTTACTGATTTTGTGCTGTGAAGAAGCTGACTAAAACTGAGCTTTTACAGAATTACATCACTTGAGAATTTGAGCATGACATTTTTGAACTAATCTGGATGCATTTTGCTGTTAGGCAAATTAAAAAACCAGGAAGAATTCTCCAGTAGTTAGCTTGCTGAAACAAATTAAGTTTAAAATATGAGAATAAATATGAGAACCAAGATGATAGATTACCGGTAAGTAGTAAAATCAACCATGCCTTTATACAAGTAAATAACCCATTCAGTCTCTGGGTTTGAATGTTTAGGCTGCAGTCCTATTCAGACATTACACAAATGGGGAGGGGTGAGCAGAACTGCATATGGCCAACTCATTCAGTATAAGTCTGAACTAATGATAGTAACAATATGTTTGTCAGAAAGTAAACTTCAATGTTTGGTTACTTCTGTATTAGCACGTTTCCAGCTACTTACTTTAACTGGGGGATGAAGAAACTGGCATTTGGGTTTTCACAACTGTCCATTGCAGAATCGTGTTTATGTCTGCAATCAAACTCAAACGCCATTGTTTTAAATTTGCAATGGCATATATGCTTAACAATATATATTTGTATATCCCATAAACTGATTTCTCAGTTGGCATTACAGCAACACCATCTTTACAACGTGTCGTTTGTAAAATATGTGAATGTACTTTACTTTATTCCCTTTTTAAATTCAATATGATCATCCCCCAGCTGCATGTGCTTCCTACCTCTCCTTCCCCAGTTGGATAGGACTTAATAGCCAAACATAGCAGGAACAGCAGATATTATTTCCTAACAGATAAAACAAAACATACCTTGACTGTAAGCATACTGATCCTACTTTAAGCAAGAAAGGAAGTTTTAAGAGCTCCTTTTGTATTAAGTCACATTTCTTAACTGATGCACATTTTTAAAGGCTCATTCCCTCCTGCCACTGCAATTTTAAAGGCTAGCTCAAAGAAAAATTTGCAACTGAACACAGTGAAGATTTCTTCAGCACACAGCGAGGAGGATTTGTGTTTCATTTAGTTGGGTATATTGAAAGCAAAATGCCTCCCAACTTGAACAGCTATATTAAACCAATCCATGTATTATTCATCTGATATTACACAATTTAAATTGAAACCATTAACTTAATGCAAAATCTGCAACCACCCAAACTGAATAGCCTGGTTTAGATGTAACAGGATACCATGGTTTACTGCTTCATGAATGAGCTATGGTGAATCTTGGGCTCATGCACTCCCCACTCCCTTCTCCTGCTCCTTTGCTCCGAAAGATCAGATGCCTTCACTTCTAGTTTTAAACAAACCACAGCTCTCCATGGCATACATTAAAACTATGGTGAGAACAAACCTTGATTTCAGTTTCAGTGTTGTTCTGAAAACACAGATGGAACAAACTCTGGTTCCCTGAACTTGGATGTCACAGGGAACTGTGGTTAGTTCAACACTGAAAATTCCTGATAAGAAAGGTGAGAATTGTCAAATGGGAAGTTCACAAGCCTGAGGCATGCCACGACTCATCCGTAAAGTGGGGAATAATGATTCCTTGTTATCTATGAACCAGGTCAAGCTGAGCATTTTTTTTAAAACTGGCTACAGCGCATCCTTAAACAACAGAATCAGACCCAAGTTTAAACAACTCTAATAATTCTAGCAAATTATACAATTCATGCTACATTTAAAAGAATTAAAATCCTGATACCGTAATTTAAATTTAAAAGAACAACAGGTATCTCTCCTCTGATGAGCATTCTTATTCAAACAAGCAAACTAGGAAAAACATCCTCATATAACTTATACCCGGAATGGGAATCCTGTGGCTTTCTAGAAGTTGTTGGACTCCCAACTGCCAGAAGCTCCAGCCAGCATGTCCGATCGTCAGGTGCGTTGGGAATTTTGGTCCGGCAGCATTTGCTGTGGCACAGCTTCCCAATCCCTGACTTACACAATTACTTTTGCATTTTTTTAAAAAAAACGAACCGTTTGACAAGATGTTACCAGGCCGTTTTCCATTAGAGACCTCTCAAAGGTCACCGCTGTGCGCTACTAGGGAGGGAACATCATATTACCCGCAAGGAACACATTAGAAAGCATTTGTTGATGATGCAGCATTCCCAAGGCCTGAATCAGCAAAACAACATGCTTGACTAGAGCAGAAGCCTGTGCAATACTAGTGAAACTGCACCAAGAAAAGCAGAAACCCACCTTCTTCTTTTTTAAAAAAATGATGATATGGGGAAAAAAATAATTGGAATCATAAAACATTGGACAGTACGCAGCAGTTATCATCTAAATAGGAGTAGGTAGCAATAGGACAACCACTTTAGCAGCCTCTTTTGGATTTGAGCACAGCTCTTGGGTTTTTTGCCCACAAAAGAATAATCAACACAAGCTTTGCCCAACAGCATGTTAGTGGGGCTCATTTCCATTGTTAAAGCATTCACTTAAAGCCCGGTCTTGCTCTCATTTGCTTTTCGCTGGACACTGTTTCAGTGGGAGCAGGAGCAGGCCATTATACACATGTTAAAAGCTTTACAAACCATTTCATGATTCAGGTGACAGTAAAATAAACAAAGGGATTCAGCCATTATAAATTATCAAGGATAAGTCAGCTTGAGATATGGTTTGAACATTCTAAATTGCCCTGAGACTTGACAAACTCTCAGATAAATAATTCTCATTTTCTTTTACAATTCAGTCACATTTCTGATTTTTTTTTTAAAAAAGGTTTCAGTTGCATAGAGAGTAAGACCCCCAAAAAAAGTTTCTCACCCCTTCAACCAAAGCCTCTTCCTGAACTGCAGCCTGACAATATTTGTGTTTTATACTCCAATAAAGCAGTCTTCAACAATTTGCTTAAAATGATTTCTTAATGTCTTTCTTAAGTTTACCAATAGCGCACTGATCAGAGTGGCCAGTTATTGCATTGCCAAAAGATATAACCAAAAACGGAGAGTAAATCCATTTGCAAAAAAATGGGTCTCCCCCAAGAAAGCTCAACAACTTTGGTTAATCCAAAGGGTAGATCACTGCCAGTGTTATTATAGTGGGAGTAGATTGCAGTCTCTTGGAAGTTGGACATCCCTGGTCTAGGAGAACGCACTGCATGAACTGGACCATTATGCAATGCATTTCTCTACCTCTGGGCTGGAGGGAATTTCTCCTGCTGGGCAGGAGGGAATTCACTCCCACAGTAAAAGATATGGCCAGGTAATGGGGAAAGTTGATATGCGGATGCAGATCCCTGTAGCAGTTGTAGTCTGTTTCGGACAGCAAACAACACAGAAAGGCATTCTGTGTGGTACCGCCGCCTAGCCCAGGAGTCTCATCAAATACTTTTTTTGCTGTTATTTGACCTGTCTGTTAGTGAACAGCAATATGTCAATAGTAGAATTAGTCACTTTATTTTGACTTTAATTATTTTTTTAAATTGGCTATTACCTACTTTTGAGGATCAGAGAAGATTAAAACCTGAACAAACCAAGTTGTTTTTAGAGTTCTAACTCGTTTGTGAATAAGTGTGAAAGCTCAGTAGCTAGTACAAACGCTGCAATATTATAACATCTTGTGATTTCATTATTACCACAGCTTTCAGCAACTTATTGTTAAAGGCAAGGACCATCTCTTCACTTGCTGCTTGCCTGGCAGCTGCCACTGAAACCTTCTGAATTGGAACAGCAAGCATCACTCAGATTGCAGAAGTATCACCTTTTTTTGGCTAAAATATCAACAAATGTTTGCTTTAAAAAAATGAAAGCAAATGTTCTGGGAATTTTAAAAGCACAGGATTAACTATAGAGCATTTTCTGAAGAACGAATATGAATTATTAGTTTGAATTTGGCATTTATTCTGTTTTACCACTATTAATATCCAATATCAAAATCAAATAATTGATCAGAAAACATGTACCCCTTTCTGTTTGTTTCTTTGTTTTAAATGCATTGTTTGATAAAGATATTTTTTATATTTTTTTTAAAAAAGAAACAACAATGAGGATACAACCCTGTAATCCCCAGGGGGTATCCCAGCAACCATAGGATACAGAAGACGTCCCTCTCCAATGGCAGAGAGGAAGCAGGTTTGCCCTGGAACCTGGAACCTTCCTTGTGGTGTCCATGGAAACCTCCACAACCATCCCCCTTCTGCTATTAATGCTCCAGTACAGATAGGGAGGGAAAATGGGTGGATCAGGGCAGATCCCAATCCCACCTCTGACATGGGAGGGAAATATGTCAGCCTGGGAGCTGTCATATTTATTTCCTCTCCAACCTCTCCACCTACTGCCTTGCTTGGTGCTAGATTGAGAGTGCTTTGACTGTTCTTCCAACCATAGATTCTCTCTTCCCCATACAATTGCTCTGCCCATGACTACTTTTTTGCCTATAGTCTGTACCGAATCATAATATATATATATGTGAAAATCCTCAAACAAATTCTAGAGGAATTGTATTAGGTCTAGAGAACCTTGCATGACAACAGCTTGGAAGAACAGTTCAAGAAAGATGTGTATGTATATATATAGATAGATAGAACAGAGAAACCCAAGAAGCAATTAAAATCAGAAATTATATTCATTTAACCCGTCGCCGTCCCCTTCTGAAGAAGACAGTATTAAATATGTGCCACATTTATAAGGGCTGAATCAAAAAGGGTTGTTTTTATTGTTTTTAAAAACTATGCATGCTCCCTTTTTCCCCCTTGGCCTTTGGAGAGTTCAACATTCTTGTCAGTTCATGATCCATCTTACAAAACC
This sequence comes from Podarcis filfolensis, assembly GCF_964270895.1. Classification (NCBI taxonomy): domain Eukaryota; kingdom Metazoa; phylum Chordata; class Lepidosauria; order Squamata; family Lacertidae; genus Podarcis; species Podarcis filfolensis. Next base: position 28,620,891 of record NC_139604.1, on the reverse strand, counting down.
TATAGGTCATGCAGTAGCTATTGAAAGGACTTGATAATCAAATACATCTAGAAAAGTCATTAACAGAATCAAAATGTATGTTGGGGTTGCCAATCTTGCCTGACCATGCTGTGATGTGTGAGTCACAGGACTCAGCAGAGAGCAGCTGTGCATGTCTAGACCGTCTTGCAATGGGCAGGGAAGGAAACATAGCTCGGTAGCATGCAGGCCAGTCAATATTCACCAGAAAAGTGTGATTATGTATGTATAACTTGCTTAGGTAACCTGTGCAAGAGTGGCGGTACGTTGAATCTACCTGGTTAAAAAGGACCAGAGCTGCATTCTTGATTGCTCCTGCTTGGTTTTACCCCTGTGAGAAGTAAGAATGGCAGGCAATGAAGTTCATGACATATTACCTCCAGTCTTTTGCTCTTTGGAGGCTAGCATTCACACATGGCTTTAGTACATTTTCAGGAAGGGGGGGGGAGAGAGAAAGAGAGCTAAAGATATCATTATCAAACTTGCAAGAAAAGGTATATACAGATAACTGGCTGGTTGCAGAATTCAGTTTACATCCTTAAGAACCTTCTACATCAGGGCCAGTGAATCTGCAGCCTTCTAGATATTGTCAGGATCTAACTCCCATCATCACCACCCAGCATGGCCAATGGTCAAGAATGGTGGGAGTTGTAGTCTAACAACAAGTGGAAGGCCACAGATTCCCCACATGGTCTATGTGTGCATAATCAGAGTAACAGGGATCACTATGAAGAAGGATTAGCAGTCACAGCTACTTTGTTTTGTTTCATGAGCTGGTGATGTAACGCCTACAGTTGTTAAACTATGGTTAAGAGATCAGGAGAGGATCCTGGGATTATGTATCCCACTTCCTTCTGAAGCATGAGTCTGGATCCACAATCAGCAGCTGGCATTGTAGGGATCAGCCAGGAGAACGGGACCACTGAGCCAACTGTGGACACTGGGCCTTCTTTCCCCCCACTTAAATTCACTCTTACTCCCCAGGCGAGCCAGCTATGGCAAGGAAAAATGCTGGTGTTAGGAGACTGAGTTGGAGAGCTCCTCCCCAAAGTTGACTGGAGCCAGATATACACATGAGCATTCAGAAGCAAGTCTCTCTGAGTTAAATTGGAATTTACTGCAAATAAGCACACACAGGAACACAACTGTTTAAGTGAAGTTCTTCATTCTAATGTGACAGACAACTTGTTTTTTTGGGGGAGTGGAAGACATCCTAGATTTCTATTACTTTGTTAAAGAAAGAACCACGATGCCCCTGTTCTGGAACATTTTGATCTGGCAAAGCTCCTTCTTCTGCAATGTGATCTCCCCTTTGTTAGGATTCCTATTTTAATCCAGAAATATATTGTCACTTGTTAAAAAATGGTCTGTCCATCATCAGTGGTCTCTTGGACTACAGCCTAAATTAATGTATTATTTAGCATAAAGAGAAAAGGCTTATTCTCTTCCCCTTTCTGGTTTCTTAACCATTCTGCATTTTACACTGTAATCAATAGGTTGCAGAAGGATCTGATGAACCAAAGACAGAAAAAAAGATAGAAATGGCAAGAAGTTTGTTTTCCTCAGCAACTGAGACCTCTACTGTTCCTTTTTTGAGGGAAGGGCTGTTGTTTCAGATCTTTTCTGCAAAGATGTCCTGGAGCTTCTCAATTCAACAGGCTTCCCCTTGACCTTAATTATGAAAATTCCAGGGGAGGGGCTGAGGAATGAATGTGTGAAACTAAATGTGTCTCTTTCTATTGTATGAATCTTGCAAGTTATGCTCCTGCACAACCCTCAAAGTTTTGAGCCACACAACTGAAAAGAAGAAGAAAGCAACAGTTGCTTCTATTGAGGAGAAACACTTCCATTAGTTTTGGACACAGTTACGCTCCAATTTAAGATAAATAAAATTGCAAATTAAACATCAGTTTGAAAATAAATAAAATAAGCTGCACAGAATATATTCTCAGCCAGGTATTAGGAAACAAATATCCTTTAAAAAAAATCAAAATCAAAACTACTAATAACAGGTGAAGTGTCACTGGGTAAGAAAATGAACCCAGCTCTCAACCAATCAGTGAATTCATTTAACTATAGTACTTCAAGACCAGAACACCAAAGACCTAATGACAAGAAAAGGAATGATGGAGAGAATAGTCTAGAGGAAGGAATTGGCGATGCACTTCTTATAAATGTTACATAACTGGTTAAGAAACCACTACAAGAAATTATTGAGAACAGGAAAAAGAGAGAGAGAGAGCTGTAAGAGTAAATTTTACAGCATACAAATGCACAAAAAGCATTTTGGCTTTGAAACTTTAAAAGATAATCTTATTTTTTAAAAATGTCCAGTGCTTCCAGAACACACCATATAGAATTACTGGTGAAAAGTTTAGCAACATTTAGTAGCTATTTGCACAACTGGCCATAGGAATTCCCCATTTTGGTGAGATTTTGTTGGATTTTTACTTACGTTATTTGCAAATTTGATGCAAACCAATGCCTTAATATTTTAAAAGGAGACTTGGACCAGACAGGCATTTGAACAGAGGTTGCCTTGAAACAGAGGAGTGTCCTCTGACGGCGTTTCAAATAGAGGGCTGCCCTCTATAAAGTAGGATGTATTCTTCATTTGGCTAGGCTTCATTTATGTTTTCTATTCATCAATGCCACTCACTGAGATTATTGTCACATTAGATAGCAGTTTATATTAATGTTAGCAGATCATTTCTTTGGCCATTCTGACTCATGCTGGAATCAAATAAAATTTTTGATGTCAAGATGACCCACTGAATACAGCCAGCTCTAATAAATACCTGTCAATAATTGTGCACGTCGCCAAACCACCAAGTATTTAATCAGTCAGTAGTAAAAAATACAAATCCAGCATATAAGAAGAATCAAGTCTATGGAAGCAAGAGATTGGGACAAAAAGAGATACTTCTGTCTAAAATAGGAAATGCCATACTTTAAAGCTTTTCCCAATGTGAAAACCATACATTTCCAAGGCAAGATCACCTCAGAACCTAAATAGATATCCAGACTTCATTTTTCCTGAATTTATGTCATTTTATTCCCTTCCATAAAAAGTTTTGTTTGATTATATATCTTTTCTGGAGTATTCATATAGGTGACTAAATAATACTCAAGAACTTGAATACTTGATGTTTCGGTAGCAATCTATCAAGTAAAATGCTTCAAGGATTATTCAGCACAGCTGCAGTCCCAAGTGCTTAGATGTAGTTCTCTGTTCCCTCATGGGAAGCACCTTGAAACTCCTCCAAGCTTAAGGTCCCCCAGAACAGCACTCCATGAGGTGCGAAGGGCTGCTACTCAAACTATCTCTCTCACACACGTATTCCTATGTGTGGATCAGACACACTTTCTGTTTGCACATGAAGGGTTTGGATCCTGGCCAGCCCATTCCCGTAGGCCTCTGCCTAGTGCGGTTTTCCTCAAAACCACTTTACATTTTCTTTTAGGCTTCAGTGATAGTCTGAACAGTCGTTTCCCATTAGCACGGATGTGAGGAAAGCAGGGCAGAGCTGTTTTTTTACATCTAAGTTAACAGTCTCTCTCCCCCCCACCCCACTTTTGTTCAGCTTTTTAAATACCAGCTTCCAGGGGAATGCTCTAAGGAACTTGAGGTGTGTGGCAAGGGGGCATCATTGACTCCAACTCCTCTACACCCTTACAGACACCTTCCCTGAGCTTTCACCTTCTCTGATGAGGCGAGCTCTTTTACCATTCAACCTGATGTTCTGTTGCTACTGCATAGCAGAGCATGAAAGGTGAGTTGCAAGACTCTCATGTGCAAGAGAACATGGGGACATAGGAAGTTGTCTTATACTGGCTATAGCTCCATCTAGCTCAGCACTGTTGACACCAGGAGTAAGCCCATCAGGAGTAAGTTAGTCCATAGGTCTGATTCAACCTGTAGGGTCTCCCCATTCAGCCCCCATCCCTCTCTCCTTGCCCTTTCCCCTATAAGGCTTGGGGGGAATCACCTCCTATTGGCCCTAGTAGGAGTATTTTTAAATGATCTGTGAGGGAATTTTCAGGGTGGGCTCATAGCTGAGAAGGGAAATTAACAGTCCCCTCCTCGTGCACCATGACCCCCACACATTCAAAATTTCACACCATGGGAGAAATGTCACCATTGTAAACCAAACACACGCTTACAATAAGAAAGGAACTAATAAGCGGTAAGAAGGTTGCTATGAAGTAAGAACTGCCTAATCTTGCAGCACTGCTACATGTGCAGAGACATAAATACGACAATGTCAATAAAATACATTCAAAATTGTATTTTTCATTAGTTTTCAGCTTCATTTCACATGTGCTTGTGTATATATATGTGTGTGTGTATAAAATCCTACCTCTTTGCCTTCTTCAATTTCAGATTCGCTGCTAAATTCCTCTGTATTTATATTTTCAAAATCCGACTCTCCAACTGCCATTGGTACAGTCACAGTAAGGCCTGGATTATTTATGAATGACATATAATCATTTTCATCAATAATGTATTTTTCCACACTGCTGCCTGTGCCCACACCACTTGTGGTTCCATTCCCATCTCTCAGGTAATTAACATCTCTAGTTATTTCAACCATCATATGGTTGGAAATGTAGTTGTCTTTCTTGTTGCTTAGTTCTTCGAGGGCTTTGATATCCTCCACAGCTTTCTGCCTCCTGACAACGCCTTTTTCGACAACCTCTCGTAATTTTTTCTTTACATAATCTACTCCCTTCTGAATTCTTGCCACGGCAATCTGAAGATTGTTTATTTCGTTATCGTCATCAGTAGCAGCGAGGTTATCTGAACTAAAGGAGCTCAGAAGCAAGGCCAGAAAGAGGTTCAGTACCTAAAAGGTGGGGGAAAGAACAAAACCAATACAGGTTTCTATTGTACAGAAAAAGAAGATCAACAAAGGAAGAGGAGGAGGAGGAGGAAGGAGACACACACAGTGGGCCAATCAATAGACCGCTTTGTTTTAAAACACAAATTTCTCAGCCTATATAGGGAAGATCTAAGTACAGCTGCATTTTTTCTAAAACATAATGTGCGTAGACAAAGAAGCACTTCTGTTCCGACACATAGTTTCTCCTCTGTTTTTCTCATGGCAAACTAGAATAACATATTTTTCTTCTGTGGCCAAATTGTTCTTCCAAGAAAACTAGCCTTGTAAAACCATTCACATTAATACTATGCAAAGCTTAATAAGGACCCAGAGTTAAACTCTGCCCTAGTGATTTTTCTACAAAACAGCGTTTATTGGACATCCTAATACTTTTCAAAAAGCCTGATTTACATACCACGAGGTTTCCAATCACCATGACCAGCATGAAGACAATGAGGCACATGGTTTGACCTGCAACTTCCATACAGTCCCACATGGTTTCTATCCATTCTCCGCAAAGGACTCGGAACACGATCAAGAAAGAGTGGAAAAAGTCGTTCATGTGCCAGCGTGGAAGCTCACAGTCTTCTGCAATCTTGCACACACATTCCTTGTAGCTTTTGCCGAACAGCTGCATGCCCACCACGGCAAAAATGAAGACAATGATGGCCAGAACCAAAGTCAGATTTCCCAAAGCTCCCACAGAATTGCCAATAATTTTGATCAGCATATTTAGCGTCGGCCAGGATTTTGCCAATTTGAAAACCCGGAGCTGGAAAACAATAACAATAAGACATTATCATTACTACTCAAAATACTTCTCCATGTGTTTTGTATTTTAGCTTCAGAAATGAAAACATAATACATTTGGTCAAAATTTAGAGAAAGAAGGAGGAACAACTGCTTATATACATTTAGTGGAATTTAGGAAATGAATGAGAAACAGGCCACATACTGAGCATTTATAACTGCATTCACATATTTTTTCCATTGCAATTAGCATTTCTACAGTAGCCATCAGTTCACATTTGGTATATGTGTCAAATCCTTTTGGAATGACATTCGTTTTATAAACTAGATTAAAGCATGAATTCAAGGAACATGGTGGAGTTACTAATCAGTTAACAAATTTCACAAGCGATACTTATTAAATTCAAAGCAGTAAAAAATTTTGATCTCAGTTTCTTTCAAATACGCCGAAGCCAATATTGCATTCTGCCTATAAACACTGGGAATTATGTGAAAACTTGTGTGGTACTATTTGCACATTTACCAGTCTGAAGGATCTTAGGACTGACAACCCTTCCACGTTTGCAAGACCCAGCTCCATCAAACTCAAGCTGACAATGATGCCATCAAAAATATTCCAGCCTTCTTGGAAATAGTAATAAGGATCCATGGCTATTATCTTGAGGACCATTTCTGCAGTGAAGATCCCAGTGAAGACCTAAGTGCAAGTATAATGAATTAGTTTACACTTCATTTGAGTTCTTTTAAATTAAACTAGCCCAATTGAATACTAAGTTTACAAACTAAAAAAATTATTTGAAATGAAGTATAATTGATTCCAAAGAGGCTCACCGCTTTAAAATGGTGAGTTTAGGGTGGTCTTTCATTGTGTAATCCTGTGGAATGAATGCTAGATCAGCATTAGGATAGCAATCTCTCTCTATATATTATTCACATCCTACTGCATTTCATATTCTGGAATGCTGTCATAGTAAAAAATAGGGTGGCAGATATTTTGAGGTAACATAGCAGAAAAATGCTCTTATCTTCAATATCCCTAACATTTGGGTCATTTTAAAAAATACTTTTGCTTGAACTTTTCATTTCTGCGGAGACATTCTCCTGTCACTTCTGAAGCCCCTTCAGTTAACGTTTTTCTGTTAAAAACGAAACACTTAATTTTAAAACGATTAATTTTTAAATTACGTAGAAGTAATCAAGGACTTTCATCGTAATTTCCTTTGGCTGAAAAGGAGAAGAAGGAAAAGGCTCATAATCAATTGCCAAGCTACAAAGCAGGCCACCAAATAATAGTAAATTAACTTCCTTTGGATGGAAACCAACAAAATGAGGTTAAGAGATTAAGAGAGTAAAAGACTTGAGGTTTTTAAATGAGTACCAGCAGGGAGGACATTGTGAACCAGCACTCGTCCCTAATTAAAGTTAATACTGTATGAAGACTGCTTCAGATGGGAGTACCCTACAGCGCGTACCTGTTTCCCACATATGTTTTAAAACAAGTGATCTGGAACACAAATATTTCATTGTTACCACAAACTCCAGCTTGCTAAGAGTGCTAAGAATTGTAGGTATGTGAAAATTCCCAGGGTTCTTGGAGGAAGGCATGCGTGGATGTGATCAGTGTTTCTGTGCAAGTGCCTCTGGAATATGAACCTAGCAATCCTGCACACTCCTGATAACACTCACACGAGGCTCACTGGCCTTTGGGAACCAGCCCTAAATTAACTGGAAAATAGGTGGATTGCAAGTCACACCTCACATGCTGAAGTAAATGGTCTGAGTACTGTAGTCTGTTTCGATTTTCTGCACCGCTCACTTGCACCTGCACCCTAAGATACCCGCAATGGGGATTTAAGAATACTTTTGATGGCCCCTAGAACACTTCATGTGTAAACCACCTTGAGACAATGGTGCAGCTTATAAATCAATTGTAATAATGATAATAACAGAAAAGGGGGGAACATAATACAGTGTGCATAGATGGCATAATCTAATTATATCTGGCACTAAGGGCACCAGCCAAATGTGCTGTTCTTATGCATTCTGAATCAGCACCTCTAAATCAGTAGGTCATTCGCTGGAACTTGAACAGTGTTAAATTACACAGGTACGAATATTTCTTCTATTTGTGTTCATCTTTCACATTAAAAGCTGATATAGCTTCGTGTTCTAGGAAAATGAAAGGTCCATAAAGGTATAATTTCTGTCTGGGGACGTGTGAGGACATAAATGGGGACTTTTAGGTCAGGCACTAATATATTAGAATTAATTTGGATTATCAGAATGGTACTGTTAAATATTCCACCACCACACTACTAAAGTGGTAACATTATTATGATGGTCTTTTTTCTTATTTTAAAGCACTTTTTGAAATATTAGGTTCCTAAGAAATTTGTTTTACTGAACAAAGGTAATGAGATGGCAATGTGATCTACAAACTTTCCAGCGTTGCAGACAATTCTGCGCTGGAACAATGGCGGCACGACTAAATCAGCTTGTGAAAAAATTATATAGGCTAAGCCTAAGTGTTGCTCCACAAATGATCTCTGCAAAGCAGCTTAGATTACATGGGCTAAGATTCTCTAATATTGTCAAATAAAATTCGTAATCGCATTTTCATTAATGAGAGCCTAAAGAAGCGAAGGTAATAGGGGCGGGATGCAAAGAGAGTCATCTGTTTAAGAGCTTTGCATAGTCATTTCCCGCTAGTCTTCCCAATGGCTTTGCTAAGGAGACCCACACCTGTGGAATTAGGATGGTGATTATTCATTTTAACAAACACAGTGCAATCAAACTTTAAAAAGCACACAAAATACACCTGTTTGGTTAACAGCAGTGATTTTTAGGGCATTAGCAACTACTTTCCTTTATTGTGCATAGCTTTATTTTCAAGCGAAAGACGGTGACAAGTTTGAAGTAGATATTTCTAGTTACCCACAAGCAGGCCATTTTTTTAATTTATTTTTTTGCAGCCGGAACTCACTAGAACTCACTAGAACTCAGTTCTGGCACCTCTCAGGTGGGCACCACTATAGGAGAGCAAGGGTGAATTCATGGTGAATTCTGGCACCTCTTTTTTCAGAAAAATAGCACTGTCCACAAGCATTTCCTTTATCCTGTGGGGCAGGAGTGGTGTGTCTAGTGGGGCAAAACCACGGCAATAGTGCCCCTCGGTGCTTTTTTTCTAGGGAAAAAGGTGCCGGAACACACCTCCCTCAGAAGACCCAGCCTAAAGGCGATCTTTTTGAGCTGGGGGGTGCATCCCCTTGGCAATCAGAAGCTTGTTGAGGCTGCTCAGCTGAGGCAAGGGGGAGCTCCTCCCTCAGGAGGGTGGGGCCTGGCTCAGCTGAGGCAGGGAGGGGCTTCCGCGCTTCAGTTGAGCTGCTTAACGAGCTCCTCCCTCAGCAGGGTGGGGCCTGGCTCAGCTGAGGCAGGGAGGGGCTTCTGCGCTTCAGTTGAGCTGCTTAACGAGCTCCTCCCTCAGCAGGGTGGGGCCTGGCTCAGCTGAGGCAGGGAGGGGCTTTCGTGCTTCAGTTGAGCTGCTTAACGAGCTCCTCCCTCAGCAGGGTGGGGCCTGGCTCAGCTGAGGCAGGGAGGGGCTTTCGTGCTTCAGTTGAGCTGCTTAACGAGCTCCTCCCTCAGCAGGGTGGGGCCTGGCTCAGCTGAGGCAGGGAGGGGCTTTCGTGCTTCAGTTGAGCTGCTTAACGAGCTCCTCCCTCAGCAGGGTGGGGCCTGGCTCAGCTGAGGCAGGGAGGGGCTTCCGCGCTTCAGTTGAGCTGCTTAACGAGCTCCTCCCTCAGCAACGTGGGGCCTGGCTCAGCTGAGGCAGGGAGGGGCTTCCGCGCTTCAGTTGAGCTGCTTAACGAGCTCCTCCCTCAGGAGGGTGGGGCCTGGCTCAGCTGAGGCAGGGAGGGGCTTCCGCGGTTCAGTTGAGTTGCTTAACGAGCTCCTCCCTCAGCAGGGTGGGGCCTGGCTCAGCTGAGGCAGGGAGGGGCTTTCGTGCTTCAGTTGAGCTGCTTAACGAGCTCCTCCCTCAGCAGGGTGGGGCCTGGCTCAGCTGAGGCAGGGAGGGGCTTCCGCGCTTCAGTTGAGCTGCTTAACGAGCTCCTCCCTCAGCAACGTGGGGCCTGGCTCAGCTGAGGCAGGGAGGGGCTTCCGCGCTTCAGTTGAGCTGCTTAACGAGCTCCTCCCTCAGCAGGGTGGGGCCTGGCTCAGCTGAGGCAGGGAGGGGCTTCCGCGGTTCAGTTGAGTTGCTTAACGAGCTCCTCCCTCAGCAGGGTGGGGCCTGGCTCAGCTGAGGCAGGGAGGGGCTTTCGTGCTTCAGTTGAGCTGCTTAACGAGCTCCTCCCTCAGCAGGGTGGGGCCTGGCTCAGCTGAGGCAGGGAGGGGCTTTCGTGCTTCAGTTGAGCTGCTTAACGAGCTCCTCCCTCAGCAGGGTGGGGCCTGGCTCAGCTGAGGCAGGGAGGGGCTTCCGTGCTTCAGTTGAGCTGCTTAACGAGCTCCTCCCTCAGCAACGTGGGGCCTGGCTCAGCTGAGGCAGGGAGGGGCTTCCACGCTTCAGTTGAGCTGCTTAACGAGCTCCTCCCTCAGCAACGTGGGGCCTGGCTCAGCTGAGGCAGGGAGGGGCTTCCGCACTTCAGTTGAGCTGCTTAACGAGCTCCTCCCTCAGCAGGGTGGGGCCTTGCTCAGCTGAGGCAGGGAGGGGCTTCCATGCTTCAGTTGAGCAGCTTAACGAGCCCAAAGAGCATGGGGGCTTGCTCAGTTGAGGCGTGGTTTTCCCACATGCCAGCTGTTAGCTAGGAGGCTGAAGGACCTCAGCAAAGCCCCGCTGCACCTCTGGCTCATGAGGAGACCCTCTTTGGAGTCCATAGAGGATGTCCTGTTCGGGCTCTGGGATGGCAGTTAGAATTTGTTGAATGGGGGCTCTCTCACCCACTTTCGGGGACACCTGAGGGGTTCATAAAGAGAGCCTGAAAATCCAGCCCTTTCCTCCAGGCGATTAAACCTGGTAATCTTGGAGCAGGACTTTTACAGCATGTTTGCTAAATAACTTTCATCAGGGAAACCCAGTGATGCTCATCACTGATTTAATTTTAGATAAAACAAAATTTTAAAAATTCCGTCCAGTAGCACCTTAGAGACCAACTAAGTTTGTTATCGGTATGAGCTTTCGTGTGCATGCACACTTTCTTCAGATAATTTTAGATGCCACTGAAAATCTCCCCTGTTACTCAGGAAATTTTTTCAAGATGGTGCTGCATATCTGGATTCTGTGCATCTCAATTCTGGTACATTCCACTGCTTTTTACTCAGCTTCTCTTTTTAATTGAGTTACATTTCAAAATTCTTGTATACCGCATTGTACATTGCCTTAAGGATTCCTATTATAAGATCACGTGAATAAATAATTGTTCACATACCAAGTTTCCAACATAAAGGACATGGTTGAAATAGGGAGTCATCGGATAGTGCTCCATAGCCATAAACAGCGTATTCAAAACAATGCAGACGGTGATAGCAAGATCCACAAATGGATCCATCACTATCAAATTCATGATGTGCTTCACTTTTAGCCAAGGAGGCCAGCAATCCCAGATCAAGAACGTGTTTGCAAATCTATACCAGCATGGCGGACACTTCTGTCTGGATTCTTCAAGTTCTGGAAGAATATTTTATAGGCAAGAGATTGGTTAAAAAAATAAAAAATAAATCGGCTTTCTGCAACGAACAGCCAGAACTATACACTACATAGGATTATCCAATTATTACAAAATTAGATGGTTGCTGGCTGATGTTAGCAAGTTTGTTACCTAAAAATGAGAATGTTACAGGATACTTTAAAAAAAAAACTGCCAAGGGATTTTTAAAAACTATAAATGATTTATCATTTTAAGTTTCGATTATGTGTAATTCCAAAACTTGATGCTTTTACTTACCCTTGTATTGGATTGTCCATTGTGGTTGTTTTGTGATTTATATTGTAATGGGCGTTGGCCACAAACAATAAAAATCTGACTGGCGTGTACACAAGGCTACAATTGTCTTCCCTTGGTTCGCCAACCACTTCCATTTTGAAGGGTTAGCACTTAGATGAGGTAGATGAGGCACAAGTTTTGGTACAAACTAATTGCTTCTCGTGCCACTAAGAACAGGAAGATTCCTTTCTTCTTTGGTGCATCAGAAATACCTGTTACCCAGGAAGGCCAGGCATGCCATCATTAGAGACGTTGCAAAAATCACCTGAAAAACCATTTTAACATCTGCCTGACAGGGAGGTGGAAATAAAATTAGGGAATTTTACAAGGGCTGAATCAACATGAATCACTCTAAACAATGGAAATGCTCAATGAATGCCTCAGGGTTCAGCACTTAACAATGCTTACTTTCCACTGAAATAGAAGTGGCCCTCTTTTAAGAGTGATATCAGCACAATACATGGCCAAACATATTCCTGCCCCCCCCCCAACCCGGTACCTTCCATGGTGTTTGTGAGTATACTGGCTATACTCATGGCTCTTTGCCTTGCTGCAGATTCTTCCATCAACTCCATCGAAATCTGGTAAGAGCTCAATCTTCTTTTTCTTATTTCTGTTTCGGTGGTGGTACCCTGAAAATACAATTGTGGTCAATATAATTCCAGGAACTCAAGGCATAAGCTATATAAATGTGACCCCCAACATATACGATCACACCAAGATCTGAGGTTTTTTGGTGGTGTTCAATACGCACAACTTTGCATGTGGTAGCCATCTGGGAAAATCAGAGGCCGTATACACAAACGGAGGCATCATAATGTAAGGCAGGGATGGGGAAACCTGGTTCACATTCCATTCTGGGCTACCACCTGACGGCACATGCGATGAATGTATTTTTTGCCTTTGCCCCAGTAGGCTACTTTCTAAATACACCCTTCTATCTCCATCCAGACAAACAACAAGCATGATTAAGAGTTCATGGGCACATTCAAGCCAGGAAAGAAACTCAGGGGGAAAAGATGAACCAGTGGTGGGTGTGGCCTGGAGAGAGTTCTGAGGGCCAGACAGAGTTGTTCATTCGGCCCCTGAGCTTGAGGTCTCCCACCGGGGGTCTAAGATGTAAGAAACATGCCAGATGCGACAGAGTGGAATAGGAAGCTTCTCACCTCCAGCAGAAGCTGCCCAGGAGGTGATATGAGCCCAGGAGGTCCTCCCGCCAAGGAAACGACGCCATTGCAATCCACGGTGCTGTGCATCTTCCCGTTCGCCGGAATCGCCGGCACCATCCTTGACGACAGGCTCGCCTGGCTGGTGTTGCTGTTGCGGCGTTCGCTGTTGTGTCTGTTTGGGATGAAGAGAGAGTCCCTTCTGCTCTCGTTGTCCTCGAGGGTGCTGTGCTCGTCGTCAGCGAAGTCGTTTTCCGATCCTATGTCCTTTGCTCGGCCTCTGAAGCTGAAAATGCTGGTTCTGCTGTTGCGCCTCGGGGAAAACAAGGAGCCGCGAAGGCTCAACAAAGACTGTGAGGGGGGTGGGGGAGGGGAAGAGGGGAAACAACAACACAGTTAGTATTTGGAACCACTCGTGGGTTGTTGTTGTTTTAATTGCTTTTGACTTAAAGGTAAAGGGACCCCTGATCATTAGGTCCAGTCATGGCTGACTCTGGGGTTGCGGCGCTCATCTCGCTTTATTGGCCGAGGGAGCCGGCGTACAGCTTCTGGGTCATGTGGCCAGCATGACTAAGCTGCTTCTGGCGAACCAGAGCAGCGCACGGAAACACCGTTTACCTTCCTGCCAGAGCAGTACCTATTTATCTACTTGCACTTAGAGATGCTTTCGAACTGCTAGGTTGGCAGGAGCAGGGACTAAGAAACGGGAGCTCACTCTGTGGCAGGGATTCAAACCGCCGACCTTCTGATCAGCAAGTCCTAGGCTCTGTGGTTTAACCCACATCGCCACCCGCGTCCCGCTGTTTCAGGATACTCAACTTGGCTTATTCTTCCATAGACCCAGATCTCCCCTGGTCTTGGGAAGGATGCTAGCTCAGGTAGGAGTGCTTTGCCTGCAGAAGTTTCAATCCCTGGAACCTTAATAGTGGGGTAGGAGAGCTGGGGGGGGGGAAATCACACCTGGCAACCAATGTACCCCCTTTGGTTTCAGAAACTTCATGGGTAGACGAGTCCAAAAAGCCTGGCACACAATTTTTCACAGCCCTCTGGCACACAAATTTTCACAGCCCTCTGGCAGCTATGACGAGGCTTAGTTTGTTCAGAACTGAGTATACACTTTGAGTATATATTAGTGTTCCTAGATGAACCATAGATGGACCCATTACTCAGTATAAGGGGACTTCTATGTTCCTATTTAAGTTTTGACACCCATTTACACAGCCCAGGCTTACTTGTTCTTCTCCAACCCATTATGCAAGGCAACATTGTTAGGCAAAATGCCCTCAACCATTTAATTATACATAGCCATGACCCACCCTGCATTATCCTCAAGGGGGATCTTTCAAACATCAGTAGATGCTTCCGAAGGCAAAAGAAAGCATATTAAGTAGGCGGCTGTTGCTTACTGCTTTGGGGAAAGCCCAATGGCTAAATCCATTTAACTTGAGATCTATTAATCCACCATTTATTAATCATACTGTCTCATCAATTAATGCTTTCAAGCAACATCCAGCAGCCACAAGAGACCTGAAGATGGTGACTTTGCCACTGAGAGAAGGGGGGGGGGAATCAATTTTTGCTGGCCACGCTTTTATTTAATTGCACAACAAGAAACTCCTTAATGGAATCTTTTACTCCCTCTCTGCATATTTCATTAGCAGTACTCATGAATAAATAAAGTCATCACTAGTACTGGGAGGTGGGGAGACAATCCTTCTGTTAAGATTTATTACTCCTGCTTCTGAATATGCTTTCGGATCTAGTTACTTTAAACTTCCAGTAATCCCTGGACTAGTCTGATTGATTTTCCTATTGGTTCTAAAGATACTCTGAAATAAGAGGTTTGAAGTTCCTGGCTTAGCAACTTTTATTTTAAACCACCCTTATATACATTACAACATTTCACATGTAAATTTCACGTGGTGGTTAAGGTGGAGATAAACCCTTTTATGATAGTTTGTTCTGCATATGTTTCTAATATGTTTTATTTTATTTTTGCTATTTGGTCTTTTCCTTTGACTGTAAATTGCTTCAGGACTTTGGTAGTGGCAAGTTTTAGAAATAAATGTATAACACCTACACCTATGTCTTGGGATCATGTAGCCCCCACTCTGTTCCCCCAACACTACATTCGGTACTGGAAGGAGAGGTACAACTCCCACAATGGGGTCACTGTGGTGGTGGGGCAGCCTTTGCCTCCACCTCTTATTTGTCATCAAATGTAAATATTCACTTATATGGGAGAAAGTAAAAGGATGCACTCAGGGACACTGTTGAGGTGAGGATGAAATATCCCCCTCTGCCATTGGTGACCCCCAGTATCTGCAGGCTTTGCCTTCTTTCAGCTATGACCCAGACTGCATGCTTTTTAGCTTGTTCCATAGAATTCAGTGGGAAACACTGCAAAACAAAGCCAGTCTCTATTTGAATGCCTTGACTTGGACCAAAAAAAAAAAGAAAAAGAAATTAATAGTCTTAATGGATTTTCTATAAGACCCTAATTATGGAGCATAGCAGGCCTCTTGTGGAAGAGAGTTGTGCAGTTGTGGGGGCACCATGGAAAGGGCTCTGTCCTATTCCTTATGACCTGGGATATACATGAAAAAATTTGCCTCAGAATTACATAGCTTGCATACTTTACCTGGTGAGTTGAAGTCCTTTTTTCATAGGATAGTTGAGCTCCCCTTCGGATACTGTCTTCCGATTCAGATTTAGGAAACTGTTCAGCTTCGGCCCTATCTTCTTCTTCCAAAAGTTCCTTCTGCCTTTTTTTCCTTCGCCTGTTCCTCCTTTCTTTAGCACTCTTGGTGCTTAATTTAGATGCCTCTGAAGAACTTTCCAAGAGCTCCCCCAATCCTCCCACGCCGCTGAAATCTCTTGATGCCATCGATGCTGCTGCCACAGCTGCTGTTGTCTGTTGTGTTACAGTGTCAGGTAATTAGCATTAGTTGGATTACCACATTAAATCATAACCTTAGAGAGATTCATTATTGCTTCCAAGGGTACACAGTCACAAAGCAATTACGTACAAATGTCAATAATTAGTGCCTCTCTATTTGGAATAAAATAATGCTTGCTTTCTTCTTTTAAGGTAATGAAGTTCTCTGACAATACAGTACAGCATAGTTGTCCCTGTAGTTTTTAATAAGTTAGCCACCAATGGTATGTTGCCTCTGCTTAGAACATGCCTATTCCTATTATAGTCCAACAGAGAGCCATTAGCTCCCAATCTTTTCTCCTTCACAGCTACTTCTACCAGCCCATGTTTCTGGAACACACCAGTCAATTCCACCCTACTATTTAAGAGTTGGTAGTGAAGGCCAGTGGATCATTAGTTATTTGCTTCTGCTGAGTTTTTCACTTCTAGTCCTCCTATCCCATTGATGAGTCACATTCATTGATAAGGAGTGTCTTCACCCCCATCGTTCAGCCTGCCCTCCGCAGCCAAAGCTGGGCTCAGAGTGGCTAACATCATATAAATAAGACGATATGCATAACACAAGCGATCAATCAATTAAGATACATCCCACAGTTAACATTAAAATTAACATTAAAATTAAAAGTGGACATTTGGCAATCTTCAGGTTAAAATTGGAAGCAGTTAATACTCGCCAAGACCAACTGTTTCCACTGATATTATAAGGACCTATGAGTGGGCTGGGAACCTCCTTCATGCTTGTTCTTATACAAAGAGAAAACGAGTCAGGCTGAACCCTGACCAAAGGCCTGGCGGAACAGCTCCATCTTGCAGGCCCTGCGGAAAGATGTCAAATCTTGCAGGGCCCTAGTCTATTGTGAGAGAGCGTTTCACCAGGCCGAGGCCACGGCCAAAAAGGCCCTGGCTCTGGTCAAGGCCAGTCTGATCTCCCAAGACCCTCCTGTACACTGCTAAGACTGGATCATGCCTGCAGGCCCTGTCTTCAGCTGCTGCACGTACAGCAGTCTCATACTACCCTTCACAAAGCTGGAGGAACATGAGAAAAGTCCCTGAATGCCTGATTGGGAACTGAGACCACACCAGGGTTCCCTATCACACATAAAGCTGTGTCCACATAAAGCCCCATTCACGGCTTCAGTCAACCACACAGAGGTTAGGGGTAGGTTAGGGCTAGCATGTGTGCAGCCTAGTGAGTACTGTCCGCCTCTCCTTCCTTGTGTTAGCAACCTCATGGATATGCAATAAGAATACACCTCAGGTGAAAATGGAGGGAAGGCATGGGGTGGATACGCTCCAGCCACACTATGCAGGCTTCCTTACTCTAGGGCAATCATCCCCTGGAATGATGGAATCCCGGAATTCTCATAAAAAGTCAACTTGGCAGTGCCTCAGGTGACACCAAGTATTTTAAGGTGGCATGAGGAGAGCAAAGCACATTTATGGAGGAAAGGTACACATTGAAACAAAGTCCCAATTCCTTTGATGAATGCAACACAAGTTGAGGCTAAATATAAGTACATAAACACCCGCTAAACATTTATTTATATAATTAGCACCAAGTGTTTAACGGTAGCAGACTTGCTGTTTTGTGATATTTAAAGGTAAAGGGACCCCTGACCATTAGGTCCAGTCGTGGCCGACTCTGGGGTTGCGGCGCTCATCTCGCTTTATTGGCCAAGGGAGCCGGTGTCTGGGTCATGTGGCCAGCATGACTAAGCTGCTTCTGGCAAACCAGAGCAGCGCACGGAAACGCCGTTTACCTTCCCGCTGGAGCGGTACCTATTTATCTACTTGCACTGTGACGTGCTTTTGAACTGCTAGGTTGGAAGGAGCAGGGACCGAACAACGGGAGCTCACCCCGTAGGGAAGCTTAAATCCAATGCCAGCTGCAGATTTGGAGGAACGTTGCCCCTATTGCCCAACCCCGAACATTCTGCCTGCCTCCTGCAGTCACCCACTTCTTCTCTGTGGGCTACCCGGAGGGAAAGGGCTGGAAAGTCAACTAGCTTCTCTGGCTCCTCAGTCCTATCACTCCCACTTGGCCGAGAGAGAGAGAGAGAGAGGGAGACCAAGCATGCAGGCTAGTAAGTGGCAACAAGGAGGAGAACGTCAGAAGGTCCAGAGAGCTCTGGATGTCAGTGAGGGCTGGCGGGTGCTGCTCAGGAAAATAAAAATCCAGTAAGATACATGTTTATGTCAGCGCATTATAGCAAGTGCATTACAAGCAGTGCATTTTCCAGAAGAAAGCTACCTGGGCTTCTTCCTGTTGCTTTTTCAGCTGCTCCAGCATCTGCTGGAACTCGGCCTCCTTCTGCTCTGCTTCTTCCATGGTGGCTTGGTTCTGCTCTTCATAGGCCATGGCAACAACAGCCAGGATCAGGTTGATCAGGTAGAAAGAGCCCAGGAAAATCACCAGGACAAAAAAGATCATGTAGGTTTTGCCAGCAGCTCTTAAGGTCTAGTGTGGGGAGAAACAACAAGGTCTCACCAGTTAGGTTTTCTGCCGATGATACTGCCTTGCCTATTCATCAACCACAAATTGTAATGATGCCCCAAATATGCATAAATTATAACTAATTGCTTCAGGTTTTGCGTCAGGTTTTTTGAAAAGTCACACACAGTCAGCAAGAAAGAAAGCCTCCGCTTTTATTATCATACATACTAAGCTTGCCTCGTGATGGTTCTCACCAGTTGGTAAAGGTTTTCCCAGTAGTCCTGAGTCATCAGCCGAAAGAGCGACAAGAAGGCCCAGCTGAAGGTATCAAAACTTGTGTAGCCATAGTTGGGGTTTCGACCAGCTTTTACACACACATATCCTTCCGGACATTGACTATGAAAAAGGAAATCATAGTGAAACACAACACAATATTTCTTTTGCTTCCATTGTGTGGTATTTTCAAGGCCACATTTCCCCCCCTAAATTGAATGGTTTGTTTTCCTAGTTGTTTTTCAGAATTAAGAGGTTGCATCCAGACCAAGTTAGGTGCGCTTAGAGGTCCCATTAAAATGAACGAAACAAACCTAGTCTTTGCTAACTTAAGTCCATAGATTTCATTTAGGAGCAATGCGTGCCTAGGACTGCAATCCTATTCCTACTTACCTCAGAGTAAGCCACACCAAACTCACTGGGACTTACTTCTGAGAAGACATGTACAGGGCTGCACTGTAAGTCTGCTTATTTCTGAAATGAGGCTTTGGATCTACATATGCCTTGGAAGTATGTTTTATAAGGCAATTTTGGTTGCAAGCCTTAGTTTGCTGTGAATTGCCCCAGAAGTAGCTGAACCACTGACCAAAGCGTCTAATCTTTCATTTCCAAAGTTATATTGTAGAGTCTACAAGATTCCATTGGGAGTCTACAAGATTTCACTCAGAAAAAAATATATACAGTTGTATTTTTAAAGATAAATCTAACATTAACATTAACATTAAATTTGGCTCACACATGAGACGAAGGAGTGTATGTCTCAGAATCATCATGCCATTCAATCTGTTAAGACTTTTAAGTTGCCACAGGGCACTTGGTCAATTTTTTATGCAACAGACAAACACAGACAAGCTTCTGGACTAATAATGAAACATTTATGATTAATTCCAAGGCCAAATGCTCATGGAATAATTTAAATGCAACTCAAATATTTTATCACCTCATTTTATTATTTCTAATTGGCTCTCAAGCAAACATTTTGCTACAGCAATGACTCAGCACAAAGCTAAAAAGGCTAGTTTAATAGGATTGAAGTTTGGTAGAGGCATGCTTTGCTCCAGAGTCGCTTTTAAGCCTTTCATTTCTCTATATCCTTAATTTCGATCCATATTCTTAATTCCACGTTACTTATTCATTGGTTACATATGCATCTTCACTATGACTATACCTCTCAAATGAGGTATGAACAAATAGCATCCAACGACCATTAGACACAGACAAAATTTTGGGAGAGCCTTTTCAAATGGCAAGAGTCTGCAACAGCCGCACTGATCTTCTTTAGTGGCTTCAGGGACGCGGAACAAACAAGGCCTCTCTGTCAAGACTCTCATCTGGGGTTTCTTAAGGCCACACAGCCTCCCTAGAACTCCCTGAATGCTTTTGCCAGGCCTTGAAACCCAATCATGCTTCTTGTTTGCCTGAATCGAGGGTAGAGCGAAGAAAGTAGCCTCCCGAACAAAGGCAATATTCACGATCAGTGTTGTGCCCTCTTTTGCCTCTGGCCTCACCCACCACCGGCTCCCTAAAGGTTGTCCATAAAGGAAGGTGACTGAAAGAGCTTCCCTACCCCCAAGTGAATTAATCAAGGAAGTTAGGTACAAAACCAACCACCTTATGACATTAAAAAGGCAGATAAACGTGCCACATTGCAAAAGAGAGAAGGTTTAGGCTTAGGCTGGGAAATCCCTATGTCATGCGTAGGGTTGTCAGCTCTAACCCATTAGCTAAAGATAGGATCATAAATAGTGACACACACACACACACACACAACCCCAGCCAATGCAGTTTTGCAGAAGGTGACCTCTGGAATCAGAAAGCTGCTCTAGCAATTAAGCCCAGATCGTTTCAAATGAGATAATTGCTGGCATATGCATACTCTTCTCTCTCCCCTAGGAGAAACCCGTGCACCTAATTGCCAAACTGCTTTATTATCTCACTTAAATATTTTTTTACAGAGATTAAGCCAGTAAATGCATTTCCAATAACCTATCTTGATCCTATATCCTAAACTAGATGCCTTATTTACATTAGGTTATATTCTAGCCTGGTATGGGCACATTCTGGACTCCTATGACTGCTTGCGAAAGGGTATGTGTGTGTGTAGTTGGCATTGCTCACTCATACCAAAGCTATTAACAGATGCCGGAGTGTTCAGGTACCTCTCTGTCAAGAGGCTTGGTGCTCCTTAGTTTTATTGTAGAGAATTCAACAAATTATTAAAAATTCTTACCCAGCATCAGAGCTGTTGCCACAAAGCAGGGCATCTCTTTGTCCTTCCAAAACATAAAAATGACCTGATTTGGGGGGGAAAGGATAAAGAACTGTATTTTTCAGTCGTTGCTGTTATGAAACACAGATTCATATAGAACTATAACAAAGTGATTTGGTCCCCATCTTGTCTTTCCATTTGCAGAGCAGCTCAAGATCCAGTAGGATTCCCTCTGGAGGAAGGGGAGTGGGAGAGGCCATTTTTAGCAACTCCCCTTCCTCCCGGCAGCTCTCAGTGCCACCTCCCCTGCTTTTCTGATGGGTCCCATGGGCTGGTCCCCTACAGCAGCCTTTTGGGGAGAGGCAGAGTAGGCTGCAAGGGAAAGGGTTATCAAGAGAAAAAATACCTCTCCCATTCCTACCCATAGGTTGTCTGGATCCCACCAAAGGAAAGAAGACACTTCTTTTTAAAAAAATTACACAACATTATGCAAATATTTGTTTCGGTTTGTTGTTGTTTTTTAAAATAGCTAGGAATCTCTCTCCAAATCACTGTTGTCTTGGCACTTGAGGGCTAAAGGCTCCCTATTGATTAAGAGTAAGGATAAGGATTGCTACACAAATTAAAGAAATCTTAGTTGATTGCTCACTCCAGAGTTCACTGATTTGAACTGCATAAATTTGTGCATGAATAACAAGAAAAGTTCTGAAGAATAATACTCTTTTTTTAATTTTAGGTGATGGCACGTCTTAAAAGATGCATTCCCTCCTGTGCAAGAGAGAAGGAGAAATGCCTCCAGTGGTGGCATTTGTTGCTTGTGCCTTTTGTAAGTGCGTATTAAAACATGACTTGCTGATTGATTGATTTTTTTAAAAGAAATTTGCTGCCTGATTAATTGGAGGAGACCATTTTGTCAGCAGATCAAAAGGCTTTTAGCCAGGTG
Organism: Podarcis filfolensis; assembly: GCF_964270895.1. NCBI lineage: Eukaryota > Metazoa > Chordata > Lepidosauria > Squamata > Lacertidae > Podarcis > Podarcis filfolensis. The sequence continues at coordinate 28,599,302 of NC_139604.1, read as the reverse complement.
AAACAGCCAACTGCTTGGACCAAATGTTGCATCCCTAATTTTAATGTTTCAGCTTTTTTTATATATAACTTGCATAACACACGTCCTATGTAGGTGTATATATTTGTATCAATCATGCTTACTTTCTTCCTCAATGTACTCCTCCCAGTCAAAGGTGCTCTCTGTAGTGTTAACAAAGGTACCATTTTCTCCCACTGTGCTATTACTGAAGTCGCTTTCAAAAGTAAAGTTTTCAGGTGGCCAAATCAGGCATTTATGCCTCAAGTTCCCCATAAAAAGCTGAAGCCCTATTAAAGCAAATACACTCAGACAAAACACGGTCAGGATCATCACATCCGAGAGCTTCTTCACTGACTGAATTAGGGCCCCCACAATGGTCTTCAGGCCTGCAAATGGGATCGAAAAACGTATTAATACGTATCAAGCATTCTTCCATCCTATTTAAGATGCCATGCAGAAACAGCGAACAACATATTGTTTGCGACACGGTAAAGCTTAATGAACAGTACCCCAGAACCTGTGGAAATGCATGAAGAGCAAAAACTGTCCATGAATGCACTGTGTACATTGCATTAAATGTACACCTTTTTTTCCCCTTTGCAAAACAAGAAGCTTTCTCATTCATGGAACGCCAACATATAATAATAGCATTTAGTAAAAAAACAAAACAAAAAAATGAAAAAACAGCAGCAGCAGCAACAACAAAGTAAAACCCTATTTTTTCTTCTCTTACAAAGCATTTTCACCAATCACAATCCATTCTTCGCCCCACCCACTCCCCCAAGGGAAAAAAGAAAGAAGAAAAATAGGTAGGGAATAAGATCCCAGGCTATGTTCACATTGACATTCATTAATATGTTCCCAAGCAATGTTTATTGAAACAGGTAAGTTTTAAAATAAAATAAAATAATAAAAGCTTTCAGAGCTTAATTCAAATTTTGGCCATGCAGCACGATCTTATGCATGTTTACTTGAAAATAAGTTCCACTGATTTGGTGGGGCAGATTCTCTAATAAGTCTGTTTAAACAGAGCCGTAGCTAAGGGGCGGAGTCTAGTCAGGTTTTTTGCCCAGGGTGAAGCCCCTAAAGAGGTGCCATTGATGCTCCCAGCCTCTGTGTGTGTGTACACAAATGCACATGTGTGTGTGTGTGCCAAGCTGAGTCTTTGACCCAGGTGAAATAAAGCCTATTTTCGCCCCTGGTTTAAGATTGCAGTCTTCAGACAATATGTGCTAAGATATACGGCAATATAAATGCCAGAGTGTTAAAGCTGTTTAGTGTGGAAGGGGAAAAAATTGTCACCTTTATGCAGCAACAACAGTAAAAAGCAAACCCCAAAACAAAATGTAACGGATAGGCTGTGCATTCTGTAGACATCTCATGCAATTGTTCGCTAAACTCGAAGGCTGATTTTGCAAATTAAAATAAATGATAGATTTGAAAAGACAAGGGATCTTCCGATTCCTGACTTTTAGCAATATGGGCAGTGATTAATGAGACTAGTGCTAGAAATAGTGGAACTGAAAAATCAGCCTCCGTGTTTAACCTAGGTCTCACCTGGAATGACTGATATTGTTTTCAATGCCCGGAGAACTCTGAATGTTCTCAACGCTGAGACATTGCCCAGGTCCACAAACTCTGTCAAATATCTGCAATAGGGGAGTTCACACACAAACACAATGACAGCACACAAAAAACAGTTGGAGATACAAGGGGCCTGACACTTCATCAATCCACTCACTTCTTACCTGGGATTACAGAAATAGTTTTCAAAGCTCTCAATACTCTGAAAGTTCGAAGAGCTGAAACATTGCCTAGGTTTACAAATTCTGTTACATACCTGTAGAATTAAATCACAGTTACTCAGAATTGCAGAGCTCAAGCTAATGACTTGGGGTCTTTCATCAAGACCAACTTGGTGATTTCAGCTTTTGCAATATTATACTAAGCATAAGGTTCACATTTACAAACTGACACCTGCAGTTAAGTTTCGCCAAAGTAAAACACCCATTCTGGACCTGAAAAGTTGAACTAAACTAATTTAATATATTAGCACGTTGTCAAATGATGGTTCCTGGAATGCAGGACATGAAATTAGCATTCCTAAAATGTAAATAAACAAGTAAATAAACATCACTTTTGCTGTTTAGTATATTGTGAATTGGAAACTTTACTGTTAGCAGAATTTGTGCTTACTTCAATACATGCCTCTTGGTATGGTATACATTGGGATGGGGAAATCGGCTGCCCTTTGGATGTTGTTGGACTACAACTCCCATTAACCATTGCGCATTGGCTACATTGGAGTTGGAGTCCAGCATCAGGAGGCTAACAATTTCCCCAACACTAGTACAGACTGACACTAATTCCATGCCCTTATAAGCTTTTAACAAATGGTTAAAGCACTTACGCCATCAAAATTACGCTGAAGTCGAGCCAATTCCATGGGTCTCGAAGAAAAGTGAAACCTTCTAGACAAAAGCCCCTTGCGAGAATTTTTATAAGTGATTCAAAGGTATAAATTCCAGTGAATGTGTACCTAAAGGAATACAAATAAAGAATTATTGTTGACTTCCTTTTATATTCTGTAATGAGGATAAAAGCAATAGTTTTAGACACCTTGGATGTTCCTGAATCAAAAAGAAAAGGGCAACCCTAACTGATCTGGTTCAGCAGCTATGGTGCTACATTTGCATCATATTTAAGAAATACAGAAGCCCTTTCAACCACTGAAACCATCAGGGCAACAGCCAAAATTGTGCTACAGAATGTATTCTACCACACAACTGCTTAATTGTTCTCACCAAATAAGGATAATGTCAAATCACCCATTCTAACATGTATGCTGGTGGAGAAATAGATAGATACATACATACATACATACATAGATAGATAAACTTTATTTGCATTAGCCAATGGCCATAACATAAAACAAGCAATATATACAAATAAAATATATACAAATAAAAAAGACAGCAATGGGTAAAAAGGGCAATCAAATGGCCAAGATTATTGTTCAGAAATAGATATATGAGTTCTTCACGTTTTCCCTTCCACTCCTAGATTCCTCCAATAAATTTATCTCTGTGTAGGAATAACGATACACTGAAACAACTATGAGTTAATCAAAACAAAGTATTTTTCACGCATTGCAAAATCAGTATTCCTGGATGTCCATCCCTATATACTAACAGTGGCCTCGCTCTCCAGAGTTTGGATGCTGATGAAGCCAAAGAAACACCATCTACCCCAGACACCTCCAACCAGTTGCTCAGGTGTTATCCAACTCCAGCTCCGATCAGCCTCATCCAGCATGGCCAATCATCAAGAATGATTAGCACTGAAGTCCAGCGACATGGAATGCTTACTGGGTGCTTTTTTTGAGGGTGGGAGATGAGAAATTAAGGGGAAGTGAAACTGAATGGAGCATCCCACGGGGAAGCCTGGCTTGCTGGCATGTAAAGAGTAGCCCTCCACTCTGCAGCTTGTTCTTTCTTTTTCCGTTCTCGTCAAGTTTCTTATTTAATCCCACTCCTTCTTGGGGAAAGGTTGTGGCTTGGTGGTAAAGTACATGCTTTGCATGCCAAGAGTCCCAAGTTCAATCAAGGTACGGCTGGAATGGACTCCTGCCCGAAACCCTGGAGAGCTGCTGTCTGTCACTGTGAACAAATACTGAATTATGCGGATCAATTGGTCCGACTGAGTATAAGCACCTTCCTACATCCCCATGTGCTGTCATGTTTTCTGCCATGTAGTCTTTGCTCTTCAAGCAGCTTCCATATTCTGTACTGAGTTTCCTTAAGCCCCGTTGGAACAATAAGACTTATATGAGTCAGACTTGCATCTCCATGACCTGGCTCCTCCTTACCTATTTCCACTGTTTACTTATCAAACCTCCATCTTATTCAACTGATGTGGAAAATAAGGCTTCTCTGGGAACCTAGTAAATTGCATCTTCTGTACAGGACCAGAGTTCCTTCTCTCACACTTTCAGGGCTTGCTAAGAAATAACTGATGGCACGTATGTTCTGCCTTCCTTACATATACAATACTAAGTGGTTTTCATGGTATTCCAGTCAATCTGCTACACAAAGCATCGACTTACGAGACCCAGAGTTGCTTAGGTTCTGTAAGATGGCTGCCATCAGGTACCTTCCTGCTGCATCTAACACTTAGTACTGTGTTTTTAAAAATATCATTGGCTAGAAAGTTGCAGATAAGCTAATGGATTATAGCTCTGCTAACAGGAAGACTTTGTCATCACTGAGACAATTCAGATTCATTCCAATTCAGATGATAACTTAAAGACCTCTCTGTCCTGCCACATGGAAGGGCAAGCTGAGTGTGCTTCTACTTTCACCGTCCCTGCATTGTCATAGGGGGATGGAACTCTATTATGTCATACAGAGGTAAAACCCTATACAGTTGTACCTTAGAAGTCGAATGGAATCCGTTCCAGAAGTCCGGTCTACTTCCAAAGCATTCGACTTCTGATTGGCTGCAGAAAGCTCCTGTAGCCAATCAGAAGCCGTGGAAGCCCCGTCAGATGTTCGGCTTCCAAAAGAACGTTCAAAAACCGGAACAGTCACTTCCGGGTTTCAATCATTTGGGAGCCAAAACATCCAATTTCCAGGGCATTTGATAACCAAGGTATGACTGTACATGCAGACTACAATCTTGCTGTCATTCCCTCCCCCCCCCCACAAAAAAAAAGAAAATTAACTGTAGGGTTCTGGCCTGTGCACATAGGTTTTAACAAGCATACAACATGATGTATGTGTCCCATCTCCATGTGAATATGGCAGGGACAACAGGGATGGCCAGCATGCATACAGCATGCACACAATGTGGCCAAGAGTAGCCCTTAGGATAAGTGTGGTGACAGTTTAAACATGCTCCATTTAAAGTGCAAGAAAAAGTGCTGAACCCCTATAAGACAATCCCAGGACATGGTGCAAAGGCACATAACATAGCATGTGAAGGCGTGAGGGTGCACGAGGACCAAGTTAGATGCAACGCCGTCCACACCATTAGCAATTACATGAGCAGCTTTTTAGTAAGGCATAGTAAGACCTTGGGACGTGGGTGGCACTGTGGGTTAAACCACAGAGCCTAGCACTTGCTGATCAGAAGGTCGGAGGTTCGAATCCACGCAACGGGGTGGGTTCCCGTTGCTCGGTCCCTGCACCTGCCAACCTAGCAGTTCAAAAGCAAGTCAAAGTGCAAGTAGATAAATAGGTATTGCACTGGTGGGAAGGTAAACGGCGTTTCCATGTGCTGCTCTGGTTTGCCAGAAGCGGCTTAGTCATGCTGGCCACATGACCTGGAAGCTGTCTGTGGACAAACGCCGGCTTCCTCGGCCTATAAAGCGAGATGAGTGCCGTAACCCCAGAGTCGGCCACGACTGGACCTAATGGTCAGGGGTCCCTTTACCTTTACCTAGTAAGACCTTGGCATGGAGTTGGGGGTTAACTGTGTGCTCCATCCTGTAGTCCCCACCCAGATCAGGGCCCCTATACTTGCTATTTGTGTTTCGGCAGGGGAGTTCTCATTCATTCCAAAGGGAGCTTTCCCTGTCCACTTCAAACAGCAGGAGCAGGAGGACTAGTTAGAAGCACAGAATGGGATGGGGGAGGATTACAGTCCCCTGCACTCTCTGCACACATTCCAATGGGCCCCGGACACTCCTGCAGTTTATGTTTAAGAAGCCATTCACATGATTGCTAATTGTGTGAACGGCGCCTTGTCTGTTCATTGCCTAGACAGAAGACTGCTGGGAACACCCTATATATGCTGTCTTGAGTTCCATGGAAGAAAAACAGGAAATTAATTACAAACAAACAAAAATCACAAAATATGTTTTCATTTAGGATCCTCTTTAAAGCTCAGAAGAAAAGGGATAAGAAAATGCAGAAATCATCATAGGAATCTTATTGGAGACAGCTGGACAAAATTAACATCTGAAATAGCAAAGAATCAAAACAGATAACACATTTTCCCAAAAAAGAAAAGAAAAAGGTATTTACTTACTCTACATTCTTGGTCCATTCTGGAGGGTTGCTCATAGTCATAAATACACAGTTGGTCAAAATAGTGCACATAATTAGCATGCTGAATAATGTAAGATGTGGTCAAGGAATGATGACCGTTAAATCAGAGATCAGGTTATAAAAACAAGTTAATGACAGCACCCACTTTAAATAACCTCTTTTTAATAAAAGCAGTGGACACACACAACTTTTCAAGAGTTCCAACATTTTGCATGCAGCAGCAAAACAAAGAAAAAGAAAAGACAGAGACTTGTGTCACTCTTTTAAAAAATTAGATTCATGGTAGCATGAGCTTTTCTAGGGAAGAGCCTACTTTACCAGATTAATCTTCAGAAGTTGCTGCCAGGTCACTGTGGATGTGTCACTATCAAGAGGTTATGCTCTCCATTTGCTAGCAGGGTATAGGCATGTGTGTGACCCAAGACAGCACAGTATCTATCTGTAACTATATGAACCAGCCATACATACAACTGTGGCATAAGTTATTAAAAACCAGTAAGCTATTCATTGTCTCTTTCTATTTCCCGAATCTGGACATTTTTGTGGACTTTCTACAAGTTTCTGAAGACAGCCAAAAACTCTGAAATAACTCTTCCTTCCCTGTTAATGCTTCACTTAGTGGTTTAGCTTTCCAGATAAAAGATTTATCACAGATAAAAGATTACTCACAAGATAGTCAAAGGAAAATGTTGACATTAACACGGGCAAGGATAATGAATTTTCTCTGCTCCGTTCGCTCCAATTGCTTTCTCCTCCTCAAATCCCCAAGTCACTTCTCATGTGCCCCTCCACCACAAAGTGCATGAAGGCGATCAGTGCCATCCAGTTACCTCTGAGATGCTTCTTTTAAAACAGGGGTTGCTACCATCTGGCCCTCCACATGTAAAGTCCTGGTGGCACAAGCAATGCTTGTGCCATTTTGGTAACCTGCACATGTAAATCTGGCGAGCTGCATGTTCCCCATCCCTGGTTTGGAACATCAACATTAATTAAGAAGAACTCCCTGAATAAACTGAGAGCAAAGATCTTGGTTCTTGCTGAATCTCTCAATATTGTCAAATGGTCATTCTTGAAAGGTACTGCTATAGTTCTAGATACATGCTGAAGTCCATCAACTACAAATGGTATTTTCTGGTCAATAAAGCTTTGAACTTGATCCTTCATGCTTTTAAACCTAGTCTGGCAAACCTGTGCCCCTCCAGATATTGATGGACTCCAAATCCCACAACCCCTCCCCTTTGGCAATGGCATGTGGGACTAATCGGAGTTTCAGACCAACAACCTCAGGAGCGTAACAGGTCCCCCACCCTTGTTCTCAACATGCATGTGCTTTCAACTACTGACAAGGGACACTGGTTTACAACGTATCCGTAAACAGGACAGCCATTGTTGTTGCTTTCAAAATAACATTGGAAAATACTTCAAATTTAATTCCAAACACTTAAAGGTAAACGACTTGAAAAGGATATGAATGTACCAAAATTTTAATAGCAATTTTTCTGAGAGGATTGAAAGGGGTTAAAATGTACAAGGCAGATGTGGCGCTGAATCGGAAAATTGCCTTCCCTCTGTTCAATACTATGAAGGTCTGGAAAACAAAAAAAGAACGTAGGATTAAAAAAACCAACAATCATGTATTGTTCACAGATTATTTACTTCCTACACTTTGTTGCTTCGCTTATCTCAATGGAAGATGGAGCTTCTTGCTGACTCATCCCACTGTGCTTTTACAACTGAATTCAAGCCAATAGCCCCTCAAGTTAATAGAATTATTATTATCAACAGCAAGACCGCTTAGAGTCACTATGATTATTATTTTTGTCAAGGTGACCCAAGTAATCAGAACACCTCATCCTAAAGGCAGCATCAAAGACCAATGATACATATGCACACAAAACTACTTTCCCGTGAACTGATCATCTTCCTCCCAACCATTTCCCTAAAGTGGACTGAGCAAAGACACGAGAACTCATATTCTGGAGTGTGGCGAGGCAATCAACAAACACAAAAATTCAGCTGGTGACACACCACTACTGACTTGGTGAACTGACTCATAATTGATCTCTACAAGTGGCACAGGCCACAATAATTCAACAGCATCTATTCAAAACCTTTGCAGGAGGAGGATAAATCACTGGGGCCTTGCGCTCCGGCACAGTCTCTGCAATCTCAGCTGAGAAAGATTCCACGGCAGGTCCCAGTACCTGCAGACACCAGATTGAGTTGACACCCCGTGCCATGGAATCTTGGGTACCAACCCGGAAGTACACCTGTCAGGGCCTGGCTGCCGTTGGGGCTTCAAAGGCTTGAAGCAGCTGAACCGTGTCTCCACAGCTGTAAGAGAGGCACATTTCCTCCTTGGCATACTATAAAGAGGGAGAGGAACTGGAGAGGAACCTGCCACCAGAGGAACAACAAATATTTGAAAGGGAGATTTACTTACAACACATACTGCCTTGGCATTGGAGATGCAGCAGGAAGCATCAGAGAACTCTTTATGGGAGAAAATTCAGTGGCGAGTCAGGAAAGCACATTACTTCTAAGAACAGGCAGAGCCGGCCCACTCATGGCATGGGATGAAGCAGGTGCCTCAGGTGGTGGAAATGGAAGAGGCAGCACTCTCGCAAACACCCCGCCACACCACCACCGCAGAAGCAATCCAGGTAAGAGAAAAGGAGGCAGCAGTGGAGTCGCACAGCATTCCGCCACCAGCTTTGCCACTCATATACCCTGCCCCTAGGGGCGGAGAGGGCACAGAAGCAAAGCTCTGCAGAATGTGTTCTTTCTCACTGAGTTGGCAAGACGGGAGACATTCCACTGCCCAGCTTTGTTGCTGGGTGGGATGGGAGCTTCAGAAAGTGCTTCCCCTTGAAAAGAAGCAGTTTCTGAAGCCACACACACACACACACACAGCTGGTGGGGCTTGGTGAGGGTTCTCCTTTAAAAGGAGCCCTCACCAACCCTTGCCACCAGGCAGGAAGGGAGTTTTGGAAAGGGCTTCTCCTTAGGCTTTCCTCTCCCACAGCTCTGGAACGTCCCTGGGAACAGGTACTGAGGTAAGATGGAAGGGTGACCCAAGGACCCCAGGAAGAACTCAAAGGTGGGAAGAGGGCTAGGGAACTCTTGGTGGTGGGCAGAGGAGCTCGGGCCTCTGTATGAACAGGCAACAGAAAGAACATGCATGTTGTCATTAAAAAAAAAAATGATTATGCAAAGAGAGCAACATTTTGTGCAAGCCCAAATGTTTTCCAGCTGAAATCAAGTAGAAAGAGAGGGATTTCTGGTGAAATAAGTAAAAAGTGAAAAGGCATTAATGCAGTGGCCAAAATCCAGCCAGTCTTAACAAAATAACTCACTTTTTTATTGCTATAATAAGGGTCAAGGTCCTCCAAAGGTTCGGACACCATTCCTGGAGGAATGTCTCCATATATAAATGGAAGTGTTTTCCCTGCTTCCAAGTCACTATTTGGTTTTGGTCCATTTTCGTCATCAGCATCTGAATGATCCTGTTTGGGCTTTTTAGCTTTTTCCTCTGCACAGCGTTTTTCAATAGCTGCAAGAGATTCTCTAGTAAAATAGCGGAAGCTGTCAGGTCCTGGTGGTACCAGCAGTGCCTGTGCCATTTTTTCATCCTGCACATTTAAATTACTTTTAGCCTATTGCATAAGAATGACCTGAAAAAGAAAGAAGAATGCAAAGAGAGAGAGAGAGAGAGAGAGTGTTAGGGAAACATTCAGCATTAATGAACCCACTGCCAATTTTTACAAGCCTAAAATAGAACCTGTTTGAAATATATGCAAAACTTAGGCAGTCTTTGATATGTAGGTTGTGCTTTGTTATGTTTAAGATGATTGGCTATTCCCAGACTTCTATTCCTACAAAGGAAAATTATGCATTTGAAGCAGGGGAAATGGATGCCTATGATGCACTAATGGCCAAGGTCAATTCCCCATTTCAGAGGTTCAGCAGGTCATGTGCAGAGCAGCTTCAGACATCCATGTGAATAAGCTCCACAGAGAGCCCTGGAAACCAAGCAGATTCATAAGTCTCTGAGGGTGTGCCTGATTAACAGCACTTGCCCAGCACTGGGAAAAAGGACCTCAGGGGTCATCTAGTCCAACCCCCTGCAATGCAGGAATCTCATCTAAAGAACCCCTGACAAATGGCCATCCAACCTCTGCTTAAAAACCTCCAAGGAAGGAGAGCCCACCACCATCTCATGGAAGTCTGTTCCACTGTCAAATAGCTCTTACTGTCTGCAAGTTCGTCCTGTTTAGTTGGATTATTCTTTCTTGTAACTTGAAGCCATTGGTCTGAGTCCTAGCCTTCAGAGCAAGAGAAAACAAGCTTGTTCCATCCTCCATCTGATAGCCCTTTAGATATTTGAAGATGGCTATCCCATCTCCTCTCAGGCTCCTCTTTTTCAGGCTAAACATACCCAACTCCCTCAACCATTCCTCATAAGGCTTGGTTTCCAGACCCTTGATCATCTTGGTTGCCCTCATCTGCACACGTTCCAGCTTGTCAATATCCTTCTTAAATTGTGGTGCCCAGGACTGGACACAGTACTCTGACCAAAGCACAACAATACTATTACTTCTATTGATCAGGAAACCATATTTCTGTTGATGTGGCCTTGAATAGCATTCACTTTTTTTATTGCTGCATTGCACTGTCGACTCATGTTAAGCTTGTGGTCTACTAAGCCCCCAAGATCCTTCTCACTAGCACGCCAGGTGTCCCCCATTTCTGCAGCTGGTTCTTCCTGCCTACGTGCGGAAACTTACATTTGTCTCTGTTGAAATTCATTTTGTTAGTTTTGGCCCTGTTATGCCTTCCTTCCTGAGGCAAACCTCTCTAACCATGTAGTCAAAGTTCAGGCATGGGGAGCCCTGACTATATCACTAGATGCCCGGCCCTTAATGCAGAAGGAGATACAGGGTCTTCCTTTCTCAAACCACCTTGGTGCAAGTACTTTCACAGGACACACAGGAGGAAGGAAAGGCAGAATCTGTACCAAGGGTAGAAAAGAGAAAGGGCCAGAGACTGTAAGAGCGAAAAGATATCCAAAAGGAAGTAGGAGAGGTATGTGAAGAGTTTAGGCCAGGCCTGAGGTTAAATAAGCTGAAGATACAGGACTTTTAACTGTGCATGGAGGGGCAAGGAATCCATACAGTGAATAGATGTGAGTGGGAGTAAGCTCCCTATGAAATGTAATTGAATACCCGAGTGTGAAAATGTGTCCTACCTTTTTATCTCTGGGCAGTGTCAGTTCTTGAAATGGAGCCACCAGAACTGTATGCGTATCCCTTTGGGTGGGCTATGCAGTGAACGACTGTGGGCTACGAAATCTTCTTTTCCTCAAGAGACAAAATGAAGTCAAGACAGCCCATCCTTAAAAGTGGTAGAAATCGAATGCTTCTCCTGTCAGCAGATCCTTGCCACTTTGGGATATGCAAGCTAGAAAACGTTTCTAGCTTCCAGTCACATCACCACCTGAATGACCTTGGGGAAACTAGGATAAAAAAAAGGAAGTTAACTTCACATATGGTGCCAGGTGCCCTTAACACAGATTGCTGGAAGTTCTCATTAACGTCTGTGTTAATAAGGTAAAGGTGAAGCGACCCCTGACCATTAGGTCCAGTTGCGAACGAACTCTGGGGTTGCGTGCTCATCTCGCTTTATAGGCCGAAGGAGCCAGCGTTTGTCCGCAGACAGCTTTCGGGTCATGTGGCCAGCATGACTATGCCGCTTCTGGCAAACCAGAGCAGCACACGGAAACGCCGTTTACCTTCCCACCAGAGTGGTACCTATTTATCTACTTGCACTTTGACATGCTTTCGAACTGCTAGGTTGGCAGGAGCTGGGACCAAACAACGGGAGCTCACCCCATCACGGGGATTCGAACTGCCGACCTTCTGATCGGAAAGCCCTAGGCTCAGTGGTTTAGACCACAGCGCCACCCACATCCCTGCATTCTTTATAAACTGGTTTATAAAAGCCTTTATTGCAGGGTCGGGGAAGCTTTTCCAGTCAGAGGGCCACATTTCATCATGGCAAACTTTCTGGGGGCCGCATGACACTGGCGGGTGGAGTAAGAGGCAAAAGTGGCCAGAGCAAAGGGTGTGACTCATCCATGTAGAGTAGGCTACATTTGAACCATGCTAAAGTCAGAGCTTCCTACACTATTTAGTGTATTTTTCATCTTTGTTGGAAGCCGCCCAGAGTGGCTGGGGAAACCCAGCCAGATGGGCGGGGTACAAATAATAAATTATTATTATTATTATTATTATTATTATTATTATTATTATTATTACTAAAGCACACACACACTTCTCTGAATCCTTCATCTGGGCAAGCAACAGGCATTGAAGGACAAGCAAAAAGTATGTGAGGAAAGTATGGAGAAGTCTGGTGAGAGGTGCTGCCTGTTAGAGTCAATGCATAATGACCAGAGCACGTACAAAACGTAGTCAAGACAGGGCCTGTTGAAGATTGCATATACTGACCAGGAAAAGTGCACAATTATCTTTTCATGGTTAGATTATGTGCACAGTCTCCAAGGGACGTGGTGAATGTGCACACTGACCAGTTATTATACACATTATCCACAAAACTTTCCTTACCCTTAACATGCACAGTAAACATCTCATACAGGAGGTATTCTTTTCAGTAATTGGGGACAATGGTCAGTAAACCATTCTCACCCACTGCACACCAGCAAATGGAAAGCATGCCAGTTTTATTTAATATAACAGTGTTTATTTTCAGTACCAAACCTTCTTGACTTAAATTGTGGAAATATGTTTCATTCTTCCTGGTTGTTTTAATTAGAATTCGGGGGCACACGAAAAAACTTAATGCGCATAGGCACTGGTTTGCCAAGAGAGTTCAATAACACCTAAATGATGCCGTGCAGTGGTTGCAGCAGGCTTCCTAAAACAGATGCCCTCTAGCTGTTATTTGACTACCATTCCAAACAGCCCTAGCCAGCGCAGGCATGCCTTTTCCCCTCACTTCATACAGAACACAACAAAATGCATCGGTAGAGAATCTATTGTGCTTTTTAATAGCCTATGCAATGGCTTCTCACCCTCACATCTAAGAACGACAGAAATAAGTTCCTGCTTTGGATTTATTTTGTCCAGCTCTAATCTTTAGCTGTCTGCTTCTGTTATGTCTTCCTTGCCAAGTTGCAGTGCCTTTCGATGTAGTGCTTTTATTTAATATACTGTCACCAGCGAATTGGTACTGACAATGTCCATTTCTTCCAATGAGCTTTACTTTGCCAGCGAGATGTTCACACATAACCCTATGCCAAGATGTGCTTCACCCATGGTTTTGCCCAGCCCTAGTTGGTTTCCCCTTGCCTCCTCTGCCAATAGCCACCTGAGATTCCAATAATAATAATAATAATAATAATAATAATAATAATAATAATAATAATAATTTATTTATACCCCGCCCATCTGGTTGGGCTTCCCCAGCCACTCTGGGTGGCTTCCAACAAAATATAAAAATACAGTAATGCATCAAACATTAAAAGCTTCCCTAAACAGGGCTGCCTTCAGATGTCTTCTAAAAGTGTGGTAGTTGTTTATTTCTTTGACATCTGGTGGGAGAGCGTTCCACAGGGCAGGTGCCACTACCGAGAAGGCCCTCTGCCTGGTTCCCTGTAACTTGGCTTCTCGCAGTGAGGGAACCGCCAGAAGGCCCTCGGCGCTGGACCTCAATGTCCGGGTAGAACGATGGGGATGGAGGTGCTCCTTCTGGTATACTGGACCGAGGCCGTTTAGGGCTTTAAAGGTAAGCACCAACACTTTGACCTGTGCTCGGAAATGTACTGGGAGCCATCTCAACAAATCTCATGTATTGGCACAACCACACCACAGCACCAGCTTGCTAAATTGGCAGACTGCAACAACAGGGCATGGAACTCTCTTCAGAGATTTTCTGGTATTCTCTGCATGTCACCGGAGCTAAACCATTTCCCCTCATCTCAGACACTCCAAATGCTGTCTTGTAACAAGAAGTTCCTAACCCTTCTCTGGAATCCAAGTGGAACAAAATATTATCAATTCTCTGAAGATTCCTGCCAGGTTTTTTCTCTGAAGTCCTTTGCCACTGAAAATTATGACTATGGGAATAAAAGTACATGATCCCAGTCAAACACTCTGCTCAACGGCTCTGATGGAAATTCACCCTAAATGTATTAGTGACCAATACTTCTAGTAAATCATGATAGGGAAGAGTAGCATACACATTCTCTAAATAAATGATTTGGGGCATACGTATTAGGAATCTCACTTAGAAGTATGGCATGGGTCAAATTTTCAAGCCAATGTTCCCAACAGATCCTGACTGGAAAATTGGCTTTCTCTGCAACATTTGCTATCTTGTGTAGCAAACCTTCACTACTATGCAGGTTTAAGGAGGACTGCCATCTTACCAACTCTTTAGCCATGAAACAGGTTTGCGCTCAGCTTTCAAAGCAGAATGAGTACTGGAGACGAAACTGAAAATATGGGAGACATAACTCCCACAGGTCTAAATATTGTAAACTAGGAATTCAGAAGCCTGCCAACAAATAATAATATTTAGCATTTCCAAAACACTTTTAGCATTTGAACAGAATGTAAACATAATCCAAGTTATTGCAAATGCCAGTTAACACACAAAAGAAGCAGAAGTCTCTTCCTCAAACTCTAAAAGGGGTTGTGGTATGTTAATGTTCTAATTCAGGATGGAAAGCTGTCTCTTATCTGGTTATCTATTGTTAAGCAAAAATTGCCTTCAGATGACCAGGCGAGTCTCCACTTCTGTGAGGGTATAGCCTTGTGGTCAGCGCTATCACGTGGCGCACTATGGTGACCACATTTGCTGCTCTCTTGCCATGCCTTTTGGCCTTGAAGAGCTACTGGACTGTAAAACAGACTAATCCATGTAGACAGTGCCGGATTTATGTATAGGCTAAGTAGGCTGAAGCCTAGGGCCTCAAAATCTAGGGGGCCTCGCCAACCAGCCCACTCCCCAGTGGGCAGTTTCCCCTCTCCCCAAATTGCAAACCCATGCAAGGGCAGGGCAACTCAGGCCCAGCAAGTATGAGACTCAGGGCTAGCCAGTGGGGCCCAATTTAAAGCAGTGGGGCGCAACTTGAATTTTGTAGGGCCACAGTTCACAGCCAAAGTCTGCAAAATCTTACAGATATAAATAAAATCCATCTAGATTGCCCTTAAGAGCAGCTCATGGGGTCCAATTTTCCAAATTGCTCCAATTGCCTTAAAGTCAGCCCTGATGAGACTGTGCAAGGGTTGGACTCATAAGCCCTGCACCTTCTAGGTCACTGGTTTCACTATTCAGAGTACAGACTCAAGGACTTGTTATGGAAATAAAGGGGAGGCACTTATTGGAAATCAGTTTTGTCACCTCCCCCCCCAAACCCTGAGATAATGAGCCCAGCCACCTTTTATTCACAGTCACATAAGCACTACACTACAGCATGGCCTGTATGTTCAACTGCTGAAATATACACCCAATATGTAGCAATGGAGATTTATGTTACTGCTTTATGAATGCACACTGTGTTTTATGAATGGACTCTGTATTTTGTGAATTACCTAAGAGCCACCAAGAGGGAGCTCTAGAATCTGACAGCTAACCAATTGGGTACTACCAAACAGTGACCCCTATTGCTGAAAGCAGGTAACCATCTGGAAACGCTTCAGCTCAGCCTTTGCACTGTTGACTGAACACCCCCTGCTGTGCAGATAATGGAGAAAGCTCATAAATTGTATCCCTTCTGGTGTCCTGGCCAACTCTATTATGCTGGTGTAAACCCTAGTGCACCAGAAGCCCAGAATAGCAGCAATTAAAATCTGCTCATACGTCAGCGGCTGATAAGATTTGTCAACCAGTTCTTCCAAAGTCTTCCTAAATTATAAAGTTCCAAAATACAGGCCAAAAGAGAGCAAGTCTGGGAAGAACAAGGCATACAATGGGCACCACCAGTGAAAAGGCCCTGCTCCATGTAGCTCCTGCCCTGTCATTTGATAGGGTGCCCACTTGCCCTCCTTCTTGACATGGAATGCTCTCTATTGGAGTCTCCAGGTCCAGTACAAAGACCATAAGAAGGGAGAGCAGGGACTTTGATGTTCCCAACAGCTGTTAATCAAGCAAGCAAGCAAACAAGCAAGCAAGCACACAGGTCACTTTGTCACAGTCAGGATGCCTATGTCCTGGCCAGGCCTGCCCCCAATCTTGTTTTTGTACAATCTTGTTTGTCCTCAGTAACCAAAATTATATTATCAACTTACACAAGCAGAAAAGTTGTTTTCCTTCATTTGCAAGGAATCGTACAAAACAAAGTGGCACTAACAAAGAAAAGTTCTAGGGTGGCAACAGAAAGCAAACTAAAAATGCTTTTGCAGTTCATCAAAACTACCTAGCAATATCAAGTTATAGGAAAACTGGTACTATTAACAGTAATCCTTCTAGTTGGTTACTTGGTTTGGCAACTTCCATGCACATGAAGTGTGGTGCTAATTATTTCCTCCTAGAGTTAAATGATAGCTCATCAGAGGCAGCTACAGTTGGCAAATGGCAACAAAATATCTGTGAAAGGAAGAGGAGCAGGTTTGCTCAAGTGTGTTGCAGGTAGAAATACTGTTTGTAAAGAAGTGAGAGCAGTAGTTTACTTGATCAAATTAACAAATAAGAAAGTTTTGAGAATTTAAATTCTAGATTAAAATTGATTACTTAATTGAGAAGGAGATTGTAACAAAACCACTGGGGCCTAATTTGAATAGTAGAGTGCCTGGTATCTGGTGGAAAATCTCATCCTTTATTTCCACACTGTGGCTGCAGACCAAAGCACTTGTCAGGAGAGCTATGAGATTCAGATGAGGGTCAGATGCCTTGTCAATCCCAGCAAGTATATAACAGGAAGACCCGGCCTGCCCAGGCCTGGCCAAACTCTGCGGCAAGGTTGGGAAGTAAGGCTAGTGGTTTATGGATTGCCCTTTTGAAAACACTCCTAAACTAGGGTTGCCATATTCCCAAAAGTGAAAATTTGGACAAAGTTGTTGAGCTCCCCCCCCTTATGTTTTTGAGCTTTTTTTGGATTATTTAAGCATTTTTAAAGAAAATTCACCCTGCTTGCCATATGTCCGGGTTTTCATGGTCATTTTGCAGATTCAGCAAAAAAAACCACCAGATGCTATTTTGACAGCCAGATTCCTGGATGTGTCAGGGAAAACCCGGACGTATGGCAGTCCTACCTAAACACAACAGTATACAGTATATAAATGAACAATGGCAATTATTGTGTCAGTGCTGTTTCAGTCCAAAATTCTCTACAAAGTTCTTCATAGGAACATTTCAACAGCAGGCATAGTGTGATCTTCTTTAACTCCTTTCTAAAAAACCCATAAAATTAACTAGAATTTACCTCTGAGTTTGCTAAAATTGGAATTCAGATTATACCTGTTGGTTGTCATTGGTCTAAATCAGGGCTTCTTTTCAGCCGGAACTCACCAGAACTCAGTTCTGGCACCTCTCAGCTGGATTCCATTGCTGTTATAAGAGAACAAGGGAGGTGTTCATGGTGAGTTCTGGCACCTCTTTTTCTATAAAAATAGCAATGATCTAAATAATCCTCAGATTCACTAAGGTTTTTGTGAATTCAACACACACCCTGCCTGCATGAATCAGGGTGGGGTTTTTTGTTACCTCACTTCAACAACCACTAAGTATTTTGTGATCTCTGTTGCTTATCATGTTTTAATCTTTTGTGCCAAACAATCTATATTCTCAGTTTTACTCTTTCACACTGAATTGTCTCCTGTAATCTCAACAAATCCCATGATAATTTGTGTGTTTGTGTGCCAAGGTCAAACAAGTATGCACAAAAATGACTCATTATTTGTGTGAATTTATGTGTGTAAATGTAACATACTTCTTTCAATATAAGTTTCATTGAACTCAATGAGACATACTTTTGAGTAAACATTTTTAGCATCAGGATGCCTGAGTACCAATCCCATGATGCCATGTGGCATTATATTAAATATGCTTGTGTGAAAACGACTAAGGTTTTATGCAGTTTTAATGCTACATATTCCATTAAAATAGGTTACCTCGAAGAAATAGACAAACTACGGAAACCCATAAAGAATTGGTCAGCTTTTGATTCTACAATGGGTTTCGATGCAAATTTGTTACTCAAAGCTTAGGGGTGGGTAGTGACAGAATTTCTGCTATCAGGTATCACATCTGATATCTGGAAGCCAATGTTTCATCAACTGGGTCATTTTTTTATTTTGAGGCACACACACACACACACACACACACACACACACACATACACTTAACTGGCAACATCACCAATTATAAGAATGAAAATAATTACATCAATTCTAACTCCCACAATCACCTCAGATGTTAAGCAATGTGCAATTCCCTTTTCCTGTCTTAACTGAAAAGAAGCAGCAATAATTAGTGCATGTGATCAAATTCTGCGGTGCAGAAGATGAAATCACTTTATTTACATTTAAGACAGTCATCTTGAGAATTAGAAGGTGGGGAGAGAGAAAAAAATCAGGAAGACGTGTTGAACAGGCCCGTGGAAAATACTTGCTTAAATATGGAGCCACCATTTGGTACGAGTAATTATGAATAGCCAACTTGATTATTGGTTTTTTTAAAAAACTGCTTTAGACTCATAACACACTCCGTTCTATTGGCATGCTATGAGCCAGTTTGGATGTTACAACATATGACAGTGATATTCAAACATTGCAGTAGACGTAGGCAATAGAAGTGTGAGTTGCTCATATTCCTGTAAGTGCCCCCTTCTCTCAGGCTCTGAGATTTAAGGAGGAACAAAAGAAAGCTCTCGTTTCTCAGTTCCCATCTTGTACTACTTCATTTCCAGACATAGTCCTCAAGAATAACATGGTTGGCAAGGGATGCAGATTTAGAGAAATGAAATGTCTTCTGCTGAGAATACAGAGATCAGGCAAAGTTTAACTATGACTAGGGATCAAATTTATCAGGATGCTTTGAGCAAATGGTCCATGAGTCAACCTAGGAGCAGAGGTCCAGAGATGGGCACCATATGAGAGTGGCAATCCTATACTTGGAACTCAAGTCAGACTTATTTCCACTAGGGTTTATTCATATACAACCAAGCACAAGATTTCAATCCTTTGCAGCCAGCCTCACTCCCTCACTGAGAAAGGGAAAATAAGATGTCATTGTGACCTGCCTCTCCCCCCTACAATCTACTTTGAGAGCAGCTGCTGCCAGAAGAAATTATAAACTGACTTTTTGTTGTTGTTGCAAAGATAGCCACAACTACTAAAGGATGGGTGGGTGGGAAAGCAGAGCGGAAAAGAGCAGGCTCCAGTGGCCTCAAGGGTAGGGATGGCACCAGCTCTACGGAGATACAGTGATACCTCTGGTTACAAACTTAATTCATTCTGGAGGTCCGTTCTTAACCTGAGGTACCACTTTAGCTAATGGGGCCTCCCGCTGCCGCGCAATTTCTGTTCTCATCCTGAGGTAAAGTTCTTAACCCGAGATACTTCTTCCGTGTTAGCGGAGTCTGTACCCCGAAGTGTTTGTAACCTGAGGTGTTTGTAACCTGAGGTACCACTGTAAATGAGAACAGGCCTCATTGATCAGAATGGGATGTGAATTAAAGGATAAAGCTTTAGATTACTATTTCACCACACAGGCACGAGACTGAGGCAGGATAATTTATCAGTCAAAGCACTGGATGAGGGCCTTTCGCCCTTTTATAGCAACGATATATCATATCCTGAGACTTTGTCCATGTGCTGATTTGTATAAGTATCATTATGAATAATAATAAAAATTGTATACCGCCGTTCATCTGCAGATCTCTGGGCTGTTCACAACATAAAGATACAATATAAAAAGCACAAAATTTAGATAGCAATGAACAATAAATATTCTCTGAGTAGCTTATAAACAAGAAACTATTTTTTAAAAATGATACAGTATGTAGTATTTAAAATAAATGACAAGCGTTTTAAAAAATTGCCAATTTCCCCCTCTTTACTAGCATAAATGGTTTAAAAGATTAAACTATGCTACGCCGTAGACACCCAAGGTTAGCTTAAAGTGCAATTAAAAAGCTGGGTAAATACAAGGGTGATCTTCACCCTTGTAATCTTCTCACTGGAAATTGTTTCTTGTTTTGCTACCACTCCTATGAAGTTTTGCTGATTGGTGTTTTACTTTTGTACAATGACGTCTATTTAAATCCGTCCACAAACCACATTGGAAACATAGGCTAAGCTAAATAAATAAATAAGTATTGCCTCAATTTATGTGAAAACTGGTAGGCTGACCCAGTGCCTCTTGAAACATATGCCTGAGCCTCATGTTATGATGCTAGCCTACAACAAGCTGTGATGGGAACGCCAGCACTCTCCTGCATTCCCAGGTTTCTGATTGGATGGGGATGTGTGGCAAAATTGTCCTTGCCACGTTGCAGGATATGATAAACTACTGGTTCATCACATAGTTGTTGCGTGCATGCTATTACAACTCGGTGTATGGTTGTCTTTACTCACTCTCTGGGCCTTAGGACCATGCAATTTTATGTGTGAATACTGTGGTACCTCGGGTTAAGTACTTAATTCGTTCTGGAGGTACGTACTTAACCTGAAACTGTTCTCAACCTGAAGCACCACTTTAGCTAATGGGGCCTCCTGCTGCTGCCGCACCACCGGAGCACGATTTCTGTTCTCATCCTGAAGCAAAGTTCTTAACCTGAAGCACTATTTCTGGGTTAGCAGAGTCTGTAACCTGAAGTGTATGTAACCTGAAGCGTATGTAACCCGAGGTACCGCTGTACTGTCTTTCCAGGCTGATTGGTCACCCTTCTTATAGTCTCCAGTCCACAGCAAGGCTTGCCCTCCTCACCATCAATTAATATATATGCCAAACGTCACGCCACTACCTTTGAATGAAGACGTAAAGAGCCATCCTGAAAATATGGTAGGCCCATGCCCTGAGCTGATCATCTGGATATCTTAAGTATCCTAGCAGTAATAATTCACACTCAGGATAAGAATCTGACAGAGAGCAGACATAACTAATTAGCGATGGGCTCCCATCACTGATCCATGCTGCTTATGACACATTTTCTTACTCTTGCCCTTGGCTAAAAAAGAAACCAAGACATTTTGTAGACTAAAGGCTGCCCGTAGACACAGACGTCAATACAGACATGTAGGCCACAGTTTCCAAGCCTGTGCTCCAGAGTAGGGGCACCTCAAAAAGTCAACTACAGAGATGTTTGGAATTAAGCAGCTGGACAAAATGAAACAGTAAACTTTGGTACAAAAGGATAAAGGACCACAAAGCGCAATCCGCTTCATAATACAGGCAGGCTAAAAAGGCAAATAGCTCAAGAGAAAACTGACATTCCTTGGGCTTCTTTTTTCCATGCTTCACAAGATATGAAGATCCATGACAAGCAAACTGTGCTAAGGTGTCAGTACAAGCAAAACCAGAAATATTTAAATCCATATTGGCAACAACATGAAGTATAAAACTGTCTGTCACCTCCCATTATTTAGTGCAGTCAGGAAATATCTGTAGGTGATCCCTACTCGAAGCTGTCAGATGTTGTACAAAAACAAAGTTAATTAATCCTCACAGCCTTATGTTATTTAATAATTATCCATAAAGGCTACTCTTCAAGTAATCTCAGTCTAGGCCATCATTTGGGAAACTCCTGTTGCTGGGCCAGGACAGCCCCCTATTCTGGCAACACCCTGTAATACACCTTTTATTCCAAAGCTAATGTGAAGAAAACAATCATTTCTATATCACAGCCTTCCAGGAGAACAAAACAAACAAACAAAAAAATAAGACACAATTTTATTTAATTTACAAGCCCACAAATTCAACACCCACAGGTAAAATTGATCTGATTTTGTCAGCTACATGGCCCAGCCTATGCTTTTGGATTCAAAGCTGTGTTACTTAGTTACAACAAATAATTATTAATATTGTCAAAGGAAGTGCATCAATGGATATCAACTTAGAGGGCATAACTGTTAAAATATTTGTGATGGCTTGCTTTTTAATGGAACTTGCCAGGCAACTGGGGTGGGGGAAGAGTTCATATTATGGCCTGAAACGGGGCCTTCTCTCTTCATCTGAATACCCTATTCCTCCCCTCAAAAAACATATCTAACACTGTTAAATATATAGATACGATGCATATTATTGCAACATCCAGACATATTAGGACATGGGATTCATATTCTGAAAGCTACATGTCTGAAAATAGTATACAAGAGATAAATACTATATATACATTTCCTCCCTGTGACACATGGATGTATGAGCTCCATAGCCATACTAAAACTGATCAGAATGAAATGAAATAAAATACTAACCCCCAGTAGTTCATTTTCTTCCCCCTTAGGAGCAACATGACCTCCACCATAGATCTAATGCACTCCCTGGGTTCATTTATTGAATTAAATCCACATTTTACCAGTTGATCCCATCCACAGGGATGGGGGGGGAATGTAATATTTACAGTACAGGCCACTGTAAGGTTTCACAGCACAGTTGTATGCATGTCTACTCAGGCGTAAGCCCTTGGGAAGTCAATTGGGCTTACTCTCAAGTAAGCATGTATCAGATTGCAGCCTTAAGAAGGTAGAAGGGGGAAAGGGGACACACACACACACACACACACACACACACACGATCACAACTACACAACAGCTCAGCATCACAACTGGGCAATTCAAAATGGCTTTAAATTCTCCCCGGTTTCCCTTTTGATTTATCTGTAAAACAACCGGAGGCTAAAATCGGATCCAGTGTTTTCTGTGAAGATGTCAGGTTGCTAGGAGCCCAGCGCCTAGCCTGAGCAAACGGCTTGCCAGCTTACCTGATGAAAAGGGAGTGACACAAATCACAGCACAGCATCCAGCCAGCAGGACCGTGCAAAAGGCTTCTTTATTGTAATGATCCAGGTCTCTGACCATAACGCTTTGGACGTATGGATGCATAGATGTGTTCACTGTGATTTCTGCATGCTCAGTGGAGAAAAAAAAAAGGAAAACACAGAGACCTTTCCAGAATCCTCTTTGCTTCTGCCTCCGCTTCCTGTTCTCAGCCTCACTCTATGGTACCCAACATATATCAGAAAACAGCTCATTAGGAGGTGGGGAGGAGGAAAGCGGGGGGAGAGGAGGAGAGACAGAAAAGAGAAGGGGGGGGGGGGAGGCAGCACCTAACGTGGCAGCTCCACCTACTGGCACAGAGAATGAATAAATGAGAAGTACCGGTTTTTAAAAGCTAGCCTTGAATCAACAGCTTTGTATCTGTGTTCCTCCCGGCAATGCACACACGCACACAGAGCCAGATTGACTGAAAAGACAAGACGGCAACAGATACTGCAGAATATCTTTCATTTGAAATACTCTGGCTGCCAAAGCTCTTAGCACAATCCTTTTTTCTTTTTCTTTTTGCCATGCACACATGACATGGCCTTTGCTACAGGAACATGCAAGAAAGTAGGCCAAATATTTCTGAGCTTCCTCACCAGGTGTGGTCCTCCCGTTTGAGGTTGCCTTTCCATCACCCACGTATTATGGACTACTCTACTGCCTAATCATTTTCTTTTTAAAAAATAATAATTATGCCACAAAGAAGCGACTTGTTCGTTATTTGCTTATTCTGATAACGTGCTCCTTTCCCACTTGCTCTGTTGGTATTATCCCCTTCTCTCTCTCTCTCTCTCTCTCTCTCTCTCTCTCTCATCCCTCCCCACTCCTTCCATTATTTACCTTTCCCTGTATTGCACAGTTTGTTAGCATTCCTTTCCTGTCCTGGGGAATTCTTCTCTTAGTGCGTCCTTAAGTTCTTCATCCTGACATCTCGCTTCCCTCACTCAAGTCTCCCTCTTGTCATATTTGTGGAAGTGCCATAGCAGTACAGTGCATGCCTTGATGCAGAAAGCCACAGATTTGGTCCCTGGTCAACTTCATGTAGCTGGAAAAGATGCTGTTTGGAGAGCAGCTGCTGGTCCTTGCCAATAATACCGGGCCAGATGGACCAAATACCTTGACTTAATGTAAGGCAGGGGGACGCGGGTGGCGCTGTGGGTTAAACCACAGAACCTAGGACTTGCCGATCAGAAGGTCGGCAGTTCGAATCCCCGCGACGGGGTGAGCTCCCGGTGCTCGGTCCCTGCTCCTGCCAACCTAGCAGTTCGAAAGCACGCCAAAGTGCAAGTAGATAAATAGGTACCACTCTGGCGGTAAGGTAAATGGTGTTCCTGTGCGCTGCTCTGGTTCGCCAGAAGTGGCTTCGTCATGCTGGCCACATGACCCGGAAGCTGTACGCCAGCTCCCTCGGTCAATAAAGCGAGATGAGCGCCGCAACCCCAGAGTTGGTCACGACTGGACCTAATGGTCAGGGGTCCCTTTACCTTTAATCTAAGGCAGATTTCAATGTTCTGACCACCTCTTCCTCACTTTGCCATTTTCAATTGCTCAGCACTTTTGCGTGACAGAGATTTTACATATCCTTCTTAGATCCAAGCCACCCACTCTCCTTCCCTCTCTTCTCTAATCAGTATTGCCTTTCCAGGTTTCCTCCCTCCGCTTTTGGGTCTTCCCTTTCCCCTCACATTTCTCCAATGGCCCTAGCTAGAACCAGAACTAATTCTGAGCCTGCCTTTCAAAGGCACAGCTAAATGAACTTATTTCAGCGCCAGCGCTTAGCTCTGGGAGAAATAGATGTGATCATATGGAGTTCATTTCTCTCACCACTGGGTATTCACAACCAGAGGAACCCATTGAGAGGCTTCCCAGGGAGGGGTAATTGGCTCCGTTGTCAATACTGTTGTATAATGTAAGATGATTGTGATTGTGAAGGCACTGTGCTCATTGTTTTATTTTTTTTTAAAAAAAATCTATGGCTGGTTACTGTTTGTATAGATCAAAAAAAAAAATAATTTAAAGAGAAGGAAAGGAGCCAAGTCAGAGGCTGTGATCTCCAGTTAGCTTTGAGCCTCAACAAGTTTTAATTAAGATGAAGGGAAGGAAGGTGATGGGTGAGACACAGTGTACCAGTGGAGAATAGGATCTTCTTCTCACTTCTCCATCTTTCCTCTAGGTATAGCAATCGAAACAAATGAAAGGCTGTGCATAAATGGTGCCCTTCTGGTGACTTTCCCTTCTCCCAAGACTCATGCATTTCACGAATGCATCCCAAGGTATCCTAGAACCATTAAGATCCTTCAAGTACTGAAGAACAATGTGGCACCAAGGATGGACATCTAGTCTTTAGAGTCAAAAAGTTGAAGTGACCTCAAAGGTAATAAAGTCCAACTCCCTAAAAATCCAATGCTACAGCGCCCCTGGTAGACGTCCCTCCGGCATCTGGCTCCGCTTAAAAACCATTGGCAAAAGAGAATTCATCCCTTTCCCAGGCAGCCTGCTCCACGCTCAAATAGCTTACACACCATTCCTAATGTTCGGTCAAAATTCAGCATCTTGAATTACTTTGAGAAACAGACCCTAAAGCAAAAGTAGATGCTAACTAACATATTGGCAAATGTTGGTTACTTACCTATCACACAGAGAGCATGCTAACTGACCATCTGATCTGGGCAGAAGTAGAATGCCTTATGAAGGGAAGTAGAATGCCGTATGAAGGGACGCGGGTGGCGCTGTGGGTTAAAGCCTCAGTGCCTAGGACTTGCCGATCATCAGGTCGGCGGTTTGAATCCCTGCGGCGGGGTGCGCTCCCGTTGCTCGGTCCCAGCGCCTGCCAACCTAGCAGTTCGAAAGCACCCCCGGGTGCAAGTAGATAAATAGGGACCGCTTACCAGCGGGAAGGTAAACGGCGTTCCGTGTGCTGCGCTGGCTCGCCAGATGCAGCTTGTCACGCTGGCCACGTGACCCGGAAGTGTCTGCAGACAGCGCTGGCTCCTGGCCTATAGAGTGAGATGAGCGCACAACCCTAGAGTCTGGCAAGACTGGCCCGAACGGGCAGGGGTACCTTTACCTTTACTTTAGAATGCCTTATGACGGTGACATGTTAAAACAGCGGCAACAATTGCTGTATGTGCTGCTGCTGCTGTTTCTGCTACGACCACTGAGTGAAAGTCCCACAAAGCGTCCCCAAATCCTAACAGTTTGGGTCTGCAGCAGGAGTAGAGACATGACTGGGACAACACAGCAGAGCTGGACTCCCAGTAGTGTTGTTTCCGCCATTAGCAATATAGACCAGAGCAGAGTGGTGGAGAGACTGGGGCAGTGCAGGCCAATCCAAAATTTCTGCTGGTGAACTCATTCCATCCTGACCTTGCGACTCACCATTATTACTACTACTACTAGTAGTAGTAGTAGTAGTGGTAGTAGTATTTATACTGCCCTATACCCACAGATCTTGGGGTGATTCACAATATAAAAACACAAAATACATAATAAAAACAAGAACAACCCAAAATCCCCACTCCTCCTCAACACATTTTAAAAGGGCATTGGATGTCAATCAGCCAAACACCTGGTTAAAGAGGAATGTCTTCGCCTGGCACCTAGAGGTGTATAATGAAGGTGCCAGCCGAACCTCCCTGGGGAGAGCATTCCACTGTGGAAAAGGCCCATTCTCATGTTGCCACCCTCCGAACATCCCTTACTGGAAGCCCAGGTCCATGGTGCTGTCTTGGCCAGGCAGCCACTTGCATATTCTGCAGTTGCATCAGAAGAAGGTATGAAGATCACCGGTGGGGCTAACGTGTAAGTCAGTCCAGCTGGTTTGTTGGAGATGTCACAAATGGCCTGACTGAACACTCCACTTAATTGATCTAACTCCAGCAGATTTATTTCTACATATTAATGACTGTTGTCTCTGGGCAACTCCTTATCTCTACCATATCAGCATGGTTTCAGGAGCAAGCATTCACTAATAAGGAGTAGCTATCCGACAAATCCTTGCTGTGTACAAATGGCTTGTTAGAGTCATATCAGATTGTAACTGAATTGCAGCAGAATTTGGAAGCAACTTAGGTGACCACTTTAGAAGAAGAAGAAGAAGAGTTTGGATTTGATATCCCGCCTTTCACTCCCTTTAAGGAGTCTCAAAGCGGCTAACATTCTCCTTTCCCTTCCTCCCCCACAACAAACACTCTGTGAGGTGAGTGGGGCTGAGAGACTTCAAAGAAGTGTGACTAGCCCAAGGTCACCCAGCAGCTGCATGTGGAGGAGTGGAGATGCGAACCCGGTTACCCAGATTACGAGACTACCGCTCTTAACCACTACACCACACTGGCTCTGGTGAAGTGGGTTTTGGCTCACAAAAAGGATGATGCAATAAAGGCAGGGAGGTGAGAAACTTTTTGTTGTTGTTGGGTGAGGGCCAAAGTCTACCTCAGGTAGAAAGCTGTGCAGAAGGCAAAAACAACTCAGTAATCCCAGCAGAAGAATGCAAAGAAGGTTAATGCACAGCTAATCTAAAAGCCTTGATTGACAAGTAATCAAACACTCAAAATTCATGATGCAATTGTGTCCCCATCTTCTGGCAGAGGAAGGTGCTACAACGACACACTTTGTACAACATCAAACACTCTTTCCCACTCAGATGAACAGGTCATGTTAAGGAGCAGACCCAGGGATCTGGCTGCATCTGTGCTTGGATACCCACTTCTGCTTCAAAGACTCTTCTTTGTTTTCGTTAAAACATACCAACATAACTATCCTGAAATTAAGTGCGCCTTCTATGTGAATAAATAAATTATTAAGCCACAAATAATGTGCAAATAAACACATTGAACACAGATGCCTGCATTTACAATAATCTCAGTCTACCATCTATGACTCATGGGAATAATGATAAAATACATCAAATTCTTTTTCTCCATATTTCTTGACTTTCATTAGTGTTTGAAAGCTTTCGTTATTGTTTGAAAGCTTTCACGCAATGATTCCTTCCTTCATTGAGAATCTGACATAGTTTGCTTGTAAAACTCTTACTAATTTTCCCTACTATAGCAAAGAACAGAATTCGACAGAGGAAGAAGAAAGCCAAATATAAGCATTCTCAAGACCTTGAGCAATTCTGAGTAATGGGACTGTATAAATACAGTATATAGTATAAATATACCCAATGCTGCGTAGAGGCTACTTATAAGGCATATTGGTCACAAGAGGTAATCCCTCTAAATCAAACATGAGGTAATGCCTGTTGCATATAATGAAATTAATTAACCTATTTGGCTTATTGCTAGCTGTAAATTAATTCATGGGCTTAGTAAATCTTTGATTACAGTATTAGTAATGCACATGAGTACTAGAATAGACAGCTGTAGTTCAGGGTTAGGGCTGAGACTCAGTAAATCTTATTCCATTTTCAAGCATCTTTCTGGGGTCCCAGTTCTGTAAATCCAGGACTGTCCTTGGAAAATAGGGAGGTCTGGACTTTTACAATGGTTGGTATCAGAGATATGCTAGCCCAATCCTTGCTGTGGAAGGAGAAATCCCAAAATGATTGAATAGTTCTGACTGCAAATCTTCTTCTCTTCAGTAGCTGCCCACAGGCCAGCCTGAGGATAACAGAGAATCAGCGCTGGGATTTCAAATTCTGCTATGGACTAAGGGTGGTGCATAATTGCAATGTTTATGGTTTTGAGAATATTAAGTTATCTCAGCATTGGGGCCAATGAAAGGGCAATTGTAGGCAAAAAGTCCCCTGACTGCAGAAACTTGCACTACCAGCTTCATGTATTATATTGACAGTAAAAGCAAACGCCTGGCCTTCTGCTCCAGCTCTTGGATAAATGGCTGCATGTGATTTAATAGAAAGGTTTATTTGCTATGCAGATGACTCTCAGCCATGCTCTGAGATGAGATGCAAAGAGAGATTTATAGCAGAAACTAGCATGCTTGAATAAGCTAAGGAATTATTCCAGCTATCTCAGACTTAAGACACTTAGGCTGCAATCCTAGGTGGCATATCTACTCAGAAATAAGCTTCACTGAGTGGAGTGTGTGTGTAGAATTGCAGCCATAAGCAATAAGAAAACTGAAAAAGTATATTTCTCTGACCTTTATATTCATCCCAATAGTGATAAAAAAATCAGAAATGAAACCCAGTTGCTGTCAATGTTACAGAAAGCCTTTATTAGATTATTAGTCTAGATTATTAGATTGATTAGGTTATGTGTCTTGCAGGAGACTGGCTATACTTTTTGAGCTCCCCAATCATTTCCACAGACACAGCAAGTTAAGAGTATTGGAAATTGACACCTTGACCCCTTTCCACCTGGCTGCCAAATTCTGCACTAGCTGAAGTTTGCAAACCATCTTCAGAGGCAGCCCCACATATAACATGTTGCAGTAATCTAACCTAACCAGACATGTTGCAAACATGCAGTAATCTAACCAGAGCATAGACAACATAAGTTAGGCTATCCCTGTCCCAACAGGTGTGCAGCTAGGCCACCAGTCGAAGCTGATGGAAGGCACTCCAGGGCAAGAAGGCCACAACAGCAATGGCTCCAGAAGTATCCCCAGCTGCATACCTGCTCCTTCAAAGGGAGTGTAATCAACAGTGCATGCAATGCTTGTATAGAAAAGAACTTGGAGTATTGTGGGTTACCTTGGTTCCAAATTTTGTGTAACGTTATGCTGATTACCTCTGTGCTGAGGTCCTGAACCATGCTGCATTTGTTTTGATTCCTGATAAGGATTCCCCTTATATCAGACAAAGGCTTGGTTCCAGATGTAAAGGTAAAGGTACCCCTGGTAAAGGTACCCCTGGTAAAGGTAAAGGTACCCTGGTTCCAGATGTACTCTTCAGCAAGCAATGGAGACTCTAATCCAGCAGAGTCCCATTGGAGGATGTTTCACCAGTCCTCACCCCCCCCAGATCCTTGAGCAAACTCTCATGTTGTTTAAGGATCTCATGAGGATCCTTAAATCCTCCAGAGCAGATTTTCAGGGGAACACAGGGGATAACCAAAGGGAGAAATAACGAGCAAAACTTGTCTTTCTCCCTTCCTCCAGCAGCAGTGTGCAGGTGTAGCCAACACAGTGGCCTCTAGGCCTTCTGGACTACAATTCCCATCATCCCTGACTATTGGCCATGCTGACTGGGGTTTATGGGATTTGGAGTCCACAACATCTGGATCAAGCCTATAATTAATTCCTATCACATTACATGGCAGTGGTTTACAGCACAGTTTATTACACTATAAATAGTGCTGTGGATTTCTTTTAGCCATGCTTCGCTCCATTCCTATCCCTGACAAAAAACAACAACACGTAATAGCTTTCACACATAAGGTTATTTTTGTAACACAAAGGCATTGCTCCCCAAAATGTGGTGTGCAGACCACCTGCACCACTTGCAAAAAAATGATGTATGAAATAAAAAAGAAGGGCGAAGCATATCAAAAGCATAAGATTCTTGTCTGTAAACTGCCGTTTTTTAGCAGCGCTGTCCTTGGTGCTGATTTCTGGTCTCTTTATAGCAGAGCTTTCCAAACTGTGTGTCGGCTGCAGTGTGTAGGTATGTGGCACGAATGCTCCCCACGCTCCACCTGGGGCTGGAATGGGGTCAGTTTAACCTCTGATTTGCTAATAAAACTGAATTACTGCGTCATGAAATGATGCGTGTCTAAAAATGTGTCACCAGCATGAGAAGTTTGGGAAGCTCTGCTTTATAAGGATAGCACAATGTTCGAACCCAAAACTGGCTTCAGTGCTTTAGCCTCAAAAACCACAAAGTCAGTAAAGTTTAAATGATGACCCCTAAAACAAGTTTTGTCTCACTATTGGCTAAGAGTTTTCCTTTGTAACTGGTTCATGTATCATTGCATTAGCCTCTTTTCTGTATTAGCTAGAACCTAACTTTCTTGATGAGGTGGAGCAAACTTTCGAGAGAATCATTCCAAGCAACCTTCATGAATTTTAACTACACATTTGCTAAGGTAGTGTCAGCGAAATTAGATTACAAAATGTTAAGAGCCCAGAAGTAACCCTAAAAGAACCCACTTCAGTATGCTCAACAGCAAAATCACCACAGGCAATTAATGCAAAAGTTTGCACCATTTAACTGCACACCAATTCATCTAGAATAACCATGACAAGAATCACCTTGTTATGAATATACATTCAAAAATACAGATTTGAATCTCCATTTTATCTACATTCATTTATTGAAAGAGGGAATATTTCCGTCCTTTTATTTTTCAACAACAACATTTTTTTCATTTATACCCTGATCATCTGGCTTGGTTGCCCCAGCCCCACTCTGGGCAGCTTACAGCACATATAAAAACGTAATAAAACATCAAACATTAAACATTTCCCAATATAGGACTGCCTTCAGATGTCTTCTAAAAGTTGTGTAATTCTTGATCTCCTTGACATCTGATGGGAGGGTGTCACTGCCAAGAAGGCCCTTTGCCTGGCTCACTGTAACTTCATGTCTCGCAGTGAGGGAACTGCCAGAAGGCCCTCAGAACTGGACCTCAGTGTCCCCAGAATGAATAAGGTAAACAAAGGGAATCAAAGGGGCCATTGATGTGTTAAGTGAACTTGAGTCTACATTCCGAGGCCCCATGCAAAATAAAGAGTATACAGAAGACAGCATATAATGTTCACCCCATTAAAGTGGTACCTTGGGTTAAGTACTTAATTCGTTCCGGAAGTCCGTACTTAACCTGAAACTGTTCTTAACCTGAAGCACCACTGTAGCTAATGGGGCCTCCTGCTGCTGCCGCGCCTCTGGAGCACGATTTCTATTCTCATCCTGAAGCAAAGTTCTTAACCTGAAGCACTATTTCTGGGTTAGCAGAGTCTGTAACCTGAAGCGTATGTAACCTGAAGTGTATGTAACCAAGGTACCACTGTACTTTTAATGTATGAAGCCTGAATAATAGTTTCACCATCCTGAAAGTTATGTAAATATATTCTGATCTGGAGAGGATTATAACAAGGTATCTCTCTATACAGTGAATATCAGGAAAGAGTTTTGGTAAAAGGAGGCAAGACAAACTCCTTGCCTTCTTTGTCTTCCAGACCTGACTGTTCCACACAGCAGGTTAAAAACTTTAAAATACAACTAATCCTACATGTGGCTGTATGTGACATCATCCCAGCTTCTCCAAATGGGGTCAAATCACTTTTATAGCTCATCTCCCATTTGAAATGCTGTAATCAGATGAAATGTTTGCTGTTTCCTTCTTTTAAGGCCAACATATTTTTAGCCCATAGAATGATTATATGTGACTAAACAATGCAGCTCCTGCCACAGGGGTGTAAAAACAAGGCGGCAGAAAAGCATTCGTTCTTTTTTGCCAGTAGATGGGGCTATCCCTTAATTTGCTGCCTCATTTTATTTCATTATTTATATATAAATCTCTCTCCCTCTCCCCGCACTTGCTTCTTTCTTTTTTTCTTTTTTTATCCCTCACCAGCCTTTTTTTTCCCCCTTACGGATGTTGGGGAACACAGAGTGATTCTCAAAGGAAGACGCCAGGGCAGAAGATTACTGCAAAAAAGGTTTCCTTTTTGGTTATAGGGTTGGATCGGTTTGTCAATGAGACAAGTGTAAAAATGGGAGACTTTGGAAAGCTACTATCCTGAGGAACCTGAACAACTGAAGCAGGAAAACCCATATATGAAGATCTATGGATAATGGCATTGCTTGTCCTGTAATTCATCATTCTTCTTTCCAGGTAAGACGATGGACTTAAAAGAGAATATTTCCTCTGCTGGCTTTGTAGCAGTCGTACCATCAGGCCAGCTTATTGATTGTTCCTCTCTCCTGCTGGCGCACCTAGCTGGCAATTAATTTTAGATGCATGCAGAACACAAACGGCATCATTTTGGCAAGGTTTTGTTCCATTTTGAATGGAAAGCCATTTAACATCTTGCCCATCGTGTGTTTCTGCTTTCCTCATTAAAATCTGCATTTTCTGGAATGCACGGGAGAGATTCACCCCTTGCAAACCTGTGGTCATAAGCTGTGGTTGCTGGTCCTCCTGTCAGCTACAAGTGTTAACGTTGCTTTTGTCCATCTCTCCCCCCCCCCCATGCTTTGGTGGGTTTATTTGATGCACACAGACCCAAAAAGAAAAAATGGTGATAAAACAACAGGGCAGATCAAGAAAACGAGGGGAGAGGGGGTTCATCAGAGTGTGGCGGGGACGTGCTGTTCTTCTGGAACATCTTCAGCACGGCAGAATGCTGCTTTTGTAATATTAATTTGTTCTCTTGCCTCGGCGTGGCATATTGTATTGGCTGTACCGTTTCATCCCAGTGAAACAGTCGTTTTTACATAGGAGACATTGTGAAAAAGAAGAGGAGGAGGAGGGAGGACACATATCAAGTATCTCAACAGTGTAGCAGGTTCTGCAAGACACACCTAATGGCTAAACCTTTCGACATGCTTGCGATTAATCTTCCTTGAAACAGGCTGAACTCCATCTTTTGACAGGTACTGATATCTCCCCTGCCCCACCCTGCATTATGTATATTATTCAGATTGTTCAGACCTGTGGGCTTCTCAGAATGCAAATGCCACTCCCTGACTTGTCCATTCTCCCCCATTCTCCCCCATTCTCCCCCATTTTGATTTGAAAGCAATACATCGGGGGCTTTGTGGGTGGGGAATCACAGGTAAAGCTTGATTTCACCCAGTAATGATTCACAGAGAGAGACCAGCAATGTTATGTGCAAATCTGCCCACGGAGAAAAAACCCTCGCTCTGTATCCTTCAGCAATAAGCAACGGAGTCAGTATTCCGGTGTCTGTGTCAGCGGCTGTCACAGCAACCGTGGTTTGCCAGTTTAATTACATGGGAAGCAGGATCAGCCTTGGCCTCCAAGAGATCCTTTGGCGCATATGCATTTTAATGAGATTTCCACTGTGGCGGCTTCTTCTTCTTTTTCCCTTGGGTGGGGGCCAAGGGAAGGGAGGTGGGCTCTTTGCATGTTGATGCGCTCGGTTGATTCCAGAGCCGAGCACTGATTTGGAGGGTGCTGTGTGCAGCACTGTCATGGCTAGAGGGTAAATGCAGCTGTCTTCATGAGATGGTAAAGGATCCGCCCTTGTTGGGCAGGAAGTAGGGAGGAGGCACAAGTGTTGTTCCTGGCTGATGTGCCTGGGATGGGTTTTGTACATGAGAGGTGTTGAATGCCAAGCTGAGCATGATGCATCATCACCATCCCCGTTACCTCTGACCTTTTGTGCTTTCAGCAATGCATTTATTATTAAGCGCAGGTACGAATCTAAGACTCCGATTTCCAGTCAATGGAGTCGTTCATAATTAGGGTATGCGTGTATCTAAAGCTGCACAGCAGAATCTGAGGGAACACAAGATGGGAACATAGATAGAGGAAGATCAATGTGTTAGTGGGAAAAGCAGGGACTGTGTTTTCTCAGCTGGACAGAGATCTAACTAGCAGTTAATTCCAAGACAGGCAGCCATGTCTGTCTTTGGCATTAAAACAGCAACAGCAATCTTGAAGGCACCTTAGAAATGAACAGATTTATTTGGGCTTTTGCGGGAAAGAAACCATTTCAAATCGCACAACAGACACCTGTGATTCTGCTTCTTCAGATGTTTTGGTCACAGGGCCCAACTAACTATATTTGCTACACCTCTTTTGGCATCACTTTTCATTAGGGTTGCCAACTGACAGCAAAGCAGACCTTGCTTGCGCCTGTGTCTTTAACAAACAAGCCTTGCATAAATCATGAGTACTTATACACCGTACTTTTCTGTGTATAAGACTAGGTTTTTTCCTTTAAAAAATATGTTTAAAAGTGTGGGTCGTCTTATACATGGAGCCATCTCCCCCCATGTTCTTAAATTTGAGTCCCCCCCCAAAGGGGGTGTCGTATACATGTGGGCATCTTATAAACAGAAAAATACAGTATTTTCATGTGAGGAAACAAAAGCTTAACTATCACCTGTTAGTTGCTGCAGATCAAAGTGTGGTTAGATGCATAGGAGCAGGGGCCACCCCAAAAGCAGGTAAAATGAGGGCTTTTTTGAGCCAGAATTCACTGGAACTCCATTCCGGCACCTCTCAGGTGGGTGCCATTGCATGGTGTTCATGGTGAGTTCCAGCACCTGTTTTTTTCTAGAAAATAGCACTGGGTAAAACTGCCCTTCATTTAGATTTGCTGTGTTCCAAATGAATATGATCGGCAGAATATTTTCTCTAGTTACTTGGTAGTACCTCCATGGTTCTCTGCAACTGAAGTACTAGGCCTCATTTTACCCACTGGAATTGCAGTCATACCTCGGGTTGAATGTGCTTCAGGATGAGCGCATTTGAGTTGCGCTCCGCGGCAACCCAGAAGTAACAGAGCACGTTACTTCCGGGTTTCGCCACTTGCACATGCGCAGACGCTCAAAATGACATCACGCGCATGTGCAGAAGTGCCGAAATGTGACCCGCACACGCGCAGACACGGGTTACGTTTGCTTCTAGATGCGAACGGGGCTCCGGAACGGATCCCATTCGCATCTAAAGGTACCACTGTAATATAGTT
Organism: Podarcis filfolensis; assembly: GCF_964270895.1. Classification (NCBI taxonomy): domain Eukaryota; kingdom Metazoa; phylum Chordata; class Lepidosauria; order Squamata; family Lacertidae; genus Podarcis; species Podarcis filfolensis. The sequence continues at coordinate 28,563,676 of NC_139604.1, read as the reverse complement.
TAGATGCAACTGACTTTCTTATGAACAAGGATTGTGAATAAAAGTGTGGGCTGTTGGCACAATCTCTTCTGGGCATGTCCTCCCTCTTTGTGGCTCCCTGGTATAGTTCTGTGCTTAGGGCAAGGAAACAAGCTGGAGAGACAATTCAAACGTGGGTGAAGGAAAACTCCAGCCAAATGCAACTGAACACTGGTGAGGCTCATCAGAGAGCCTACCCAGTGGCAGTGAAGGCAGCAAAGGCAGCATACTTTGCTGCCTCCGCTGCCTCCTCATTGCACTGTCCAGAAGAGTTTCCCCACGTACTGCAAGTCATTTTACAGTCTGGCCCAAAGGAGGTGACGGAATTGATGGTAGCTCACTGTGACTTGCTTAGGATAAGTGAGGATAAAATCACTTGCATCCACTGAGACCTTGACTCCACTGTTACAGCAGGTGAAGCTCAAGGCTGTGGACTGGCCCTCCACCCATTTTTTGTGCTTGCTGCATGGCCCTCAAGTTTATGGGTATACCATGGAGCTGCACAGCTTCTGCTCAACCACCCGAGTCCTCCCTGTATTACAGAAAGCAACCAGAACTTCAAAAGGAATGCCATCTACACCAGCTGGAAAATTCACCAGAAACCTCCGGAATCCACCAGCTTCTGTACACAGATCATTTCAATAGGTTTTCCACTCCTTCAAAGGAGTAAAGCCACTGACAGCCTAAACCTCAACAGGAAGTGATCACAACCATACTCCTGCACAACTTCAACTCAGCTCAGGCACCAGTTAATTCCTGGCTGAATTGGAATTGCATATTAAAGACGTTTGTTTTTCCAGAACAGCCACTCTGACTTTTCCTACCCCTATTTCAAAACATTAGAAGTGCCACTTCGCAAATTGACAGGGTACTCCTATGCAGATTTATTCAGAGGTAGGTTCCCCATTGTGTTCAGTAGGGCTTGCTCCCAGGTAAACTATTCACAGAACGGCAGCCCAAGTCTGGTGTTTGGCAAAAGATGCCTTAACATGTTTGGCAAAAGATGCCATTTAAAATATCTAAAATCCAATGCTTCCATTTTAAATGCCAATTTAATATTGCACAGGGGGGGAAATAGAATGTCTCGGAAGTGAGAGGGTGCTGAGCCAGCTGCAGACATGAAGCCAGCCTGGTAGGCTGTAGGAAGGTTTAGTTGCAGGAGGTGATCATGCTGCCATATGCACACAAGTATTCCCTGGGGAGGAATAATCCAGCTGGCATGTGCTATTGAGCAGCACAATATGCGCTAGCAGACTTGAATCGTGTTGGCCACAACATTTTCCCCAGGCTAAAGAGCAAGGTCCACTGCAAGCTGCATTTCTCTTATTGCAAACATGTTCCATAAAGCGTTGTTTTTCTCTTACGATCAGAGGTTTTAAAGTTATTGGAATCTTTTGCAGTGGAACTCAAAGCTGACCCATGATCCTGATGTATGCTGGATCCACTTCATAGCCCAGTTCTATTTAGATGGGCAGGATGCGGAAGGCATGCTGCCACACACATGAAACCCAACAGAGAGCAAGATAGGAGAACCAGGCAGACCAAATCAGTAGTTACACCAGAGTTCACCCCAGTGTAGCTAACTGCTTTCCTGTGCAGCAATATCAGCAGCAATATCAGCACCACAGTAGCCATGAAAGGGGCTCCTTTGCAAACACTCCCAAGTGAATGCACACAAGGGATTGATTTGTGTGTGTGTGCTGCAAAAGTGTGTGTGCACATCTAAAGAACCTCAAACATTACCAGAGAAAGGCGGAGAGAGGAGGCTGCAGCAAGAGTGATGCAGATGCTTGAAGCCTCCATTTCCTGCACAGGGAAGGGATGGTTTGTTCATGTCCCAGCATCCTCCACCCAGCAGAAATTGACTAAAGAGTACCCTTTGTGGGAGATGCCATCCCAGAGTCCCTTCACTCTGCACAGAAAGGATGTTGCAAACACCCATGCCCCCGGCCCTTCCATTTCTCCTCTCCCAAGTGTGGTTTGTGAGCCCTTGTTTATGTTCTGGAAGTGCACTGATAATTACACACAGGTTCCCAGCATATGCATTTGCAATGCAACAAATGCATTTGTGACATGTGACAACCTACATGCACATTTCACCATTCTGCACCCACATACTTCTTCTAGGTAGCAGGGGAAAGCATTACATTTAGATTTTCTTAAGTAGGACCTTCTAGTCCAATGGTCTGGCATGAACTTGTGAAAGAAACATATGCCCTTGCAGAAAGGCCGTTGCTCTGACTTAATGCAGTGTGATTAATATAAGGATAGAAGAGGACTGTCTTTAACCCCCAAACTTTGTCAATTCCATTGATTTTCAGCTGGCCTATGGTTGCAATTGCTTTCACTTTTTGTATTATTTTTTTTTTTTTTGCTCTGTTTCCGCGTGCCTCGCCTCTTGGCTACTTTGAATTTATATGCTGGCTGGGTGGGGAATGCTCCTATTCCTGCACTTTTCTTATTGCAGTTGGTGAAATAAGATAATTCTGAGCTTGGCTGTGAAGTGCTTATCTTGAGACAAAAGACTGTTTTCACACAGCCAAAGCTGCCTTGGGGTTGGCCTGATGTGCTGCTGTCCATGCTGTGTGTATTCAGAAAACATGTAAGGAAACAGGGCTATTTGGCAACAAGGTAGTGAATGTTGATAGTGATGGCTTCAAGTTTCTGCAGAACCACCACTCACACCAATTTACTGCTATCTTCCTGCATGATTGCCTCATAAAACTGGCATTTTGTCACACGTTGCCCAGTAATCAAAGTATCCATAATGTTTGCTGGTTTCAGACAAGCTGCCCAAGTGCTGTTTGACACAATCCAATGGGTGTTTACTCAGATGGCAATCCTGTCATGTTGAGTGGGGCTTAGTCCCAGAAAGTGTGTGTGGCAGAACTGGGGAACCTATGGCCCTCCAGATATTACTGGATGACAGACCCCATCACCCATATGGTCAACCACACACTGGATGGAGCTGATCAGATTTTGAATCCAACAACATTTGAACCACAGCTTCCTCACTCCTGATGTCCCAGAATGCAACCTTTGTTGTTGTTGTTTAGTCGTTTAGTCGTGTCCAACTCTTCGTGACCCCATGGACCAGAGCACGCCAGGCACTCCTGTCTTCCACGGCCTCCCGCAGTTTGGTCAAACTCATGGTGGTAGCTTCGAGAACACTGTCCAACCATCTCATCCTCTGTCGTCCCCTTCTCCTTGTGCCCTCCATCTTTCCCAACATCAGGGTCTTTTCCAGGGAGTCTTCTCTTCTCATGGGGTGGCCAAAGTATTGGAGCCTCAGCTTCAGGATCTGTCCTTCCAGTGAGCACTCAGGGCTGATTTCCTTCAGCATGGATAGGTTTGATCTTCTTGCAGTCCATGGGACTTTCAAGAGTCTCCTCCAGCACCATAATTCAAAAGCACCAATTCTTTGGCAATTAGCCTTCTTTATGGTCCAGCTCTCACTTCCATACATCACTACTGGGAAAAACATAGCTTTAACTATACAGACCTTTGTTGGCAAGGTGATGACTCTGCTTTTTAAGATGCTGTCTAGGTTTGTCATTGCAACCTTAACCATCATTCATTTAGCCAAAGTAGCATTTCCCAGTTATCTTAAGCACATGTTTAAAATCACACCCTTTTGTTCTGAAATGGGTAAGAACTGGACTGGACTGGACCAGATTTTGCCAGGGTGCAACAAAACACCTGGCGCAAAATAAACAATTCTTGTCCCAAAGAGTTCCTGGTGCAAGAATAGCCAGTTAAGTAGATATTGGTGAGCAAAACTGTCACTTGGCTATTTTATTATGCAGTAGAGGCTTCTTGTGGCAGAAAGAGGCAAAGGGAGAAGGTGTTTTTGCAAATTCCATCTTTGATCCCCGCTGTCCTGAAGGGCACCCCAATGTTTCAAAGCAGATTATCAAGAGGATGAAGTGGGAACAGAGAATCAGCAGATATCTCTTCTCTCCCCCACCCAACTTTCACTAGCATTCCTGCTTACACGAACTCAGGACAGAAGTCAATTATTATCCTTTTCTGATCAAAAATGTGTTTCCACCATTTCGCTGGCAGGTACTGTATATATATATAAGAAGCAGTAAACAGACCCTTGAGGGGAGGGGAAGGGAGGAGAGGAGAGGAGAGGGGAGGAAAAGGGTAGCAGAGGGAGATCAATATGATCAACTACCGGAACACAGAGTTCTTAGCAGGGCTTTATATTTGGTTGCTGGATGTCCAGACTGATCGTCCCTTGCGGGTGTTCTTGCTGGGATGGATGTGACGATCAGAAGGTGTTCTTGCCCTTAAAAAAACCCAAAACCTATACTTAGAATGCAATATTTTTTTTAAAAAACAAGGAACCAGGCTGACTGAAAGGAAGAAAAGTAACAGGATAGCAATACCAGCTGCTCTCAAGACAATGATAGCCGATGTATTCTCCTTTTGGTCTATGCCAAAAGGTTTTATTGACCAGAGTTGTTTGCATCCTACCCCTTGCACAGAGGCATGCCAGTTCTGAGCTTAATGGGTAAATGTAGCATTTCTCAGCACTAACAGGGTGCCCCCAGACTCTCAATATTTTGCAGGAGGGATTCAAGCGCATACTGAAGTAGATTAAAGTGCCCGTAGTGCAACAGATACATTTAAAAACAACTTGAAAAGTGTGGAATGAACAAATGATTAATGGGAAGACATCTAAACATCCTGAAAGCAAATCAGGATGAATGCAGGATGAAGGTTCATAGATATATAACCACCAACCCCAATCAAATCAGAGCAAAAAGACAGGGCCCCTCCAGGTTGGTGTATCTTTGCAGGTGTCTTCTGCAATGTGTCATGGACACGATAATGGTGTGTTACTGGTGGATTTATATTGTGCTGTCCACACACCGTTCTGCTTTATTAGCTATTCTGTGATGCATCCCTACTACCATCTCCCTATTGTCGCCCGGCAGCGAACTCTTGTGCTATAGCATAACAAAAGTGGGACCAACACCCCATCTCAGAACATTTGTGGTATAAAAAGTTACAGGATTTCAGCAGGGACGTGCATTAATTGGAAACGAAGCAGTGGGCAGGATTCAACTAATGAGTCCTATCACCGGGAGAACTGCACAAGGCCGTCCACTTGCTCAATGGGGCTTTCCCCTCTCTCCTCTCTGAAATTGGCTAGAAGAGGTTGAGCAAACCCATGGAACAGGATGCAGGGGGTTGGGGGGTGAGGAATCATTCCATCTTGAAAACCAAAAGCCAAAACAATCACTTTAGTGCTGCACTGAATTCCTTCCAGTATGCCCACACCCCAATTTTTTGCAGGTGCCAACCATACTGAAAAGTGGTATTGTGTATCACTGCCCCAATACTTTCATGAGCATATGTCATCATATGAATGCATGGTAAAAAGGTCACCTGGGTGGGAGCCAGAGTCTAACCCCCCCATGTTAGCTTTGTTCAATCATAGAATCATAGAATCATAGAATCATAGAGTTGGAAGAGACCACAAGGGCCATCGAGTCCAACCCCCTGCCAAGCAGGAAACACCATCAGAGCACTCCTGACATATGGTTGTCAAGCCTCTGCTTAAAGACCTCCAAAGAAGGAGACTCCACCACACTCCTTGGCAGCAAATTCCACTGTCGAACAGCTCTTACTGTCAGGAAGTTCTTCCTAATGTTTAGGTGGAATCTTCTTTCTTGTAGTTTGGATCCATTGCTCCGTGTCCGCTTCTCTGGAGCAGCAGAAAACAACCTTTCTCCCTCCTCTATGTGACATCCTTTTATATATTTGAACATGGCTATCATATCACCCCTTAACCTCCTCTTCTCCAGGCTAAACATGCCCAGCTCCCTTAGCCGTTCCTCATAAGGCATCATTTCCAGGCCTTTGACCATTTTGGTTGCCCTCCTCTGGACACGTTCCAGTTTGTCAATGTCCTTCTTGAACTGTGGTGCCCAGAACTGGACACAGTACTCCAGGTGAGGTCTGACCAGAGCAGAATACAGTGGCACTATTACTTCCCTTGATCTAGATGCTATACTCCTATTGATGCAGCCCAGAATTGCATTGGCTTTTTTAGCTGCCGCGTCACACTGCTGGCTCATGTCAAGTTTGTGGTCAACCAAGACTCCTAGATCCTTTTCACATGTACTGCTCTCAAGCCAGGTGTCACCCATCTTGTATTTGTGCCTCTCATTTTTTTTGCCCAAGTGCAATACTTTACATTTCTCCCTGTTAAAATTCATCTTGTTTGTTTTGGCCCAGTTCTCTAATCTGTCAAGGTCGTTTTGAAGTGTGATCCTGTCCTCTGGGGTGTTAGCCACCCCTCCCAGTTTGGTGTCATCTGCAAATTTGATCAGGATGCCCTTGAGTCCATCATCCAAGTCGTTGATAAAGATGTTGAATAAGACCGGGCCCAAGACAGAACCCTGTGGCACCCCACTAGTCACTCTTCTCCAGGATGAAGAGGAACCAGGATGAATGCTGAATAAACTGGCCCTCCAGAGGAGCCCTAAATTATTCTCCTCTAGCTACAATGGAGATTGATTTTTCTGTGCTGCAGAATAAGATGCTATGGGAACATTCCTACAAGTATGGAATTACTTTTACCAACATAGTATTCCTGTTACAAGAATTATTGCATACAGTGCACTCTGGGATGGAAGCTGGCAGTCACAGAAAGGACATTCATCTGTGACCCCTATGCCTCAAGGAATCCTTGACAGCAGAAGCCAGTTTTGTGGGGGATTTGAAATGAGAAGAAATGCTGACTCTGCAATACTCGGGCAGGAGCAATCCATTTATCTTTGTTTCACAGTCAAGGAAACACATAATGGCTGATCTTGCATCCTTGCAAATACTACAGCCAGCTGTTACTCAGTTCTGCCTCTATCTTTAGAGAAGAGACACAGGTTCTTTTGGTAGACAAAGAAGAGGAATTAATACAAACTAGGCAGTCCTTATAGAAACAGAGATTACTTTTAGGTGGCGCGCTAGTAAAGGTAAAGGACCCCTAACAGTTAAGTGCAGTCGCAAACAACTCTGGGGTTGCGGCGCTCATCTCGCTTTACAGGCCTAGGGAGCCGGCGTTTCGTCCGCTCTGCAGACAGTTTTCCCGGGTCATATGGCCAGCATGACTATGCCGCTTCCGGCGCAATGGAACACCAAAGCCAGAGCAGCGCACAGAAACGCCGTTCACCTTCCCGCCGGAGTGATACCTATTTATCTACTTGCACTTTCTGGCATGCTTTTGAACTGGCAGGAGCTGGGACCGAGCAATGGGAGCTCACCCCATCACGGGGATTCAAACCGCTGACCTTCTGATCGGCAAGCTCAAGAGGCTCGGTGGTTTAGACCATGGCGCCACCTCTCAAAATGAGGAAAGTAGGTTGGAGGGAATGATCACTAAGAAAAAGAATAAATTTCCATCTTCAGGTAGTAGAACATGCTCCTTTTCCAGCTTAAATCTGGTATCTCCCAAGTCACAAAGTAAAAGGCAGCCATTTTGGCCCACTAGAAAAATCCCAAAAGTTTTATTAGGACAATAGCTATGCAAGGCAATCTAAAAGGTCGCAAAATAGGGTGCAAGGTTTCAAGTTGCCCAGAATTCATCAACCATTGCTAATCTGGTGCCTTCCAGCTATTGTAGGCAATAATTCCCATCAGCCAGAACAGCAGGAGGGCACCAGGCTGGCAAAGTCTGAAATACATGGGAATAAATGTGGGGCGGTGGGGGAGGGGAGAAAGGCTGCTGAAAATGAGGACTTCCATAGCTCAATTGGTATAGCATGAGACTCTTATTTTCAGGGTTGTGGGTTTGAGCCCCACGTTGAGCAAAAAACTCCTGCTTTGCAGGGGGTTGAACTTGATGATCCACTAGATCCCTTCCAACTCTATAGTTCTATGACGCTATGAATTCCATGAGTCAGGCAGCAACAGAGCTACCAATCTGATGGGTGTTTAGGTCTAACGATTAAAAGTTACACAAATTAACATATAGTTCCTTCCCCTTCAAAAAATACCCCTAGAGGCAAGTGGAAGGAGGCACATACAGTTCCACCAACAGGCACATATCACCTTTGCAGCTTTGGATTCTTTTTGTTTTTTCGGTCTCCCAGGTACCAGATCAATTTATTCTGGCCCTCCTCAACCTGGTGAACTCTAACTCACATTGCTGGTGAGCCAGTGCGGTGTAGTGGTTAAGAGTGGTAGACTTGTAATCTGGTGGTCCGGGTTCGCATCTCTGCTCCTCCACATGCAGCTGCTGGGTGACCTTGGGCCAGTCACACTTCTTTGAAGTCTCTCAGCCCCACTCACCTTACAAGGTGTCTGTTGTGGGGGAGGAAGGGAAAAGAGATTGTGAGCTGCTTTGAGACTCCCTCAGGTAGTGATAAAGCGGGATATCAAATCCAAACTCCTCTTCTTCTTCCAACTCTCACCAACCTTAGTCAGTGTGGCGAACTGTCAAGGGCAATGGGAGCTGTTGTCCAAACCATCTGTAAGGCATCAAGTTGGGGAAGGCTGATTCAAACCATTGTCACCGATGATCAGGCTACTGCAATTTTGTAGCCCAAGACTGCTGGGGTGGTGGAGGCAAGATGATGCAATGGTTGCATACACAAATATATACATGATTAAGGGTGCCATCCTATGCAGCTACTTGGCAGTAAGCCCCGTTGTACTTTGTGGGGCTTGCCTCCAAGGAAACACAGGTGGAATTGGTCTGCATGCTACTCTGGCTGGCATAAATATGAATGATATATCACAATACAACATTTGCAGACTAACTGCAGTCTTTAATGCTCTTAATAAACTCCCCTTCCCCCCGAGTGTTTTCCAACTTAATAATAAAAAGCATTCCAAGGGCATCACAACTTTTGTGATTGTAATACGTACTTGTACTTCTACCAATTGTCCTTTATGTGAATTATCTGGTCCCCAATGACCTGAGACAATGTGTTGGCTCTGTAATTGAGCCAAGGGCAGACCAGTACCATTACAGTGTATGGTTGTGGAACGAGGGATGAATACGCTGAAATGCTTTGTGATATAAAGATATTGATCTTTAGCATTATGCCAGGGAAGTGGGCCACAAAATATCTTTCCACTCAGAAGTAGACCGGAACTCCCTGGGCAGTGGGCCTGGTTTGTGTTTCTAATCTTTGATCTCTGCAGTAATTAAGAAGTGTAGCAAATTTTAGAAGTAGATGATCATACGTTCCTACCCATTTGGAGTTAGAAAGGAAGAGGGCAGAATCTATGCAATATAAAAACACAAGAGCCCTGCTGAATCAAGCCCAAGGCCTATCTAGTTGAGCATCCTGTTCTCACAGCAGTCAGTCAGGTGCCTATGGGAATCTCAAAAGCAAGACATGGGCATGACAGCACTCTTCCCACTTGTGATTCGCAGCAACTAACATTCAGGGACATACTGCCACCAACAGCTAAGTTAACTCATAGATAGCATTATCTTCCACGAAATGCAAAAAAAATCAATGGTGAGAGTGGATTTGAGGAATTAAAGCTGAGAATTCTAGGGTATAGAATCACGTGAGAAGGTTGATATTTAGATGCTAAAGATTGACACTGGCTTCTGGAATGTCAACAGGTATCACCAGAGCTTTTTTTTTCCAGCCGGAACTTTCCAGAATTCAGTTCCAGCACCTCTCAGGTGGGCCCCAGAGGTCCCAACAGTGCAGACAATGGCAAGTTGTTCAGGATGTAGTGTACCTTAATACTGGAGGAGTAAAGAACCCCAGTCTGAGCACTGCTGAAAGCAGAACCATTCTTAAATGCAGTCCTCCTGCCACCATGTCAAGTCTGCAATAATGCAAACATTTACCTTCAGATTAAACCCCATCAAACATAATGGAACTGACTTTTGAGTTTTGGACAAGGCTGCAAGATGTATTAATATATTTAAACTTCATATAGCTTTTTTGGCGGGGGGGGGGGAGTGCTAAATCTGAAGTTGACAGCAATTTGTTTCCTTGGCTTGTATCACCACAGCTTTGACTCTGTACACCTGTCTACATTTTTTAAGGTCTCAATGTTCCACTAAATGACAAGAGTTTCACCCTCCATGTGCCATCTCATTTTCCTAAGAGAATCAGAATGCCTTACCAGATAGCTCAGTTGGTTGGAGCATGGTGCTGATGACACCAACATTGCAGGTTCAATCCCTGTATGGGATAGCAGATGGTCCTCAGGGTCCCTTCCATCTCTACAATTCTAAGATTCTCCCCTCCACCACCCCTCACTTTAGTCACATTAAATTGCCCTGTGTACTTTTTTCCCCAGTCCCAAAGGACAGCTTAGGTCTTCAGGGTTTTCATCTTCATGAATTCCTGATTAATCCATTTATCTTATGAAATTCAAGTCATTCAAAGCAACGGGGATGATACAAGGAAGCCCAGCCAGCTGTTTCAAACATTTTAAAAGCAGCGTTTTTTAAAATTGAATTGTGGGCCAATTAGCCAGTCAATTTTCCTTTAGATAAAAGATGACAAACACAATAAAGACCTGCTTAATGTTTCCTAATAGTGTTTTGTATTGCCTGAGCTTTTCATTACTCGGTCCAACAAATTTCCCAGGCAGGACTGTAGGGATGGTAAAGGAAACGTTCCTTCCCACAGAAAACTCAAAAGGCCTGATAGTTTTTAGAAGTTACTTCCGCCAAAAGAATGTGAGAAGGGCTGTTTGTAAATTCAAGCACCCCTGCTCAAATTCCTGTCAGCAGAATTGAGGCATTGAGGTTGCTCCTTCAGCTACATACCTGGTCCTCAAAGAAGCATAACGTATACTTTGGGGGCTAGAGATGGCGGTCCTCTCCTTCTCCCAAATATCTGTAAAGTGAAGATGTTCTAGTGGGATGATGAGCAACGAATTACAACCCCCATGATCCCTGGTGGAAGATGTAAGTGACCATTTTATAAACAGCTAGGAGAAGAGGCAGAGGCTTTCCATCCTGTCTTCTAAGGTAACTTATTTGCTGATCAGAAGTAGGAACTAAATCCACAGAAACCGAGCCTGAAGATCAGCCAAAAAGGATCAAAAGGTATCAGAGGAATATGTCCCAAATAGCTGGTCGCCAATACCACTGTGACAGATGAATTTTGCACCAGTGGTCGTTTCCAAACATTGTCAGCTGCAACAGTCTGCTTTCTTTTGGAAGAGGGTGGGGGTTCAGAAATTTCACCTGCATGCCCCACTTACACTGTTGAAGTGGAAGGTATTAAAGAAGAAGCATATTTGGTTCAGGTTTGTTCTCTCCTTGCCAGTTTATGACCTGCCAGGCTGAATGAAGCCCACCAGGCATGTATTTTGGCCTGCCAATTACTCAACATCTGCCTGTGTTTGCAGTAGGTGGGCTATCATATATGGATGTTAAGCTGTGTTTGGTTTGGGAGAGCATAGTCATGGTTTCCCAAACTTAGGTCTCCAGCTACAGTTCCCATCATCCCTTGTCACTGGTCCTGCTAGCTAGGGATGATGGGAGTTATAGTCCAAAAAGAGCTAGAGACCCAAGTTTGGGAGACCTTGGCATAGATTATGCAGATCTGTTCTGTGCTGATGTATGAACTGGTTCTGAAACCCTAGTATTTCTCTCTTCCCTGCCCCCTCTTCTGCCTGATTGGACTCTCATGTGCTCTTGCCCATCCGCATAGCAAACTGAAGGCAACAATGGATTGAATGTGGGCCATTGGAGGAGTAGGTCACACTATCCAAACTGCAAAGCTGTCGCCCAATGTCCCTTTCTTTTAGTGGACAGACGTCGTTTTGCAGGACAAGAAGCTAGAACATCATATATCCATAGAACACAAGCTACTTCAGAAAACAAATTTCAGCTGTACAGAACAGACATCTCAGCTCCATTGTGTTTTTTTAAAAAAATATTGATCAGCCTATTTGCTCCTGAGAAACTGGAAAGAGGTGCAAGAACAAGGCATAACATAATGAATTAGGCATCCAACAGGGAGCCATTTTTACAGAGATGACACCAAAAAAACCAAACAAAAAACCCATGATAAGGCTGAACAGAGCTTCTCACAGACCCTCCAAGTGTCCCTATTTTCCAGGGACGTCCCTGATTTGGAGAAGCTGTCCCAGTTTCTGATTTGATCCCATCGTGTACCGCTTTCCCTTAAAGGTAAAGGTAAAGGGGACCCCTGACCATTAGGTCCAGTTGTGGCCGACTCTGCTGTTGCGGCGCTGATCTTGCTTTATTCGCCAAGGGAGCCGGTGTACAGCTTCCGGGTCATGTGGCCAGCATGACTAAGCCGCTTCTGGCGAACCAGAGCAGCGCACGGAAATGCCGTTTACCTTCCCGCAGGAGCGGTACCTATTTATCTACTTGCACTTTGACATGCTTTTGAACTGCTAGGTTGGCAGGAGCAGGGACTGAGGAACGGGAGCTCACCTTGTCGCAGGGATTCAAACCGCTGACCTTCTGATCAGCAAGTCCTAGGCTCTGTGGTTTAACCCACAGCGCCACCTCCGTCCCACAACCCGCTTTCCCTTAGGATGTCCCTATTTCCATTGGAGAAATGGTGGAGGGCATAGATTTATCCAACCCCTGTGCTGTCTGCAGGCAATCCTGTATAGTCAAGGTGTTTTATGTTTGTTTAATGTTTAATTATGCTTTTATATACATTGGAAGCTGCCCAGAGTGCTGGGGCAACCCAATAAGATGTGTGTTTTTTGGGGGGGGCTATAAATAGTAAAATTATCATTATGAAATTTGATGTCCCTATTTTCATCAGAGAAGTGTTGGAGGGTTGCAAATAGTGTATCACTGGCCAAGCTGTATAAATGACAAGTGAGTTTCTGTTCAATTTTTTAATTATTTAAAAAACACCTTTAAATGTGGGCATGATTATATCTATTTCCATATATTTCAAAAAGCTGTTGCTGGAGTTGGACTATGATGATTCAAAATGCACTTTCTTGTGAGTAAGACCAGCCGAGAGTGCCAAGTGAGTCAACCATACTAGGTTGGGCACATTTTAAAGGGTACACTGGATTAATGTTGATTGATTCCTGGGAACCGTAGTAGGTTAAGGGTGCTTGGAATTGTAGCTCCGTGAGGGGAAAACTACAGTTCCCAGAATTCTCGGGGGAAGCCATGTGCTTTAAATGTGCATTTAAATGTATGGTGTGGAGATGGCATCGGTTTGCTACAAATATCTCCTGCCCAGTAATCATTACTAGGAAAAATATTTGAGAACCTCTGGGTAAAAAGATTACACTGGAGTGAGAATCTTTGCTGCAAGCAAGGATTCCAGAGCCAGAACATAGGCAGAGTAGTGGGGAAAGAGAGAGTCCAGATATTATGTTCTTGTAACTTAAAGCCTAGGAAACCAGTTGCTGATTTGGATCAGTAGCTGTATGTATTTTCCTCCCACTCCTCTGCAGTCTGTGGACACAAGTGGATCAAACAGTTTATGGTGCATCCAGGGCAGGTGAATAAAGCCAGGAAACATGCCTTCTAAAGCCTGATGTTTATCCATGAAGGAGCTGAGTTAATTCTATAGGCAGAATTTACTCCACAGCAGCTGGGACTGTGCAGCTGTAGGGAACTGTCACTAGCAGCTTGCTTCCCGAGGGAGAATTTTCATATAGTATCCATGAAAGTGTCATTTGCCCCTGAGTGGGATAATTGTGCTCTCCATATGTTTATGGAGTTCCTAACTTTCAAGCAAGTACCTCACATGAGATGTGAAGGCCTCTGGTCTCAAGTTTTTTGGATTTCCGCCCCTCCACCCCTGACTTCGAAAGAATTGGTATTACATATTCGTTTCTCTTTTTCTCTCCCTCCATGGCAAAATTTTCAAGTGAGAATAGGCTTCATTTTGTTCCACACAAAGTATCTGACTGAAAGGGGGGGGTGTGCGTAATTTTCTGTCATTCGGAATTAGAAGCACCAGCTTCACAGAGGAGCATTTTCATTATTTTTTAAAAAATGAAGTCAAACTATGTTAACTTCCCCAGGCTCCTATATATGTTTTCATGTTCAGTTATGCTCCATTCTGAAATCTGGCACTGAAGACTCTGGAAAAAGGAACACACATTATCTGAACTAAAAAATAAATAAAACCAGTCCTCTGACTCAGGACATGGGGAAGCTGTGGCCCTCCAGATGTTGTTGGCCCTCACCATGGGCCTTTTGTTGGTAGCTGCCCAGAGTGGCTGGGATACAAGTAATAAATTATCTTCATCACCATCATCAGATACTGATTGTCACAGGTCCCCCATTTCTGCCCTGACTCCTCTGCCTCTGTTCTTCACTTCCTTCCCCAATGTACCTTCAAAATGGTTATGGTACCTTCAAAAATGGTTCTTACTGTGCTCGCTTCGGCAGCACATATACAAAAATGGTTCTTACTGGCTTCGCAGCATGTTCACAACATAATGAATTCTAGATATGACAACTTCCTGTGAGGAGGGGATTCCACATATGCCACATTGCCGCTAGAACATTACCGTCCCATCCAAATAATTATCAGTCGTGCATGCCTATTTTCCAAAGTGCTTGCTCTCCCTGTAGAGAAATGCCTAGCTGCAGCAGTGTACCCAATGGCCTGGTTCACACAGCATGCTAAGCCAAACCATTGCTTTGTTCTCAGTTTACAGCTCATGGTTAGTCACCAATCTGGGTTCAGGCAACACACTGCAACCAAGCAATGGCTTAGCTCAATGAAGTGCAGCAGCAAAATGGATATGGAGAAGCAAAGCCATCATGATCTGCTGTCCAGGAGCTCACATTTGCTAAACCATGGCTTGGTTTAAAGTGATAGGAGAACCAGGCCAGTGACTTCTATTAACACAATTGCAAGCCAAGCCAAACAAGGCAAAGCCACTCAAATTCTGGCTTGTTGGGACTGTTGGACAGTTACATAGCAGCACACCTGGGTTTGCTACTGTAAGAACATTTAACAGAGAGCTGCAGTCAGACAGTTCTGGTCCTGACAAATGTACCTGCATGACACACATATTTTCAAATACCCGTTTGCTCTACTCACACATTTACATTTTAGGCATAAGCCTAAAACTGTAATGTGTTGATCTGTGATCATGGTGCTAATTATAGCTCTGATTTCTCTCTCTCCACTTTTAAATTATAGCTCTGATTTAATGCTTGTTTTTTATTGTATTTATGCACATATATAAAAATAATTGTAAGCCACCTGGAGGCCCCATCAAGGGCCAAAAGGCAGAGCATAAATGATTTTATAAAGAAGAAACTTTCAGATAAGTTACTGCTGCATATCAAGTTGAAAGGGGTGCGCCGAGTGAACTGGTTTTGTGGTGGCTGAAAAGTCTTTTAGACTGGTGAGTGATCTCCATTCCTGCCCACATCTATCACCATTTTTAGCTTATTTGACCTTTTGTGTACCACCATGAACACCAGATCTGGTGATGGTAGCAGCTGTTGGCACCCACTCACACTCTCTCTGGCTCACATCCTGGGTTGTTTAGCATTGCAAACAAAACTGCTGGCTGTGTAGAAACTCTGAAATCAGGCAGCACATTCTGACTCTGAAATCAGGCAGCACATTCACAGACTGAATACCAGCTGAAGGGGAACCTCAGTGGGAGAGGGCTGTTGCCCTCATACCCTCTTTGTGGGCTTCTCAGAGGCGTCTGCCTGGCAACCATGAAAAGCAGGATGATGAATTATGTAGGCCTTTGCTCTGATTCAGGAGGGCTGTCCTTGTGCTTTTAAAATGTCTCAGGTATTTACATTTAACACACACACGCAGAGTATATTTGAAACTTTAATATACAGTATTTAATGGCATGTACAGAAGACGAAGACAAATTACAATAATAATAATAAGTAATAATAATTTTACTTAGATGTTTACATTTTCCTATTACAGCAGTCCTCACAGCACACCTCATCCATGTTCCTACCTTGCGCACGGTGCGCACACATTTAAGTACTGCACTCCCACACACAATAAACACGGAAACAGGGACCCAATCCTTTCTCAGGGACCGCATGCACATTTATTGCGAGGAAATGCAACCCTTGTGTATACACCGCTATTCATTTATTTCACTGAATTTATATCCTGCCTTTCCTCCCTGACCGTTCACCATATTTGTCTGGGGCTGATGGGAGTTGGGAGTCCAACTACGGAAAATCACAAGGCCCCCATCCCTGCTAGAAGCAAGGACACTCTGAGGGAAAATGTGGAAGGAATTGCTATCTGAGTGATATCAATGTTTTCGTTCCTCTCCTTCTCAGTTAGTCATCCCTCCTAAGTGTTGCAGCTACAACACGCGAGAGAGCTGGATTTGACAATGGCAGTGCAATTTCTTTGATGGCGAGGCTGACTTTGAAGCTAACTCCTTTCACATCATTGATCTCCAGAGGTTGCTGGATTCCCAGCCAGCATGCCCAATGGTCAGAGTGGGTGGGAGTTAGAAATATAGGAAGCAGTGGCTTCTTCATACCAAGTCAGACTGTTATTTCGTATTGTCTACATTGACCAGCAGTGGCTCTCCAGGATTTCAGACAAGATGTCCCCTGGAGATCCCTGTGATCAACTCACAAACCTTCTGAATGGAAGGCAGATGCTCGATCAATGAGCTATGGCTGTAGTCAGGGCTTTTTTCAGCCGGAACTCACCGGAACTCCATTCCGGCACCTCTCCAGTGAGCGCCATTGCCCTTATAAGAGAACAAGGGAGGCGTTTGTGATGAGTTCCAGAATGGCTTTTTCTAGAAAAATAGCATTGGTAGTAGTCGACCTCTAAGAAGTTTTCTTAGAGCTATGGCTGGAGTCAGGGCTTTCCTTAGACTCTCTCCTTCCCAAACACTGGAAGACTAGAAAAGGAAGCAGCCACCCCCTCCCCAATTTTTGGCCACTTCTTTAATGCCTGTAGTCAGTGCTATTTTTCTAGGAAAAGAGGTGCTGGAAATCACCATGAAGGCCTCCCTTGTTGTCTTATAATGGCAATGGCGCCCACCTGAGAGGGGCCAGAACTGAGTTCCGGTGAGTTCCAGCTGGGGGGGGGGAACCTTGCTTGTAGTAGCTTCCACAACAGAACAACTGCATTAGCTGCTGCCATGATTGCCACAAGAAGAAATTGGGTATTTATGCTACCCAAGGAGCTCTGGTCCGACTTGCCCCCCCCCCCATTGGCTCTTCATGCAGAAGACAGATTCCATTCCTACCTCCCATCAAGCCACACTTCTCCCCACCCCCACGGCATTGCTGCGCGTTACCCAGCCAAGGCAATCGTCATACCCACAACGCTACAGGAATATTTTTTTCACACACCTTCCTCCCTTTTTAGCATTGAATTCCACCACCACCCCCTCCTCTGCCGTTCGGATTCTCTGTCTCTGAATTGCTTGCAGCTTCTATTATAGCATGTAGACGCTTCATTGGGGGTTGGGTAGGGATAAAAACAACAGTAATAAGGTCGGGTGTGACAAAACATTTTTTAAAAAATGCTAAATTCTCTCAAATCCTATAGGGGGATAAAAAAAACAAAAAACCTTGCTTGCACCCCCCCCCCCGCCACACTGTTCATCTAGCTGCCAGGTCACAATTCCCTGCTGCAGCTTCCAGGCCTGGTTGCTAGGCAACGCTTCCCCACTCCCTTCGCTGTGCAGCATGTTGACTGCTACGGGGTCCCTTTTCCCCCCCACAGAGCAGGCAGATCTGCTAAGGCGAAGACGTTCTCTTTACCCTGTACACCCCCAAAATGAAGGACTGGCTTTCCTTACCCCTTCCACCTCACGACCTTCACGTTTATGCTTTTTTGTAACTGGCCTATTCACCTCAGTCAGTTATCTTAGCATGGGGTTTATTCTACAACACGAGAGATGGCTAAAGAATAGGTGGCCCTCGTCCCTGAAAAATGTTTTGTCCTGCTCGGGTTACTTTTATGTGACTTCTTCTACATTATCTCCATTAGCTTGGGCTGGATAGCTCAGCTGGTTATAGAGTGTGGCACTGATAACGCCAAGGTTGCAGGTTCAATCCCTGTATGGGACAACTACATTTTCCTGCACCGCAGGGGGTTGGACTAGATGATCCACAGGGTCCCTTCCAACTCTACAATTTTATGGCTCTTGTGGATGCTGTAGTACTTGGCGGGGGTGTGTGTGATACTCCTCTCCCTTTTATCATAAGTGGTACACATTTTTCAGGTGTGTTGCGTTCTGCTATTTTCTTCACACTGGTGTTAAATTTCCCAAAACAAGATGTCACAGGGCATTGCGTCTAGAGCCTATCCTATCCTGTCCTCCCCCATTTTATCCTTACAAGAGCCCAGTGAAATAACTCCATTTGGGAGATAGTGAGCAGCCAAAAGTCGCTCAATGAGATTCATGGCTGAGTGGAGATTTGAACCCGTGTTCTCCCTAGTCATAGTCTGACACACTAACTTGCTATGCCACATTGGCATAGTGACAAAAAATCCTGGCATCTTCTCTGGAAGCCTGAACCACTAACCCACATTTGTGGGGGGATGGGGAGGCAGTTGTGAACTGTGATCTGCAAAAAGGCACTCTGCACATGCTTAAACTCACCCCAGTGCCCTAAAGATCCAAGACTCAAATGACACCTTGCCTCATGCATTTGTTTACAGCAGATGAAAATCTCTGGTTTAAAATAAGTGGGAGATTAGTAACAGCAGATTCATATTTGTGGCCGTACATCATGGCTATCAAATAGACTTACCATATATATACCTCACATTGACATGGGGCCACTTCATAAAATTGTGGTGAAAGCATATCATGTTCCTTGTGGGAGGCAAATGTATGTTTTAAAAGGCATGTACCCTGGTGCCAAGAGACATGCACGTGCGATAGGGAGCCATGATTTACTGGCATTTCTCACTTAATGTGCATGCCTTTAACCCCCCCCCCACACACATTTGCCCTTAGTTTGAGCGTGTCTTTTTTAAAAAAAAATTAATTGGTTTTTCCATGTATACATCCTCTAACAATCTTTCTCTAACAAATTTCCATATCCCCGCCCCCTGGACTTCCCTCATATTCCCATTTTGTTTTATTTCCATATTACTCACCCTGCGTGTTGTTTCCCAAAATTTTCCCAAGACATATAATCTTACTTTTTGTTATATACAATAGTGTTTGTTTATTCAAACCCTGCCAGTGAGTCCAAATATTTATGTTGTTTCTTCATATATGTTGTAAATGGTTCCCATTCTCTTTTAAAGTCTTTGTTATCCTTTTCATGTAATTTATCTGTTAATTTTGCCAGTTCTGCATATTACGTAAGTTTCCCTTGCCACTGTTCTTTCGTTGGTATTTCTTCTGTCTTCCAAGCTTGTGCTAATATAAAATTTGAGTGTGTCTTGAGACAGCTACCTGGGTAGGTTCTCCAAAGGGTCAGAGGCCCCCCTGCCAAGGGCTGAAATCAGCGGTGGCTGTTGTGTCCATTTGGATGGGCAAAACGGGAAGGCAGGGAATCTAAGTCGATGGTGCCAGAGTGGGTGCCAGATGGAGCCAAATCCAACGGCATGCAGAGCCAGCTAATTCTAGTTTTGTTCCCATCTTCCTCCCTGATGAGTTCTCCAAAGGCAGCATGGTGGTTAAAGAGGAGAGAGCTGACAGGTAGTACTACCCTGCTGACTAGTTGTAAGTCAGAATGCATGCTGGACAGCTCAGTTGGTTAGAGCATGGTGTTGATAATGCCAAGGTTGCAGGTTTGATCCCCGTATGGGACAACTGCATATTCCTGCATTGCAGGAGGTTGGTCTAGAAGATCCACAGGATCCCTTCCAACTCTACGATGCTGTGAATAGCCTATGAATAAGGCAGGCAGGTAGGGGTGGGTGAGGGCAGGCTGAAGTTGGTGGGCCAGTGCCCCATGTACCCTAATGGATTTGCCCTCTGCTGGCTGAAATTCAGATCCAGTCTTGCTAGAAATGTGGGCCAGTTCCTCTGAAACGGTATGGATTTTACATGGGTAGGCTCTGGCCCAATTACCTTCTAAATCTGGCCTGCGGACAGTCTGGGAATCAGCGTGTTTTTACATGAGTAGAATGTGTCCTTTTATTTAAAATGCATCTCTGGGTTATTTGTGGGGCATAGGAATTTGTTCATTCCCCCCCCAAAAAAATATAGTCCGGCCCCCCACAAGGTCTGAGGGACAGTGGACCGGCCCCCTGCTGAAAAAGTTTGCTGACCCCTGGATTAGAACTTCCACTTAAAATCTAAGGGCCAAGCCTGAGGTGATGGAAGCAGGCCTGTTTACTTGAGCTGACATAAGCAGAGGGGGGAAGGGGAAACTGACAAAACAAGGTGCTTCTTCATACATAATTTGATACGGCTATCATAGCTAATAATCACAATCCATTTATCATCCGATGTAGCGATGGCCCAAAGCTTAGATTGCTTTAGCGCAGGGGTAGGAGGAAGATTAGACATGTTCAGGGAGCCCAGGTCTAGGGACAGCAGTCTCAGGATATGGGCTGAAGGCACCTTGCAGATCTGGGTCAGGTCAGTGCTGAGATGGGTGACCAACTGGGAACCACACGTGCATCACCTTGTGTTCCATTGTAGAAGAAAGGCAGGATATCCGTGCAGGAAAGAGGGAAGGTTTTTGTTTTAAGTTTTCAGCTGCAAGAACCAAATCCACCTCCAGCGGCAGCACCAGACGAAGGCTGTTGCCATCAGGTCATAAGAACTGCCAGTCGGAACAATTGTTCCATCTAGATTGGTATTATCTATGCACCAACTGGCAGCGGCTCTCTGAGTCTCAGCCAAGGATCTTCCTGCTCTATTAGGAGGTGGCAGGTTTTGGGAACATAGGAAGTGGCCTTGTACTGAGTCAGATGACTGATTCATCTAGCTCTCCAGAGTTTCAGACGGGGGACATTCCCAGCCCAACCTGCAGATGAACTGGGGACTTTCTGCCTGAACCACACCTGTTTTGCCTTGCCTTGTTTTGTTTTTTGGCACAGTAGTGCATGAACATCCTAAGCTATGACCAGGATTCAGTGATGTGCTAAAGGGTAGGCTCATAGGAAGAGAAGGAACAATCTCCCTATAGAATATCTTTTGTACATTAAACACAGAAGAAAAGCGAGGAAGCAATGCCCATACTCCCCCTCTCCAGTTCTCTGTTGACACCTAAACTGGAATTCCGACACCATCCATTCTCTGCATTTGTTCATCAATGTTTTTAGCAGTTCAGGATGACTAATCCCATCTGTAGCTGTGGCTTAGAATTCTCAGGTGACACAGCAAAAGGACCACCAGATAGGATTCAGCAAATGCCTCTCCTTAAGCAGGAGCTCTTAAATGAGATGCCTGCCGGCCAATCCAGGGAAGGCAGGGAAGGCTTTGTTCCTGTTTGCAAACTTTTAACGTCTCTCTCGTGCAGCTTGCTACACACACTTGACTCATCCCCCACCCCCAACTGCAATATCAAAGTGGACTCTTTAATCCATTCTGCACAGGGCTGGTTTTCTCGTTTGCACATCAAAGGTATATTTGTTGTGCAGCCTGCACATTTTCTTCACAAGAGCAAAGTACTATATTATGTGTCTTTTTAAAAAATGGCAGTGCTTCCCCTTCCCCCAGCATTCTTTGCAATTGCGCTTGCAATATACACCTACAGTTTTGTGGCATCATTAGTTACTTAGCAGCAGTCCATGGTTTCTTCTTCAAATCACTTTCGTGTCATGCTATTTTTTTAGTATTCTTTTAAGGTGGGTGTTTTTTTTCTTAGGTAGTTTTTAGTTGTTTGGGATAGGAATGCACACTTTGCAGTATTGTGATTTGTGGTGGGCTGTTTGTTTGCTTTTTTGCATTTTTCAGTGGAAAACAGCTTAACTGTCTTATTGTTACTGAAAGGTCTCTTATAGGAGTTCCTCATCTCCAAGATTAAAATGCAGTCAGTGCATGCTTTTGAATGGTCCTGTGGAAAGACCCCTGGCTGGCCCCCTCTAGCAACTGGAGTCCAGCGCCTTCAACAAAGGCCCAGCAGGCAGAAACCTAGCAAGTGCGACTTTTCTCCAGCATGGGTGATTCAAGGGTGTGAAAAGAGTGCAGTTCCTGAATTTCCACATCATTGAAATCACCTTGTTGGAAACAGAGTCACACCAGCTGAATTCCTGCCTGCAACACGTCAGACAAATAAAACGGGCAACCAACTAACCACTCCCTGAAATTTAAAAGAAGGAGACTGCCACACTGTGTGTGGAAATGGGGTATGGGTGGGGAGAATAGCCAGGGCCAGAGTTGACCCCTGTATGTGAGAGGAACACAGCAAGTATGTGGTAAAATCCTGTTTTTTTACAAAAAATATCAAAATAACAAAACAAAAAAACACCCCAACACCCAGCAGATATGGGAGGCTGTGCAGTTAGGCAATTTCAAACCCTTAATGGTTTTATGGGAAGCAGGGCTCTTTAGATAGTAAGTGCTCCTTCTGCAGAGTGGCACCCCTGATATCTGCTCCAAGGTCCTGCCTGGACATTGCGACTGCAGATGTGCTGCTCTCACGTCACTAGAAAACACAGGCAACATCTCTTCATCCTGTAGCTGCAAAGGGGGAAATAAGAATCTGATGCACACCATACTAAGCCCCATTCCACTGTTCCCCAAAAGAACTTTTAAGCTACCAAAGGGATTGCATCTTCATCACTTAACAATTCGTGGGGAGGAATAAATTGCCCCTCTCAATTCAAGGGCTTTTGGGTGAAGGGTACAGAACTAACCTCCAAGCTTGGTTCACCCACACCCCTCCTCCAGAGTGTTTCTCAAATGTGGATCTCCAGCTGTTGTTGGACTGCAGTTCCCATCATCCCTGACCCCTGGTCCTGCTAGCTAGGGATGATGGGAGTTGTAGTCCAACAATAGTTGGAGACCCAAGTTTGAGAAACACTGTAAATGTGAAGAAGAATGTCATTTCATAGGTTTAAGGACCATGGGGGTAAATGGATATGTGTATATCTGAGTGCAAATGCTGATCTACCTGTTCTGTATGGTTTTCAGCTGAATGCACAAGTTACCATCTACATCAAGATCCACATCTGAATCTACATCCAAGTGCATGCATTGTGGATAGGCAGCATCCCTACTGAAGCACACACCTGATTTAGCCCTGCTGCCCTTAATCCAGCAAGTGGTACTCACAATGAAGGCTGCTTACCTGCCTGGGGATCAGGCAAGGAGGATCTTCTCATGGTCCCGTCAACAAGTGTAGCCTGTTGTATGGTAAATTGTCTTAGGGTCTTCTCTGTGGTGCCCCCCACCCAAGTGAGTTTTCAACATCAGCTGAAAACATATTTTCACACAGGCATTTGGTGCGAGCCTAGATGGATATATTTTTATGCATGCTGCTGAACTGTTTCAATGGTTGGACGCTGTGTTTTTTTAAATCTTGTTTGAAGTCATGCTTCATATTGTTTCGGAGCCGTTGTTGAATCCAAGGAGATGGAGACCAGTAGCCTTCCATGTATGACTGCATGCAAGAGCCACCTAAACAGAATGGCTATTTATCATGTTTGAAAATGACAAGTCTGAATCCTGCCAAGTGCCCCAATAAAAAGGGGAGGGGGGTCTGTTTACTGCAATACAGGGAAGGGAAGGATGACTTGCATATTTAGCTGCTGCTATTGCATTTGTTTAAGCCTTCCTGGTTAGCTGGTTGTGCCAAATAAATGTTAGAATTACCAATAAAGAATAATAAGAGGCAATTGCTAACCCAGTAACATTGAGACCATATGTGCAGCTGTCGTTTTCTACCTCTTTTAGCTTTCCTCTAGAGGTCTGAGGGAAGCTGATGTGAGCATTATCAGCAGCGGAGGTCAACTCTAATGACTTTTCACCATTTCTTATCCATTTTTAGGTTCATTTGCTTCAGCCATTTAGGTTTGCTGCGCTAAACCATAGCAACCTTGCCTAAGCTGCCCCTTACACACTTCTTCCATCAGTGCAGGGTTAGAATAAAAGAATCGTAGAATTGTAGAGTTGGAAGGGATCCCAATGATCATCCAGTCCAAACCCCCCCCCCCCCAATGCAGGAATATCAGCTAAAGCATTCATGGCAGATGATCATCCAACCTCTGTTTAAAAACCTCCAAGGAAGGAGAGCCCACCACCTCCCTAGGGAGTCTCTCCCACTGTCTAACAATTCTTACTGTGTTAAACCCAGAGAGGTGGGCTGGAAAATTCCCTTGACTCCATTTTTCTGCAGAAAATGTCCTGGTTTTAGAAAGTCATTGGCCTCATTTGCACATCACTTTAAATCACAATGAAAACTGAGCTAAGGTTTAAATATGTACATGCAGTGTGCTAGTACAAGTACACTCTGGTGAAATCATGGAAACTTTGCTCCTGCTAGGATTGGAGCATGCTTTAGCTTAGCATTCCTTCTGAACCCCGGGCTTGTGGTTTGTTTCCCACAAAGAAACCATGCGTGGTAAACAAGAAGAAATATTGTGGCTAGTCCAGAGAGAAACAAACACCAAGCGCAGGTTTACTCGTAACACTAAGCTAGACCATGACTTACTCCCAGGCGAAGAACAGCAGAAGGAGGGGAGCAAAGCATGTACAATTTCCACAGTCTGCATCAGCCATGCTGCCTGTTCACATTTAAACCATAGTTTTGTGCAACTACAGATGAAGGTGATGTGGAAATGAGGTCAACTTTTCATAAAATTAACTAGCAGCGCAACAAACGAGCAAAACAGAATGCCAGGTTGGGCAACCAGGATAGATATAATACCAATCAAATCTAAAATAAAAGTTGCAATTAACTTTTTCAAGGTTGCTATACCTAGGAAGCAGGACGTGGGTGGCACTGCGGTCTAAACCACTGAGCCTCTTGGGCTTGCCGATCAGAAGGTTGGCGGTTCAAATCCACACAACGGGGTGGGATCTCGTTGCTCGGTCCCAGCTCCTGCCAACCTAGCAGTTCGAAAGCATGTCAAAGTGCAAGGAGATAAATAGGTACCACTCCGTCGGGAAGGTAAACGCCGTTTCTGTGCACTGCTCTGGTTTCACCAGAAGCAGCTTAGTCACATGACCTAAAAAGCTGTCTGTGGACAAACGCCGGCTCCCATGGCCAGTAAAGCGAGATGAGCGCCGCAACCCCAGAGTCATTCGCAACTGGACTTAACTGTCAGGGGTCCCTTTACCTTTACCTATAACTAGGAAGCACATCTATTTATGCATGCGGGTCTTCATAGTCATGTTACAATTAATATGACGACTGTTTCCAGTGCCTTCATTTGGGTGTAAAGGTGGCATGCAACGCTGTTGTTCTGCCAGCGCTGCAGACTTCTGCTCATGCCCTGTAACCTTCCCTTTCTCTTCTCTTCTCTGTGGACCCTCAAAATCTGCTACAGAGTGTTGGTGTACAGTGCTGGATACAATCCTAAAAATCTAATGTGAAGGAAATGCATGCTACGGAGTTGTCGTATTTTTAAAATATTTACAAGCATACCAATAAAAAAATAAGTTCCCAAGGCAAAGCTTTGGATTCCTTCGGCCATAATGCTTCAACCGCATTAACAGTGTGGTTCAAATCCTATGCATTTTTACTCTCACTGTGCTCAAGAAGGTGTGTTTAGGATTGTAGCCTGTGCATTTTATGGGTTCCACCCCTGCCCCATCATAGTTCAACAACTTTTGACTGTTGGGGCAGGGGGACTGTCCCACATGTCTCACAATACTACAGCTTGTAAAATTTCCATCTTTTTAAAGTCTTGCTTTCGAAATGCAAGTACAATTAAAAATGCAAAATCAATAACTCGTCAGGTAAGATGGTGGAGAGGATCACAAAATCCAAACCGATACTTATACCAGGTCAGACTAATTCATATTCCACAAGTGTCTTGGAAAGAAAACAGAAGACATCCCATTTTGTCCCATGAGAGCACAGCAGTGAGAGCACCGTGATCTCGTGCAATTCCATACTGAGATCATCCCTCAAATAAAGCACTTTTCCAGGCCACGATCTTGCACAGTGCCCCAAAACATACATTTTTTTGGTGCCGTACTCTCATGCAAGAGCATTGACCTGTCCAAAAAAGTGTGTCTTTTGGGTTCCGTGATCTCATGCACATACATGACTCCTGCAGGAACACTGCTGGGAAGGCATGCATCCCAGTTTTGGGACTCAACATATTGAAGCATATGCTATTTGCTTGTTTAGCCTAGCAAGACCTACTCTGTCAGTATCTCTCTAAGGTCTTTAAAACTGGGGATGCCCAACATTGAACCTGGAACCTTCTACGTGCACAACGCATGGTTTGTTCCTGTGTAGATCATGAGTAGGGAACCTGTGGCCCTCCATATGTTGTTGGGACCACAACTCCCATCATCCTTGAACATAGGCTAGGCCAGCTGGGGCTGATGGGAGTTGGAGCCCAACAACATCTGAAGAGGCACGAGTTCTTCATCCCTGCTGCAGATGGCTGGTGTCTATGCCTCAGCTGGTAGCTGTTCTCAAGGAACAGAAAAGCCATGAGATACACAACACAAACCTTCCAACAAGTCCCTGAGCAGAGCACAACTTGCATCCCACTTAAAGCACTTGCAGCGGCTCCACATTGCCATTTCTCCCAGTGAGTGCATAATAGACGCCATTTTATATATCTGTGCTCAAGATGCAGGTATGCAGATTTGTCAGCCACCCATTTGTGTACCCACAGCATTGTACAGCATATGGCAAGCATTCATGTTCATTCCATAAAGCCATCCTAACTTCCACCCTGAACACACAGGGGCAATGAACATGAAAGTTACATTTTAAAGACCTTTTGTAAAAGAAAAAGAAAGAAAGAAAGAAAGAGACATTGATAGCAGCATGTGGCCCAAATTAGGTATGGATATCTAGAGTGTTTCTCTGGGCTGATTTCTGAGATACACAATCACACTTGCTCCTTGATAAATGTCAGTTGTCTGCGTGATTGGCTTTAGGCTCCTGCTTTGTACTTGTTAGCGATGTATTCTGGAACACAGGAAATAGAAGGGGTCCCCTCCCATTGATGTGAATGCCCATTCTGATAACAAGCAGGTGTAATATTATCCACTAGCACACATGTAGATATTTTTGAACAATTTCCGCATTCACATTGCAACTTAAGGGTACTCTTAAATATATCATAGGTCTGCGGTTTTGTTCCAGCCCTAGCTAATATTGATTGCTATGGCCTAAAAAAAAAAAGCTACTGTGAAATGGCTTTTACCATCTTCAGATTTCTGAAGAATCTGCTCACTCTTTCCATACACAAGCTGCTACCCTCACCAACTGCTTGCTACGGAATACAAAGTTCTGCCAGGACATGGAAGACAAAAGGCGCTTCCTCTGTTTTTCTGCTCAGACAAAGTGAAAGGCCTCTGCACTCACAGATGTTTGGATGTTGCAACCCAGCAGTGTGCATGGATTGTGGATGATATACAGAAGAAGCAGGCCGAAAATCCAGATAATCTGAAGACAGCAACACCTCCTTCACTGTAGGATGCTGGATTGTTTTAAAATGGATTTTAAAACATATTGCAGGACTTGCCCACCCAAACGGTATAATCGCCACATTCTACCTATGCAATGCAAATGTTTCGATTCTTGTATTCTATATCCACTGTTCTCTCACACTCCAGAGTGCACTTCCTGCCATTTGAGTTTAAATTGCCACCATCTGTCTTATTTATTTTGCTCAAAAATTAAGACCAGACTTTACTCTCACAAAGGGTCATGTGGCTTTCCCCATTTTGGGGGTGGGTGGTGGTGGAAGAAACAGAGAGTTCCAAGTTATCTATGTGCAAAAGCACGGTTGTTAAGACTCTTAAGATTATCCATGCAGAAAATAACACACACGAAGAGATTCGGTTTTAACTCCCACAGAAATGCAGGTCCATACATTAATAATCACTCAGCTTTCCTTACGTAACTCTTGAAAATTAACTACCTCGGGGATAAGCAGTTCTGTATTTCATCATGCCTATTGGACAGCCCTAAAAGTGCTTTCTGCAGAGAGACAGTGGTTTCTGCAACAAGACTATCCTCTTTTCCCCCCCTATTTAAAAACGTGATCCTGGTTTAGTTCCTGTTCTCTTTTCTCTTAGCTGTCCACCAGTCCTCTTCCCACTACTCTCTATCCATCTTGCTTTGTTGTCAAAGCAACAGGACATAGAGCTATGGAGACAGACAAAATTGCTAGTTTAAGTCCCTTAACCAACCAGAAGCTGAAGTGAAGGCAGGCAAAAATCAATAAGAAAACCTGCCTTGTCATTGGCATACCCAGAAAGCATATAATAGCTCTCCTATCTACTTCCTGCCTTTAACTGTGAAGTGCAATTAAGACTGAACTTTAAACAAGTTTGATTTTATTCTTCTAACCTGACTAACCAAGTCTCAGTGACATATCAGGAGATAGGCTATTAAACATCTAAAGAGCACCCACATACTGACGGATTTCTTATTTTGTATGAAGGAACAGGCAGGTAGGCTCCTTCAGGAAAGAGGGCTCCATTCATTCTTATGCACTTCTCTCAGTGTATATCCCACCATATCCTGAAGATCTGGGACAGCCAGTATACTAGAAGGAGAAATGTACAAATACCCTTTTGTATTCCATTATTGTTGTTGTTGTTAGTAATACTGTAAAGATAAAACTTGTATACAGCCCTTCATCCAAAGATCACAGGGTGGTTCGCAACATAAAAATACAAAATGAGAACACAAAATACATAATAAAAACAAAAACAAAACAAAATCAATACCCTCCCAACCACATTTAAAAGGCCATAGAATGTTAATCAGCCAAAGGCCTGGTTAAAGAGAAACGTTTCTGCCTGGCACCTAAAGACACATAATGAATTAATCTGGACTGAGCTTCAGTTTGTTGGCTCTCATCCAGTCCATTACCAGGGCACAACATTAAATAGCTAGAAATGCAAGAAGCATTTAAAACCCACACATTTCCTCTGTATCTTTTTAAATTGATGTTTATTGCAAATTTATTAGAGAAGAAAGAAAGAAAACCACAAAACCAGAACAAAAATACAATACAATAAGCATCTACATATCTTATAACCATAGTTCCCAAAGCCAGCTCAGAAAGAACCACAAGACTTTGCTTGTAAACTCTCCTTGGGGACACACACAGGTTGTTGGAGCTCCCTGGAGAGGAAATCCCATAGTTTTATACATTTCCTTGATGTCAAGAGACAGAGAGAGAGCGAGAGTGGCAGAACATTGTTCATGGGAGATATTGTTAAGAAGTCTCTCATGATCTCTGATTTTTGCCAGACACTGATGCCTGCCCCATGCCATTTAAAGCTGTTGCACACACTGACTGGAGCAGTTCCATCAAAAAGTGGACTGTCACAATCTGCAGCTGATGAAACGTCTAGGTCAGCGGTGGGAAACTTGTGGCTTTGCAGATGTCACTGGACATTTAACCTGCATCAGCTTCCAACCAGCAGAGCCAATGATCAATATCTGGACATCTGCGAGTTTTCCACTGTGTCAATCAAGGGCTCCGCTATGTAAAGTGTATCGCGGTGACACCTGTACACAGCCCTCTCCAACATCGCCACTATCTCCAGACAAATCAAAAAGGCTATGTAGTGCCATATTGAGCATCATCAAAATGTCACCACTCAGCATGAATTGGAAGGAGAAGCCAATAGGTGGGCAAGCCCGGCTTCTCTCGCCAGAGTACAGCAACAGTCCAGGCACCCACACCCTCCACCACCTATTGTGATGTGGAGCACACAACAGCACAAAGAGCCAGCTGCACTGTCCTATTATTCCTGGTCTCTGGAGCCTGATGATGAGTACACAGTGCAGTCAGACCGGCTCTAGAAAGTCACTACTCCATCATTTATGGCAAGGGATGCTTTTTAGATTCCCTGTTAACAGGGGTTTGTTTTTCTCCTCATGCGATGAAATCCACGCAGTGCACAAGAGGTTTCTGATGGGGGAAAGCTTTCATTCATTTTTATTTTATTTTCCCAAGAAAATGAAGAAGCACAACTTAAGTCTCCACAAAAATAGATGCTGCTGTGTGCAGTTGCACCTTGCAAAAGGAAGGATGGTTTACAGCGTGTATTCCAATCTATATGTAAAAGCAACGGGAAGATAAAGATTAGGCATAAAATTTCAGCGCTACTACAAATTTCAGTGACTTTTCCTGCAGGCAGCGGGAGGAGAGGCCATCATCACAGCTTGTGGCAGTGAATCCCATACTTCATTATACATAGCGTTAAAGAAGTAAAGCGTTTTTTCTCCCCTGTGCGATGTGGGTGGCAACACGTTGGAGCATCTTAATATGAATCACAGAACCACAGAATTGTAGAGTTGGAAGGGACCACGAGGGTCATCTAGTCCACCCCCTAAAAAGCTGGAATCTTTTTTTGCTCAACGTGGGGCTCGAACCTACGACCTTGAGATTGAGTCCCATTTCTCTTTCTTCCCCATGCACCATTTGAACTGGAAAGCCCTCCAAACACCGTGCCATATTCCACATTAATTCCGACTGATCCTCAAACTGCAAACTACCCGCTCCGTTCACCCACGTCTGCTAATCAGCTTCACGTACAACTTTCTTGTTTCTGGTGAACCACGGTGCATCGTTTAGGAGCTTTTTTGGGGAGCGTAAGAAAACGCCTCCCCCTTAAAACCCTTCCTTTGAAACCCAAAAGCCTCAGGGCTTGAAAAACACTCAGATCTGGGAGGCTTCTTCCAGCGTCCCCCGCAAAGAGATCTCGCCCAACGCCTTGCGATCGCGTGCGCGCGCCACCTTGTGGAGTTTCTAGCGCCGAGTGGCCCCTTCTTTGCACAGGAAATGCTCCTTTTTACTTCAGTAACCAAGATCCTTTAAGCAGGAAGTTAGGTGTGGTCTGTTGAAGGAGAATCATATTTTTTTTTTAAAAAGCAACATCACTACTCGCCTCACCCCATCACCACCCCCCGCCCACAAAATAAAGAAGAAGAAAAAGGGATGGTGGCGTTTTTGCTGCATCTTCACGAGGATGCCAAACCCCCATAAGTGAACGATCCTATAATAAGGGTAATAATGCATGACTTATGCATCTGCAGTCTTGACAAAAGGACCGTGTGTGTGTGTGTGTGTGTGCGTGCGCGCGCGCGCGCACGCTGTTTCCTAGACATGGTTTTTTACCCACTTTCCCATTTTTATTGCTAACGTTATTGTCGCCGCCTTTTTGGACCGCGCATGTTTTGCCTGTGACAGAGAACCTTTGCACATCGGAGGCGCCGCAGGTGCGCTTCGTCCGCAGCACCAAACCTGTTTTCCTGGTGCACACCTGCAGGAGTGTGGTGTGTTTGTCTGTGTTACTGGAGACTGAGAGGGAGGAGAGAGAGGCTGCAGCTAATCCCCAAAGAGGAGAACTCCGAGGCGCGAAGCCGATGGACACTTGTTTTGTATATACCTTGGGGGCGGGAGATAATTTTTGAGGCTGCAGACTCCTTCGCCGCGTGCCATATTCATTTTATCATTGCTATTCCGATAGACCATCTAGCACTCAAGCTGTTGATCTTCTGTTGCTGTTACTATTTAATTGTTTGGATAATGTGCTTTGCTTATTCAGGGTGGTTGGGTTGGTTTATATATATGTATATAAAAACAAAAATAGGATGTGGCACAGATTATGCTTTGGATTTAAGCTTTAAGCATCTTTTTCATCGGATTATTTTTATTTTTCAGCGACATATGCGTTGAAAAGATTTCCATTCTCAGTTCTGGGAGGGAAAAAAATAAAATGCTTACATTTGAAAGTAATAGGCTTAATTTTTAAGAATAGGGTTTGACTGTTGTTATTATACGAAGCCCATAATTCAATTAAGAATCCCTCCCATCCCTAAATCTATGTACTGTAAAGTTTTTCCGCGGGACGGTGCTGTATTCAAGTGTCCAAGCCCGATTCCTTGCTCTTTGTGAATACAGTGGTACCTCGGGTTACATACCCTTCAGGTTACATACGCTTCAGGTTACAGACTCCGTTAACCCAGAAATGTTACCTCGGGTTAAGAACTTTGCTTCAGGATGAGAACAGAAATCGTGCTCCAGCGGCGTGGCGGCCGCTGGAGGCCCCATTAGCTAAAGTGGTGCTTCAGGTTAAGAACAGTTTCAGGTTAAGAACAGACCTCCGAAACGAATTAAGTACTTTACCAGAGGTATCACTGTATATGCATATATATCACATTCCTCTGGGTGCAGCAGGAGTGCCATACCACGTAATCTTTTAGGTGACAGTAATGGCTTCTCTGTGGTGGCAGTGAACAGGAAGTGAAGCAAATCCCACCCCTCCAGCCCTAGACTCTAATAATATGGAAATGCTTCTTTTTAAAACACTCCCTAACTTAGCTGACTCAGCATACCAGCAAAGAGAGCTGCCAGACTATTTGCCAGATTTATTGGGGTGACCTTTTGTCACCATAGGCAGCTATTGCCCCC
Source organism: Podarcis filfolensis (assembly GCF_964270895.1). NCBI lineage: Eukaryota > Metazoa > Chordata > Lepidosauria > Squamata > Lacertidae > Podarcis > Podarcis filfolensis. Next base: position 28,531,241 of record NC_139604.1, on the reverse strand, counting down.
ATCACCACACGTAGAAAATCCCCTCGCCTCATGGCATTTATGTCTGACAGGATAGCTATTTTCCTAGGACAAAAACTGCTTGAGCTGGTGGCTGAGGGGGTATTGTTTACAGCCCCTCCAAGTGTCCCCATTTTCCACGGACAGTCCCAGATTTACAGAAGCTATCCTGGTTTCTGATTTGACCCCAGAATGTCCCACTTTTCGTTAAAGGTAAAGGGACCCCTGACCATTAGGTCCAGTCGTGGCCGACTGGGGTTGCGGCGCTCATCTCGCTTTATTGGCCAAGGGAGCCGGCGTACAGCTTCCGGGTCATGTGGCCAGCATGACAAAGCCGCTTCTGGAGAACCAGAGCAGTGCCCGGAAACGCCGTTTACCTTACCGCCGGAGCGGTACCTATTTATCTACTTGCACTTTGATGTGCTTTCGAACTGCTAGGTTGGCAGGAGCAGGGACCGAGCAATGGGAGCTCACCCCGTCGCGGGGATTCGAACTGCCGACCTTCTGATCGGCAAGTCCTAGGCTCTGTGGTTTAACCCACAGTGCCACCCGCGTCCCCACTTTTTCTTAAGACATCCCTATTTTCATCAGAGGGTATGGAGTTAAGCAACCTCCAAGCCAAGGAGAAAAGTAACTATGTAACCTTTGGAAGACATCTGAAGGCAGCCCTGTATAGGGAAGTTTCTAATATTTAATGTTTTGTTATATTTTTATGTGTGTTGGAAGCCAGCCAGAGTGGCTGGGGCAACGCCGTCAGATGGGCGGGGTATAAATAAACTGATGATGATGATGATATTAATAATAATAATAATAATAATAGAATAAAGGTAAAGGTAAAGTTACCCCTGACCATTAGGTGCAGTTGTGGACGACTTTGGGGTTGCAGCGCTCATCTCGCTTTATTGGCCAAGGGAGCCGGCGTACATCTTCCAGGTCATGTGGCCAGCATGACTAAGCTGCTTCTGGCGAACCAGAGCAGCGCATGGAAACGCCGTTTACCTTCCCGCTGGAGCGGTTCCTATTTATCTACTTGCACTTCGTGCTTTCAAACTGCTAGGTTGGCAGGAGCAGGGACCGAGCAACGGGAGCTCACCCTGTTGCGGGGATTCAAACCGCCGACCTTCTAATCGGCAAGCCCTAGGCTCTGTGGTTTAACCCATAGCTCCACCCGCGTCCCTAATGATAGAATAGGACATCCCAATTTTCATCAGAGAAATGTTGGAGGGTATATGCATATATGCTATGCACTTCTGTAGTAGGCAGAAAGACAAGTTTCAGCTTGATCCTGTGCACTGCGTTCAATATGAGAAGATACTCAGTTATTATTTTGCTGATTCCAGAATCCAGCCTTTTACTCAGTAGTGGACCTCGGGGTCTCAGATGTCAGTGGAGACCTATGCAGAGCCCAAACTCGGCGTGCTGCCTCTCGCTCCACTCCAAATCATAGTTGTGGTGCGCCTGAGGCTCCACACCCAGTGTGACCAAATCGGTTCCAGTCCCCTAAATCCAGCTCTGGACTGGATGGGAGCCCATCAACTGAGGCTGAATCCCAATAAGAAAAAACTGCTGTGGGAAGGTGGGTGGTTTCCATATCCCAGAACTAGGATATATGACTTGTTCTGGGCGGGGCTATACTCCCCACAGAAAAAAATGGGTTCATAATCTGGGATTATTCCAGTATCCCACTTTGTCAGTGATGTCTCAAGAGGATTCTGTGGCTAAGAATGTGTATACCCAGTTTAGACTGGTTTTCCAGCTAACTGTTGTTCCTGGGCTGGGATAGCCTGGCCTCAGTTATCCGTTCTCTGGTGACCTGCTTGGACTTCAGTAGTGTGCTCCACGTGGGACTGCCCTTGAAGACAGTCCAGCAGCTGAAGAATGCTGCTAGGTTAGTGAGTGGGGCAGCTTGATGTGTCCATGTGCTACTGTGTTATTAGCATAGAGTTGTTGTGCTTGAGTGAATTTTGCAAACTGTATTGATTTCTAATCTGTAATGGGGAGACTAAAATAGCACTTAACATATTAGGAATGTTATTTTTATTCCCTTAAAGTCCTTGTGATGTAGATGATTACACCTCATTTTACAGGCGAGGACTACAGCAAAGGAAAACATCCACCTGCCTAGCTAACAAGCTGTTTGATAAGTTTTTAGAATCCAGGCAAAGGTTTTTCTTCAACCAGGCCTTTGGCTGATTAACATTCTATGTTCTTTTAAAGGTGGGTTGGGGTTTTTTTTGGGGGGGGGGAGAGTATTGGTTTTGTTCTTATTTTTATTATGTATTTTGTGTTCTCATTTTATATTTTTATGTTGTGAACCGCTCTGTGAACTTTAGATGAAGGGCAGTACAGTCATGCCTTGGATCCTGAACACCTTGCGAGTCAAACGTTTTGGCTCCCGAACACCGCAAACCTGGAAGTGAGTGTTCCAGTTTGTGAATGTTCTTTGGAACCCGAACGTGCGATGTGGCTTTTGATTGGCTGCAGGAGCTTCCTGCAGCCAATCGGAAGCTGCGCCTTAGTTTCCGAACATTTTGGAAGTCGAACAGACTTCCGGAAGAGATTCTGTTCAACTTCCGAAGTACAACTGTATACAAATTCAATCAATCAATCAATCAATCAATCAAAACAACCAGTGTGACAGCCAGTGAGCAATCAGGCCCAATTTAGTGTGTTGATTGTTGCATATAAATCCCTAAATGGCTTGGGACCCAATTACTTAAAAGTGTGTCTTCCCCAGTATCAACCATATTGGACCCTATAATTTGTAGATGAGGCTTTGTTGGTGATGCAGCCGTCAGGGCCTGCTCAGTTGTTGTTGACCAGTGACAGAGCCTTCTCAGTGGTGGCTCTCTATTTGTGGAAAGCCACCATTCTTAACTTTCAGCAATTGGAAAACATTCATGTTTACCCAGGCCATTGGTGGCTAAAGAATACTGCTCATGGCAACCCTAGGATCACTGGATAAAGCAATGTTTTTAACCGTAACTCTTTTTAGAATGTCTTGACCGTTTTTAAAATGCTTTTTGAAATAAATTGGGGTTGTGTTTGCCATCCTGGACTCCTTCGGGAGGAAGGGCGGGATTTAAATCCAGTAAGTTTTTTTCTCTATTTCTCTTTCTCTCTAACCCCTATGTTTTGTGTCTCCTAGCACTTTTTTATACATGGGACACAACTGTAATTAAGAAGTGCAGGATGAAAAGATGGCGCAATCAGTGCTGGTACCACCAGGACCTGACAGCTTCCGCTTTTTCACGAAAGAATCGCTGGCAGCTATTGAACAACGCATCGCTGAGGAAAAAGCGAAGAAGCCCAAACAAGAGCGCAAAGACATCGACGACGATGAAAACAAACCAAAACCCAATAGTGACTTGGAGGCTGGCAAATCACTGCCCTTTATCTATGGAGACATACCTCCGGGAATGGTGTCGGAGCCCTTGGAGGATCTTGACCCATACTACCTTAACAAAAAAGTGAGTCTTTGCTGTGAGTTTAGTGCAGGTCCCACTGGAATATGATGGGATGGAAATCCTGCAACCTTTCAGCTGAATGCTTTTTAGCCCGTGCAACTTACTGACGCTTATTATCCAATATGTTCTGTTTTTCTTAGTTGACTTCACTGACACTGCCCATAAATAAGTGCTACATATTAGTGTTTATAATATTCCCCTCCTCTACATTTGCATACAGTGAAGCAATTTTATTACATGATGCTTGGCAATTGTTGCTTACATTATCTTACACCTAAAGAAGGGCTTGAAAAATGAATGAGTAAAGGTTTTATTAACTTCGCTGCTAGCAGCACATCTTCCTTTAGTAATATATATTTTTTAATTATTAAATACATTTTGCAATTGCCCTTTGGCTCCTTTATGTCATTTCTCTACAACAAGGGTTTTTACACTACATATTTTGTTTCTGAGCTGTCCAGTCTTCAGCAAGGTTTGATTTTATTTATTTATTTGCAAAATAATTCTGTACCTCCAACATTAAGAAAAACTAATAATACCATTGTGGTAAATAGCATAGCAGTAGCTGTGGAACAGTACTCTCAGAAGGACTAAGGCAGCTTTCCCATGATGCAGTGTGAAACTGTTGTGTAAGGCAGTCGATTCCACAGATGGCAGCATTTCCTTGCTTCCATATTCAGAACATTCAGGACTGGCTTTCCCATGAAGCAGTGCGAAGCCGTTACTTATTCCACGTATTACGTCCTTGCCTCTGGGTGTTATTCCATAGGAGCAGGGCATAATTTTACCCATTAATTTCCGCTTTGGAAATGTTTAAGGGCAGAACTGTACTTCTCCCTCCTATGCAATCTGTATAGTAAGCCCCGCTCAATGAAGAATTGTTAACTTTCAAAGGTTATGTCTTTCAGATGACTTATTCTGAATCGAGTTGTTTTACTGTGGGGAACAAATGGTAGGTTGCAGTTGAAAGGTAGATAAGGTTCCTCGCTTACCCTCTGCTTGGCCCTCTCCCGCAAAGTAAAAGGCAACTCAACCATGAGGATTTTAATCTTGGCTGGAAATGTCATTGATTTGATTAGACATAGATGTACCATTTCATTAGAAACAGAGAGGTGACGCTTTCACTTAACTCTGCTTAGCTATACATGGGCAGATGCATGGATAATTTCTGTGATTTCTCCCATGAACCCAGATCTTCCTGTTTTGAGCATAAAACAGCCCTCAGACATGGCATCTCAACAGAAAACACTATATTAGGAAAGACTTCTTTTAAAAAAGTATATGAAACAATCAGACTGGAAGTGAAACATCAGACCAAGTCCAGCATTTTGCAAAGACAGATATCTTTCAGAGCTCACAAATGTGTAGGTCTCCTTTTGTTGTTTGTCCCTAGTATTCCTTAATTTCAGGTGGCATGCCTCTGTATGTGGAGGTTCCACTAAGTTCTCAAGACTCATTGCCATTGATAGGCCTATCTGCTCTGATTCTCTTTTAAAGTGGCTATCTTACAGCAATGAATTTTGAAGTTCACATTGAATGAAGAAGTTGTGTATCTCCTTTGTTAAAGAGTAACCCTTTGGAAACTAGATAGTCTCTTGAATTATTTGTTGAACAATACAGAAGCTGGAAAAAAGAACAATGGCAACCCCACTTAGGGTGGTTGTTGCTTGTTGGCTTGTATGTTTTTTTTGCAGGTAATTTCTGCAACATATCATCGACACAAAAATAGTGTTTTAGTATTGGATATATACCGCACCATCCATTTGCCATTTTGCTTTCATAATTGTTCTGCAATATTTCTGCATTATTGCCATATGGAGGGGCACTCTTGTTCTATAGCACAACGAAAATAGGACAATAGAAACTCAGAATATATGTGGTATGAAAAGTTATAGGAATTTAGCAGGAAATTATGAGACATGCACCTATTGCAAACAAAGCAGCTTGATTGTTACAAGCTTGGTGGATCAGGGGAATGCTGTTGATGTAGCGTATCTTGATTTCAGTAAGCCTTTTAAAAATGTCTCCCATGATATTATTGTAGAGAAGCTGGTAAAATGTGGGCTGGATGAGGTAACTGTTTGGTGGATTTGTAGATGGTTGACTGACCAAATGCAAAGAGTACTCACTAATGCAGGCATGGCCAGACTTGGCCCTCCAGATATTTTGGGACTACAATTCCCATCATCCCTGACCACGGGTCCTGTTAGCTAGGGATGATGGGAGTTGTAGTCCCAAAACAGCTGGAGGGCCAGTTTGGCCATGCCTGCGCTAATGGATCCTCATCATCCTGGGGGAAAAGTGACAAGTTGGGTGCTGCAGGGTTCTGTCCTAGGACATCATTGTTCAACATCTTTATAAATGACTTGGATGAAGGAATTGAGGGGATGCTCATCAAATTTGCAGATGACACCAAACTGGGAGGGGTCACGAATGCCGCGGAAGACAGAATTGGGATTAAAGATGACTTTAACAGATTGGAGAACAGGCCACAAACTAACAAAATGAATTTCAGTAGGGACAAGTGTAAAGTTCTACACTTGGGAACTTAGATGGTCTTCAGCAGCCTCACCTTTTGTAGCTCCCCCAAACCAGGAGCTGAAGCTGTTTTCCTCTAGAAACGTTTGTATGAGGAAAGATGGGGAGAAAGTGGATGAGGCTTGAAGAATAAAACACCTGCGAGAGGGAAAGACATTGTGAAAAATTAAGTGCAAACATTCGGGGCTCAGAGATGATCAGAAGGAGCAACTTCTTGTTGCTACAGAAAGAGTCCTTTACGCTTCCAAGGATTCAGATTAGGCCACCTACTTGCTAATCCTGTGGCCCTCCTGTTTTAAGTGAATGGGTCCAGCTTGCCTGCTTACGCTTCCTCAGGGATGTGCAGGGCTCCTGGTCACATCATGGCTGTCTTCAGAACAAGAGAGAAGGGCACTCCTTTCATCTCACCCTGTCCCTGAGCAGAGAGGAAGCCCTAGTTCTACCTCACCCCATATATGTGTATTCAGGATCAAACCTAGATGTCCCTTGGAACTCAGGGAATTATCGCTTGCTGAAATCAAAAGGCAAAGCTTGGTGTAAAGTTTTAACTGCAGATTTCTCACCCACCCCTTCACTGTTTCTAAATGAGAAGGCATTTTTTTATTAAAAAAATGTGATGGAGCTGTTATAGGAGGATTGTGAATAAAATATAAATGGTTACTTGATTGCTGTTGATGGCTAAATGTAGACATGAGAGCACAAGCAATTCATAAAAAGAATGAAATAGGAGGAATAAATGTATTAGCGGTGGCGAAAACCTGGCAGAGAAACAAAACTTGCAATCTTGGCAGGCATGAAGGAAAACAGCCATTGTAGTTATGCAAGTGTCTACTCTCTTGTCGGGGGAAAGACAAATATCTCAAGTGCTTCCTATAGCATCTGATAATAAAAGCAAACCAGCCCTTGTGGCCTGAGTTTGTGAGGTACGTTAGACTTGAACACGTGCAAGCAATTATTCTAAACTATTCATATTTGAATGTATTACTGCAGCAAAGCAGATGTCACTGAAGGTTTGAGGGACAGCTTACCAGTTCATTCTCTCTCTTTTTTGAACAAAACAAGGACTGAAGGTTTTAAATGCAGTTAGATAAATAAGCTAAGCACTTGCACCCTAATGCAGTCAGATATGACTTTGCTTCAAAGGCGGTGGGACCTTACAGCGGAATCCTAAACAGGTATACTCAGAAGTAAGCCCCATTGCGTTCAATGAGACTTACTCCCTGGGAAGTGAGTGTAGGGTTCACTCCGAAGCACACTTACTGGGTTGTAAGCCTCACAGAGTTCAGCAAACTTCTGAGTAAACCTGCAGGCGGATTCTGTTGTTAAAACACATAAAACTGCAAACCTGAAGACGTTGCAAAACTGCAGGCCTGAAGTTGTTGCTTAGGAACACAGGGAACTGACTTTTACTGAGTCAGAGCACTGGTCCTTGCAGTTCAGTGTTGTCTACCCTGACTTGCCAGTGACTCTCCAGGATTTCAGACAGGAGACATTCCTAGCCTTGTCCTGGAGGACGCCAGGGATTGAACCTGGAACATTTTGTGTGCCAAGCAGATGGTCACCCACTGCCAAGCTACCGCTGTGCAGTTGTAGGAAGCCATTTCCAAGCATCAAAAGGGCCGATGAGGTAATAGGGATGAGGGGGCCGTGATAACAAGCTGTATCTATTCTGAATCCTCATGCTGTTCTGACCAAATGCCGCACTGCTCTACCTGCATGCAGACTAATCCTTTTTTAAAAACAACAACAGCTGTCTTGAAAACAACTGCAAGGACAGAGCCGGTAAAACCCAAATCCAGTTCTCAGGTGGAGGCTCCATCTTTAAAATTCACACACAGTGATCTTTCAGGTCCTGGCTGGAAGTTAAATGCAGTGCCGTGCAGCCAATTGCCACAGTGGGTTACATAAGAATATAAAAACAGAAGAGCCCCACTGGATCAGGCCAATGGCCCATCTAGAGCAGCATCCTGTTCTTACCGTGGCCAACTAGATGCCTATGTGATTCCCAGCAACCAGTATGCAGAAGCAGTTTGCCTCTGACACGGGAGGTAATATAGCCATTGATGGCCTTACCCTCCACAGATTTCTCTAATCCCATTTTAAAACCAACTTGGTGTCAATCGCTAGGTGTTGTGAAAGCAGAGTTCATAATTTCACTATACGCTGTGTGATGGAGTCCCTCCTTAAGTATTAAGTTAGTTGTGACTAACGTAAATCCATCGTTTTCAACTGATCTAACTCTGACTATGACTTTTGGGCTGCAGCCCAGGATGCTTAAAAGTCACCGGGTCCTTGCATTGTTTTCCATACCAAGTGTTGCGAAGGAGAACAGCAATATTACATTTATATTTGTAAACTTATTTTTAGGCTGCCTTTTTAGGCCCACGCATAAAAACACAGTGCATCTGAAAACAAAAACTAGGTGTTTTAAATGGCAGCGGTACAAAATTGTTTTAAAATATAGGCCACTTTAGAAAACAAAATAAAACGGCAGTGTGGATTCTAGCAGCTAAAAAAGTATGCATTAAAAAAAAAATGGTCTCTAGGTTAAAAAATAGATAGGCCTAAGTTGTGGGGGGGGGGCCAACGGAGTCTGAAATAAATAGGTTTTTTAAAAAAAATTCACCAAGATTTGCAGAGTTAAAGCCACGTGAACTTTGAGGAGAGAGCATTCTCCTTCTACATGTGACCAGAAGTCTGGAGAATAGTTTTGTTGTTTAGTCATCTTAGTCGACTCTCCGTGACCCCATGAACCAGAGCATGCTTTGGAAGCTCTCACTTTCTTCTCAAAGCTTCTCCTTTTTTATGTCCATGGAGTTTTCTTGGCAAAATGCTGGAGTGGTTTGCCAGTTCCTTCTCCAGGTGGATCACATTTAGTCTAAGCTCTCGGCTATGACCTGTCCGTCTTGGGTGGCCCTGCACGGCATAGCTCATAGCTTCTCTGAGTTATTCAAGCCCCTTCGCCACAACAAGGCAGTGATCCATGAAGGAGTGGAGAATAGTAGTGCAGTGCTAAATCATGAAGTTCAGGAGCTCATCATGACAGCCTCCGTAGTCAAGGAAGCAGCAGTGTCACATGAGGACAGGCAGTGGCATCCTCCTGCAGTGGTGACGCCCCTGGTGAGGATGGATGGGCTGAGGTGGCAGTGAGGTTGGAGGAACTCTGGGTTGCTGTGATTGGCCCACAGGTAAATGCAGCCCTCCCCATACCAGCGCTACTGGGAGCATCGCTGCCACTGTTCCCCCCTCATGCGCTGCTGCTGCAAGAAAGTGCTACCGTTTAAACTGCCCGCATGAAGTTGAAACCCCAGCAAAGAAAATAATATCCGTCCTCTGCTTGGTTATTTTTCTCATTTGTATTTGCTCTCTGTGTTCCAATCTGTCACAAGCCTCATTAGTGTACCCCCATTCATGGACCAGAGCAAGGAGGGTAGTTAACTTGGTGCTGTGGTGGCAGGTGATATCAGTGCCCCCACTCTCATGAGGGGAAGGCCTCTGAAGCAGAGAAGTCATAACGTTCTCGTACGTCGGGCAGAAAAAAGGCATCTGCTGTCCAGGTAGTTTTATACAGTTGGTGTATGATTGATTAGCTGAATTCGCCTCAGATCAAGTGTTAAAATGTTCGCCACACCGCTTGGCAGCTTTGTGAAAGTGGCCAGCTTATAAATGGTCATTTACGCTCATCAAGTAGCAGATCTCAGCCATCCTGATAATTCTATGTAGTAGATAGCAGACATAAGCTGCCTTCTGTTCTCCATTCTGTGTATGTTGCCAGCATTTTAAAATTTCATCTTAAGAGGGAACGTGACTGGAGCTCACCCAGTTATGTGATAAGGAAACAGAATTCATATTCTGAGTCCTTGAATATTTCTAAAGGAACCCAGAGCAGGGTCCAGGAGAGTGTTCATAACAAAACACTCCCCGAACATTATTTTACAGCAAAAGCCCCTTAACGTGCTATATAGCTTAATGCTTAATTAACCCGGATGCTGTGAGAAGTGTTCCTTCTAATCCACAAGACAGGAGGTTGCTTAGGCAACCAGTCTGGCTTGATATCTGGTATACCAAAGAAGCCATCGCAGAGTGAGGACCGGTCATTTGAATCCAGTAGATAACAGGCAAGATTAGGTGTTAATGCTGCTTGGGAATTTTAAGAAATCTGTATGTGTTCAAGAGGCCAGGCATCTCTCGCATGTGCGCATGCACTGCTCCAAAAGCCGCTATACCACATCAGTTACTTCAGCAAAGCAGCCACTTGAATTGCCTGTAGGGCAAATTCACGCAGGTGAATGACTTCAGTGTGACCCCTCCTGTCCGTTCCTTTCTGGGAAAATGAATTGTGTGAATATCAGCTGAGGAGATACCCAGCGCTTTCCCAAAAGTGGCCCTGAGGCCCTGGATATTGCAGCAGAATTATACCCTTTTCCTGCACCAAGCATTCCTTCATTCAGTTTGGAGTACAACCAGAACAGGCAACCTGTAGGTTCAGATGTTCAAAACTTTTTGGGCACGTTTGAACCTACACATTAGAACACACACACCCCATTCTTTTTTTTTTTTGACACATTCACTTTTTTTGACAAATTTGAACTTGAGCTTCCTAGCTGTTGAGAGCCAAATCTTCCTAAAAGTTGATGTTGTAACCTTTCTACCTGGCCGGGTGGAGCTGTTCGGTTGCAGTGCTCCACAGAGCAAGGCTTGCCCATTGATCTCAGTCAACTTATCTGTGCCTGACTGAGTAGGACCAGGCTGTTGGGGAGGAACAGCTGAATGGCTGAGGCTGTTACCTGCCTGCAACACACTTCTGGTTCTATCTTCGCAAGAAACTGGTCTGCAGTCATAATGGTAGGAGGAAGCAAAACACACTTCTCCACAATGGCCTGAGGGCCTGGGCTTCGTGTGGTGTGCCCCAAATCTCCTTCCCCTTTTAAAAAAACGTTTTTAAAACAAAGTTTATATGGCAGCTGGGCGCACTGCAAAGTGCAGTGCTGGGAAGCCACCCACCACCTTAATTTCTCAGAGCCCTAATTAGCATATGCAAATTTTATGCAAATTTCTGTTACGGACCAGCCAGCCAAAATCTAATTCCTAGTATTGGTTGGGAAGAGCTGATGCCTGCCTTGTATGTCTGGCTGTGCCTTGATTGGTTGAGTAGCCTTATGGAAATCATGGTATTAACTGAATTAGATAGGGAAGGTTTTCTTTTGTGTATACTGTTCTCTAACCAAGCTTCTGTGTCTCTGTGTTTCAGTCCCTGAGTCAATGTTACACAGGTCAATGTTACATGCCGCGAATCAATTCTTTCCCCATTCTCTCTGTCCCTTTTTCTTCCAGACATTTATAGTATTGAATAAAGGGAAGGCGATCTTCCGATTCAGTGCCACTTCTGCCGTGTATATGTTAACTCCATTCAACCCTCTTAGAAAAATAGCTATTAAAATTTTGGTACATTCATATCCTTTTCAGGTGGTTACTTCGCAACCAGTGAAACGGTGCTACTCTGTTTTTCGGTGCTATGGTTCTTTCCATGCATTTGGTCCCAGGGAGTCCATATAATCACAACATGCCCCAAGCAGCTGCCTTGTTCTTTATAATGGTAAGGATGGCCCTGGCAAGCAGGGGAACAGAAGTGTGGCAAGAAGTGTTGGCTTGCTGTTGAATTTACTTTTGGAATGCCAAGAATGCAACCTCTACCTTTCCATTTTGCTCTAAGTGTCAAATGCACCTTTGGGTATACTTGCTTTCGTTGGCTAATCCAAGAAAATTCTTAATGAGCAAAGCTATACCTGTGTGGAGAAGGGAGCAGGATTGCAGGGAGGCAAACAGAAGCATCTCACGAGTGACAAATTCCAGCGCTGGAGGGGATTCCAGTTCCATTTTTTAATTCCCAGTTTGCAGGTAACCAGAGGAGACCTAACATCCTTAAACTTGCATGGCTTGGCAGAAGCACTGACTGCTTCTTTGTTCTTTAGAACCATCAAGCAAAAAAACAGCTGTTAAAGAGAAGGGGCTGAAGTATTTCTAAGTCGAAAGCTAAGGAGATCTGAAGCATGTCCTGGAAATCCCTTGCGCACTACTCTGAGGAAGGGCATGATGCAAATGTAATAAATGAACATCTGAATATGCATGTATGCGTCTTCCGTAAAATAAAAGAGCTCTACACATTCCTTAGTTTATGGTGCCATCCTGTGGCCATTGAGAGCCTATCATGTCTAGGTAATTAAACAGTATGCATTTGTGGGGGGATGTTCCCTTAAATTATTGAGCCTTTGAATGACAGAGGAAATAATTTCTATTGCGAAGGTGAAGAGAACAAGTTATGTCCAGTGTTCGTAGTGATGTAAACCCCGGATCATTCTGAGTGGGGCTCTTGCTTAGCCTTTTCCCCATCCCCCAGGTGGGCAGGTTTCCCTCCCATGAGTGGAAGCCCAGTTTTCCCATATGGCAGCTTCCCTGGTGATCTATTGACAGCAGTCGAGATGGGCTAAAGCCAGCAAAACATTTAGTGCTGTCTCTCTAAAGTGGCAGCAATTGTTGGCTTGATCAAACAATCACACCTGGAGTATCTAGAATAATGTATGTATATGGACATAGGAAGCTACCAGGGCACTGGTCCATTTCGCTCATACTTAGTGGAAGCAACTCTCCAGATAGGAGTCTTTTCCAGTTGTACCTGGAGATGCTGGGGTTGAATTTGGGCCCTTTTGCACCTGCTTCCCCGTTGGCTTTTCCATTGTTTTTGCAAACAACAGCAAGAACATAAAACCCTACCTTATTTTGGAATCTTGCCATGTTTTGAAGATACTATAAAATCTACCTTAGATGAGATAAACTTTTGATTCACATTTGAAACTAATTGTCAGGTGGCAAATGGTAACCTACAGCATACACATAGACAGAGTTCAGAAAGCCTTCATCTGACCTCATCATTTTCAGCCTAATGTTCCATATTCTGAAACATCATTTTGAAGTTGCCTGCCACTTTGCTGAGCACAATAATGTTTAGCGGTGTCATCACCGTTCAGACTTACATTTGCATCTTAATATTATACTGGCCACCCACATCCGACTCAAACCACTTGTTTCTACTTCTGATCCAGAAGTAAAATGGCTTTATCTTTCCTTCCCTGAAAAACAACAGCAACAATTTAATATTTCAGAAAGGCTATTAGAATGTCCATCAATCCACCTATTTTCTTTTAAATATGGAGCGCTATGTGAGGAGGTTATGCGATGTTCCCCGAGCATCATAAAAACCACAGGAAAGATTGGAAGTGAACCAGAATGTACTGTTGATGTAATCAATTTTTCTTACGATGAGTTCTCAAGAATATGTTCCTTAACAATAACATACATTATTCAGCATGCTTATTATGTGCACTATTTTGACCAACTGTGTATTTATGACCATGAGTAACCCTCCGGACTGGACAAAGAATGTAGAGTAAGTTGAATCTAATCACTATTCAATGTGTTAATGAATATATGATGCATGTTTATATATATATATATAAAGTCATCCAAGGGGCAGTTCTGTTGGCAAGAAACCAACAATGCTGGTTCTTGTTACACGGGTTCCCACATTATGCAAGCATGCATTTGTGCCCAAGATTGACCCCCTACTTGTTCACATTTTACACTTTTAAGCTAAAACAGAACTCAAGGATAATGCCTGACTGGACCATTTTCTGTGCTCAAGAACTGATCTTTGCTTCCCTCTGCCTCTTGCTATTTCCCAATTCAAAAGGCAATTAAAATGCATGATGGTGATAGAATCAGATTTGTAATATGGTACCCAGGGATGTAACAACAGTCATGTGACTTCTTTCAATTTGGACACAACCCAATGTGGGTGGGAAGGTAAACCCCACACTTGCTGTCTGATAACAATGGCATGTGACCAAAGGTTGCAGACAATCAGCTACAAATTTACTCTTCGAAATGTCAGATCAAGCAGAAACTATGCCACTGAAATTGGCAAGTGAGGAAAAGCTCCAGGCTAGAGGGGAGATCAAAGTTGAACACTCTAGGAAGGAGGAGGAGCCACCTGCCCTTCTTTGCACACTGGTTTCCTTTTTCTTTTCTTCTTTTCTATTAAAATAGAATGGGGAAAATTTATTGTTTACTTGAGGACACATTGTAAACAAATCAGAACATTAGCAGGATTGATATAAATGCATTCAGTAAGAGATAATTAAGGGGAGGAAAAGGGGAAATTTATAAATATATTTGAATTGGATGTGCAGTAACAAAAAGATAGGGAATGGCCCCAAAGTCCAGCATTACCTGTTCTTCTGCTGAACCATCATGGCGACATCCACCCCCAACAAAACAGCAGAAAGTGGTTTTATCCTTCTGGCAGTCCTCCTCTATTTCGGACCCCAAGTATAGAATCACAGCCTTGGAAAGGGTCCAGGGAGGACATCCAGCCCCACTGCAAATCATACAACAATATAATTCCCTGGCCTTTCCTAAGACGGTTGGAGCATATAAAGCCAATCCTGGCCCGACTGAACTGGCTGCCAATTAGTTTCTGACCCAATACAAAGTCCTGTTTGTAAAAATATTTTATTTTTCATTTTCAACTTTTACAAACGTTTTAGCCAGAAAAAACAAAGTCTTTACACATCTAATTTACCTTCCCCTCGACTTCCCTCTCTTCTGCACACCTAGTTTACTCTGTTTTTGCATCTTCTTAGTAGCTGAGGAAGAAGTGAAATTAACCAGTAAGAAGACACGTAAACAGTAGAAGCCAACCAGTCAGTCTTCTCCCTCCTTGCCTATGTGACTTTGATCTCTCCCAGCTTTCTGCTACTAGTGGTGGTGGTGAGGGGAAGCGTTAGGAATCCTGACACTGTGAGCATTGCATATAAATCAGCTCTGCCTCATACCTGCTTTGTGCACCTGGGTTGTCATCCAGAGACAGAGTTCATAGCTTTCCCTTTGGAAAACAATTCTTGCTATTCCACTTTAGACTTCTGACATCTCCCCCTCCCCCCCGATTTTATAATTGTCCGTTTTCTGTTGGGAATGTTTTGTTGAAATCATTAATACTTGTTTTCTGTTAACTGTTGCACTGATATTTTCTTCAGATACACATTCACGGGAATTTATACCTTTGAATCACTAATAAAAATTCTTGCAAGGGGCTTCTGTTTAGAAGATTTCACTTTCCTCCGGGATCCTTGGAACTGGCTTGACTTCACTGTCATTACATTTGCGTAAGTATTTGTTTGCAGTATTTAAAAGGGGGGGGGGGTTGTTAGTCACTGGTAACCTCAAGTTGAGACAGGGAGAACCTTTAGAGAAAGAGATATACAGTATTGTTGATTTTTAGCATCCCAGAATGGAGACTGTGCTGCAGAATCATATTAGAATTTCTGCTGTTTGTATTGTAACTAACTCTGGGTTAGCCCTCTTAAAATAAGCTTGTTTCATATCTTGTCTTCTTTTCTGTTCACTGGAATGGAAGCTACCTCTCAGGTTCCCAAATTAGTTTAAAATAAAGCAGTGTGATTTGTTCGTTGACATTTTAATTTAATCTGAGAAAAGGCCCCCCCAAGCAAGTAACATAAAGTCTGCCTCAATTCTGAATAACTGTGATTTGATTCTACAGGTATGTAACAGAATTTGTAAACCTAGGCAATGTTTCAGCTCTTCGAACTTTCAGAGTATTGAGAGCTTTGAAAACTATTTCTGTAATCCCAGGTAAGAAGTGAGTGGAATGATGAAGTGTCAGGCCCCTTGTATCTCCAACTGTTTTTTGTGTGCTGTCATTGTGTTTGTGTGTGAACTCCCCTATTGCAGATATGTGACAGAGTTTGTGGACCTGGGCAATGTCTCAGCGTTGAGAACATTCAGAGTTCTCCGGGCATTGAAAACAATATCAGTCATTCCAGGTGAGAGCTAGGTTAAACACGGAGGCTGACCTTTCAAAGCTCCATTAAAGATGAAACCACACTTTTAAGCATAAGCCGTGTTGCTTGCTGCACTGTATAAGCAAAAAGAAAAAGAAAAAAAAGCAAGAATCAAAAACTTTTGTTTTCAGCGATTCTTTGCTTTTTAACTATGGCAGCTTGATTATTATTATTTTTTTCCAAATCAGCCTTTGCGTTTAACAAATTCTTGCATGAGACATTTGCAGTAAGTGGCTATATGATTTGCATCTTATGACATCAAGCTTTCCGCTTTTAAATTAAGAGTCAAGATTAAGGCTTTCATACTGATGCAAATTTTACCATTTGTTGCAGGCACTCCCAACCAAAACTTGCTATCAGTTGTGTTTGGGTTTTTATTTATTTATTTTTAAAAATTATGCATAAATAGATGCAAAATGTGAAAGTTAGCATGGGCTTTTTTCTATGCATGGGAATTTTCTAAAAAGATGTCCTTCTTCTCCAAACCATCACCCATTTTTATTCAATAAAACTGAACATGGGATAATTGAAATAACTAATTAAATAAAAACACCTTATTTGTGTTGTTGAGCAGTTCAAAAAATGACTCCACAATAATGGTTTGGGCAAGAGACACAAGCAAAATAAAACAATATACTTTTCTACACAGGGCTGAGATACAGCATGGATCGCAAAATTGCGTTTTTGCTTAGGCAAAGTGTTTCTCTGATTATGTACCACTGATACCTCAATATATCTGTTTTATTTTCATACACAGTTTCAAATCAGCATAAACCTAACAGCTTTTCATTCATGTTCACAGGCAATCAGGCTTTTTCATTAAACTGTCACAAATATAAAAACCATTTTGTTGTCATTCTGCATGAAACATTAACTAAGTCAAGCACATTCACGTGACATACAGTATATTGAGCGTGCGACATCGCAGTGAATTTCCCTTTCTGTTTGCAGGCCTGAAGACCATTGTGGGGGCCCTAATTCAGTCAGTGAAGAAGCTCTCGGATGTCATGATCCTGACTGTGTTTTGTCTGAGTGTATTTGCGTTAATAGGGCTCCAGCTTTTCATGGGGAACTTGAGGCATAAATGCCTGATTTGGCCGCCAGACAATTCTACTTTTGAAATCAACATAACTTCCTATTTCGATAGCACAATGGGCGATAATGGTACCTTTGTTAATAGAACTGTGACTACGTTTAACTGGGATGACTACGTCAGTGATGACAGTAAGGCCTGGTGACACATTATTACTTTTTCATTGATTTGTATATATATATATATATATATATATATATATATATATATATATATATACACATATATGGATCTTAATGTTTTGCTGATCACAGCTGGATTGTTGTCAATAGGCACTAAAATTATGCAGCACAGCCTAGCCTATAGTGCTGAAACTGAGTCCTGGGTCTGCAGGCACTGATGATGAGCTGAATGGCGAAAAGAGAAACACACACCAATAAATAAATTTTAGAACACACAAAGCATTTTTTAAAAAAGACTCCTTGCACACTGCTCCACTCCCCCTTTCTTCCTGCCCAGGGCAGTCCTACCTTCCGACTGCCCCTCAGAGCTGCCATGTCACACGAGGCTGGACCTCAGTGGCAGCAGTCTCTTCTCTTTGCCCTCTTCCCAGCAGCCACTACCAGCTGCCCAAGGGAGGAGGCCAGCAGTAGCAGCAACAGCCATGGAGAGGCAACAGGATGCTCCCTCACCACCACCATTCAGGACAAGTGCTGGCTCATCCTCCTCTGTGAGCTCAGTGGCAGGGGAAACAGGGACGTTCTGGAATCAAATCAGAAACTGGGATGGCTTTCGTAATTCCAGGACTGGCCCTGGAAAATTGGGACACGTGGAGGATGTGCTTTACCTATGCTCACAAAGAAAACTGCAAGGCTGTGTGCTGGCATTACTAAATGAAGATAAATCACTTAACTTTAAATGTCTAGTCATTTTAACGTCCTTGAGTTTGCCTATGTATTTACCCACACAGCTGAGTCTAGCGCGTTGTGGGTTGTACAAGCTTTACACACAAGAGGTATGAATCACCAATGCATCATCCCAAGGCCATTTCTGTCATGAGGTACACTGGTGCAGCCCAGTGCGCTTCTTGTTTTCCTGTGACCTCTTATAATGGGGTTTCAAGCGGTATGACAGAAATGAATCAGTCTCACTGATTTGACACTGTACTTATTTTAGCACAAACTATTTTACAGCCCGGACCTACACACACCTTGCTTTCATCTTCTCCCCCCCCCCTTTTCCTTTTGTATTATGTCTAGCAGATTGCAAGACTGCAGGCAGGAACATATCTATATCTATATCATCTATATCAGGCATGGCCAAACTCGGCCCTCCAGATGTTTTGGGACTACAACTCCCATCATCCCTAGCTAACAGGACCAGTGGTCAGGGATGACGGGAATTGTAGTCCCAAAACATCTGGAGGGCCGAGTTTGGCCATGCATGATCTATATATCTATATCTATATCTATCTATATCTGTACAGCACTTTGAAAAATTCAGGCCCTTTTAAAGCCCATAGTAATAACGATAGTAATAATAATTCACAGTATCTATTCCAAATAGGTCACTGGAGTAAGCATCCCAGTATATAATTTACCTTAACTAGTAATATTTATTTATTTATAAACAAACAAACAAACATATATACTCCTTTCACTAACTGGGTCCCAAAACAGTTTTACAAAATAAAAATGTATTATACACACACACACACACACACACACACACACACACACACACAAAGTATGGATTTAACCTTAGAGATCAAAACATCAGAGATTAAACTATCAAAGCAGTGTTCATGATGCAAAGACCCCCTGGAATAAAACAGTTTTAACCAAACACCTGAAACTTAACAGGGACAGTGATTGATTTCTACTAAGAGAGAGTCCCATAGAGTAGGGCTCACTACATTGAAGACATGATTCCTTGTTGATGTCATTTGTGCTTTTGGTCTATGGGGGACTACCAATACTGTTTCATAACTAAGTTGAGGGGCTTGTGCCACAATAAATCTATTGGACGATGTATATCCCACCAAATATTCTTTTGGTGGGTGTACCCTCTGAGTGGAGTTGCATTCATGGGATGCCTCTGTCAGAAGGGAAGTGGTGACTTTCACAGGCAGAACTGGGGGATACATGGGGAAAGAAGGAATTGGCAAAAATTACTTTATCTGCTTTCCACCAGTGGGAATTTCCACTGGATCATCTCAATTCCATCCATGAGCCTGTTCATAAATGCCTAGTTAGGATCCAGACCTTAATCGCCAAGATATCATGGGGCTCTCAACTTATTTTCAGTGCAATTAAGTGTTATCTATTTCTGTTTCCAAACAGATCACTTTTACTTCTTGGAAGGACAAAATGATGCTTTGCTGTGTGGCAACAGCTCAGATGCTGGGTGAGAGAATGGTCCATTACACTTTATTCAGGAGAGTGGGTGCGGCAGCTGTAGTTAAAGTAACTTTGCCTTTAATATCCAAATCATTTCAGATCTCTAGCATTTTGGGCTCAGAAGCCTGCTGTCTGGGTGTCAGCATCTACCTTTATGGGGATATGAAAGAGAGGGCTATGTTTGACATGGAGAATATGTGTTTCAGCAATATGTCCCCCATGCACCCAATCTTTCAATCTTTCAATTTTCTTTTTACACACTTTGAAAACACTCCTAAGATCAAGGAGAGGCATCTCCCTCCCTTTCAGTACCTCTCTTAAGTGTTACACTAAAGCATGATAAATTTAAATGGTAACACTTTATGGTGGTATGTTAAGGATTTGGGCAAAGCAATGGCTGGTTTTCCCTAGGTAATGTTGAAAAGGCATTGACCCTGTAGACCAGCCTTTCTCAACCTGTGGGTCCCCAGATGTTGTTGAACTACAACTCCCATCACCCCTAGCTAGCAAGGCCAGATCTCAGGGATGATGGGAGTTGTAGTCCAACAACATCTGGGGACCCACAGGTTGAGAACCGCTGCTGTAGACCTAAGTGAAGAACCTGCAGTTCAAGGCAGTGATGGACTTTGGACCCTGTGTGATACTAAAAAATTTTTTTTGGGGGGGTGCCTCTCACGCTCTGTTCAACATCATTGTTTTGGTGCCCCCTGCAGGGTGACGCCCAAGGCAGCTGCACCAGTCGTGCTACCCTAAAACCCCTCAGTTCAAGGATCAAATGGGGCCCTTAGTTTAATTCCATGCATCCCTCCTTATCATTCAGCTCTCTGGACACTGTACTTGATGTGTGTGTGCAAGAGGCAGACAAG
The DNA here is from genome assembly GCF_964270895.1 of Podarcis filfolensis. Taxonomy (NCBI): domain Eukaryota; kingdom Metazoa; phylum Chordata; class Lepidosauria; order Squamata; family Lacertidae; genus Podarcis; species Podarcis filfolensis. Next base: position 28,511,024 of record NC_139604.1, on the reverse strand, counting down.
GGATCATGAAGCTCCACCCACCATCAGATCTGGCTCTAACCACTATTGGCTGCAACCCCAGTTGACTTTTCCCATAGGTCAGTGGCCCCTCATAGGAAGAAGGCTTCTGATCTCTGCTGTAGACCTTTGCCTGAAGTTGGCTTTCTTGAATGGTTCCACAGAGTAAAATCACAGTTGAAAAGCATTTTCATTCTGCTGAGCACTGGCAGACTATTTGCTCAAGCAAACACATTGGTTGAGATGATATTTTGAAAATGTCTTTGCCCCCACTTTTTTCTAGTCAATGTCCGGAAGGATATATGTGTGTAAAAGCTGGTCGAAACCCCAACTATGGCTATACAAGTTTTGATACCTTCAGCTGGGCCTTCTTGTCACTCTTTCGGCTGATGACTCAGGACTTCTGGGAAAACCTTTACCAACTGGTGAGAGACTTTATATGCCAGGAGTATTAGCAATACTGCAGAGGTTGATTATATAAACAGGAGCAGCCAACAAGGCACCCTCCAGATATGATTGGACTCAAATTCCAATCAGCAGTAGACAACATAGCCTATGGTCAGGGATGATGGGAATTGTAGTCTCATAATGTCTGACAGACACCACACTGAGTACCCCTTATTACTATTACCATAGTAATAATAAGAGCAGTGTATTACTATGAATACTTAAGTGTATTTCAAAGGTAGATGGTCTGTGTTACCATGTCACAGATAGATCAATCTCAGGACCATAAAATCACATGTTTCAAGTCAAGGGCATGGTTGACCATCTTGCCACAAATGGTACAGTCCATTGGGATTTGTTGCATTCATGCTCAGGAACAGAGAAGCTGTAATAGCACAGCAGGAGGAATGATAACTGGTGCAAGGTTAAGACCGTCCACAAAACCTAATGGTTTTCAAACCATACAAGTTGTTTCAATGTGCGGCCATGACTCCGGCTGACAGAACTGGCTATTCCAGCGAGCAACAGGAGGAAAAGTGACTTGGGTGCTTTACAAAATGTCTCCGCTGAAGAGAGTCGCAATGTTGCATAATGAACATTTCAGTGTCAGTACTTTGCCTCCCCCCACCCCCAACCAGCAATATGGCTGCTGCAAAGCAAATTGGCTGCGTACAGAATGGCTTATACAGAATGACTGTACAGGACCTTGAATTCCCATTCTGGCAGCTGGCATGTGTAAAATATGCAGGGGGCCAGTTCTGTGGTCAGAAGTCGACTATGGCAGCTGTTCCTCTCCCTTTCAGATAGAGGAAGCACATCTTGTATTAAGCATGAATAAGAGGTGAGGTCTAACAGTACTAACTGGTGTGTATATCCACTTGTAAAAAAGGATTGCAGTGGTTGTTATTACAGCCTCTTATTTACTACATAATTTGACATGTGAACTTGTACATATAGCTCACGCACATAAGACCAGCATGTATCAGTACACTAAGTTTCTTAACCATTTAACTTATACCCATTCTGGACATGTTCCTTGTCACTACGGTATAATAAAGAGGCCATTACATTTTATAGGAATGTTATGAACTGTTTTATTCTTTTCGCTCTTTCTTTTTACAGACATTGAGAGCTGCTGGCAAAACGTACATGATCTTTTTTGTCCTGGTGATTTTCCTGGGCTCTTTCTACCTGATCAACCTGATCCTGGCTGTTGTTGCCATGGCCTATGAAGAGCAGAACCAAGCCACCATGGAAGAAGCAGAGCAGAAGGAGGCCGAGTTCCAGCAAATGCTGGAGCAGCTGAAAAAACAACAGGAAGAAGCCCAGGTATCGTTCTTTCTTTTTTAACGATTATTTTTATTGACTATTCAGCATAGGAACAAGAAAGCTCAGGTACCTTTCCGATGGAAAATGTTTGGACAGTTTTAGCATAGCTTTAAGGTTCTAGCTAATCATAGAAAGCAGCCGCCGCTTTAAAGCTGTAATCTCCATTTCAACCAGCTTCCCAGCAGATATTTTGAGGAGAAAGCTACCTGTTATTTTTATCCATATATGATTAAAAATAAAATTTGTTTTGTTTTTGGCTTATTCTCATACAGGATGTTGTGTAAAATCTGTGAAGGTGCTTTTAGCATTTCAAGATGGCTGCTGGGTAGTAGGCATTTACTCATACATTATGACAATTAAATTAGATTATGACAAGTAAACCTTTAGGGTAGGGGTCAACAACCTTCTTAAGCCCATGGATCTCATTTCAGAAGTGGAGACACTATTGTAGGCATATCCACTTCACTCTGGAGAAAACCAGATGCACCCACACAAGCCTACCCAGGCAACGTTCCCTCTCCTCAAAGCACAAAACCACCCACACAAAACCAACCAGGCAACATGCCCTGCTCTCAAAACTAAACTCCATACAAACACCCCCAGGCAACACAGCACATCCACCCACCTCACGAAATTGAAACAGGCAATAATGCCTGCTATCACCCTCCCTATCTACCCTGATGCTTCTCTGCGCCCTGAAGCTTACCAGTTTGCCACTATTCCCCACTTCCCATTTTCTGAAAATCAACAAACAGGCAGCTTAGCTGAGTAGGCTTAAAAGCAAAGTACCAGCTCTAGCTGCCTACAATTTCTTTCCTATGTTAAGAATGTATCTGGGCCCACATGGACCCAGAAGCATCCCAGGCGAAAAAAATATTGAAACGACTGTTGCTGGAAGCTACAGCTGCTTCCAAATGCTTTCAATTGCCTGCCCTCAAACCAGAAAACTCAGTAAGGGCTGAGGGCATTGAGGGCACCAGATGAGGTTTTCATAGGAGCAGCAGGGTTCCCACATGCACCACACTGACAACTCCAGCATTAGGGCAAAGTTATCAGGATGAGTCAATGGTTCTAGGCCTTTCCTCGCTCAGTCACAAAATGATTGAACGATTCCTCCCCCAGGAAAACAAAAGGTGGCTAGGAAACATGAAGTATGTTTTCTACACTGCAGTAAAGCTGGAATCTAATTTGGTTTCGTTTATTTTGTTTTACCCATGTTGCCCTTCTGTTAAAAAAGAAAAATAAGAAGAAGAAAAGAACAGATTGTGAAGCCTAGGCTAAGAAACAAGAATAGTCGTGGCAATTTCTTTTTCCTGCTGCAAAGGACTTGTGTCTCCCACATGTTTTGGGGCCAGGTTCAATACTCTTTTACACTCTTATTCCGTGGAGAGTTATGTTCACAAGAGGAAGGAAGGTGCACACCATTGCTCTGGAGTGTATTTTTCTTCTCTTGTAGGGCAAGACAGTCATGCTGAGAATTAGGCACCACACTTCCTCTTGTGAGCAGCTTTCAAGGAATGAGGCGTTTGCAGTGATTCTAGCCTGCTGGGTTTAAGTCCTGGTGCCTGGGACAGTGACTAAGGCCTCTTCATCCCTTACCCATAAGGAAAGATTCCTCAAGTGAAATTCAGCCATGTTAGGGTGTACTTGGTGATAGCAAGCTCTGCCATGTGGCAGGGTGGCATAACCTGTTTCAGGTGGCACCATGAGTGGGGGGATAGATGAAGGCAGGAACTGGTGTCTAAATGTTGCACAATACTTTTTAAAGTGTTGGCCAAAGCCTGGGAGAGGGGGCGCCCCTCGCTTCAGGCAGAAACATGCCAGCACCAAATTTTCTGAGGTAAATTTGGCGAGGTCCTGGAAGGCCTTTTGGAATTTGAAATTTGCTATATTGCCTTGTTGAGATGCTTCTTCTTATGTAGTACATGGGATTAGTGTGAGGAACATCAAACTCATCTGCTTTTTTAAAAATAGAAACCCTGGGAATACAGTAGTATTAACGGATTAGTATTGTGTGCCTTAAATGTGTTTAACTTTGGTTACTCAACAGGCAGCTGCTTTAGCCGCCGCCACAGGTGAATCTAGAGAGTTCAGTGAAGTTGGTGGTGTCGGCGGGTTCTCGGAGAGCTCTTCAGTGACGTCAAAGCTGAGTTCAAAGAGTGCTAAAGAGAGGAGGAACAGGCGGAAAAAGAGGAAGCAGAGAGAACAATCCGAAGGAGACGAAAAAGATGAGGATGAATTTCACAAATCTGAATCGGAGGACAGCATCCGAAGGAAGGGCTTCCGATTCTCTATTGAAGGGAACCGACTGACTTATGAGAAAAGGTTCTCTTCCCCACACCAGGTAGGGAGAAAGTATCCTGGCCTGTGTGTACCAACTAATATCGGGCCAGGTGGAAATTGCTCAGCCTTCCTCATGTATGTATATTAAGGGGGATTTTGACCCCAAAGGTCCAATGATTCTTTCCAGTCTTTGGTGCCATGGAATTATGGATCTGCTGGACATGTTTTTGAGCTATTTTTAAGGAAAATCAGCAAAAACGACACTGCCAATATGGTGTTGTTGTTTTTTAACTTTATTTGCATTAGCCAACGGCCATAGCAACATAAAACAAGCAATATATACAATTAAAAGGACAACAATGGGTAAAAAGGACAATCAGATGACCAAGATTATCGTTCAGATAGTGGCCCTTAATCTCATTGCACCCTCGATAAACTGGGCAACCTTTGCTGTTGTCTGATCATTTTGATCTGATAAAAGAAAGAACAATGTGGCCGCAGATGGGCGGCCTGGGATGGTAAGTAAGAGGGGGTGATGATCTCATTCCTCAGATCTTTATAAAGGGGACAGGACAGGAGAACTTGAGCCACTGTTTCCAAATTACTATCTCCACAGGGGCAGAGTCGTTTCTCAGTTGGAATCTTTTGGTATCTGCCCTCAAGTACGGCAGAGGGCATCACATCCAATCTGGCCAGTGTGAAAGCACATCTGTATTTTGGGATAGTTAATTTATACAAATATGGTGTCAGGGAATCAAATTGAGAAGGGGGGGAGGCATACCAAGGACAGAGTTTCTTTATAATGGCCAGATTGCTCTGTTGCTCTAAGTCCTTCAGACGCTGTCCAATTAGCCTTTTTGCCGATATGGGTTGTCATTTGACATTTCCACCCAGACACTGCTTCTGACTGCAGTATTCCTGGTATTTCTGGGAAATTCCGGATGTATGGCAACCCTATTTCAGCAAGACACTCCCTTCCTGAGTGTACCCACTTCATCCTCCTCACAACCTTTGCTGCTGTCCCATTCACTGACTTTTCCCTCTGGGCTTAATCGTGCCCAGAGAACGAGGCATGCAGATGACCACCCATCTAGTGCTTGCTCGCTCTGAGAGGGTGAGGAAACAAGGCAGCAATAGCAAAGAGCAGGAGCATCAGTGGCAGAGGGCTCCAGCGGTCAACAGTGACCCCTTTGCTGAGGCAAGGGCTTTAGCGGGTGAGCAGCACTGCCAGTCACTGACACCATCCTGGGAGAAAGCCATGGTTAGCTGGGATTTTGTCCATTCATTGTTTCCCTTCTAAAGAATGGAGGATGATGAGAAACAGTTCCACTAGGCGGAGACGTTCACTGTAATCAAGTAGAACTGCCTAATAAATATTCATTTAATAATTTCCTGTGTTAACATTGATACAGATTGCTCAGGTGCTCTGGGGCAAGTCCGTAAAAAGCACCTGTGTTTCAATAATTCCTCTGCAAGTCAGTGGAGGGAGGGAAAGAGTTTTTCAACACAATCATTTCATTGGTAATAATTTCTAGGTAATTGGGTTTGGTGATTACATGTGGTGATTTTAATGGTAGCCTGTTGATGCAGCTACAATGGTTCTTTTGATTTTCCTACAATTTATTTTCAATTTTTTTAATTTTTTGGATAATGTTATCTGTAAGGTTAATGATTATGATTCCTTCCTCCCTTCTTTCTGTGATGTTCCTAGTGTGGTTTCCATGATATTTAAGTGATGTTTCTTTTTGGGTATTTTACAACCGCTTTGTAATATGAATTGTTATTTTCTTCTTAATCATGTTCCAGTGGCATCTTACAATGTTGTAAACATAGGATGTCAATGTACATGTCGAACATTGGCATTTCACTATGCTTACGATGTCTTGGTCTTGCACACGGCTTACAGGAATTTCTGATTTGGGATTGCTTCCTGATTTTCCCTCACAGTCTCTGCTGAGCATCCGTGGCTCCTTGTTCTCCCCAAGGCGCAGCAGCAAAGCGAGCCTTTTCAGCTTCAGAGGCCGAGCAAAGGACATCGGGTCGGAGAACGACTTTGCCGACGACGAGCACAGCACCTTCGAAGACAACGAGAGCAGAAGGGATTCTCTCTTTGTCCCTCACAGACATAGTGAGAGGCGCAACAGTAACATCAGCCAGGCCAGTCGATCATCCAGGATGGTACCTGTGCTTCCAGCAAACGGGAAGATGCACAGCACCGTGGACTGCAATGGGGTGGTCTCCTTAGTTGGTGGGCCTCCAGGTCTGATGTCACCCACCGGGCAGCTTCTGCCTGAGGTAATAACAGATAAAGCAGCCACCGATTTGAAACTTCCTTCGGCCAAGGAACTTCATTCATTTCTGTGGAATGAAGTTTGCTTGGACAATTGCAATGCGCCCTATGTGGGGGGCAAGCAGTGGCAGAGCTTCATGCTCTGGCACTGGGGGGGAGTGGAGAGCAGGCATGTCCTGGGGCATGGCATGCTGCCTGCGGCGGGTGGCCCCCAGCGTGGGCGGGGGAGCAGCCACGATGGCACCCCACCAGGATCACGCTGCCGGGGTGGTGCGCTCCCCCCGCACTCCTCTTCCTCCACCAGTGGGGGCAAGGTGGGGCTGCCCGGCGGTACCATTGGGAGTGCAAATGTGTCTCTGCAGCTCCCACCTTGCCACCACCCTTCCAGGAGGGCAGTAGTGTAGCACTTTTCCACCACAATGGTTGCCCCTGCTGGATAGCATCAATGGGACTTACCGCCAAGTAATATTTATGACTTGCAACCTAAAGGACATTTGGGTATCTTCATCTTCAGTTTGTGGGTATTCTTACGGGACCAAAGAGATGAGAACTGTTAACATTCCTAAGTATTTTGTTTTCAGGGCACCACTACAGAAACAGAACTAAGAAAAAGACGCTCCAGTTCTTACCATATGTCTATGGATTTTCTGTCTGATCCTACTGCAAGACAAAGAGCAATGAGTATAGCCAGCATACTTACCAACACAATGGAAGGTATGTAGAATCTTTCCAAAATCCAGTGGACGAAAACTGAGATTACCATTTAGAAAACAAATAACAAAATGTCCGCTTACAGTTATCTGCTTCTGTTTGGCTGCCTGTTATGTTCTATGCATCTACAACCATCATTTTACTCTTCTGGTAGTTATAAACCATTATGTTATGGCCACTGACTTTTGTTCCCACAGCCATTCTAAATCTAGGAGGGGAGAAGCTCTTGTTTTACCAATTTTAGTAAATGTAAGTACAGTTATAATACACAAATTATGATTGACAAACATGGTGCAACAGGATATTCCTGTGGGCCAGAGCCACTGAGCTGCTAAGTCTGCTGAGCAAAGTTGAGCAGTGTTGAGTCACATTGATTTCAGCAACAGAGTTGCAATACAATCCTATGCATGCCTACTCAGAAATAAGCCACACTTTGTTCAGTAGGTAAATATGTGTAAGGTAGCAGCCTTAAGGGCAGACAAGTGTCAAAGACTCAACTCCCTCATTCCTACCAAGGAGATTTCCTAGGTATGCTCTCTAGGTTAAATATCATATTGATAGCTAGGTGCCCAGTTTCTGGGCAATTTGATATTTGTATCTAGGAATCTGAGGGTGGCATCTAGGAGTTTCAAATATTTTTCAGCTTCTTCTTAGGCACTGCCAATTGTTTAGACAGCTAAAGCTTTGTCCTGGTGATATTGAGAGCTGAGGAAGTAAAGGAGGATTTTAATTGGCTCATTTGAAATATCACATCAAACCATGGTTTCTGCTTAGCATAGTTAGGTACCCACACCATAGTTTGAGCTTCCAGACACACAACAGGGAACAATGGTTTAGAGTGCTTTCATCTCCCACATATTCACTCCCATCTCCATGGGACAGCAGCCTCTTGAGACTGCAGTGACCCTATCTGGGATTTGTCTGTGGCTTGTGGATTCAGATATAACAGCAACCCAGTAAACCCAAACTGTGGTTTGCAAACCAGCATACAGCTTTGGTTTGATATCCTGGTTTGGTGAAGGTTAAACTGGGCTCAGAATGCCAACACCTTAATGAATCATATCACAAAACACACATTGCAGGAAAAAAAATCTGTACCACATAATTATGAGTTTAATATATAAAGTGGATAATTTCTTTTTTATGCATTCTCTTTTCTCTCTTCTAGAACTTGAGGAGTCCAGACAGAAATGCCCTCCCTGCTGGTACAAATTTGCTAACATGTGCTTAATCTGGGATTGCTGGCCACCGTGGTTAAAAATAAAGCATGTTGTTAATCTGGTAGTGATGGATCCATTTGTTGACCTTGCTATCACCATCTGCATTGTTTTGAACACCTTGTTTATGGCCATGGAGCATTATCCAATGACTCCTCAGTTTAACCATGTGCTGTCTGTTGGAAATTTGGTAAGTCCTTCATAGTATAATAAGTAACAGAAAGCCAAAAAAAAAAAAAAAAGCCAATTTATTTCACTTGGTTTACTCTGTTGGACTTAGTTAGATATCACCCACTGAAATAATTACGAAATTGCTTGGGTTGGATTGGGTCTGGATTAAGAGCCTAACTACAAATTACTTTAAATTTGCTGCTTGAAGTGGTGTCAGCAGTTTTGAAAAAGTAAAACCAAGCACCAGAACTTGTATGAGAAAAAAGATTGGGCCTGTATGAGGATTTAAGCCTGATCAAGTGGTTCACTTCTGGTGGGTTGTTTTTTTCCTTCATAAGACAATTTTTTTTTTTTTTTTGATGCTGTAGCTCTTCATCTCTGCTTGGCAAACATTTGATGAATGCGATCATTGTTATCTGAGGTGGATGACAAATAATGTTTTTTTTGTGTAGGTGTTTACTGGCATCTTCACAGCAGAAATGTTTCTCAAGATAATAGCTATGGATCCTTATTACTATTTCCAAGAAGGCTGGAATATTTTTGATGGCATCATTGTCAGCCTGAGTTTGATGGAGCTGGGTCTTGCAAATGTGGAAGGGTTATCGGTCCTAAGATCCTTCAGGCTGGTAAGTACATCAGTGAGGTTTCAAAACAACTTTTGATCATATTATATATACATATTCATAATTTGATCAGTGTACAACAGGGCAGGCCCACCACATATGGAAATACCTGCCCCACTCTTGACAACCACCCTAACCTACAATCATTTTGGCAGAAAGTTTTTGAACAATATTTTGCTGTAGTACTGGATATTATTCCAGTGGACCGAGGCTCAGTTCTGTTATCCATTTCCCCTGGAACCATGCAGAATATAAATTACGAATGTACATACTATACATTTTACTACTCGTGCATGATTTTTTTGAAAATTCGCTCAGGAACAAATCAGCAGGTAATAGTGTAATATTCTAATAGTGCACCCCCAAGCATGTTTGCTTAGAAGTTTAAGTGTTACTCATTCCAAAGTAAGTGTATATAAGATTGCAGCCTACAGCTATTAATCATTCAAGTCACTGAGACCTATCTGCTTTGTTCCCTTAATGCAAGAGGAGTAAAAAAAAAATCACTGGCCAGAAATCAACTAAGCAGTTCTGCTAGTGGGAGACAGCACAGGAGCTTATGCTAGCACAATGGGGCTTCCCTTCCTCTCTTTTCACTGCATGCCCCTTGTGCCCTCCCCCCCCCCAATATTTTTTGGGCTCTGATGCACCCGAGAACCTCCAGAACATAGCACTGGAGCAGAAGAGAGTGGTCCTTCTGTCAGGCAAACAACAATGCTTATACTGATCAAATGTTTGTTTCAGCACAAAATTCAATTCTTCCCATTGCGTCTAATGTTTTCCATATTAGAAACTGGCTTTTAAAGAAATTCAGCATCCTAATTCTGCTACTAGGAAAATGTGCTCTGCTAATCAGATTTAGTCACTAGGAGAAGTCTTGCATATTTGTAAGCCGAAATTACTTAATCTGCAATGCAAGTATTCGATTAAATATTTTAGGCTCAATTACCTATGAATAAAAAAATATACACTGTCAGCTTTCATCAACCTACTTCCTCCAGAAGACAGCTCTAATATTAATTGAAATGTAAAGATAATGAATACTAATAGTGATGCCTGCTTACTCTTACTTTTCAGCTTCGAGTTTTCAAATTAGCCAAATCTTGGCCAACATTAAATATGTTGATAAAGATTATTGGCAACTCAGTGGGTGCTTTAGGAAATCTGACCTTGGTGTTGGCCATCATAGTCTTCATTTTCGCTGTGGTTGGCATGCAGTTGTTTGGCAAAAGCTACAAGGAATGTGTCTGCAAGATCTCGAACGACTGTGAACTTCCACGCTGGCACATGAATGACTTTTTCCATTCTTTCTTGATTGTATTCCGAGTACTTTGTGGAGAATGGATAGAAACTATGTGGGATTGTATGGAAGTTGCCGGACAAACAATGTGCCTTACTGTCTTCATGATGGTCATGGTAATTGGAAATCTAGTGGTATGTATCCAACAAATATATATTGTGTCTGCAACGCAAGATTCAGTGTGTAGAACAAATAACACACAGGCTGTAGCAGGTTTCACCTGACCTCAGCTCTTATTGGTTATAGCTCACAAAGACTGACATGGCATAAGGCAGGAATCCAGGCATCAGGCAGTCCACCTGTTGGCTGATAGCACCATCCAAACTTGAGTGTATGGATGACGTTGCAAGGCTTCTATGGAATCTGGGTCCACCAAGGTGCAAACCTATACAGTGTTTCCAATGTGCAACCCAAGAGTGTGGCATCTGGGCCAACTCCCTGAGTTGGGTTTGGGCTGAGGCCCGAAGACGCCTTAAGAGGTTCCCCCCAGTGGGGAAAAGGATGCCATCCCCATTTACCTCTGCTATGGATGCAGCCCAATGCCTCCAGGATACAGTGGTACCTCTGGATGCGAACGGGATCCGTTCTGGACCCCCGTTCACATCCTGAAGCGAACGCACCCCGTGTCTGCGTGGATCGCGATTCGCCGCTTCCGTGCACGCGTGTGATGTCATTTTGAGCATTTGCGCACGCGCAAGCGGCAAAACCCGGAAGTAACGTGTTCCGTTACTTCCGGGTCGCCGCAGAGCGCAACCCAAAAATGCTCAACCTGAAGCTACTTCAACCCGAGGTATGACTGTATATGAATTACTGTGGTGGTTAAAAGAAATAGCTAAATAAAATGTGCCCCCAGGAAAGGATCAATCTGAAATGCATCAGGCCTGAAATAAATCTTTCCTCAAGCCCCTGGTATTCCTTTCCCTGTTTCCTTTCCAGTGCCCGTAATAAGAAGCTGCAACAAGCGTGTAGAAAAAAAAGGGGGATGAATGCTGCAGAAACTTAGAAATGTGTGTGCAAAAAAGAATGAAGAGAGCAGCGGTGAACAAACTCTTTCCCCTCCTAATTCTCAGTTTGAGATGCCTTGTTAGTTTCACCTCAACAATGAAGAGGCTTCTCCATACAAAAGCTTTCTACCGCACGTCCAGTACATGTTCTTTCCGCACGAAGAAGGAGGCCTTAGGTCATGTTTTGCAAATCTGAAACTTCATCTTCAGGTAGTAGACCCTAGGACACCTTCAGCTTAGAGCAGGAGTAGGGAACATGGGCTACAACTTCCATCATGCTGTCTGGGGCTGACGGGAGTTGGAATCGAACAGCAGCTAGACTCGGAAGCATGACGTAAGGATGGCTTGGCAGTATAATAATTAGGATACAAAATTGTTACACCCAGAAAGGAATCATTGTCATTTAAATTGTGCAATATATGTAGAACCTCTTGTCGTCTTTTTGCCTTAATAGGTTTTGAACCTGTTTCTAGCCTTACTGCTGAGCTCTTTCAGTTCAGACAATCTTGCTGCTACTGATGACGACAATGAAATGAACAATCTCCAGATCGCTGTGGCAAGGATTCAGAGGGGAGTCGATTATGTGAAAAGAAAAGCATATGAATTTGTCCAAAAGGCCTTTGTGAGGAAACAGAAAGCTTTGGATGAAATCAAACCACTCGAAGATCTGAACAACAAGAAAGACAGCTGCATTTCTAACCATACCATAGTAGATATTGGCAAGGACTTTAACTATCTGAAAGATGGCAATGGAACCACCAGCGGCATCGGCAGCAGTGTGGAGAAATACATAATTGACGAAAGCGATTACATGTCGTTCATAAACAACCCAAGCGTAACTGTGACCGTGCCCATTGCGGTTGGAGAATCAGATTTCGAAAATCTGAACACCGAGGAGTTTAGCAGTGAGTCAGATTTGGAAGAAAGCAAAGAGGTACGTTTAGTTTTAATACACAACACTATATTGCTTCAAAATGCAGTCCTTTTAAATACATGAGGTTCCCATTTGAAAACATGGCATTTTAGTGTTTTACCACCAGTGTGAACAAGTGATATACCTTGATATTTCATGTTTCCAAATGCAAAGGTAGAAGACAGTGATTTTTATTAACACAGTTGTTCGTTATGGCAGTTGAAATACTCTAACTCCTTCTTTGAAGATTAATATTAACTTCATATGTTTAATATTCCCCACTTTTTTATTGTATCAAACCTACATAATAAATGAGAATCAGTGATAGTTTTGTAGCCTTGTAATTAAATTCCTTTATTCGCAGTACAATTTCAAAGGGCATATGGGGAAGATTGCCCACAGTTAATCATCTAATTTATCTAAGACCTCTACCTCACTGAGTTCTTGGTGTCAACTTGACCTGCCCTAGAATTCTAAGCTGAAAGAAGACAGGATATTTAGTACAAATATCTATGCTTTGGGAAAAACCATTTTTGGATATACGGTATACATAATAATTTGTTAAGTTAGCTTTAGCCTCCCTCAAACTGTGAACAACACACACTGGATCCTAGAATGTGTTGGGGAATTTCCCCACCTACAGTAAATGCCTGAGATGTAGACATTTTGGGTCAGGAGGATAACCCCCCAGCCACCCATTCCCTCAGTATAGATTTTCTAGCACTTTCCTCAATAATATTTGGGATTGAGCAATGGCAGGTAGAATTCTGGGTGGCATGGACTAGTCTCATATTTTATTTTAGTTTTGAAAAAACTAGGTTAGCCTTCAGCAACATGGCATCCTCCAGATGTTTTGGTGAAACTGATCTAGAGAATTATTTGGGGAATTGTGCTCATTGTCTGCCTGGCTGTTATATTTGGAACTGGGGGTATCCCCTCTGCACAAAGATAAAATTAGTGACCCATGGATGCAGAGGGAAGGAAGGATTTTTTTCACATGTGATATGCTTCTTGCATTACGTTATTGGAGCTGTTGATTTTTAAGCACTTCTGTGTTTAGGGTTGTCTGGTCCCCAGCAGCACAAAACCTGAAATGTTAGACAGGGCATTGTGGGGAACTCAAACCATTATTTTGCTAAAATATTTTACTATTCATACACAATGTCAGGACACTCAGGACAGATTACAGCAAACTCTAAATTACAACCGTGCCGCAGTCTAGGCCAACTACCCATTACAGTGGTACCTCGCAAGACAAATGCCTCGTTAGACGAAAAACTCGCAAGACGAAAGAGTTTTTCGTTTTTTGAGTTGCTTCGCAAGACGAATTTCCCTATGGGCTTGCTTCGCAAGACGAAAACGTCTTGAGAGTTTGTTTCCTTTTTCTTAAAACCGTTAATACCCAGGGTGCATTGCTTGAAGAGGTGCAGTTCCGTGCTTCGCAAGACAAAAAATTCGCAAGACAAAAAAACTCGCAGAACGAATTAATTTCGTCTTGCGAGGTACCACTGTATGTGGGACTTCCATTGTTATAATTCCATTATTCCCCATTTTCCCCCTTTCTTATAAAATAGCCATAGCCCGGCCCAGGCAAATCTGGGCTGAGGAGCTGAGGGGGTGATGTTTGACACTTTGCTCACATACCTCAAACCCTATCCAAATAATAAGAGCATAGCTGCTAGTAGCCACAGAGAGGAAAAATTGTGGTCATCACAACTGTACCTAGTAATAGGGGAATAATTTCCTGTGCCAGCACAATCTGCTCAAGCTGCATGGAATTTGTATGCTTGCGTACCTCAAAACCCTTTAGCTGCCACCTACTTTCAGACAATTAACACCCAGGGCAAAAACCTGGAACCCTATCTGTTGTATGCTTTCCGTATGTGGCCCAGTGTAGCCTGGTTTGATTGGTGGAGCAAAACAGTGAGTTTGACTGGTGAATAGGTCTGCCTTAGGAAAAGCTGGTTGGGAAAGAAGATGGCCCCACTCATTCTGTGACCTCGTTCACGCAAAATGATAAAGTATAGTTACTGGAATTGAGCAGCTCGATACACAATCTAGTGCACATGGCTCAATCACTCCCACTTTGTTTCTCCCCTAAAGCTCTGGCTTGTCATTACATTTGAATTGGGATTGTGCTTGTTGCTCTATAGTTAGTTATGATCAGCAAGCTAACAACAAACCATGGCTTCATTTGGGCTTGTTAGGAAGAAACAGCCCACAATCATAGTCCATTCATAATGACAAGCCAAGGCTTCATGGCTTGCTGGGAGCAATCAGGAGCAATCAAGCAGTGTGGCACCAGCACAAAGTTTTATCTAAATAAGCTGTTTGTCCATGGTTTATTGGTCTTCGGACCTATGAATAACAAAAAGAAGTGTTGCTTTCCACAGTGTCATTTAAGGTGATTTTTAAAAAAATTGAATTCTAGGCATCCAGATGAGTTATAATGTATTTGTTCAGATTAAGAAATTTTAGAAGACATTTATTTATTAACTTTGGTAAAACTATGTCATAGTTTTGTTAAATGAAAACAGGAGGGTTCCATTCCAAAGGTACTTGTGAATGTTCCAGCCTTGTGTGTGACCTTGAAACTAATTTCAGGTTTGTGATTTGAAAATCCAGTCCAGCAAGTCAATGCAGCTTCTGCAGGAATCTCCTCTGTTTTAGGATCCAGCTTCTAATTTACCTCTGTACATTGCAATCAAATTCTACCAACATTTAACAGTGCATGATTTTGAGGGACATTTTTATTAAGGCAATGAATACACCTTTCTCCCTGTGTTATTTTAGATGACGTGCAATTAATACCTGTAAGCCAAGTCATACGTAATAATAATCCAAAATCAAAAGCGGAGATACTGTTTTATAAACTTCATGTCCTACCATTCTTACTTCTCGCAGGATTAAAATCAAGCTGGATCATTCAGGAATGCAGCTCTGGTGCTTTTTGTTTTTACCAAGCAGAGCAACGAGCAGCATCAATTTTACACAGGTTACTTAAGCAAGTTGTTCTACCTCTATATATGATCACCTTTTAACTGGATATGGATTGGCTTGCATGCTACTCAGCCATCTTCCTCCCCCCCATCCATTGCAATATTTGAAAGCTACACGGCTGCTCTCTGCCGAGTCAGGTGACTCGCATCACGGCATGGGCAGGCAGGATTGGCAAGTCCAACATTTGTAGGTATTCAGACTCCAGTTAAGCCGCACTCTTTAGTATCATGCAATTTTATAGCAAGAGGAAGAAGAAGAAATGCATGCAATTTGTTCAACCTGAAAAGCATTTGTTTTGCTAGGTGTAACTGGGAGACGAAGTATGTTGGGCAAGCAAAGGGATTAATTGCTTAATCCAAGGGTGGAGAATCTTTTCATCCTGCAGGTCACATTATCTCAAAGGAAACTTGCTGGAAGACAGAGGCCACTGGTGGGTGGGCATTTCTGCACAGCCCAGGAGAAGACCAAGGGCCCAAAAGGAAATCCTAGAGGGCTGCATTTCGCACCCGGGTCTGAGGTTCCCCACCCCTGTCTTAATCGAGCCAAGGGGTATTTTTATACCACTGTACTTACAATTAATGTCGTTGGGTGGTGTGCATGATTTCTGAGTTTATAATGAAAATAACTAGCTTTATTTTGCAAGCTAAAACGCGTGTGTGACCTTATAGCCTGCCATTAAGCTGTACAACGAATACAAACAGATAACACTTCAGCAACTTTTCGAAACTTTGTCACGCAAAACGAAATGGCGGGGGAAATTCGACTAGCAAAACGCTACTGCTGCAGGTTAAAAACACTCACCCTGCAGCTGCAAGCACAAAAATAAAATACCCTTCACCAGGTGCTATTTTCATCTGGAGGGAAGTCTGTTCAGAAATAATAGTTTCAGAAGAGGGGCAATTTTTTAAAAAAAGTTTTTTTAAAAAAGTGAAAGCGGAAAACTTCACCATAGTCCTGATATTGATCCGTCCTATGTCTGCCATTTTAATTATTTTTAATGATTCACACAATGCCAAACTACACATAACATATAGTTTGGCCCTTTAAACATATGTCCCAGTCTTGGGAATAATAAGCACTGGGGAAAATGGGTGGACTACTTTGCAGCTATGTAAACAGGACCTGAAAAGCATGCAAGGGGGTGGCACAGATTCTTCCACAGGCATTGCCCCCCAGAAGTGTTTTTCCTTCCCCTGTGTTTATTTACTACAGTGAAGCAACATGCATAAGTGTGTCGCTGATTGCTGTTGCCGGATATTGGTGTCTGTGCCACTTGTATGCAAAAAGGTTTGCTGCAAATTAAGAAATCACGACTTCCCTCAATTTAAGGGGATTTTTTTTCTGTAGGTATATGATAAGACCAAATCATTTAAAATCAATTTGTATGTGTTTGTCTTCTCCTACCATTCCTTTAATAGCTCCTTCCACCTCTTTCATTTAATTTCCATAGCATGGCAGGTTTCGAAAATCAGTTTTAATTAAAATAAGATATTGAGATCATTTGCAGATGCTCTGCTTAGTAGTTTTCCATTCCCACCCCACAAATGCTTACATTTCAAAGGAGCATGCAAGTTATGTAAATTGATGCAAATGTGGGGTTCGTGCGCAGTTGTTATTGTTTAAAACACTCTTATTAAGAGCATAATTAAATAGTCTTGTATTTTTGTTGCATCCCGAAATAATTCCACGTTGACCATACTTATTTCTTATTTTAGTTTCAATTTTATAATTAAAAAAGCACTTCCCTTTAGCATGGTCAGATGAAAATTGAGACCAGATGCCTGTATCTTTAATAATTGTGTAGAAGAGGGAATTTCAGCAGTGTGGCTTGCATGACAACCTTCTGAAATCCCCTCTTCTACCCAACTATGAAGGCGCCATTATGGATTTGCCCACCCTACCTCTTTTGTTATACATTATTACTGTATGAAACCATGATACAGCTACCAGCAAGTCAGGTGTGTACACGAATAACAGTATTGCCAAACCTCTTCGCATTTGTAAATCTTGTTTGGTATATTAAAGGCAGAAGGTATTCAGAACCAAAACCAATTTAGAATGTTTCTAGATTGTGCTTATTTCTTCTGTTAGCAGCGTACCTTTTGATGCATCTAAGATACCCCCCCAAATACCCAGAATATTAAGGTTTGTACAATATCTAAACTCTAATAAATTAACCATCCTTTAAATTGTGGCATATTTTCCATAGCATATTGTTTTGGAGGGAAATCTTGCTTTATCATATTTTTTTTTGTAAGGATGTTTATGGTTGACATTCTGTATTGCAAAGGTAGAAAGATGGGGCAGAAAAGTACTCTGCATGCTTAGTCAGAAGTATATCCTGCTGAATTCATCCTCCTGGGCTTCTTGCCCAGAAAATGGGCAAATGTACATAAAAGCAATGGGAACAACAATTACAACATCCATTCCTTCCAGTCTGATGTACCTTTAGTGAAACTGGATTTATTTCATTCTACAGCTCAACTCAACACTTGTGACCCTTTGGGCACCACCCACACAAAATAGTATATTTCCTTTCAAGAGGTGCTACTATGTGCCCTATTACACTCTTTTAATTTTTAATCAATTCAAGTTCAGTCAATCAGACCCTTCTACCTAAAATCTGGAAGATGTCCCTTTTAGATATTCCCTGTGTATATTCATAATGCACAACCTCAAAAGACAAGTGACATTGCAGTTCATCTCTGCCACATTGCTACATAAGGGCTGGCCGGGCTTTTTTAGGAGGAAAGGTAGCAAATAAATAAATAAAATAAGGGATGGTTTTATATATACCGTTATTTCTATATAGCCAAAGGTGCCACAATGCAGAGCAACTCAGAAATGAAAACTCTTAATGACTTGCCTATAATTTTTGGCTCTATTAGTATGTACTGGATGTATTTAACGCCTTATCACAAACTTTCCTTTTGAAGTACTGGAGATTCAAAATGGGCAGATTTAAAGAGAGTGCTTCCAACATAACCAGTGTGTACTGTATAAACCTCTGAATGTGCCTCTCTTACTTTTAACACCCACTCCCCCAATCCTGACCCCCGA
Organism: Podarcis filfolensis; assembly: GCF_964270895.1. Lineage (NCBI taxonomy): Eukaryota > Metazoa > Chordata > Lepidosauria > Squamata > Lacertidae > Podarcis > Podarcis filfolensis. The sequence goes on along the minus strand of NC_139604.1, from coordinate 28,492,679 downwards.
CAATCCCAGGCTTGCCTCATCATATGGGCAGACATCACTCTCTGGTTTTATGCGTAAATGATATCTTTGAATAAGGCAAACAAATCTCACGAACCTGGGATGCTTTCTCTTTCTGAGTTGCTTGGGTGCTGCGCAGTGTCCACTTCAGGCTCGGTTAACTAATAAGATTGTTATTATTATTACAGCCTGTTGCAAGAAACATGCCAATTTCTCACTGAGAAGAAACCTGAAAGGTTTAATTTACAATTCATGAAATGTAGACTTGTACCTCAACCAAGATGAATGTAAAGTGGCTGTTTGCGTTTCAGATAATGGTATCTTAGACTTTTGCCTGATCATTGTGTTTGCATGTGAAATGTCTAATATACTAATTTGATGAATGAACTACACATAATTTCAAGGATTGAAAAAAGACTGAGATTTGTACTTGTTTATTCTTTGGACTTAACGTTGCTCACAAGTTACTAAACAATTTTTTTCTTCCAAAAAAAAAACCCACAACCCAACCTAAAGATTTCTCTTTATTTTCTGAATAGACTCATCATGATTTTGGTTTGCTTTTTTTGCTTTTTGCTCTGCTAATTCTGCAGCATTAATGCTAAAAATACCCCCACCCCTGCAGTTTGGAATGATGCAAGCAAAATATTTTACAATTTCAAACTATTAAAAAATTAGGATGTTATGGTTCTATATACATCTATTGACTAAGCGTGAATTGCATAGATTACGTATGACAGGTGTTTCTGATTCAGTCTATCGGTGGTTTATAAGCACAGGAGCTCCATTTATGTATAGAAGCTCCACAGGTGCATCGAAATCAGAATTCATTGCAACATGATCTGCTTGTGCGTTCCATGTACAGCTGGACTAAGCCCATCGATTGGAATGAATGGGGCAGTCAGTGCATACAAAAAATCTATTTGTGCATCTGATGTATAAAATTATACACTGTACTTACATGCTACTGGATTTCTTGGGATTTAAGTATGCATAGCTGCCCTATGTAAGTACCTGAGCCTGAACATCTTTACCTGGAAGCCGTTCCCTTTGATTTTGGTTGAACTTCATTTCTGAGCATATACTTCATACCAATCTGTAAGCAGAATATAGTGCAATTTATGATTTGTGGCCATTTCTATAAAACAGAGCTTAGCCAAAGCCTTTTCTAGTCTCCACTTAGGATAGATGGCTGCATATCAAGGGATACTGTTGCAGTGAATTTCCTGCAACTGTTTTTCTCTATTTTGTGGCAAAGAGTTATGATTTATATACATTTGCACTTCGTAAATGATATTGTACATCAGTTGTTCCTAAGTACAAAATATATCCTTTGAAGCTGCACTCAAGAGTGTGCTGGACTTTCCCAACATTGATCCCTCACCCCCGGCTTGATAAAAGGCCACAATATGCATTTTGCTACAAGGTGGCTAAGATCATACTATCAGGAAACTGCTTAGTGTTCAGTATTAGTAAGATTATTATTGATAAATGATTAATCCCAGGTTTTATTGGTCTGAGATAAACAGGTATGTTGGAAGTACTGTACTGAGATAGCCTATTCCAATTTTGGATGGTGTGGTTACTATTTTTATATTATCAGAAACTTCCTTTTGTCGTTGAACAAGAGTGCAATGCTTGCAGTCCCCTTATACTATACTTGTGTGAATATTATGTTGTTTTATATGGTTCTATACAGCTAGTGTACATGGGGATAGCATTCGTTCCCCATTGACCTTTATTTTGTTTATTGATATTAAAGTGCATTGAAAATTGAATGTGTGTTTCCTCTGGAAGTGTAAAACTAACAACAACAGTTTTTGTTTCCTATAAAAACAAGGGACTCAGATGAACAAAAAGATTATCTTGAATCTAATTCCGTTGCCCCTCTCCCTGCAAGTACCATTACACAGCCTTTTTATAAAAACAAAACAGAGAGCAGATTATAAATTATATTCTGATGCAACCAATAGAACCTGTTCATACCTCCTAAAAATCAATTTTTAAAACCCATGAAATGCCAAATAGTCTTCTGAAACAAAGTAATTTTATTGATCCAGAAGTTAGTGAAACCACCAGAAAATAGACTAGAAAGGGCTGATTGGTAGAAACAGCTTGAGGATAATCTGAGGCTTTTTAAAAAAATAGTAAATTCAGAATGGTAACCAATTCTTTCTGCTGCTTAAATAAAATTCAAACTGGAACACCTCAAAACTGGTAAAGTACTTTCTTCATCAAACTAATATTTTAGCTGGTTAAGAGTTCGTGAAAAAGCTTGATTCCGATGAATAATGCCGACAGCTTTTTTTTTTGGAGTATTATGTAAAAAATGATCTTTTTATAATAGTACATTGACACCAGTATGCGTTATTCACCATCTGCTTACATCATTCCCCACATAAAGATAGTTACTTACCAATGCAGCCATTTACTGATGTTATACACTACCATGGTAATAACATTGTAGAATGCTACAGAATGCGATTATCAGCTCTACTTTTATTCACTATGGTACTCATATTTGTCTACTGCTGCCAATGCAGCAGCCTGCTAGCTTTCCTAAATCACATCAGGAAACCAGTTGGAAGTTTAGATGACGTCACTTTTCATGATTGGCACAATCTCTTTCCCTCCAAAAATAGCATTTTTGAAAAATTGTGTTTTAAATGCTATCGTAAAAATACACACAATTATCTAAGTACCAAAGAGGACACATATGTGTACCATGCAAGAATAAAAAGTAGTTTAAAAAATGCACACTCAGCTGTGCAAGTGCATTGGCAAAAGAGAATGCGAAATAATGGCTCCCGCTCTGGAATTAATACGCTGCTTTCCTTTCTGAAACCTCAGAAACTTAGAAGTACTTATACACTGATAATTTGTCTTTTCATGTCAACAGGAAGTAAAGGGTTAAACATAGTTTGCATCATATGCGTACTGTACCTGCATCTGACATGAAAATGCTTCCTTCAGTTTTTGCCGCAACTTGGGGAAAATTCTGCAATTCACGGTGCTCTCTCTCTCTCTGTCTCTATCTTACCAATTAGTGTTACTTCAGAACTGTCAGTTCAGTATGTGGCTTAGTTTCTTAGCAAATTGGTTCAAAATGGTGGTTCCTTCTATGAATATACCGAAACCCTTCCATCATGGGGGAAAAAACCCCCCGCTTGATGTGGTTAATAATACTTATGGCCTCACATACAGGAAAGCAAACTGGCCTCCACAGTTCTGCTCTTCATTTGAGAGCTCTTAATTACACAGAGAGCATTTTGGAATGCATTAAGTGCAACCCAGTCCTATAAGAAATAGAATGGTAATTAACAGTTTCACATGGGGCTTTTATTTGCAGAAACTAAATGCATCTAGTTCATCTGAAGGTAGCACAGTTGACGTTGGAGTCCCTCAAGTTGGAGAGCAACCTGAAGCCGAACCAGAAGAATCTCTTGAACCAGAAGCCTGTTTTACAGAAGGTGAGGAATATAAAAAATTGAAACTACTTTGTTTTGGGCAGCATTTTGTTTTTGCTTATCTGTATTCCTGCCCTGTTATGCTAGCAATGATGTAAGTTGTGTTGTGCACAGCTTCAGATCCAGCGTTTGCTTCCAAGGTAAACACTGTTGGTCTGTTACCCAGAGTTGCTTCTCGTGACCCAGCAACCCTATGAATATTTGACAAATTCTAACATCCAGCTTATAAAAAATGTTCCCAAAAAAAATTAAATCCAAGTTAATATATATTTATGCTTTATGTGTTTTTGTTTTTTGATTTCACACTTACAGAGTCCTGTGGAGGCAAAATTTTTGTGGGAAGAATTAATCCTCTGATTAATTAATTAATTAACCCTACTTCTAAACTGCACACTGTTAGCTTATTCTTAATGAGGAAGAGTTGTGTGTGTTTCATTCAAATGTAATCAGGCTTATTATACAGAGCACAAACAGGAACACAAATTGCTTTATACATCACAAGAAACGAAATGCTGCAGTTTGTAGTGTTAGTCAGTCATGCCTTCTTTCAGGATGCACAGTTGCATTTCTCAATCTCAAATTGTCAGCCGGTATTCTGTAGCCACTTGAGTATGCTCTGTCCTCCTCATTGGGCTGTCCTTTTTCTTAAAAGAAATTGTACCTCTGCAGACTGTAGGGTTCTGCAAACTTTAGGTTTCTCCCTACCCTGGTGATGCCTCACTCTTGCGAGTGAATGGTGCCATTTTGTTTCTATAAGAGCCCACACTCAAAAATTGTATTGTGTTGGGACACAGTGTACATATTGTATTAGTATACAGTGAAATAAGTAGATCTGTTCCAAATGGGATCCACTTGGAGATTTCACGGCATGTAAAATAGATTAAGCTGGTCTATCTTCCTTCCCCCTCCCCCCTCCCCGAACAACTGAGCCGACTTGAGTGAGTTTTAATTTTAATGGACAAACTATTTTAGGACTGTATTTTAGTATAGAATATATTCTACTCAAGACTGACCATAGAAAATGTTGTTAATTAACTGTAGCTTCGGAATAACTTACTATGCTACTCTCATTTGTCACATCCTCCTGCCGCATTTTGCCAGGCTGTGTTCGGAAGTTCAAGTGCTGCCAAGTCAGCGTAGAAGACGGGAAAGGAAAACTATGGTGGAATCTTCGGAAGACCTGCTACAAAATAGTAGAACATAATTGGTTTGAGACTTTTATTGTCTTCATGATTCTTCTCAGCAGTGGTGCTCTGGTAATTTTGAAAACCGTTCTTTACCACAGAACCTTAAGGAGCAAACCATAGAGTTGTGTCAGGGGAGGGTGACCAAAGATGGAATAACCACCTTTTCCAGTGCTCTCCTGAGTTCACACACTGACAAGGCAGAAGGGAGGAAAGATTCATGTTCAGGAGCCTGAGTTAGTTTTCACTACTGGTGCCAACCATAGAGGACCCTTTCCGAGCCCTAGTACCCACAAAAAAATAATAATTGGGTGCTTGGCACCCACACTACGGTCTCCAACGCAACCTCCGAGGCAACGTTGGAGGTCTCGTAAGGCCTCGTACGTGGCCTCCAAGACCCTGCCAGACCTCAGAAGCAACAGCCAAGGCCCTGCCTGTAACAACATTATGTCGCAGGTGCCATTGGGCACCCATAAGGCCCAAGTTGGTGCCCCTGGTTTTCACCTGATCTCCTTGGTTTATTTCGTTTCCATTGTTTCCAATGTTTATACCTTCTTTCCAATGCCTGGGCTATTTATGGATAGCTTTACACCATCACTATCAATGAGTCAGGGCTACACTGTCCACTGACAGAAGGAGTTGAATTAGCGTAGCACATAGAACAAGAAAGGCAAAGTGGGCCAAGTAACATGAAGATACAGGAAGAAGGAGTGGGGAAAACCCAGCCAGATGGACAGAGTATAATTTTTTTATTATTATTATTATTATTATTATTATTATTATTATTATTTCTGCTAGAATCTGTTGACATGAATTGAAACAAGTCTTGACATCATACCAGGCAGGTGTATCTGGGAACACAAGAGTTCCAACAGACATTTTCTGTTCCACTTCATTCCTCAGTAGTACTTATCTGGAACATTATGTGTAGATATGGATGCTGCACTTGAAGAGGAATGTAGGCAAAACAAGGTGTTCAGAGGAGGGCAGTGAATATTGTCAAGGGTATGGAAAACAAGTACTGTGAGAAAAAGCTGAAAGAACTGGGTATGTTTATTTTAAAGAGGAAACATAGTAGTACTTCCTTTAAATTCACCTTAGTGAAGACCTCACTTGGAAAAACAGTATAACTCAGGTGATTAGGAAGGCCCAACAGAGACTCAGGGTCCTGCGAAAGAACAATGTTAAACAACAATTGATGACCTCCTTCTACCGGTCCACAATAGAAAGTGTCCTCTCATATTGTATCACATTGTGGTACGTTGGCTTGAAAGCCACAGACAGAAAGTCTTTACAGAGGGCGGTGAACACAGCACATGATATCATGGGCTGTCCCCTGAGTCCACTAAATGACATCGTAAGGGATCGATGCCTTAGGAGAGCAAGAAAAATTCTCAGGGACAATTCACACCCTGGCCAGCACCTCTTTAATCTTCTGCCCTCGGGCAGGAGATTAGAAGTATAATCAGTCATACCAACAGGCTAAAAAACAGTTTCTATCTGTGGGCTGTTAGGCTGCTGAATGGAAAATAATATAGTGCAACTGACTTTCAGGGTTAGTGTGTTGTGCGACAAGAACACAGAGTGCAATGAGACTGAGTGTTGGGGGGGGGGAGGCTCGGTTAATTTCACTGTACACAGGTTGTACATTGACAGTAAAGGTATTATTATTACTTCACCCAAATTCCTGAGAGAAACTTCTTGATGGTAAGAAGTTTAACAATGGAGATGGGACAGCCATCAGTTTGGAATGTTCCAGCTCTAGATTTTGTGCACTGTACAGGTGTTGCGCTAGAGATCCCACAAGGTCTGCTCCAACAATGTGACCCTTAACTGCTGAATAATAATAATTCTGCAGAATGGAGGAAAGGAAGACAGGGAGCTGCTTTGGAAGGTTAAACGATGTACATCTAGCCCAATATTTTCTACTGTGGCTTGTAGCAGCTCTCCAGGGTCTCAAAAAGACCCATTACTTGCTACCTAAACATTGTAACTTGGTCCTCCTGTGTGCAAAGCATGTTTTCGTTCCTTCCCCCGTGAATGTCAAACAACAGAGAGGAAGAGGGGACTGAATTTTCAAATACTAGAAAGGGAAACAAAAATAATTCAAAGATTAATGTCAAACTAAAATCCATCCAATATGTGTGTGTGTGTGTGTGTGTGTATTCGTCTACAGGCTTTTGAAGACATATATATTGAACAGCGCAAGACTATCAAGACCATGCTGGAGTATGCTGACAAGGTCTTCACGTACATCTTCATTCTGGAAATGCTTCTGAAGTGGGTGGCCTATGGCTTTCAAATGTATTTCACCAATGCCTGGTGCTGGCTGGATTTCCTCATTGTTGATGTACGTATTCTTTTTCTATGAGCTGAATACGCAATCTACCTTTATGAAAATGAGTTATGGTGAATTAACTACAGTTACTGTGCCATGGATTCTTTTCTATTTTGTATGAATTGTGGAGTAAAGTGAACACATTTGCAAGAATCACGAGTAACTTTAATCCAGAATTGCATAATAGGATGGTATAATGTGAACAAAAGCAGTGTGGCCACTACTTGCAGAAACCAGGGATGTAATTACTTCCAGAAAATAGCCATTTGGGCCTTAGTAGTGTGGTTATCTGGCTGGGGTAATTATTTTCGTGCTGCGGCATTGACGAAACCACTCCGAACTAGTACAAGCTGAATTTACCAGTTAAACAGAAGAAATTGCTATATGAATTTAATAAAAAAATGTGTCCTCCCCCATGTTATTAAGAAAAACTTCAGAGATAATGAAATCTATATCTACCTGTAATGGCATGGTCCAAAGCTAGATCCAGATCCATCCACTAGCATTCTGTGCGCACGCACCTTTTGGGGCTATATTTTGGAATCCATGGTAAAGTTGTGGATGGTGTCCATAGCAAAACTCTGGATTGTAGTCAACATGGATCTATACAACAGGGACACCTACACACTTAGTCTTCCATAGATTGAGAACCCTGATGCTATGGGTGCCCTGATCCGATGGAAGCCTATATGCATAGATGTCTACGTATGAAAACTCTCCTTTTGCTCAACATGTGGAAGTTGCAGGTGGGGCTGGGGAAGCTGCACAATGTTTGGGACAGGGCCAGCAGCAGGGCTCTGCATCGACTTCAACACACGGAGCCCTGTTGAGTGATTGATGCAAGAAAGGGGCTTTGGTTAGAAAACACTGCAGTAAATCCCTTGCAACAAGCTGATGGCAGCAATTTGCATAAACTGCCATGCAGCCTGACATAACATCCCAGATCAAAAGACAGGCACTTCTACTTCGTCTTACACCTGAACGCAAACAACTGCATGCATAATTCAGGGTTTGAAAATTATGCCCTGGAACAAGTGGCAGGCATTTTAAGCATGGTCTTGCACCTCCCCTTAGAAACGGCATTAGCGTTGCTCAGTCGAAAATCGAATTATGTAGAAGCACTTCCCCTCAATCCAGAAGAAGCTGTTCACTTTGTAGAGACAGTGTGCGTGCCTTTACCCTTCCTGCACACAAGACACCGTTAAAATGCCAAAATATGTGTTACGAAAAAGGAGCAATGCTGCTGAGTGCTCCAGATGGCTGGAAAGCCAAACAGGAAGCTGATGTTATTGGATTGTACCGTGGGAACAAGGGACAGTCTATTATGTGCTCTGAGCACCGGATGTTAGCTCAGAGTGTCACATGACCCTGTACTGGAAGTACATGGGTGGAGTTTTTCTCTCTCTGCAGCTGGGTATCAGAGAGTGCAGACATGTTGTTCTCTGCACTGAGGAAAGACAGAAATAAAGGCATGTAAATACATTTCTGTCTGTCTCTTTCCCCTCCCTGGGGATGGCAGGGAGTGAGGGAGGAGGAGTGGCTGTGTTCTTCTTTCACGTTTGAAGAAGAATCGCCGATTGGAGACCTCCCTTGATCCTGCCGGGAGTCGCAGACAGGAGGTCACAAGGATTCAAGCCGGGCACCTGGAGGGTGGCCAAATTCCTCTGACTGACAAGGCTTGAATCAACAATATGTTCCAATGCATATGTTCCTCCAACAGTGGCGTAGCGTGGGTTGTCAGCACCCGGGGCAAGGCAAGTAATTTGCGCCCCCTAACCCTGAGTGAGCCAGGTAGGGGCAGAGAGCTGCGAGTGCGAGTGCGCCCCCCCAGATGTTGCACCCGGTGCGGCCGGCCCCCTCTGCACCCCCCACACTACTTCACTGTCCTCCAACATTTCTCCAATGAAAATAGGGATGTCCCGTAATGATAATTTTACTATTTATACCCCACACATTTTACTGGGTTGCCCCAGCCACTCTGGGCAGCTTCCAACATATAAAAACATAATAAAACATTAAACATTTTTTTTAAAATCCCTATACAGGATCGGCTTCAGATGGCTCGGGGGTTGGATAGCTCCATATCCTCCAACAATTCTCCAATGAAAATCCGGACATCCTAAGGGAAAGTGGGACATTCTGGGTGGGATTAAGTCAGAAACCAGGATGGCTTCTCTAAATCAAGGACGTCCCTGGAAAATAGGGACACTTGGTGGGTCTGCCATTGCATAGTGGCAGATAACCTGTTTAAATTCACTAGCTGGGCCAAGGCAAAATTCTTTTTCAAACTCTTCTATAATGAGAATAACTAAAGCATTTACCTTTGTGTCCATTTTATCATGAGGTGCCCTTTGAGCCATTTGTTCTGCTACAGTGAATGACTGAAATGATCTCTGCAAAGTTATAGAAAAAGTATGCGCTGATTCTTATATATGTTATATAGCTTAAAGATTAATTTCTTTTTTCTTCATGTGCAGGTCTCTTTAGTTAGCTTAACAGCTAATGCCTTGGGCTACTCTGAACTTGGCGCCATTAAATCACTGAGGACTTTAAGGGCTTTGAGACCCCTAAGAGCTTTATCACGATTTGAAGGAATGAGGGTAAGAAAACATGGAAAGAGCTTAACGTAACGTACAAAACCATCATGATCATCTTCTGGATGGCATATTAAGAATATGAGAAGCAAAGTTTTCGGTAGAAATCCAGGATTTTACAAAGTGGCCCAGGGCAGCAAGCAGCCTTCTCTCTCAGCCTCCTGAGAAGAATAGTTTATTTTTAAAAAAGCTAAAGTTCAGTTCCTCTCTTGTATTATTTTACTTTCCATATTTTTAAATTAACTATGAATTGTCAACTTCTTGATTATATTTTAAAAGCTTGGTTTTAAGCATCTGGTATTCTTACCTTGATGCATCTAAATGTATGTGCACATGCATATGATTTGCAGGCATATGCATTAAGAATACATATTACATAACACATAATAATACATATGTATTAATAATACATATTGGGAGGAGCTCAGTGTAGCGCTAAGAAGTTTGTTCCATCAAATCTTGACAGTCATGGGATCAGCTGATAGCTCCTCTTATGAATCAATATCTATTAGAAATCAGAAGGTGGAAACAGAATGGTGGTAATCAGTGAGGCTTCCAAAGACCTGGAATCAGGTTGTGGTATCCAAATTTACAGATAACACCCAATGATTGAGAATGACAAAATCCCAAGACTGCCAACAGGAAGAAGAAATCCTCCATAGCTTTCTTGTATTTAAACTGAATGTTTACATTCCTATTCTGAAACCTTTAACATATTGATAATGTACATGAGAAGGTTTTTTTAACATCCAAAAGAAAATAACTGCACTAGCAGTTTAATAATAATAATAATTCTGTTTAATAATAATAATAATAATAATAATAATAATTTAGTATTTATACCCCACCCATCTGGCTGGGTTTCCCCAGCCACTTTGCCACTCTGGGTGGCTCCCAACAGAATATTAAAAACAGAATAATAATAATAATAATAATAATAATAATAATAATAATAATAATAGAAATATCTGATATATGTGTGCTATTCTACATTGGGTACAGCCCCCTAAATTTAAAGTAATTGGCATGCCTTTTGCCACCTCGAGTGCCACCTATACCTGGGGCCCTATACTCCACATGTCTTGCTGGCAGATGATAGCATATCTCTGGCACCATATTTTGAGCTTGTCAAAGGATTCATACCGCAAGGGAGTGGTGTTGCTGCAGGACTCAGAAAGGGGGGAATGTAGGTCAGCTTTTGAAATGCAGCAGTAATGGAGGGAATAATGTGACTGATCATGCAGCTAAAGGAGAGGCATATTTCCCACAGACTCTGCGCTGCCTGTGCCTTGAAGCCAGCTGTCCACTACACCGTGTAATAATACATTTATTTGTCTGTCTGTGTACGTATGGATTTATTTATTTATCACCGTTTTTAAAAAGAAGATGGGTAACGCTATTTTTAAGAGAGGATGGAAATGGAATAAAAGTGTGCTAAACAATACAGTGCTATATTAAATGCTGGCTGTTGGGTGCTTACCAAAATTAAAAATGAAGCAGAATTTATCGTTTGCCAACAGCAGCCACATGGGTCACTCACACTGAGCCGTTCTTTCGCCTTCCAATTCTACAATTCTGATTTGCACTATTGGCATTGGTGCAGATGCTAACCAAGTGGCTTAAATGACCAGCGTGGCTGCAGCCTGCATATGTTACGAGCTCCAGCCACACAGAAGTGTTTTCCTTGCTGACTCTGTTACCAGGGTAACATATTAACCAGGCTGCGAAACTATACTTCATATACTTCTGCTGCTTGTCTATGGCACAATGACTATCCTTCTCAGCTGCCTGCAGAGATTTCTATGAAGCACATGGCAAAAGTGATCTGTTCTGATATGAAATGCCAAAGCGAGGGGATACTTCATTTTCAGAAGTGTTAAATCTCAAACTTCCTTGAAAGACACTTCTTCTGACCTATGACCTCAACTGTGTGTTGGAGTATGGTGCTCTAGGTGGCTTAGACCAGGGTTTGCTAACCTTCTGAGGCTAATTTGAACTTTTAAGAAATCATTGTGAGCGTTGCTCTCAAAATGTCTGCTGTAGGGGTATGGCATTACACAAAATGCCCCATCTGAAAGCAAAAAAAGAGGCATCACTCTGTCAAAATTAGATGTGCAAAACTCTCTTCCCTCACCAAATTGCAAACGTTGGCTTTCATGAGATGTTTTGCTGCTTTTATTTTTCTACATGGTGTACTCTTTATGTGTTTGGAAAATACAAACTGTGTATCGCTCCTATGTTTGGTAACGTTGATTATCTGTAGTTGGCATTTCTCTCCGAACGTTCTGTTTCTTAGTTCCAATGGCCGGACTGGTTTCCCTACCCCCATTGTATTACACTTCCTTGCTTTCTTTGGTTTTTATCATACTTACATTTCTTCCATGAGTTATGAAGGGCACATGTATAATGAAGGTTTCAGAAGTTTTTAAAATTTATTTCAGAAATCCTCACCCAACATTGATAAAGCATCTCCTTTTTTTTGCAGTTACACAGTCAAACTTACTTTCTACGGTGTCATTTGTTTTATAGGTGGTAGTGAATGCCCTCTTGGGAGCAATCCCATCGATCATGAATGTGCTTCTCGTATGTCTTATATTCTGGTTAATCTTCAGCATTATGGGAGTCAATCTCTTTGCTGGCAAGTTCTACCACTGCATTAATACCACAACAGGGGACATGTTTAGCATCGATGAAGTTGACAACCAAACACAGTGTGAAGAGCTCATAGAAAGAAATGAAACCGCCCGGTGGAAAAATGTGAAAGTCAACTTTGATAACGTGGGCCTTGGTTACCTCTCTTTGCTTCAAGTAGTAAGTGGTTGTTATTCCTAGAATTCTTAAAGTTAACTTCTTCTTTAAAGAAAAAAGAAAAAAAAGTTTAGCTGTGCTTTCTTTTATGCTGTCTTATTTTTACTGGAAAAATACCACTAAGCTAAAATTACTCAGAAGTGATTCCCCCCCCCCAAATACTTTTCTTTTTCCCATTCTCCCACTTCACAACAGAAGGCCACTTTGCCAAGTTGGTTCCAAACATTCTCCGCCATTTTTTTCATTCAAGCTTTAGGAGAAAGACCCTTGTTCTGTGGCAGAGCACCTGTTTTGTATGCAGAAGGTCACTAGTTCAGTCCCTGGCATCTTCATGTCAGACTGGGAATGTGTTATGTACTGAAGTTCTCACCCTGGGCCAGCAGGGGGATACTGTAGATAGTTATGCAAATAAGGGATCGAAAGTGACGTTCAGTGATTGGATAGTTTTAGAAAGTTGTTACAGTAGCGTTGTACTGGAGCTCTATATAAGCAGACTGACTGAACCCTTCAGTTCTGTTCTGGCCTGTGAATAAACAAGAGCTGTTTGAAGAATCGCTGTGTCGTCGGATATGTTCACCCACAACTTAACTGAATGTCTCCAGTTTGAAACCCCATAGAGCAGCTCTTAGCTGCCACAGACAATGCTGAGCTAAGTGGACCAATGATATAAGGCAGCTTCCTATGTCTTTTATGTTTTTGGCAGCAGACACCATTTTCCGACCACAGTGCCGTGGAATGACACTAAGTCTGGGGCACAATGAAGGGTGGAAAATGGTGGCCATGCGTCTGACGCAATTGCTTCTACTGCTACAATCGCTGCTACCACTTTGACCAAACAACAGCAATGAGACCTTAGGAGGGAAAGAAAGAACTATCACCAAGAACTTCCCCTCCTAAGAAAATTTGGTAAAATTATGTCTTCCCAATGCATCTGCACAGAAACAGACTTGAGAATTTCAAGACGCTATCTGAACACAGCTTAGCGTTAAATTGAAGTGGGAAATCTGCCTACAGTGAACCAGCAGACTGTCTGATCTCAAAATGCATATATTTGCAACATTGTTGAGAAATCGGAACATTATGTCCAGGCAGTATTGAACTTTGATCTGAAATAGACACATAGGAGCACACAGTCCAGTGCAAATCTTAACCAAATCTTCAATAAAGCTATGATTATTTGTAAAATATGTACACAGATGCATTCGTTCATTAATGCATGTCAATGGCATTATCTATTTATGTTTTAAAACGTTTTTAAAAGAAATTCTCCAGGGTGGGGTATTTCTGGCCCTCCAGATGTTGCTGGACTACAACTCTACCATATCTGACCATTGGCAAAGCTGGCTGGGCCTGATGGGAGTTGGAGTCCAACAACATCTGGAAGGCCCTAGTCCTAACATAGTCCTAACATACAGTTTGTAAAGTATTTTAAATCTTATTCATTCAGCTAGAAATTAATAGGATGTTGTCCCAGACCACCTTGAACGGATTTATCCAGCCCTAATACATACATGGTATGCTTTTGTTCCTTGGTTGCCAAATTGTTTATGAAGTGCAGGCATTAAAAAAGGTGTTCTATTTTCAGGCCACCTTCAAAGGTTGGATGGATATTATGTATGCAGCTGTGGATTCACGAAATGTAAGTGCACTACCATGGCACGAGCACACTTGTGCACTCAGATTTCACACAACTATTATTTCAATTCTAATTTCTCAGGGTTGCTTCCCCTACCCATCGCCACTGCCTTTTATTTTGAAATTTGCTGTCTGCAGGCCCCAAAGGGCTGTTACTTCTCCACAATTGTTTTGTCTCTTAGTCTTCACTGGTTGTCTTGCCTATTCTCCCTGCCTCAGTCTCCACTGCTACTTTCCGCTCTCTGATCAGTCTGTCTTCTGTTCGATCCTTAACTATACATGAGTCTGAAAGGTTCTCATTAAGAGTTAGGAGGTAGATAGATATTCAAACACATTGTCATTGCTGAACAGTTACGGGCAGAAAAATCACTGCAAGACATCATTCCAAAAATAGGAATTTTATAACAACAAATCCTGGGTAACAGTATAGATTGATATCAGGGGTGCCAATGGGGTGCCATCCAGATGTTTTAGACTACGACTCCCATCATCCCTAGCCATTGGACATGCTGGCTGGGGCTGATGGGAGTTGGATTCCACAACATCTGGAGGGTCCAACATTGGATACTCCTACTTTAGATTATTATTATTTTAAAAAAAGTCACCCTGCAATAATTTTCCATGTATTTCTTAGTGTAATTGGCATTTGTTGTTATCTCATGCTCCTTCCTTATTTATTTTTCTCCACTGTCTCTCCCCTTTTGTGGATCTGCCATCTTTTCTAGTATTCCTTTACTACATTATTCTGTAGACCTTGATTGCCTTTAACCAATATTTATGTATTCATTTATTACATTTATATCCTTCCTGTCTGCCCTGGAGCTCAATGCAGCTCCCATTTGCTTTCCCATTTGATCCTCACAATGGCCCTGTGAGGTAGAGTTAGAAAAAGAGCCAGTGACTGCCCAAGGTCTCTCTCACACACAAAGTTTCATGGCTGAGGTGGGATGTGAAGCTGGGCATCTCCAGTCCTAGACCAGCACTCTAATCACGACTCTATACAGAGTTAGCAAAAGCCATATGAGTCTAGATTGAAATCCAGATAGGTAATGGAACTAAGGTGGAGGAGCAGAGAGAGAAAATGTTGAATTATAACTCAGAGCAAAAAGATAGGTGAATGGTTCAATGTTGTGTACCAATATATTTCGGTTTAGAGTTTTCCATTTGTAGCTGTGAAGTCAAAATAAATTCTGGGGAAGCGCAGGTCTGTGGCAATTTTAAATAATTATACTGAATAATAGCTAATTATATTAAATGTTGGCTTAATGTATGTTTCCTTAAAATGTCTTTGTAGGTGGAGAAGCAACCTCATTATGAGGATAACCTGTATATGTATCTTTACTTTGTCATCTTTATCATCTTTGGATCTTTCTTCACTTTGAACTTATTTATTGGTGTCATCATAGACAATTTTAATCAACAAAAAAAGAAGATAAGTATTCTGTTGCTGTGTTCTGAACGCACTGTCAAGGGTTCAGTGATAATGATTCAGTCTCTGTTGTGCTGTGTTTGCCGTCAAGATTTGCAACTGTGTTGTTTTTTTAAGGAGATTTTTTGTAAGGTTAGGTCCCCCCCCCAAAAAAGTGCAGAATGTTCATTTCCAACAAATCCTAAATCTATCTCCATAATCAAAGTGACGTCACTCACTTTGGTTGAACCATATTAGTGAATGGTAATAGTTTGAGGGGCATGCGGAAGGCAGAGGGGGAAAATATATCTGAGGTACACATTTCTTATGAACATCTTCTGAAGACACAGGAAAGCCTTAAGGAAAATAGAGATTTAGGAGGGACTTTGTGACTATGTGTACTTTATCTGCTGATTTTATCATTTTTCCAACCTCTAAAGGCAAGGCTTTCAATGAAAATCCCCAGGCAAAGCAGCTCCTATGCTTTTGACAGCCATACAATGTGCAGAAAACAATGGGAGGGATTGTAGAGCATGAGAACTAACTTCACACCTTGCTAATGTCACCCAATGAGCCAGTTTTTGCACACTGAAATATACTCGGAGTCGAGAGTGAATTTCATGCTCTTTATTCAGCTCATAGTGGTGAGGAGGAATGGAAGTTCCCCCAGAATGTCTGCTTTATATACATTATTTACACAAATAAATAATGTAGGCAACCTGATTGGCCTACAGGAGAATCCCGGAATTAGCCAATCACGGGCCCCACGTGATTGGCTAATTCCGGGATTCTCCTGTAGGCCAATCAGGTTGCGGATTCACTTCCACCTGGAGCTGGATTGGGTGGCTCCTGTGGACCAATCAGACTTCTGCATTCTGAATCCTATTATTCTAGGACCAATCAGACTTCTGCATTCTGAATCCTATTGTTCTAGGACCAATCAGACTGCTGCATTTTGGATCCTATTCAACTCAGTACCTAACACACATAGAGAAGCAGCAGAAACCAGTAAAAGTAGACAAACCCATTAAAGACACCAGAGCCTGGTTAGAAAATAAATTGGCAACCCTTGTTTTGAACCTCATTACACTTAATAAATTAGGGTGCAATCTTAATCCCTTGCCGTCAGCAGTAAGACTTCACAGAGCAGTGCAACCAGGGCTGCATCCACATTCTCAGATCAACCAGAGCAGAAGTGGGGTGGGGAAGTGGGGGATTCCCTTCCCGGCCTCCACTCCCAGCACTGTTCCTTCAGTGATGAAAGCAGACTCACGCAAAGGGAATGGCATGCTAACATCCTTTCTCTGATCAAAAGAAAGGGGCCGGGATGGCCAGTTTTTGGAAGGGGGTTGCTACTATGTGAGCACATAAGAGTTCCCATAATAGTAAAGGAAAGGGGGACTAGACTAGGGAATATGTATTTAACTAAGTCTTACTCAGTGTAGACCTAATGAAATTATTGGACCTCAGCAATCAGGTCGGTTGACTTCAGTTGGTGTTGTTGGGTATGACTTACTTCAGTTCAACCCATAAACCTCTGAAAGCAAGGTCTGTGCCTTGTGCCTTGTGAACAGTTAGCCGCACTTTCTCCTATGCCGAGACCCAATGAAAGACGTTGGTTGTTAAGTAAGAATAGATGCAAAATAAAAATAAAAATTGTTTGCTTGCTTAAAAAAAAAAAGAGGTATCCGGTTGTAACCAGGTTTGCTTTCATCCCTTTACTTTGGCGGTCAAGACATCTTTATGACAGAAGAGCAGAAGAAATATTACAATGCAATGAAAAAACTGGGGTCCAAGAAACCACAGAAACCAATACCAAGGCCAGCAGTAAGCCTCATTAAGTTTCCAACCATTATTTACTTATATATCTATCTATATATTAAATAACAATGTCCCCACCTTCTCACTATATAGAAGGATCTGGCAACTTCTGTTTCAGTGTATCTGAAGAAGTGTGCATGCACACGAAAGCTCATACCAAGAACTAACTTAGTTGGTCTTTAAGGTGCTACTGGAAGGAAAAATTTTTTTTTGTTTTGAGTAATAATAATAATAATTATTATTATTTATTATTTGTACCCCGCCCATCTGGCTGGGCTTCCCCAGCCACTCTTGGCGGCTTCCACAAAGACCAAAAATACGCTAATATGTCATACATTAAAAACTTCCCTGAACAGGGCTGCCTTAAGATGTCTTCTGAATGTCAGGTAGTTGTTTATCTCTTTGACATCTGATGGGAGGGCGTTAAGTGGGAATGCAGTTGGAACACAGATTTACACTCAGTCAAAATTATATCCAATGCAAGATTAAGAACATATTTCTTAGGCACTGCCCTGAGTGGGCACTAGAAAGGTGGGGAATAAATATTGTATCTAAATAACTAAGAACATAAGAGGATCCCTGCTGGATTAGATCAAAGGCCCATCTAGTCTACCTTTCTGCTCTCATAATAGATGCCCATGGGAAGCCTGTAGGCAGCACATATGCACAGCTATATGCTTCCTATGCCATTTAGGTAAGGATTTAGAGCTCACACAGGGCGGCCATTGATACACTTCCTTCACATGCCAGTGTTGTCCTGTCCAGGAGGGATAATACTGGCATGGGAAAAACTCATGCCCTTTTGTACTGTAGGGTCTTGTTGCATTACGGCAGAGTTGTGAGTGTAAGCCACTCAGCAGCTCCCACTGTACTGAGGAATGGCCCTTAGTGCATCTAGATTTGGTTTTACCTTAAACAGTTTGCCGTAGAATGAATTACAAATGTTCCGTACAAGGTATCTACTGGTAAACTATGTAAATCATGAGATATTTGAATAAGACATTGTTTTCTTCATCTACAGAACAAATTTCAAGGCATGGTCTTTGATTTTGTAACAAAACAAGCCTTTGACATCAGCATCATGATTCTTATCTGCCTTAACATGGTCACCATGATGGTAGAAACAGATGACCAAACTGATGCAATGGAAACTAATCTATACCGAATTAATCTGATCTTCATAGTCCTTTTCACCGGAGAATGTGTCTTGAAACTGATTTCACTCCGCTATTATTATTTCACCATTGGCTGGAACATTTTTGATTTTGTGGTTGTCATTTTATCCATTGTAGGTAAGAAAAATTACAGTTCAATAGAACACTAAAATGGTGGTTAATGAAAATTTTGGAAAGTTAATGGGAAATATGAAAAAAAAACCTTTTCAATATCTTAATTAATCTCTAATTGTAATTTTCTGAATACTGTAGAGATCGTTTTCCATTTTAAATGGTGGGTTGCAATTTTTATCATGCTACTAAGGTTAGATGATGCATTCCCTTTTTAAGTAACCTATTTATAATTTTTTGTTTTTAGGTATGTTCCTAGCAGAGATTATTGAAAAATACTTTGTATCACCCACCTTGTTCCGAGTGATCCGACTTGCCAGGATAGGTCGCATCCTGCGTCTCATCAAGGGTGCTAAAGGGATCCGCACTCTGCTTTTTGCCTTGATGATGTCTCTCCCTGCCTTGTTCAACATCGGTCTTCTCCTTTTCCTGGTCATGTTCATCTACGCTATATTTGGAATGTCCAACTTTGCCTATGTGAAGAGAGAAGTGGGAATCGATGACATGTTCAACTTTGAAACTTTTGGCAACAGCATGATCTGCCTTTTCCAAATCACCACCTCTGCTGGCTGGGATGGGTTGCTAGCTCCCATTCTCAACAGTGGGCCACCAGACTGTGACCCTAACAAAGACCACCCAGGAAGTTCAGTGAAAGGAGACTGTGGCAATCCTTCTGTTGGGATTTTTTTCTTCGTTAGCTACATTATTATATCATTTTTAGTTGTAGTAAACATGTATATTGCCGTGATTTTGGAGAACTTCAGTGTTGCTACAGAAGAGAGTGCTGAGCCTTTGAGCGAGGACGACTTTGAGATGTTCTATGAAGTTTGGGAAAAGTTTGATCCAGATGCAACTCAGTTCATAGAGTTTAGTAAACTCTCCGATTTTGCAGCTTCACTGGATCCTCCCCTTTTAATACCAAAACCGAACAAAGTTCAGCTTATTGCAATGGATCTGCCCATGGTAAGTGGTGACAGAATTCACTGCCTTGACATCTTGTTTGCTTTCACAAAACGTGTTTTGGGTGAAAGTGATGAAATGGATGCCCTTCGTGTTCAAATGGAAGATCGGTTCATGGCAGCCAATCCTTCAAAAGCTTCTTATGAACCAATTACAACCACATTAAAACGAAAGCAAGAGGACGTATCTGCTGTCATCATTCAGCGAGCCTTCAGGCGCTACCTCTTAAAGATAAAAGTTAAAAAAGTGTCCTGCCTATTTAATAAGGATCGAATCAAAGCTGGAGATGACGCTCTTATCAAAGAAGATATGATCATTGATAAGCTGAATGAGAATTCTACCCCCGAAAAAAATGATATGACCCCTTCCACCACCTCTCCACCTTCCTATGATAGCGTTACAAAGCCTGATAAAGACAAATATGAAAAAGACAAATCAGAAAAGGAAGATAAAGGTAAAGATATCAGGGACAGTAAAAAATGAGCAAAGCGAAGGATTCCCTTTGTGACAAATTGTTTACAGCTTGAGAAAATAGAGTATTATTTCAAAAGGACTCCAAGTGGAGGTTTATGCCAAACAGACTGTTTTTGCACACACACACAAAAACACACACACAAATATATCTATAAATATATATACAAATGTTATATATATACTTAAGGTCAGTGCCTATTAACAAGACAGTGACCCCCTTGTCAATCCCCATGCTGCTGTGTAAAACAGGATGGCAACTTTGACAGGAGGCTACTGTTTTTATTACCAGCTGACACTGCTGAAGAGGAAAGAAAAATGGCTACCCAGACTGTAGGGACCAGTACAAGAGGTGCAAACCTAGAATTTATGTGTGTTTAACATAAAACACTCAAGTACAATAACTGTATCCACTGTTTGCATTCCAACTGCCACCTTTTGCCATATTTTTACAAAAAAAATCAGTGTTGGTGAGGTTGTCATTTTTTTAATTCACAGGTTGTTTACTATTATATGTGACTATTTTTGTAAATGGGTTTTATGTTCAGGGGTGGGTGGGTTCAGGGTCAGGGGGACCATGAGGACCAGCTGTTCTGTCTGATTCTCTTGTACAGACAGAAGAAGTGATTTGCATGAAGGCATGCTGCACTTATAGACCATGCATGGAAACAAGTAAGACTTCTTTGCACAAGGGTTTTAAATACTTCCATGTTTCAGGATGGCTCCAGATTCTGAGGTGCTTAATAAAAGTATACATCTTTACGTCTCATCCTGACAATTCTTAAATGTGCCTGTAAGTCTCATAAACTCAACAGTTACTCGACAGAGGTATTTTTGTCCCCTCTATGTACCGTTCCGTTGTCAAGTTGACACGCACGTAACTAAATTTGTAGTTGGATGGGGAAACCGGGTGGGGTTTTTGTTTAAGTGTTCTTTAGGAAACAAAAATGTGTTCATCTGGAGCACTCAACTGGCCAAAAGAGGGGGGAGAAGAACCTGACATTTATAAGTTTGTTTTTGCTTTCTCCTGCAGTATTGTTTAGCCATCTTCTGCTCTCAGCAAGGTTGACACTGTATGTGTCAATGAGATAATGCTGTCTATGTAAATAGTTCTTTTAACCCCGTGGTGCATGTTTGAGCAAAGGAATAATGACCTGTGCACAATATTTATTGCATCAAATATGTACCACAATAACTGTAGTTCGCAAGCCTTGAACAGGAAAATATGATGTATTCTGTACCATTATAAGTAGTTTGGAGGCTATCACTGATGCATGTTGTTTATCTTGCCTTCGCTGCTGTATTTTTCTTGGATTTGTTCAGAAATCTAATATGGGAAGCCATATGTCAGTGGTAAAAGTGAAACAAATTGTTTAACCAGATATCATTCCTCATTTCATCAAGCAATAGTTTTCAGCTATCCGGTAAAAAAGAAAAGAAAAGAAAAGAAAAACTTCTTGTTCTGCCCTTACTTTATTCTTCTCTTGAATTTTAAGTGAGTATTGTACAGTGTGTAGCCAGCTGTACACATCATGTTGCAAACTGCTTAAATCTGTTCAAATACATGGTTAGGATTTTCTAAGAAAAAATATAAATAGTGTACAGATGTCATTCAATTTTATTTTTCAGCATTTTGTACATAAATGGCAAAACAAAACTGATCTTCAGGTCGATGTCACAGGCAATTCTTACTTTCTGTCCATAGCACTTTTTAATTGAAGAACTTCACAAAGTAGAAAAATAATGAAAGGCGAGAATGGGGGTAATGTTAGGTTTCTGGGTTACTTCTTTTTTTTTTTAATTAGTACTGTATTTTTGCACACATCTTAATGTGAATTTTCAGATGGAGTCCAAAATGCACTTGCTTCCAAATAGCTATAACTTGTAATTGAAATGTGGTGGGAAAGATTTGTTTGAATTCCTAGCACTGCCTGCATAAGCAGTTAGTCTTATTATCCATAAAATCCTTGATCTTTCCCAGTGTTTGTTTACATAGACTATTCTTATTCTTGTTGATTCATGCTGCACTAGAAGTCTTCTAAATATTATATGCGGTTCTACAATTATAATTTCTCCCCCTCCACAAGAACCAAGTAGCGAACTTGTATATCTGATCACACCAGGACATTTTCTTTTCCCGTATTCCATTCACAGGCAAAAATTAAATGTTAATTCCTCCTTTTACTGAAACTGTTGACTTTGTGTGTTGGTGAACTGCATGCAGGAAAATGCTATTACCATAAAGAACGGTAAGCCACATTACAGTTGAGCCAAAAGAATAAAGACTTCATTTTTTTTATTGTACTTGATGGTTCTGTCTTTGTTTTTTGTTTTCTTTTACTACAATATATTTTCAGATGGCTGGAATTCTCACCTTAAAGAGATGTTCACAAATATAATAAAAATAAGAGGATTTTGATGTTTCAGTCTTAAACACAGGTACCGGAGTACATCACATTTGGCATGAGAATGTCACTGAAAATGGACTCCTTATGCTGATACACATCTGAGCCATAAAGCGTAGAATAGATGGACTCTTCCACTATAGTCCATCACTATATGACTCTCTGAATCTGTGCCCTTTGTGACAGATCATGTTCATTTTCATTATGAATGGCTAAACAGACTTTCACTTCACATTTCTTACCTCTTACAGGTTTGCATCAGGCATGCAGGTACTGTATGTTTGATGACGTGCAGCTTTATAAGTGAGCTGATTCCATGGGAATATTGTGCCTGAGATGGTATGAAAGTTCTGTCCATGGCATTTATTTACTTAAAAGGCTTTACCCCATTCTTTAGCTAGAAAGACTCACAAAACATCTTACATATGATGAGTAACAGAGAATGGAGCCCTTCCCCATATGTTTACAATCAAGAAAACATCACACAAAAGGGCAAAAAAATGAGGGAAGAGGAAAACTTGCAAAGTCAGGACCTGGTTCTTACTATGCAAAATTCTTACAACGTGCATCTTAAATAGAATTAGTTTGGGATGCGCCAAATGGAGCTTGTATTTCAGCAGAACTAATGGAGTGGGTCTTGTTTCCCCATCTTTTCCTCTCCTGCAGCAAGATGGAATAGTGGCTATTACATGTTATTTAGCCCATGGAACCCCAGTTCTGAAGGAAATGTTGACTTATTGTAGTCATCAAAATGAAATCATGCATGTGCAAAGGTGCCTTTAGATCACAGGTTGCCAATGTTTTTTGTCCTGTCAGCACATTTGCAAACTGGAGCAGCACTCATGGAACCACACACACACACACACACACACACACACACACACACACAAAATATCACACATGCACCCACCCATCCAATAGTTAGGCTTGAATTGGGGGGGGGGGACACCAGTTGGCTACAACAGAGTGGTTTCAAGCTTAAATTTTAACTGCAGACAGAGGGTGCCCAGGAACATGTTTGTGAGTACAAGTGCCCCATTCGGACACCCTCCTTAGATTACCAATATTTTATATATGCACCTTACAAATTTGCACTTTATACAGCCATTATTGTTATCTCTAAGAAATGGGATTTGGCTAAATTAAGCCTCTGTGCATATCCTTCTCATATCTATATAACACATTGAGGTTGGGTTTTTTTCCTCCAGTTGGTTTTGCTTAATAATTGGTTACTATTTCCCCTGCCCTACAAGATCAAAGCCTAGAATTAATGCAGCATTCTGATAAAGGATAGGGAGAGCATGGATGCCACCGCCCTGTAGCTTTGGGCAGCAGCTGTTTGCCAGTGACGGGGCGGCAGCTGCCTCCTGGTGACAAGAGTGATGACTATTCTGTAGACTTGTCATTCACAGCAGTGCCTAGAGTCAGACTGTGATCTCTGCACATCAAGACTGAAATGTGCTCACATCAGAATGAAGAGTGCTCTACTATGCATCCTTGTAAACAGAAAGATCCACAGGCCCCTTACAGGAAGAGATGTCACATGACAGACTTCTGGCCTGATTTCAAGGCTTACCTCAGCAACAAATATATTTATGGGACAGGGCTGCTCGAGTGGCGGGGCTGAACACCACCCTGATTCAGTATGGTACAGTGTTAATACAGTGGTACCTCTGGTTACGAACTTAATTCGTTCCGGAGGCCCGTTCTTAACTTGAAACCGTTCTTAACCTGAGGTACCACTTTAGCTAATGGGGCCGGCTGCGCTGCCGCTCAATTTCTGTTCTCATCCTGAAGTAAAGTTCTTAATCCGAGGTACTACTTCCGGGTTAGCAGAGTCTGTAACCCGAAGTGTTTGTAACCCGAGGTGTTTGTAACCCAAGGTACCACTGTACTAGATTAGCAAAATTCATGGCGTGCAAGGGAGGGATGGTGTTTCTTGTCACTATTTCCCACCTTTTTACAATTAGCCTTTCCACTCTGATCAAATACAGCAATAATAACACCTAAGTTGCTTTGAAGATGACATATCACAAATAAAAATCATTGGCAAAAATATAGGGTAGGGGGAATCCACATTTTAGAGCAGCACAGCACTGGGACCCGATTGTTCCTACAATGCATCCAGCATTTTTAATCCAAGACCACCAGGGCCCATTCCAACTCCCTCTCTGTTTGTCTCTTTCCTAGATTGCCAACTCTTGAAATAAAAAAGCTGGCTCCTGGGTAGAACCTAGCAGCAGAACTGGGGCTACATGTTTTTGGTTGCCATATGTCCCAAATTTCCTGTACATAGCTGGTATTCAGCTTTCGTAAACAGCATCTAGGCTGAAATCCGGACGTATGGCAGCTCATGTTGGCAGTGTAGATTTCGGCAAACTTCATTGAAATTGGCTCTAAAACACTCAACTATGCCCCAAAAAGCTCAACAAGTTTTCTGTCTGGAGGACACACATGTATACGAGCAGTAATTATCGCATAAGCAAAGCAACATTAGAAATGCCTTTTTTAAAATTGAAAGAATGATTTTCAAAATTACAATTTAATTGGGTGATAAAGGATGAATTGGATGCAGAGATGAGAAGCAACAACATGCAAGATTATGGACAGCAGGAAGGTTTGTCACCTGAAGGTAGATATGTGTGTGTGTATATAATCTAATACAACATTTAAGGGGGGGGATGACACACCCACCATATAAATAATATCAATATTAAGTATACTGAAATAATGAACAAAAAATATACTACCCACTAATTAACAGATAAACAACTCCCCCCCTTCCCCTCCCCACCCCACCCAAAAGTCTTGGGTTTAATGTGCCAAAGTGTTTGTTTGTTTTTGTTCACTTGTTTGTTCAATTGGTTGTATGTTGCTTTGGGTTGCCCTGGACAAGGTAAAGTGACTAACAGATTAAGTAAGTAAATATTTTTACTTACTTTTACGTATTTTTCGCTCTATAGGACGCACTTTTTCCCCTTCAAAAATGAAGGGGAAATGTGTGTGCGTCCTATGGGGCGAATGCAGGCTTTCGCTGAAGCCTGCAGAGTGAGAGGGGAGACCCCGCCGCCAGCCCCGCAAGCTCCGGGGACAGTGGGGAGGCGCAGCGCGTCTCCCCGCTGTCCCTGGACCTGGTCTGAAGGCGGGCGGCGGGGAGAAGAGCGCTTCTCCCCGCTGCCTGCCCCGCAAGCTCCGGGGACAGCTGGGAGGCGCAGCGCGTCTCCCCGCTGTCCCCGGACCTGGTCTGAGGGCGGGCGGCAGGGAGAAGAGCGCTTCTCCCCGCTGCCTGCCTCGCAAGCTCTGGGGACAGCTGGGAGGCGCAGCGCGTCTTCCTGCTGTCCCCGGACCTGATCTGAAGGCGGGCTGCGGGGAGAAGAGCGCTTCTCCCCGCTGCTGGCACCACAAGCGCCTGGGGGGGAAATAAATTTTTTTCCCTTTATTTCCCCCCCCCCCAAAAAAAACCTTGATGCGTCCTATGGGCCGGTGCATCCTATGGAGCGAAAAATACGGTAGTAAACTTCATTCAGCAAGATAAACAAAGTGACCAATAGGGAAAATCACAAAGAAAGACCATGTTGAAACTACTGAGTGCTGACAATGAACAAAAATAAACGTTGATAATCTGATTCCTCTCAATGAACTAAGGCCAGTGCTCACAAAATGGCTGCCAGAGGCAGAAATCTGAAAATTATTGCCTCTGCGGTCCAAACCAGCTTTCCTATGTGGGGATTTGCCACACACCCTGGGGTTCCCCCCCCCCATATCAGCAGAACCATTTCTATTATCAGTTTTAAGACATTTAAAGGTGTGTAGAAGAGCCTCCAAACATCTTGTCTCGCACAAAAGGAACACAAACAGGAGCAATATAAAGATGCCCCCATTTGGCAGAAGTTTTCTGTGCAGCCACCCAAATCTTTTGGCCACTTTTTGATGTCGCTCCAAAACACTGATGCCACTTCTTATACTTTGAAGTGACTTCTACTGCTGTTAGGTTCGTCCTGCTTGCATGTAGGACCCTGGTAGAGACACATGCCCGACTGGCATGTTCTCTCCCTCCTGGTCAGTCGTTCGGGAGCTTCAAAAGCTTTCTCCAGCCCAAATATCACAGCAACTGATACCAAGAAGCATCAGCACACTTAGGGATCCTGCAGAGTATTCGCAGTTCGCGTAACAGACTCAATAGCTCTGCATTTTGGCTAATCTACTTTATTTACATATAATACATTCAGAGCATTCTGACTTAGCTCCTTCCTCTTTCTCATCAGACAGCAAAGAAAAATAAACAAAGGACAATAGTCTCACATCACGGAACACAGTAATAAAAACAACCTGTCGCTGTCACTTCCTGCTATGCGGAATGAAAACACACGCCGTCATGTGATATAAAACAATTCCATGACTGCAAACACAGAGCAAAAATCCTAACAAATTACCCCCCCCCCATTACTGAGGGGAAAAGTCCCCTCGTGAGATCATATGCCCTAGCTTTCCACTTGTACCTCTACGCCAGGGGTGGGGAACCTCAGGCCCTCCATGCCTCTCTACCTTGGCCCTCAGCGTTCTCCCAAAGCAACGCACCCAGGCCACAACCACATGCTTCACTGCCCCACTTCACACCCTGCGTATTTTTGCTTGGTTTGAGCATGTCCTTGAACACGTGTTATCCAAAATAAATATGCATTCTGCACTTGGTTATAAAATGCTTCTGTCAGCTATCAGCACCCCCTGGCATGAACACAGACAGAAATGAATCTGGTTGTGGTGTCGTGAACAACTGGAAAACACTGGGGAAGAACAACTTCATGGCACTCTAAGGCAGTAATGCCTTCCATAGTTCCAGTTACAGATAGGTAGCCGTGTTGGTCTGCCATAGTCAAAACAAAAACAAAAATTTCCTTTCAGTAGCACCTTAAAGACCAACTAAGTTAGTTCTTGGTATGAGCTTTCGTGTGCATGCACACTTCTTCAGATACACTGAAACAGAAGTTGCCAGATCCTTCTATATAGTGAGAAGGTGGGGAGGGGTATTACTCAGAAGGGTGGTGGGAATGGGTGGTTGGCAGATAGCTGAGATGAGCCTGTTGACGACTCTTAACGACTGCAATAGGTCTTACAGGAAAAAGCAAGGGGTGAGAAGGTGAAAAATGGCTTTGTCATGTATAATGAGATAAGAATCCAATGTCTTTGTTCAGACCAGGTCTCTCCATGGTTTTAAGTTTGGTAATGAGTTGCAATTCAGCAGCTTCTCTTTCCAGTCTTTCCAAACCTTACGCCAAAGAATAAACGGACATAAATTGGACATCAAGAATCACAAGACAGAGAAACCAGTAGGAGAACACTTCAATCTCCCGGGACATTCTATACAAGATCTCAAAGTAGCTGTATTACTACAAAGGAATTTCAGAAATAGACTGGAAAGAGAAGCTGCTGAATTGCAACTCATCTCAGCTATCTGCCAACCACCCATTCCCACCACCCTTCTGAGTAATACCCCTCCCCACCTTCTCACTATATAGAAGGATCTGGCAACTTCTGTTTCAGTGTATCTGAAGAAGTGTGCATGCACACGAAAGCTCATACCAAGAACTAACTTAGTTGGTCTTTAAGGTGCTACTGGAAGGAAAAAATTTTTTTTTGTTTTGACTAAGGCAGTAATGTGAACCTACCCTCAGTTGTGTGAAGAAGCTAGCCTACTGTACAAAGATAAAACCACATGCATTGTGCCATCTTCTTTTGCCTCTCTCTGGCCCTGCCCACCATCAGCATGGTGGTTGCACGGAAGAGAATTACGCACTCAGACTGAAAAAGCTTCCCTGCTGCTCCTCTACACTACTTTTATTGAGGATTTGCTCTTAGCAGATGCAATTAGCAACGCTAGGTTTTCCTCACTGATTTCGAGTTGAACATTTTAGTGAGTGCATACCAGGGAGCCTTTGAGATCCCCCCTCAGCATAACTGACCCTCAATGTTATTGGTTTTGCAGGAGTGAGTGAACACAGTGTGTTCACTCAAATCTCAAATATCCCCTGGTTTTGCCAACCTGACAAATGTGACCGTATGCTCTCCCTGGTCATAATTGCTTCTTCAGCCTAATGGTTGTTAACCTTTGCTGGCAGCCATTTTGTTGAAGGCATGGCAGGCAAAGATTCCTCACAAGAAGCCCATCATTAAGCACAGACTCAGAGGAAAAAGAAGAAACAGAAGTCACTCATGGAGGAGTGGAGAAACCTCCCATGCCCTGGGTGCCTTAGTGTGGTCACATTAACACCGTTAATTTAAAGTACTATGATACTACTTTAAACTGTCATGGCTTCCCCCAAAGGATTCTGGGAGCTGTTGTTAAGGGTGGTGAGAGTTCTTAAGAAACCCCTATTCTCTTCACAGGGCTAAAATTCCCACAGTAGTTTTTAACAATGAATCCCTCTTCCCAGGGAACTCTAGGAATTATAGCTTTGGGAGGGCCATAGGGGGTATCCTAACAGCTCTTAGCAGCTTTGCCAAATTACAATTCCCAGAATTCTCTGGAGGAAGCCATGATGGTTTAAAGTGGTATCGTAGTGCTTTAAATGTGCAGTGTGAGTGTGGTCTGCCAGTCTCCATTCTTGCCTCTGAAGACAGGAAGGGATATTTGAAGCTTTTACCCCTTCCCAGCAGTGTTAGAAAGTGAGATATGAAAGCTAGGAGCTAAATGGCACCTTAAACCTAGGTTATGGGCTCAACAATGGAATGCCTAGGTGCACTTTTTTATAAGAAGAATACAAAGCAGATAATGAATGAGCTGCAGCTAAAATATTATGTTCGTTTTTCACCTGGTCTAGTCCTTCCCTTGCCCACCCCCCTAATATTCTTAAGAGGGTCTCTTCTCTAGTCTTCAGAGAGTGGCTGGAAGTGGGGAGGCAGAAAAAGGCCCTCTGTTCCTTCTACTCTGCAGTTTTAATCTGAAATCCTAGGCGCAATACTGCGCCCAGATCTCAGAAACTGTTTGCGCTAATGTTAGCTCACTATAACTTCAGTGGGGAAGCTGGCTAAGCTTCTAAGCAGTGAGCTCTTAAACAAATCACTTCTGGCTCCCTCAGGAATGTATATTATCCACTTTAGACTTGTTGACAAAGTAGCTTGGACTTGGTTTTGCCTCAGTATCTGCTGCTAAACTGCTAAACTAAGATAACCCTATTTTTTTTTAACCACATTAGGTTATCATATGCCGAAAAAGGTTTTCTCCAGGTCTTATTGGTGATGTTATTTGATGTCTTTGCCCCAACATTGACAGTTATATTATTTTTCCATATAACAAAGCCATCATATTTCAATATTTTGAAAAGCAGTACATTTCTCAGGGGAAATTTACCATTTATAAATTTTCTGCCCACTCCGGAAGACACTGCTTTTGCCTACCAAAAATAAGGCCAGCATTTCTGATATGAGAAATTTAGACAAGGAATGGTTTCCCAGCAAACACTGTCTATTGTAAAACTGAGATGCCATAACTGACTTTTTGCAATTTCTATGGCAACCAGAATTTTTTATCTGCAAATGAAAAAGCAATGTGGGATCATTTTTCCGTTGCAACAAAATAATTGGCTGATCCAAGGAAAAAAAGGAGGAAGGACATCACAAGGTTTAAATATTAACCACAGGTATTCAAGCTGTAGAATCACAACATGTGTATAACTTTCCACACAAAGCATGTGCCTTCCTTTTAATTCTATGACCAGTTAGTACAAAGAGCTAGAAAATGGCAAACATAAAGGTTTCATTTACTTCAAGGTGTCATGTACTTCAACTGCCAGCTATTCACAGCTATTTTTAGTTTTGCAGCAGAAGTCAAGATATAACATGCAGTTTTTAAGAACAGGAACTAGTCTCATTGACATTAAAATGCCTAATATGAGGTCTAAT
Source organism: Podarcis filfolensis (assembly GCF_964270895.1). Classification (NCBI taxonomy): domain Eukaryota; kingdom Metazoa; phylum Chordata; class Lepidosauria; order Squamata; family Lacertidae; genus Podarcis; species Podarcis filfolensis. Next base: position 28,462,406 of record NC_139604.1, on the reverse strand, counting down.
CAGTCATTCAGAGCTTTGTACTGCTTCTAGTTGAGGAATAGCCTAAATGCGAGGTCTAATCTAAATTCTGGTCTAAAGTTTTGTTCAGACTTAACTTCTCCCAGAGTTTTGTAATTAGATTTTTTTCAATCTCTCATATTAGGGGTTGTCAGTCTTTTGGGTCCTACAGGCACATTTGCAAATCAGAGGAACTGTCATGGGCATTGTGCGCATGCTGCAACTGTCCCATCCCATGCAAAGCACCCCCCCCCACACACACATACCGTCATCAGGCTTAAAAAAAAAAGCTTTCTATTGGCTAAAGAAGGCTTCTTCCAAGCCTAATGTCAATGTGGGAAGGGACAATGCAGCTGCCAGGAAAGACGTCTACAGTGGTACCTTGGGTTACAGACACTTCAGGTTACAGACTCTTCAGGTTACAGATTCCGCTGACCCAGAAATAGTACCTCGGGTTAAGAACTTTGCTTCAGGATGAGAACATAAATCCTGCGGTGGCAGCATTTATGAGAACATAAATCCTGCGGAGGCCCCATTAGCTAAAGTGGTACCTCAGGTTAAGAACCATTTCAGGTTAAGAACAGACCTCCAGAACGAATTAAGTTCTTAACCCGAGGTACCAACTGTACAGCAGAGCACTGTCATTTGACTAAGTGGAAACCAGGCTTCAGAGAAAGAACAATGCAAGCTAACAGAGAAGCATGGATATAAATTGAGAGCACACATGCTGAACCCTGTCTGTGGAGCCTACCCCACCCCCACCCCTCAAAGAATGAGACGAGAGACCAAAGTATGGGTTCAAATTGGCCACAACTTTATTGAACTTCAGAATGTGGGAAACTTGGCATAGGCCTTGGCATGTAACCCTCTCAGCCCGAATGAGACTAAGGATGTGCAGGGCAATGGGGTGTAGTGGGAGGGGACTGTAAAGCACGGACTTACACAGCGTGCCCCCCCACTTTACCTCGGCCGGGAGTTTGATCTACATGCCGCTGCTCTAGGGACAGGGGCTCCTGCAATCAATCGTTTAATGGGCCCTGCAAACGCCGCCCCCCAACTCAAAGATTAGACTAAAGGATACCTTGCCAAGACCTAAAAACCTCCAAAGTTGTGACGAAATACTACAGGGAAGGCGAAACCTGCCAATGCAGGGAAAATTCCGTCCCGGTTCTGAATACAGCAACCATCTTATGACCATGGCAGTGCCTGCTGACCTGGAATGCAAAATATTAGGTGTCAAGAAAATATTATTAATTTAGGAGGGTTGGGTGGGTGAACCTGGAAGAGGAGGAAACAAAGTGAGGTTTGGCTGAAGGGGTCGGCCTCTTTTCCCTTGGCCCTCGCCCCACCCCCAGCCAGCCGTCCATTGTCCTCCCAGGCCGGGGGCGGGACGTTGGCCACCCTAACGCAGGTGAGAGGCACCCGACCAGGTAAGCCCACTCGGTGTCGCTAACCCCGCCCAACTGTTGGGAAGGGAGGGCGGAAATTATCGTTATAATAGGCAAGGCATGCAACTTCCTTTTCCAAGATACTGTCATGGGAGCAAGCTGATGGCACCAGTGGTAGTCATATAGCTCACATTTGGAGGCGTTTATGAAAATTTTCCTAACAGTCAACAAAGGAATATTCCCTGCAACCATTCTAGTGAGGAAGAAATGTGGACTTCTTATCTGGGTGGATGTGATGGATTTAGCAAACCGTCCTCTCTTTTGGCAAGCTTCCTGCCCAGCATTTTTGCCTTAGGTAAACCTCAGCCACAGCAACAGAGGTTATGATATGGTTCTTTATTGGCAGCAGATACTGACAGACACACAAACTGTACACAAGGATATGCAAAAAATAATAATAATGAAACCAATGCTTTCTTTTTGGTAACTGTGAAACCCACTCACGTGGCCTCTCCCAACGATGCTGTCCTTTTGTAAAGAAACTGATGAAAATTAAGTTCGATGACCATCACACTAAATTTGTTTCTCAGGACTGTATGTCCTTGAAAATTAAGAATGGCAGCTGAAGTATTTCAGGATTTCAGAATGGCAGCTTTAGTGTTGCAGCTTTTTTGGTTGTCCATTGTGGCTCTTTGGCATCCTTTTGAGAATTCTGTGCACTGGGACACCATGAATGTTTTTTGTACCTTTTTAAAAAAAATCCCCATATAAATTATTGCAGCTGTGATTCTCATTCTTGCAGTTTAGTTGTTATCACCAGTGTATGTATATTTTCCTCTAATCAGATGATGCCACAAAAAGTTTAATTAGTCTCGCCATATTGCTCCACCTCTGAAATAGCTTATGAAAAAGCCCCAAGGGTGAAAACAGTTGGGTTTTATGGACATATATTATGTATTAATCATTACTTTTAGAGTCTATAAAATTTAACAGAGAATAAAATATTCTCAATGAGTTTGGTTAACTGTCCTCCAATAATTTTGAAACAAGACCTTCATTTCTTATTCATTATAAAAATAAATAAATATTTGAAAGTTTCAGTCATGTCTTCAATCGATCACTAGGTGTCACTCCATTATCATGCCCATGCTTCGTTTGGTTTGCAGTTTGAAAGGAGATTTAAAGGAAAGTATTTATCCACATTTGAGTGTCGTGGATTGAAGCTATATACAAAAGCTATTCACGGAAAATAGTTTGAGTAGCATATGTCATTCTTTGCCTTGACCATCTAGGAATACTCCCCCCCCCCCTCGTCTCTCTCTCTCTCTCTCTCTCTCTCTCTCTCTCTGTGTGTGTGTGTGTGTGTTTTGACAAATAGGATTGATAAAGCATTTAATTTTATCAACACTTAATACAACTATACATGGGAAGTTCATAATTCATTTATTTCATAACTGAAAAGATGACTTACACTTTTATAAGTAAGTACAAATGTGAAGTTAAGAGAAGCTTCGGCTTAACAAAAAATGACAGATGAAAAACAACACATCTCAACCATTGTTGCAATCTATTGACAGGAGGCTGCCAATGTTAAGTGTATTTAGTACATATCATTTGCTTCACATATCAATTAACCGCATGTATAAATCTATCTCGTGGAAATCAATGGCTGTATTATGCAATAAGCCCCACTGAATTTAGTAGGAATTATTTCTGAGTAAAGATGCACAGGACTGCTTTGTTTCACAGCAATTCTTTGCGTATTTTCTCAGACGTAAGTCTCAAGAAGGACTTCAAATGGGCTTACTCCACAGTAACTGTGTTTAGGGTTGCATCCTTCATGTATCAGAATAACAAAGGATACACACAGACATTTTCTCACTTTCTCGTTCAATTTTCCAAGTACAATTAGGACACAGATTCTGTTGCAGAAGTAATGGGCTAGGATTTTGAAACATGCATGCTATACAGTGGTACCTCGGGTTATGAACTTAATTCATTCCGGAGGTCCATTCTTAACCCAAAACCGTTCTTAACCTGAGGCACGCTTTCGCTAACGGGGCCTCCCTGCTGCCACTGCATCACCACAATTTCCGTTCTCATCCTGGGGCAAAGTTCTCAACCCAAGGTACTACTTCCGGGTTAGCCGAGTTTGTAACCCAAAGTGTTTGTAACCTGAAGCGTTTGTAACCCGAGGTACCACTGTAATGAGATACAGAAAGTTATGCCAGATCTAGATTATCCTATCCATGGTGCTTTGGGAAGAAAACATGTCACACTGTTCAGGGACAGGTAACTTTTGCTAATCTACTTGGCACACCTGCCTTTAAATACAGGTCTAGCAGGACTTCCAGCTAGCCCTATAATGCCCTTTAAATAATCATGGGGTGCAGCAGGTAGTAGTAGTAGTTTAGATTTGATATCCCGCCTTTCACTCCCTTTAAGGAGTCTCAAAGCGGCTAACATTCTCCTTTCCCTTCCTTCCCCACAACAAACACTCTGTGAGGTGAGTGGGGCTGAGAGACTTCAGAGAAGTGTGACTGGCCCAAGGTCACCCAGCAGGTCATATCGCATTAATGAAAACAGCATGCTTTGGAGACATGTTTTTTATCCATCAGTGTGATGGTTGTTGTTATCATCTCAGCTTTTCAATTTCCCTTCCCTAAATTTTCTTGGGTTATTCTGGATAGTGAGTTTAATGCATTATAACTACTGTACTCTGGTTAAAAAAAATGTTTGTTCTTTCCCTCTCTTTCATCCTGCAAACTCTTGTCTCCAGTCTTCAGGCTAAGTTTAAGAAATGGGTCAGCTTTGGGATGCATGTGCTAAAGGCTGCAAAAGAAAGCCAATTGCTATGTCCATGAATCTTGTAGATATTTGACATTTTCAGTTTATGCCCTTGGAGTCTGGTCTGACTTGCAGTGATTATGTGCCCATAGGCAGTTCACCTTGCATGTCCTTTTGTGTCATCTTCTGAACTTGTCGCTGTATGTCAGCATTAGATTGCAGCTATAGCTCAAGTCATATTCCTGGCTTCTCTTTGACTGTATTGATTCAGTCCGGTGATTTGAGAATAGCTGATGTTGCCTTTATTCAAGGCAGGGATTAGGGAGGGGACAACACAAATAATTACAGACTTGTTAAGGCGGATAAGGGTCTAGAACATGTATGAAAGTTGTGGGTGGGCAGGATATGTGGAAGAGGGGAGTTGTAAGGTGCCAGACTAAATCTGAAACTCTATTTTTGTTCAACAGACCAACGGAAAGTGGTGATTGACACTTCACGCTTACCTGGCTGCAAGGATGTCCCATTGAACTCAGCAGGACTGACTTCTGAGTAGTCATGTGTGCAGGAATGCGCTGTGAGCCAACTGGCATTTTTGAAGATCGTGGAACAATACCAGATTGGAACTTAACCATAGGCAAATTGTTTTGTATCCGTATGCGTTAATGAACTGGTGAAAGGGAAGAGGACAAATATTTTTATTGAAAGGCTGGTTATTTAGGGTAAGGGACAAAAAGTCAGTTAAGTTTCTCAGGGATCAGAATTAGGTCCTCATATATCCACTTACTTTTGGTGGCCTTAGAAGAGAAATAGGAGTGTGTTGAGGAGCGTGTTCTCCATAATAGAGAGCATGTGTTGAGGTGGGGGCCAAAAAGGCCACCCCACTGTTGTTGGGCAAATTGGCCACATGCTGTGATTGGGCAAGGAGTGTTGCTGGGGAGAATGTTATGTTGCTAAAGTGTGGAAGGGGTCAGAGGTCTAAAATACAGGGCTCGCAGCCTGGGGCCTTCTCTTGGGCTGCATGCACCGGATCACCCGCCCACCCTCCCTGAAAAGGGGGGGGGGGTTTCGTTGTCCTCTGACCTTGCTATGCCTGTCATGGGGTCATCTGCCTTGGGGCAGGGGCCTGGTAGGAATTTTGTCCATTTGGCTGATTGACTGTTGCCATTTGGTTTTTGCCTACTGCGTAGCAAATCGTCACAATTTGTAAGGTTGGCGGTTAGGCATTGGTTAAAATTGGTTGGTGGAGGGGTAAGTGCCTACCCCTCCAATGGTGGTGCGTAAAGGGAATTCCGTTAAAGGAATCCAGGGGGTTGCCATTCTTTTCGTCCTTGTCCGTGGCATCGGACTTGGGCCGTGAAAGCCACCAGGAGCATGAGTGTGAGAAGTGAGGGACTGAGGCCCAGCTTCATTTTCTCCCCAAAAATTGTTTCCCTCACTGGCTTCCGCTGGAATCCAGAAGTCAGTTCTGTCCCTGGGGCAAGGGCTTCCGTTGGTGTCCGGAAGGCCAGCTCTGTCCTTGAGGGCAAGGACAGATAGTCGTAACCAATGCCTAAGCAACCACTCACGTGTGTGTATTTAAATAAAGTTGTGGCCAAATTCATGCCAAAAACCTTAAACAAAATTGATGTGTGGAGTGTGAGTTATTGGGATGGCCTGGGGGACCTTGACGCGCAAGGCTTTTTTCACTCAAGCTGGTAAAGATGCTGGGCAGAGAGAGAGAGAAGGAAGCGCATGTGTGGCTGCACATAGATGAAGTGCGTGAGAAACGGGGGGCGGGGGAGGGAAAGATGCATGTGTGTCTGTGATCTGTATGTGTACATATGTGTATATGTTTGGTGGGGCCACCTGGCACCGGGGAATGCTGTCTCTTATTAGAAATCAACACCATCGTAGGTATGGGAGAGAGAGAGATGAGAGACTCAGAGAGAATCAATATTGTATTATTTCCTTAATCAGGACCAGCAGGGCATAAGCTGAGTTCCTACAGTAATCATGAAGTTGTCTGGGGCCAGGGAAGCAGCAATGTATGCATTCTAATTTTGTGTTTTGCCATGCTGCCCATGGCAGCCATCTTGTGCTATGCAGTACCCCCTGTGGCAGCCATTTTGTGCCTATCACCAACAACACTTTGTCAAAATTTGAAATATGCCCATTGGTCCAAAAAAGGTTGGCAGCCCCTAATCTAAACTTTCACTCAATAGCTGAAGCAAAGAGTAGGAACAATTCATATTCTCTTGTAAATCTAGCAATGCCAACCTATGTGGTTAACATTGCATTAACATGTGCATTTCTTAATTTGCAGAAAATTTATTACTTCATGGACTATTAAACAAATGGTTATATGAATGGTTATGAATGACCATGATCAGATGTATGCTTACAAATGGCAGGGAGAAATAATGTAAGCAAACTGCATCAAAGTTGCAAAGTGCGCTGTCAAAGGAAAAAAAAAAAATAATGTTTGGTTATCACATAGTTTCTATTCCTTTTCATATATAAACACGGTTGCATTGAGATATCTCTTTGCTTATGTTAGAGAATATGACATGCAACAATTGCATAAACTTAAAGCAACAATAAACACTTATGTAAACATTTCTGAATATGCTAACCAAGTGTTGAAGTGTATACACCAGAATTATGACAAGTATTACAGATATGGAATTATGTACAGTAACATGCATTGTTTAGATTGAGGACCATACATAAAAGGTATTGTATCAATACCATTTAGAATTTATAGGAAGCGGGGAGGTGGGAAGCAGGAAAATAAAAATGTGTACTTCATACACTCTAGACTGTGCTATGAACTATGGGTATTGTTCTACCATATGTCTCATTGTTTGCGTTAGCAATAATGTCACACATGACTGCATAAAAATTGCTGTGTTTCTTTTGGCCTCTTGCTGCTTTTAATTTTTCTGTCAGTTTTCTCCCAATAATGCTGTTCAGTAAATTGCATTATACCATTGATCCGTAGTTAATCGTAGAATCGTAGAATTTTAGAGTTGGAAGGCAGTTGGAATCATAACAATAATTGTAATGATTTCCATGTCCGGGCAATAGTTCTTGCAGCAGTTATTTCCCACTGGTGTTTTATTGATTGATTGAAAATAAATATTGTGGGTGCAATCTGCAACATGTTCTTGACACCGTAATAGTGTGTTAGTGGTGGGTTTATTCTGCTTCAGTTTGTTCTGCGATGCTTCTCCAATGCCACATTATTGCTGTAAGGGCGGGCTACAGCACAACATAGGCAGAACAAAAATTAATAGGAACATTTGTGGTGTAAAGTGTTACAGGAATTTAAATTACTACATATGACTAGGTTGGGTCCATTAATGTCAGCTGGTCTACCCTGAGTAAAACTTATTTGAATGCCACTCATTACAATAATGCCTTTATGCAATATTTCTCATATATCATGCCATATCAATAGCCTGAATGGAATTATTGGATTCCCAGGCATTTGGTGCTTCAGTGTCTGGAGTTGCTGACTGCATTGCTGCTTTTTATATAAAAGTACCTAATGTTTCAAGTCAGGTTCATCAATCAAAATTTTCCATTGCAGCAGAGGGAGGGAGTAAAATGCATTGTTGAATGCTTTTATTCATTTCCTTTCTTTTCTTTTTAAAAAAGATAATACTGCATTTAGCTTGCTGATATAACAGGGATTTAAAACAGAACCTGCAACCAGTTTTTAAATTATCCATACGTTAGTGACATCAGGGCTGGATTCCCATTCATGGGATTTCAGCCACTCACTTTTGGGTAGCTTCATTAAAACAGTAAGGCTGCTGTGGGCACTGGTTTGCTGAAATTTACTGCTCTGAAATCTGGTGACTGGTGTGATGGCTTCATGCAAATGATTAATTTATTGATTTGCATCCAAACACTTTGCCCATATTTCTAGTTCGCTTCCTGCTGCCTACCTACAAAGCGTTCCTTGGCAGACAGGATGATTTATTTTGGACATAGAAAACAATAATACTGTATCGGTTCCTTAGCAATAGCTAACTAGGAAAATGTTTGGTTTGGCCATTTTCTCAGTGCAGAAATCCCACTTCTTCCTATTTTTGGTTTCAGCATGTTTTGCCTTGGCTTTGCTTATCTTCCTTCTCCCCACCCCCTCCCCAGCGTGGTTTGCACAGAACTGGGTAGAAGGGAGGAGGCAGAGGAAGAGAGAGCATTCCAGAGGATGCCAGGATGTCTTGTCTCTGATTGGCTGACCACCGCTCAATGGCTGGTGGAAGAAGGAGTGAACCTTTCAGTCTGCCTTGACGGAGCTGAAATAACAGAATCCCGATCACAGGTAATTCAAGGGGGTGGGGGAAGGGAGAGAGGACCGAGCAGATGGTTTTGTTGTTCTTGTTGCACAAGTCCTTGAGCATTGTCTGCGTCGTATAAAATGCTTGCGTGCGCATTTGGTGTAGCCTGCGCAGTGCTAATGGCTTTCAGGCAGTTTAGCAATTTGCTAGTCTTTCCCGTGTGTACATCTCTTCCAGTAAGCAATCCATATACAGTAAAATCTGTAGCTCATCCAAATCTCTCTGGCAACTTCCTTAACGTGTGAGCTAAGCTGTCAGTCTTAAGTGAAGGGGGAGCAGTTAAGGGCACACAGATAGCGAGGTGCACAGTACAAAGCTTTTGCTAGACTGTAGATATTATGATCATGGCAAAAAGACAAGTGCTGGGAAATCAAAAGAGTGTTTCTTTAGGCCTAGGAAAAAAGGCACTGCATTTGATGATGTAACCTTTGGTCAAGATATGGGCTCTTTGGGCTGTTAATTCAGAAATGTGCCACTGGAAGAAGTGAGGAAACAACTTCTAGTGGTCAGTGGCTTTAACGGGTTTCATCATGCTTTCAGTTTTTGAATGAATATCCCATTCCCTCATAATTCGTAAGGGAAATGAAAATACAATCCTTTCAGTTGCCCTATTCAAAATAAGGCATTTAACAGTTTAGTGTACCGCTTCGTGTGGATTACTATTGATTTGAAACAACGCCACAGATTTTCTAGCACTGATATTTCAGTGGCTAAAACCAGCAGAAAAACATATCAGCTCACCATGTTTGCTGTTCAGTTCTCTAATTTAAATCATGGCAATGCACAATATTGGTTCAGCGCTTAAAATTGGGTTATTGTGCAACTACATGTACGGGAACAACATACACTGACCTACATAGTTTTCCTAGGAGTGTTGCCAACTCCTGGTATAATTTGGAGTGGGAGCTTATATCTAATGGTGCTGCTAACCCCAAGGTTGCAGGTTTGATCCCCGTATGGGATAGCTGCATATTCTTGCATTGCAGGGGGTTGTACTAGATGATCTTCAAGGTCCCTTTCAACTCTACAAGTCTGTTATTCTATGAATGTGCCTGTATAGTGTCAAAGAGCTGCCTATTAAAATGGACAAAATATTGTACTGTATTGCATCAAAAGAGTGAATATTTTAGAGACCAAAATCATGCAGCAGGAAGCTGAAGATGTAAAGTGAAATGCCCTCCCTTTCTGTAATGGCATTTCTTGGTACTGAAACTGGTGCATTTCCCAGTTAATGTATCAAACGCAAAATGCTGGTGGGAAACATTCTATATATGAATAATAAATTAAGGAAAAACAAATGCTCAAGGATGTACAATTCATATGAAGAGTGATTCTGGTGGGCATGCACAGAAATACTGCAGTGAATCCCAGCTTTAAATATGAAGGTGGTCCTCATTCATTAATCTTCTTCTGTGTGCCATAACGTAGTAGATCTCATGCTTTGCATACAAATGGTCCCATGCCAAAGATCCCTTGTATCACCCACCTAATACAATCTGTTTCCAGAGGTAGGCAGGATCTTCACCCAAGAGAGCCTCTGCCCCTCAAAACAGACAGTAATGGCTAGATGGACTGACTACAGTGGTACCTCGGGTTAAGAACTAATTCGTTCCAGAGGTCCGTTCTTAACCTGAAACTGTTCTTAACCTGAGGTACCACTTTAGCTCATGGGGCCTCCTGCTGCCGCCGCACAATTTCTGTTCTCATCCTGAAGCAAAGTTCTTAACCCGAGGTACTATTTCTGGGTTAGCAGAGTCTGTAACCTGAAGCATATGTAACCCGAGGCGTATGTAACCTGAAGCGTATGTAACCCGAGGTTCCACTGTACAGGAAAACGCATTATAAAGCTCATAATGGAAAAAAAGATTGAGAGAAGTCTAAAAGAAAAAAAATCCCATAAGGAGAAGAAAAAATCTGGGTATGAAAGTATTTAAAAGGACATTACCCCATCCCCCACCACATAAACACACATGTGGAAGAAGTGTGGGAGGGCAATTAAATATTAAAAATACATGGAGGGGGGAACCCAGCTAAATATTAAATGTGATCATTATTTAGTATTTCTGTTAAACTTTGTCAAAAGCAGTGGTCCAATACTTCTTTCAAAATCCTGGCATTTCCCTTCCCCTTTCTGCATTCCCCCCCTTTCATATGCCAACTTTTTTTCAATTTAGAGATAATTTTAATGGATCCCCCCGTTACTTATAATACTTTCATTTTTATATTTCAAATGCCTTTAGTAGTATTCAGTTTAACATTTATCTGTTCGGAGTCAGGCTGCGTACACTACCCCATTTGTAGCACCAAAAAGCAAGCAAGCAAACAAACAAACACCATTTTCCTCAGTCAGGAATAATTCATGCTCATCTTCAATGTGCTGCTTTCCATCTAGATTGAGTCTAGATCCTGGCATCCTCAAGAGTGGGTGTGGTCACCTGACATGCATTTGAAAACCTTCTGCTTGATTAGCTTATCCACATCAGTTCCTCCCTGCACCTGCCCCAGGTGAGAGAGGAAGGAAGTGGTAATTCCACTCTTGGTATATTCTCACCCCCAATGCCATTGGACAGGTGTTGCTCCATTGCCAGGCCCACTGACATCTGCTTCCCCATTTTCAAATGGACACATTGTAGTGCAGAATTGATCTGCAGCGAGCTTTTATTTTCAGAATGAAACCCGTCTCTCAAGAAGTGCATTTTAAGGGCAACAAATATGCATTAGGTCCAGATTGTGTGTGGCGGCGAGGGGGGCAAATGGTACTCGATTTCCATTGATTCTAGAATAAAATGACATGTGTACACAGTCTGTGAGCCTCTTCTCTGACTCCGCTTCTTTTCCCAGCAATTCCCAAACTCGGCTCTCCCACAAGCCCGAATTCAGTGACTAGGCGCCGTGTGGGAGCAGCTCCTGTAATCAAGAGAAATTGGTAGAAACAGATCTTAGTTCAACACATATTTCAATTATTCAGTTTCCTTGGAAACCTTCTACTGCAGATGGATTTGCCTTTCTATGGCTAAAAATATCCACCTAGCCCCTCTTACAATAACAAGGAACCGAGAAGATGCAGAACGGGGGCTATGTGCAGCATTGCCACGCTAATTTTCAAAGTTCTTTAATAATTGTGTGAACCACAGACCTGTAATTTCTTATCCTGTGCTACCTTTCAGTGCTGCTGGCAAGCTTTCATCCGCCTTGTAGAATGGAGATAAGCCCACCAGCCTTGGCTGCAGTTCCTACTTGGGAGGGAAGGGAGTGCTTGTGTGGGAGGCTGGGAGATAAAAGGTTCCAGTAGCTGTGAAAGTGGGTGGTAAATGTAGAAAAAGGAACTATTGCAGCTCTCTGAAATCCCTGCATTGCTCCTCTCACACAAAAGATGCCCGCTTCCATTCATTTAAGCAGCAACAAAGTTAAGCTTTGTCTCAGACCCTTTAATATTTTTGTGTGTGTTTGTTTTGGCTAAATGGTGACAGTCTTCTTCCTGCACAATACTGAAGGTTTACCGAATACATTGGTATCTCGGGTTAAGTACTTAATTCGTTCTGGAGGTCCGTTCTTAACCTGAAACTGTTCTTAACCTGAAGCACCACTTTAGCTGCGCCACTGGAACACGATTTCTGTTCTCATCCTGAAGCAAAGTTTTTAACCCGAGGTACTATTTCTGGGTTAGCGGAGTCTGTAACCTGAAGCATATGTAACCTGAAGCGTATGTAACCCGAGGTACCACTGTATTTGAGAAGACGACCTGTTGCTGGTATAGTGGTACCTTGAGTTAAGAACTTAATTCGTTCTGGAGGTCTGTTCTTAACCTGAAACTGTTCTTAACCTGAAGCACCACTTTAGCTAATGGGGCCTCCTGCTGCCGCCGCACCACCACAATTTCTGTTCTTATCCTGAAGCAAAGTTCTTAACATGAAGCACTATTTCTGGCTTAGTGGATTGTGTAACCTGAAGCGTATGTAACCTGAAGCTTATGTAACCTGAGGTACCACTGTAATTCCTGTCCGGGGGGAGTTCTTGTATTTTCTGCATGTGGGTTTTAATAATATTTGGGTTTGATCCAAACTAAGGCCTGGGAGTAACAGTAGACACAGTTAGGATTGCCTTGTTGGTCCCTGTTAGACCAGAGGCAAAATGACCACTGGGAGAAGGGCAGAGAGAAAAACGCCATGGTACACCTATCAGCACAACTGGACACCTTCATCCATCTGCCCCAGCTGCAACAAAACATATCTCTCCCGTATCAGTCTCTACGGCCACAGCAGGCGCTGTAACTCTCCAGTGGTTTGACTTCACCCCCAAAGGCACACTCTTCCATTGTATCTTGAGACAGATGGATACCAACCATACATTAATCATGCCTAGAGAAGACCCATTGCAAAGAAAGTTAGCCAGTCATCCCTTTGATTTCAGTATGATTATTATTATTTACTATTAGTTATTAAATTTGTATACCAACGATCAGTAGAGCTACTTACGATGACTAAGTAGATGTGACTACGGTAAGTCTGGATCCAATAAAATAGGGACATTTAACACCATTTATTTCAGAGGGGTTACACACACAATGTTATCCTTCATTGATCCTGCTCTTTATTGATTTTTAAGTACTTGTAAGGCTGAAATCCTATAGTAAGGAGGAGGCCGGGGGGGGGGGAGAGTGAAGGCAGCTGCAGCACCTAGTTCAGCACCCTGCTAGACTTCTGCCAGGAGGTGAATGCAAGGGTGGAACAGTGCTGTTTCTTTCTTCTGCCCTTTTCCTTCTTCCTACCCCACCCCACCTATTTCTCTCCCACTGGAAACCATGAGTCACTGAAAGAAGTCTCTTCACATATTAGATTAGATATAGAATTTTCTCTGAAATGCATTCCTGAGTGGAATGCTGATCCTTTCAAATCAATGAGAGCATTGCTACCGACTTCAAAATGAGAAAGGATTGCAGCACCTTGGTCTTTTTTAAGCAAAAGGTTTTGTTCTTGGAAGAATTAAGGCTGCAGTCCTGTACCCTGTTACCTGGGAATAAGTCCCATTGGACTGCACAGGTATTTTGAAAGTGTGTCATGGTAGAAATAATTCATACTTGGGCGGTTTTTATAGAGAGAATGGCCACTATTTTATTTCCTCCCTGTGAAGGACGGTGTGTGGATATATTTTATGATTTTCAGCATGTCACATGATTCACTAAACCCACTATTAATTATAATAGGAAAGTCATTTAATTAAGTAACTTATGTTTCTACTGCAAGCAACACTACAAATAATTATTTGTTCTATATCCCTGTCCAATGATATTGTAATATATCATGTTCTATTTGATTTAGGTAGACTAAAGCCACTCTGGAAATGTTTTTTTAAAATAATAATAATAAAGAGGCAGTTCATAAATGTTTTGAACAAATGAATATAATGCTAAAATAATTGCTCATATATATATATGTTCCCCTAGTTTATAATGTTCCCCTAGTTTTTTTTTTTGCTAAAAGTCCCATTCCAATGAAGCTTGCAACTCCTCGGCAGCTCATTAGGATTACAAACAAGTGGTTTAGAAGATATATAAAATATATAAAATACGGCCGTCTTTTCTGAAGTCTAATGTGCCATTGAATCTAATGTGCACCTTAATTTTTGCAATGTAATTTTGCCAAAAAAGGTGAGCATTAGATTCAAGTAAATACTGTAGTTTCTGATTAACTACAATAATTGCACTTAGTAGTTTTTTCTTTGTTAAGGAACTGATTGACACTATATGCCAAATACCTGTAACTGGATTATAAGGTTCAGATATCTAGTTTGGCTCTTTCTGTTAAAGCATTATAAATTAACAAGGCATCTCTCTCTTCAAAAACAGCATCATGTGTTGCATAGCAACCGATGTAAAGCAAAGGCAGTTGAAACAAGGTCTTTTTCAATGCAAACCAGTACAGTGGTACCTCTGGTTACGTACTTAATTTGTTCCGGAGGTCCGTTCTTAACTTGAAACTGTTCTTAACCTGAAGCACCACTTTAGCTTATGGGGCTTCCCACTGCCACCGTGCAATTTCTGTTCTCATCCTGAAGCAAAGTTCTTAACCCGAGGTACTATTTCTGGGTTAGCGGAGTCTGTAACAGGATTTTTAAGATGCTACTTGTGCCCCAGGAGATAAAGCTGATCCATTTACAATCATGCTTCCTGGAGAAATTGTTGTCTTGTGGTCACCTTATTGTGACTGCAGCTGTACCTGAACACCTTTAGTGCTGTACCAGCAAGTACAAAATAACCCCTCTGCAGCACCACAAATCCAACTCAATGGTGTAACATTGGAAAATGTCAATCACTTCTCCTACCTAGGTAGTTATCTTTCCACAAGGGCCAACATTGATGCCGAAATCCAGTATCGCCTGAGCTCTGCGAGTGTGGCTTTCTCCTGATTGAAGTGCAGAGTGTTTGAGGACCGGGACATTCGCAGGGAAACCAAAATGCTTGTTTACAAAGCTATTGTACTACCAACCTTATTATATGCTTGTGAAACATGGACCACTTATAAATGCCATCTCCAACTCCTCGAAAGATTCCGTCAATGGTGAAGCAATGATTCTTCAACATCAACTTTGTTAGATTGGTCATGTTGTGTGGATGCCTGGTGATCGTCTTCCAAAGCAACTACTCTATTCCGAACTTAAAAATGGAAAGCGTAATGCTGGTGGTCAACAAAAGATGTTTAAAGACTGTCTCAAAGCAAATCTTAAAAAATGTAGTATAAACACTGACAACTGGGAAAGCCTGCGAGTGCTCCAGTTGGAGAACAGCCTTTACCAAAGGTGTCATGGGCTTTGAAGACACTCAAACTCAGGATGCAAGGGAGAAACATGCTAAGAGGAAGGCACACTTGGCAAATCCACGCCGTGATCAACTCCCACCCGGAAACCAATGTCCCCACTGTGGAAGGACGTGTGGATCCAGAATTGGCCTCCACAGTCATTTACGGACTCATTGTTAAAACCATGCTTATGGAAGACAATCTTACTCGGCTACGAGTGATCACCAAAGAAGAAGAATACCTGAACACCTACATTTGCATTAATGCAATGCTATTTGTATTGCAATACACATACTTGCTGTTTTTGTTGGCTATGTGTATTTAACAGGTTATTAAGCCAAGACTCGCAAACTGTGATTCTCAAGCCTCATTCCCTTGGTCTGTGGCATGTCTAGGTTTGTGGTTGAAGATGGGATATGGCATGTCCATCACACTGAATAGCCATATAGATTTGTAATTGCATTCTTATTGCTTCTTTTATGTCTCATATTGTGGTCCATTGTATTACTATTTGCATTCTGTGGAATTTCAGTTGCTACAACAGGCATGGAGTGTGTGTCATGAAGACCTCAGCAATTTTCAAGTGGTGGGGAAAGATTGGGAACCACTGCTCTGAGCTTTGCAGGTTGAAGTTATATAGAATGATGAAGTTATCCTATCTGTGGTCAAAAGCAAGGCATGGATTTGTCAGTGTTTTCTGTTCACGTAGAAATCATACAAAGCCAGTAGTATGGAAAAATATCAGACTCAGTTTTCTAATGTGGAAAGGGAGCTAACTCACTATAAGTATTTTCTTTTATAAAATATCCCAGTGTCTTGAACTGCAGGCATCAGAAATTAACTTTCACATCATTCCCTAGATACCAGTTTATGATATACAATTACTGGGCTGTGAACATGGATTTTGTGCGACTCAGTACTTCACAGCAATGCTTTATATGTAACATCTGGTTCATGCATTCATCTGCTAATAATAATGTTAATTTAAAAAAGAGCTCATTTCTGTTCTGAAGCAAACATGTTCAGCTTCTAGATAACTTTACCTGGATTTTTTTTCTATTCATTTGGTGCATTTGAGGCCAAACTGAGATGTCAAACTGTGACTCATTCCGTGTTTCAAAGATCTGGCTGTTAAGCTTTCTATCTCTTACTATAATTTTCTTCAGGAAAAAACCAACCCTAAACAATGTTATGACTGGATCGCAGAAAAAAAAGGAGAGAATTATTTTTAAATAATTCACTAGTGGGTGTACCCATCTGTGTAGTAGTCATACAAAGATGCCATTTTCCTTAACTGAATCTCTAGCAAGGCTTATCTGTATTAGTAGTTTTCATTCCAAGAAACGTTTAGCAAGGAGACAATAGCTGCACTTAGCTAATCCTTTTAAAAAAATCAGTTGCAGAAGTTAGGCGATCAGTCATATTGGTTCGACTTCCAGTAGTCATCTTATACAACTGTATAAAACTTTTTTTAAAAAAAAAATGGAAATAGTGCAGAATTTACTCTGCAATCCTATGGATGTTTACCCCAGAAGAAGTGTTATTCTGTTCTTACACCCAAACATGCATGCCTAGTATTGCATCCTTAGTTCATCCAGACACACAATTCCATTCCCCTCTTGGTTTTCCATTCCACCCCACCCCCAAAAGGTCAGCATTCCATGCCCACCGAGCATGCTCAGTCATCTGTGTTTTTGTTTTTTAAGGCGGGGTTTCCTCTAAGATTTTTGTGCTTTGGCAAATTTTGTAGATTCCCCAAGCCTGTTTGACGCCTCTCTTTTGTGCCTGTGTCTTTCCATTTTGGGTACATAAAAACCCTTACTCAGAAGAATTGAGATTGCTATTTGCATACAATATAGGACATATTTTTCCACATCATGTTTCGTAATGATTTAATGGCTATCTTTGATTCTATTAACTTTAAGTGCATTTTACGTTGGGCAAACTGTGGAATGTGAGGGTTAGTTCAGGTAAAAATGAAGGGACAAAGCAGCCTTCTCACAAATCTTATGTTAGCTGTCTTCTGCCATAGCAAGTTGTGGCTTCCTCTGAGAATCTCTCTGTGTGTCAGATTCCTGGAAGACAACGTGCCATTTGCATCAGTGAGTAAATGTGCTTGGAGAGGTGTGCAAAATGCTTCAGTCTCTGCTTTTAATGTTCTTCAGCAACACTTTTTTATGTGTGCTGCACTGAGGAGATGACCTGTGTGTGATTGTGAGTCACACAGGCAGTCTTTGAGCACTTGGATGATGAGTAGCGTGAGGCACACTTGAAAGCCGGGAACCTCCTCAGTATTGTCAGCTCGTATGAGTGAGGTAGAGCAGGGTGGCAGACTGTTTGAGGGCAAGTCTCATGCAGCAATCTGGGAGCTAGGACTTCAAAGCCTGATTTTGTTGAGACAGAACCCATTGCTGGTTCCAGCATCAATCTATGTAACATACCCCTTTGCAGAAGGATTTAATGATGCCTGAAGGTAAGGTCACACAGTCTAGGACAGGGGTAGCCAACAAGGTGCCCTCTGGGTGTTGTGCACTCACATCAGCCCCAGTCAGCATGGCCAATGGTCAGGGGAGCTGTAGCTCACCAGAGGACACTTTGTTGCTTACTCCTAGTCTAGGTGGAAAACTATCCTTTTCAAAAAAAATTTTTTCCTTCCAGTAGCACCTTAAAGACCAACTAAGTTAGTTCTTGGTATGAGCTTTCGTGTGCATGCACACTTCTTCAGATACCAGGTATCTGAAGAAGTGTGCATGCACACGAAAGCTCATACCAAGAACTAACTTAGTTGGTCTTTAAGGTGCTACTGGAGGGGAAAAATTTTTTTTTGACTATGGCAGACCAACACGGCTACCTATCTGTATCCTTTTCAAGCGAAGAGGGAAATCCTGGCTCTCCTCATCCAATGAGGAACTGAAACTCATGACTCTGGTTTTTCCAAAGGCTTTTGTTTCCAGATTTGAGTGGTACATAAAGCAGACACTCACAGATTGCAAAGCTCAGTGGTGAAGTGGAAATGCAAAGGCATGGCTAAGTGTAAGCTAAGACATTCGACTGACAAGCAACATGGCCTCTGCACCTTCCTTTTGTAGGGCCGGGTGGGACATCATTTAGCTCAGCGAACAGCTATACCCCGAGACTGGGCAAATAGGCAGGCCCTCCTTCTAGCCATTGGTTAGGTGAGTTATGTGTGCACTGACATCTCTGTGTCCAAGGTGACAAAGGTGGGGTGGGTGTCCCTTCTAGCTCCTGTTTTCAACTGATGGTTCGTTGAAAGGATTTTACTGAAATCGTGTTCGTTTCACCACCCATGCTGCAAATGCCTCACAGGCTAGAAGACTCCTCTCACTCCCAAGAACAAAACTCAGCCTTATGAGATGTGATGGCATTGCAGCCCACGTCTTCAAACATCAGTTGTGTTCCATTGCTGCAAAGCAGGTGGAGAAGTGATTTGAAGCAGAAGAGTGGCAGGTGGGGGGAAGGGGTGCTGAACCCTTTGCTACTCACTGCTTTGGCTCACCATCCACCAGTCCCCAGCCAAGCTTACATTTGGTCTGGGAGCATGGCAGGGAGGAGACTGTGGTGAGCAAAAGTGGCACGTGACAAAAAGGTTGAGCTCCTCCCTCCCATCTGCCACTTCTCCCCTTTACATAACCACCACCTTACTTACAGCTGTATGGCAGACCCACCTCCATAGTCTGATGCCATCACATCTGTTTACCGCCTACATTTTTGCCTCTCCCATGTCTAACAACTGAAAACAAAGTTGGGAAGAAAGGTGAAGAGAAGTTAGGGAGAAGCATGTTGGTCTGAAACTATAGATTCAGGTGGAAACTCTACAGAGTTCAAAATCTTTCTGGTGTACTTGGTCTTCAAAGCAGCCGTTCTTCATGTCAGTCCCCTCAATCTTTATTTATCAAGGGAATGTCCTCTTCAGTTACCAGCTCCTTGTTCTACAGTCCCATTTGCAAGCTCCTGAAATATTTCATCCACCTTTCTCTGTTAGATGTTTCTCTTTCCCCATGATGTACCTGTTGCTGTGACACTATTTGGACCATTTCCTACTTCTCTTTTGTGTGATTACGAGTATGGCTAACGCCTGAAACATAAATCATTTATCCTGACTCAGATTTCAATGGTGCTCAAATTAATGCAAAGTGCTGTATAGATAGGTTGATATATTTTAACACAGGGTTGCATCCAAGTACATTTGCAATGGATGTGATTAATGTAAGTACGTACATCCATTTCAAAAGGGTGTATTTATAGCAAAACTTAGTTTGTAAATAGGCGGTTTATTGGGGACGTTAAACCCTTCATTTCTTCTTTGAATATGCAGATTTCATGAATGTTAGTGTTAGATGTGCTTAATAAATAAATCCCAGCTGGTGTGACTGTGGTCAACAGAGATTATTAGTCTCATGCAAATTTCTCTTCACTCCCTCACATAGGTGACTATAGATAATCATTTACCAAATATCTAATAAAACTGTAGCAAGCATACAGGTGAAATGGGGAGCTGGTTATCTGTGCCTCCACCCATGCAAAGAAGACAGTTCAACCTACCACATCCTGACCTCTCCCAATTTTTAATTTGCCCTGGATCAGGAAAGGCTTGTCCTTTTTCACTTTTACCATTACCTTTTCCTGCAGATATGTTTGGATCTTGCTGTTGTGTTGACTGATCTCATCCCAGAAAATAAAAATACATTTGCCACCCCTTCTTAACAAGATCCTTTAAGAAAAAGGTGAATGGGGAGGGGGAGAGATTTGTTTATTTTCTGCTTAAGAGTCCACCAGTTCTTCTTTTTTGTCCTGTGCTCCAGTCAAACCACAACCCTTCAGTTTTGATGTTGCAGCTGGTTGCCATGGAAATAATTGTGATTTCACAGGTTTAGTGTAGCATCCATTGCAGGAGACAATGAGGAACATTGGTTGTGTGGGAGACATGTTTAGAGAATGGGGAAGGCATGAAAATATTCCTCATCTCAGGACCCTAGGGATCCCCTACCACGTCTTTCTCTGTCTCTCTGTCTCCTTCTCTCCTTTTGTTGTTGTTGTTTTTACTCCTTATAGTGACAGTAGCATCTCCTGCACAGCAGATACAAGAGCAACTTGATGTGTCTCACTGCTTCAGCTGCTCAGACAAAGTGATGTGGTTTCTCCCATCACTGCCTCCAGTATAAACATGCAGTTCTTTGTCTGCTGTCTCCATTAGCATTTTCTGCCTTGCATCCATGCCGCACAATTATTTTTCTTGGGGAATGTGATGCCAAGAGACGTCAGCTGGGTTATAATTAGCTATACGCTGGCAGCTCTCAAAAGCTACAGACAAGTGGCACTCGGGAAGGTGTAAAACCATTTATTCCTGTACATTTGAAAGTAGTG
The DNA here is from genome assembly GCF_964270895.1 of Podarcis filfolensis. Taxonomy (NCBI): domain Eukaryota; kingdom Metazoa; phylum Chordata; class Lepidosauria; order Squamata; family Lacertidae; genus Podarcis; species Podarcis filfolensis. The sequence goes on along the minus strand of NC_139604.1, from coordinate 28,441,727 downwards.
GAGAAATCATATTTTGTTTGTTGTGGATAACTGAGTTTGGTGTGTTATTGTTGTTCTTTCTGTTGACCTACATGAATATTGGGATGGGGGACATTTAATTTTGACATAAGTCGTGGATTCTAAAAGCTAACAACCTCAATTTTGATTCCAGCTAATCCAGCTACTGTCACTGGGCACAATGGGCAATCATTAATTCCACGGTTGAAAAGTTGTGCTTTTAAATGAAGACATGCATCTCTTATTTCACAAACTTCATCAAGTTTTTCTTTCATTTCAAAATTCCATTTTTTAAAAAAAGAAAGAAACATATTCCTTTCAGAATTGTTTGCATACGGCAAAACACCCTGGCAAATTCAGAAATGATGGCCAGTCTTTATGATATAATTGTGATAGGCATGTCCTCTGTTGTGTGTGCCAGATTAATTGGTTTGTGGATCCTGTTCTAAGCGAACAGCTGGCCTCCTTGGTATAACTGCTGTTTTGACTGTGGAGCTATGATAAACTTGCCTCATATTGTAACCTTCTCTCTCTGACTCTCTCTGTCTCTCATCTATGCCGTCAGTATAAAAGTAGTTAATGGCAAAGGACACTCGGAGGCAAATGTTTATAAAATGATACATATTCAGACGTGGAGAAGAAACCAAGCTGCACAATTAAAGTTTATTTGAAGGTCTTGCACAACAGACCTGCTTTCTAAAAGAAATCGGAATGAATGTCTTTGTTTCAGTTCAGACAATACCGGACTCTGTCACCACTTACAAGGATATCGGTCTCTGCCATTCTCCGTCAATGCAACAGAATGTCAAAGCACACATGCCACTTATCAGTGAGGTAAAAAAACAAAGGCCTGAGGTAAAAGAACCTCACAATTAACAATACAGTGGTACCTTGGGTTACATACCCTTCAGGTTACAGACTCCGCTAACCCAGAAATAGTACCTCAGATTAAGAACTTTGCTTCAGGATGAGAACAGAAATCGTGCAGTGGTGGCGCAGTGGCAGCAGGAGGCCCCATTAGCTAAAGTGGTGCTTCAGGTTAAGAACAGTTTTTAGTTAAGAACAGACCTCTGGAATGAATTAAGTACTTAACCTGAGGTACCACTGTAAAGTCAAGGGATGGGGAACCTGTTTCAACCTGAGGGCTGCATTTCTCTCACAGATGACCTTTCGGAGGCAGCCCATGGTAGGTGGGTCAATAGATGCAACTCTTATATTCTACAGTAAGGCTACATTCTAGCCACACAGAAGTCAGAAGTTGGTGTAAGGCAGAGCCATTCAAGAGTGGCTGGATCGTCCAGAAGGCTGCATAATTGCCCACTCTCATGTAGTCAATGCGAACACATAACATAACAATTGCTTTAGTGCCGCCCCCCCCCCCCCGTTATTGTAAAATAACTTTCCTAGAAGAGAATTTCCTGCTTCCACTCTGGGCTCTCTCCCTGAAGATGAATAAGGCCTGAACTTTGTACATGTGCAAAATAGAAATCAGGAAGCCACAAAACAAAGAAAACCCCATTAGGCATTTGCACTCCAGGCTACTTGTAATCCCTCTCTTTTTCACTGTGGAATCTTGTGCATGTTTACTGTGTTCAGGAGACTTTATTCCCTAGAAAGGCAGTTGAGGACGGCAGCCTTGGAAGATCATGCCATATAAACTGTCACTTGGGAATGTCGGGGGGGTTGATGAGAGATTTGAATTATGTTAGCTTGCTATATAGTTGCTTAATATAACAGACAACAAGTCAAATTGGGACAAGTCAATTGGGACGCGGGTGGCGCTGTGGGTTAAACCACAGAGCCTAGGTCTTGCCGATCAGAAGGTCGGCGGTTCGAATCCCCGCGACGGGGTGAACTCCCGTTGCTCGGTCCCTGCTCCTGCCAACCTAGCAGTTTGAAAGTACAACAAAGTGCAAGTAGATAAATAGGTACTGCTCCGGCGGGAAGGTAAACGGCGTTTCCATGCGCTGCTCTGGTTTGCCAGAAGCAGCTTAGTCATGCTGGCCACATGACCCGGAAGCTGTACGCCGGCTCCCTCGGCCTATAGAGTGAGATGAGCGCCGCAACCCCAAAGTCGGCCACGACTGGACCTAATGGTCAGGGGTCCCCTTTACCTTTACCTTTACAAGTCAAATATTCTAACAACATAGTGATCAAATGAAGACTAGATGGTACAGTTCATGCCAGATTTCTGCAGAGTTAAAATAAAAACATTTTGATGGCTAGAGATGAGCTGTGGAACACCTCCTGAGCGACCCCACCCCCACCTGAGAAAACCGGGGCCGTGCTGAGTCGCTGCCTGCCTGTGCAAGGGGAACCCAAACAGCTGACCCGACCCTTGGCAGGCAGAGAGGAGCACCGTGCTGGGGTGCCTGGTTTGCACCCCTCAAAAGTTGTAAGCCTGGGGCCATGGCTCCCCTCTGACCCTTCATGCTATGCCCCTGGATCCTACTACTTTTATTCATTTTTAAAGTTGGGGAGCAAATTGTGGTGCTTCCACTTGCAGCCTGAACTGGTACAGTCCTTTCTGTTGCCTATGGATTCTTCCAGCTCATTGCAGCCTCTAAGGAGTAGGCTAGGTCTACAGGGGAATATTGCATTGGGGAGATGTGTAAGCTTTAAGTGTGTTTATGTTCACCAACCAAATAAAGTCCTCCAAGTCTGAGAAAGGTGGGAGAGCTATGTCCTTGAGCTGGGACGGCTCTGGGATTGCCCTACCACCCCATGTATTTCCTCCTAAGCCAACAAATAGTATTTTGCATAGTGGAGAGGAACATTTTGGGGGGAGGGGTTACAGCTGGAGAGGGAAGAGTTAACATTGGCTATGGTATAAAGTTTTCAAGCCTAGTATCAGTGGGTGAGGGGAACCTGAGGGCACTATGACATAAAACAACCTTTCCTGGGTAACCAAATACTCCATGTTAACATTGGACCCATTCAGACATTCGGCCGCAATCATAAATATGTAACTTATTGGGAAACAAATCCCACTGAATGCATGCAGTGGGAATTAACATCTGAATAAAAATGCTGCATACTTATATAGGCAAACAGGTGAGCACGCCAGCCTCTTCAGTGTTGGAAAGACTGTTCCTCATTCATTGTTTTGCCTGCAATAGGATTGTGCAGTTACTTGGGTGGTAAGAACCATCACATGGTAGAAGAGCAGGCACAATTTTCTCCCCTCCACTGTGCAAATCATGCCCTGATGTGAGGTAGCCATTCCACAAGGATGCCAGATGAAACAGATGCCTGACCCATGCTATGCAATGCTTTCTCTTCCGAAAAGGAGCTGGAAGATCGCTCAAACTGGGCCTGTTTTCACAATTAGGTATTTGGGTATTATATGTTAGGGTTGCCATACTTCCAAGAGTAAAAACCAGCACACCCCAAAAGCTGTTGAGCTATATTATATGTAAGATTCCCTGTCGTGCAGGGGCACACCAAGTTCACTGCTGACTATTGTAGTGCCTGAGCCAAGCTGTAGAACTGATTGTTCCTGCCCAATTATTTGAGGAAGTATGTGTCTGTAGCAAAACACGTACATGTTTGGTTTTTTAATTCCAGTTTGACCGTTGGTAAAAGTACCAGTCTCCAGGCAAAAACAGAAGCCAAGTATGTTTTTTTTAAAAAACAAAAAACTCTCCAGCAATGACTTTGGAGATCTTGATAGCATGGTCAGCGGTCAAATGTTTTCATGCTTCATTTCTCCTGTTCCTCTGACAGGTACATGTGACAATGCTGAAGCTATGAGTGGAATTTTAATGAGGAACTTTGAAGAAGTTGGCGGCTCCTCAATCTTTTCTGTGTGGGAATCGGATGATGAAGTTTCTAGCGGCAAAAGCGCTGACGATGCTGATAGTGTCAATCTGTCCACTTCAAATCATTTTATTCGTAAGTAGCAGATGCCAGGCAAGGTGGATCCATGTTCTTTTTTAAAGTAAATTTTTTGGGCAATGTTTTCACTTTGGAATATATATATACACACACACACATATAGACACACACACACACACACACACACACACACACACACAATATATATGTGTGTGTATATATCTATATCTATCTACTTAATTGTTTACATAATCCAGTATAATAGGACAGACAGCCCACCATAGACTTACAGTACAGATTTAAAAGTTATTAACAGAAACTTCCCAGGATTAAAAGTAAGGGGAAATGTCTGTGTGTCTTATGGTACCTCAGGTAGCACACACACCAGCTAGTGGATGTGTATTTCAGGATGCCAGTAACCCTAATTGTTTAACCCTATGCTTCAGAAATTTCACTTAGATGAAAGATTTATACTTTCCCCAAATAGGGTAAAATAAGTACTGCATAAGTACCAGTGCAACTGCATTCATGGTCAGGCTGTCCAAATGTTCCAAAAGAAAGTTCTGGAACCAGAATGGGGGAGGGTGTCTGTGGGCTTCCAGATGTTGGGACTTCAGCTCCCATCAGCCTCAGCCTGCATGGCCAACTGTTAATGGGAGTTAATGGGAGTTGTTGTCTACCAACATCTGGAGGGCCACAGGTTCTCTGCTTCTGGCATGGAAAGATAGAACTTGCAGATATCAAGACACTCTCTCTCTCTCTCTCTCTCTCTCTCTCTCACACACACACACACACACACTGCCCCAAAATTTTCTAACACTGGAAATTAACATGTTGCAATGTGTTCCACACCGATTACCATGAGGTCAAGTATTCATTCTGTCATTGGCCCATCTGCTTATTCCTAGTCAACTTTCATTCTGATACAGTGGTACCTCGGGTTACAGACACTTCAGGTTACAGACGCTTCAGGTTACAGACTTCACTAACCCAGAAATAGTACCTCAGGTTAAGAACTTTGCTTCAGGATGAGAACAGAAATTGCATGGTGGCGGCGCAATGGCAGCAGGAGGCCCCATTAGCTAAAGTGGTACCTCAGGTTAAGAACAGTTTCAGGTTAAGAACGGACCTCCAGGAGGAATTAAGTTCTTAACCTGAGGTACCACTGTATTTGGATCATTGTTGTTAATTCTGCAAATGAGTTAGATAAATTTTAAAGCCTGCAGTTCAAGGAACTGAGCCTTTGGTTAGGCGTATGGCATGCTATATATCCACAAAAGCTTGCTGTGGGATTGTAGAAAATGGGATTAATAAAACTGTAGTATTCCTGCATCCCATTTGGAGGAAGAAAAAATTAGGAACATGTTTTTTTTTTTGCTGCACTGCACACAGTCAAGCATGCTGATTGTAACAGCGACTGATATTTTGCGTTTAATACCACAATGCTTTTAGATCTCAGAAACGACTTGGCTTTCCACTTAAATTCACCCAAGCATTTCCAACACAAAACCCCAGGCTAGTGAGTGATTTCCCAGCAGATCTTCCCCATTATGCCATTGCTATGTCACGACTGGCTTTCCAGTTTTTGCAGTTTCCATGACAACCATGATCTTTGATCTGCAAAGAATAATAATGCATCACTAAGAGGTATAAAACATTTTTTGGAACATAAAGTGTGGTTCCCTCAAAGGAATAGATTGCAGACAGCAGGGCACTTATCATTAATCAGTACTATAATTGCAAGAACGCTGTATAAATATGAATTCCTGTTGATGGCAGACAGCAAACCACATCCACTAATTTTCTAGGCTCCACAGAAAAAAAAACATTAAAAAAATATGGGAAGCCTTGTTACAGCAGCAACATCATTAACTGGCATTCAGCTACTGCTGTTAGTTGCTGCTGCTGCTACTACTACTAACAATAATGAAAGGAAAGCAGGAATAAGGTGCAGGAATAAGGAGAGGCTGAGAAAGATTAAAGAGGCGACTGGGAAGTGTTGACAAGGTGTAGTGGTAGTAGATAAAACAGGTGAGTGTTTGCTGAGTATACGTTTTTGTGTATGTGTATTTATCCAAGTCCATTTATATACTGTTTAACATATACGATGTATGGCAAGTGAAAAACACAAATTTCACAAAAATACACAAGAAAACCATCAATGCGAATGACTAAGAACAGCAAGAAAAAGCACTGGAATTCAATAAAGCCTAACAACATACAGAAGACGAGAGTTCAGCTTTAATGATGCCTCTCAGGAAGGCCTAGGCCTGCCGCCCAATGATTTCTGAGAATTCTGAGATCACTGTGCTTCTCAGGAACCAGGTGAGATTCAGCAAGAGATGGGCAGGTAGAAACCGCTTTATTCATAGATATCTTGGCACCACTGCTTTACCAGATCCATCAGAAATCAATATAATTGTTGGCTCCCAAGCGTCATCAAAAACATATTCAAAAGTTAATCCATACACATGAAAATGCATTGAATAATTTAGAATATTGAATAAATTGTAAGACATTGTGAACTTCACGTAGATATTTTATGACCGTTTCATAGCCATTGCGAGAAGGAGAATGTCTTCACACAACTTTTAATTTCTTTAAATTACAAATCTAAAGGAAATGTCACAGCGCGTTCCGAAACATTTAAACAAATTTGTAGTGCAGTAGCGTCACTGCGAGGCAGCTCCCTCAGACAGCTAACATAAGAACAAGATTGCTGCTGGATCAGACCATAGGCCCATCTATGCCAGCCTCCTGTTCTAACTGGCCAACCAGCCAGTTTTTGGTGTCATGAAAATAGTTGGTTATTTATTATATTTTTATTCACAGAGAAAATGACAGTGGGTTTTATTTTGCTTCTGGCGCCAGAATTAACTTGATCAGCCTTTGATGCTATGTATGGACCATTACATGGGAGAGGCTTGCAATTTGCTGCTCTGCCCGAGCTAACAAAATTATATTGCATGTAAAGGACAACATTGCTTTATGTGTTTCACAAATTCCTACACGTCTGCCTATATATCCTTCATTGTTTTACCTTCTGCCATACATTGGGTTACTTTTTTATTATGGATTGCTATTCTTTGACAAAGTTTTCAGTTATGTTCTTGTAATATCCTCATGACCACTGCTCCTTGTGCATTTTTCTAATCTATGGGTTGTGCTGAAGAAGATTCCAGCAAAACAGTCAGATTATCCGGGATCACTGTCCGTTGTTATTCACCTACTACTTCGGCACCATGAACGCCTAAAAAAGGTTTTACCGCTTAGCCCACAGGATAGCATCTATTACTTTGTTTCAACCATAGATTTATTATACTTCTACAGACTTTCAAAGATTGACAGACGTGTGTTCAATTGATTTCAAATATATTAGAGAATTTACAAGTGCACACATTTTGTTTTTGTTGTACCAAATCATGTATATTATGCGATAAGAATTACAGTGCTATCTAGTATACTGGTCTGCGTGTTGCTTGTATTGTTTGTTGTGTTAAGTTGGCAACACGGGTTTGTTGTTCTGTAGTAGTAAGGTTCTTGTAAGTAGCAATAGTTCAATGTCAGGTAGGCTTTCGCACATTGTGAGGTGATAAGATATTTATATACTGATTTTTCAGGCAAACATCATTATATTGGTTTACAAAGAAATTACAAATCAATAAGTATCAGTTAAAATGGTATAATATAGCAGAGAAGACAGCTAGAAGGGTTGGAAAAAAAGAAACCTGTTTCAAAACTACATCTCGCCTCCCCTCGGGGCAACATGATCCCTGAGTAGCTCTGTGATGGTGGGCCATCACATTGGTAGCTGGGGAAAGGCAAGGGCCAACTGAGTTGGAACACCAGGAGCTAGAATGGCTGGCAGTTTTCCAGGCTGTTGCGTCTTCATTCTCTCCTCCCCTAAAGAGAAAGACAGACATTCTGATGTACAGTGGTACCTTGGGTTATAGATGCTTAAGGTTACAGACTCTGCTAACCCAGAAATAGTACCTCAGGTTAAGAACTTTGCTTCAGGATGAGAACAGAAATCGCACGCCAGCGGCGCGGCAGCTGCGGGAGGCCCCATTAGCTAAAGTGATACCTCAGGTGAAGAACCATTTCAGGTTAAGAACGGACCTCCGGAACAAATTAAGTTCTTAACCAGAGGTACCACTGTATGTCAGTGTGATGCAATAGGTTGCATCCGAACGTCCTCCACAAGACATTGAGGGGGTTGCCTGAGCCAAGAGGGGGAAAATGAACTCTGGAGGTTTTCATAGAGTAGGTTTGAAGACTGAGAGTTTAAAAACATTGCACAACGATGGCTTATTGATCACTGTGGATTTGAAGCCAACAAAGTTTCCTAAAAATATATTTTAGGGTGACGCCTTGGGTGGAAGTTAGAGGTATAAAGGGAAAGTGCCATGCCAGAACGTATCTGCTTATACAACTGAACAGCTAATAACAGTGGCATAAATATCTATTGTTACTGTAAGTGTAATAGTGAAAAAGTCAAATGTGAGATTGCACCAGAAAGCTTTATTCTGCAGGGTCCCTTTGATAGATAAAACATGTAATGCAGATTTCTATAGATATAAAATTACTCTGCTTCAAGGGTGTGTGAGGTTTTTATTTATTTTTTTAGAAACAGTATATGGCTCGGCTGAAGTGCAGAACGTTGCTTTTAATTAAATAACAACTAAGGCTGCAATCTTAAGTACACTTACTAGAGAGAGGGAGGGGGTTGTTGTTTTGATATTGTTTGTATTTTGTTTTTGTATTTTGTGTTTTTATCTTGTATTTTTATGCTGTGAACAGCCCTGAGATCTACAGATGAAGAGTGGTATACAAATAATAATAATAATAATAATAATAATAATAATAATAATAATGAAATTAGTCTCATTAGACTAAGTGTAATATACTTCTTAGAAAACTGAAGCTGAGCAAAAATGGCCTCTCAAAATTCTCCATTCTGTATAGTGGCAGTGTTACAGGATGGGGAGTTAATTTCATTCATTATTCTCCAGTGGAGGACTGAAATTCGCCAGCAGTTCAGGCAGAGCTAAAATAATATCCCCCCCCCCCCGCCAAAAAAAAAACTTTGTTGGAAAATTATTTTCTGAGCAATTTCAGATAAACCCCAGAGTAAACATGATGAGGATTATGGTGTTGGTAGTTCTAAATTAATACTTGTTACCATTTTTTCTTACTCTTAGGAAGTCAGTGTTCCTGCTCATTGTTTCTAACAGTTCTTAGCCAAGCTACTGCAGCTTTAACTACAGATGGCAGAGAAACTGATGGGCAAGTTTACTAAAAATTTAGTCACGGTTAACTTAGCTGCATTGGTTACCAATGGGTTTCTTTTTCCTTTTTTGTGTCATATTATGGGTTGGGGCTTTCGGATTTTATTTCAGAGACCTGACATGGCTCGAATTTGCAGCGGGATTCCTTCTGTGGACTTTGGTCATGAAAATGTTTTGGAGCACATTCATTAATTATCTGGAGGATGGCTTTCTTAATTAAAGGTTTATGCAGAGCTTCTTTGGAATCATGCCTACAGTTGTGCAGAGGGTTTGGCAGAGGAGCTGTACTGCTTCCTTTCTCTGTCATTATTTGGGTGGTTTGCCCATTATAGAATAAGGGAACAATCCCCCTCAGAAGGGAACAACGGAGCATTATGCTGCTCACATTCTGTGAAGATATGACTGCTCACTGGTGTGTGATTTGTTACCATGACAGTTTAGCCGTGTCAATTTTGTTTTTAGAATGGTTATCTCTTAGCAGCACCCTCCCATTATCATGCTAAGAGTGAACTAGTTAAGTAGCGCTGTTTTGTTTCCTATTAAAACTTACGTACCTGACCTGTGAGTTTTAAATGCTTTTTTAAAGTGTGTGTGTTTTGCCCAGGTCTTCTTAGTAGCAGCTTTGCTCTTCTGCCTGATCCTATCCCCCTAGACCACCACTTCCAAGGCAGGAGGTGCTGAAGGGGAAAAATAATTGATCTCTTAAGGCCGAAGCCTTTACAAACAATATTAAACAGTATTTTTGCATGCAGCCTTTGCCCTCCTTGTCAGAATCCAAGAACTGTCAGTAAGCGATAGACAAATCTGTCAGTTTCAATTTTTTTTCCTGTCTTAAATTCAGTTCCAAACAGTTCCAAATACCCTTGAAAATTCACCAGCATTTTAATACACTTTTGCAAGCAATTTATTCCAATATAATGTATTTTTGTATGCCCTAGTATATGCATTTTATACTCACCTTTCCCTAATATACACACTTTTACTTGGTTGTATTGAAAACTGTGACTTAGATTGAATTGCACCCCCATCCCTACAGGCAACTTTTCTTTTTCATCCATAAGGATTATACACCTATACATTCACACTATGAGATACATTCACACTATGAGATGGCAAATTGTTGATGCCATAGTATATGGCAGTGCTTTAGACTATCACCTCCTGTGGATTGTCCTCCTTCAGAAATGTCAACACCAATCACTGCTGTAATGGTATGTTAATCAGTGAGTAAGGGTAATCAGAGGCACTCTTTGATGTCTGGGATGACTTTTGATTGAGTCAGTCTCTCACACTGAAAGCTGCTGGTCTTAGTTTTCTCCTCCTCCTCCTCCTCCTCTTCCTCCTGGTATCACATGGAGGGGCTTAGAGGAAATCTTTGAAAGATGTATAGTTAATTATACAGGTGCAGTGTTGCTCCACATAAAAGGGAGTAATTGCTAGGTGATTATAATTTTACTTCTCATTTTCCCCTGGTCATACAGCAGAAGAGCTTTCCTCCAGTGAACCTTGCAAGCTTTAAAAGGAACAAAAAAACAACACACCAAGAAACAAAGTCTGTAATAAAAGCAGATGTTTCAAAGATAAATCATTATTTTTGGGATGGCTGGGTGTAATATGAAGTTCCAGCTTGCAAGATAATGCTTTAAGCGCCTGTGACTACATGGCAAACATCAGATTCCTTATTTATTTATGCCTGAGTATCAACAATGAAAGATGTAGTAAAGCTGAGACTCAGCTGTTTTATACCACCATGTCATTAAATCCTGCTTCTGCGGTGAGGACAGCTGAACGGGAACCATCACAAGGTCCCTGACCCTGCAGCTGTGAAAATTGATACCATCTCACCTTTTGAATGAAATGGGGCTACAAGGGACACAAATTTATATATGTAAAGAGGCGGGATTATATAAGCATTGGTACTGCAAAAGAGACATTTAAGTAAGCATGTTGTTTGGTGTCAACTTGCTACAGCAGAGGCATAACTTGTATGAAGAAACAAAACGCCTCAAGAACCAACAATATAACCCCGCCCTTCAAAACCACCTGGTGGGTTCACTGAGCAGGAAAGCACCATAGGAAATACAGGTAAATAACCCCTCTCATTTTGTTTATCCCCATGGTTCTGCTTTATGGGGACGGAATTTAGCTCAGATCTATAGCATCTGCCTTGCATGCAAATGGACCTTGGTTCAATCCAGGTAAGACTCAGAGAGACTCCCTGTCTGAAATCCTGGAGAGCCATTGCCACGCAGTGTAAACACTGCTGAGCTAAATGGACCCAAATGCCTGAATCAGTATAAGGCAGTTTCTTGTGTTCCCTTCTGGATTTATTATACTTAAACACGACCCCAAGGCTCATGATCAAATATTCATGATTTATTTATTCCCCCCCCCACCCAAATTGCAATAAAAAAATCAAATTAATGTTACCTTAATTTAGAAGGTTGAATAAATTGGCCTTTAATCTACCTATGTGGATCCCTAATTATTCATGCAAATATCCATTTAGCGTATCACTTTGAGTAAAAGCAGGGTTTCTCAAACTTATTTATCAAAGGGCCTTCCTTTCCTTTCCCTTCCCTTTTCTACCTTCTATACCACACACTCCCATTCTGCATGATGCCAGAATGACACGGGACTTGCCCATGTGGAAATAGCTGCTTTGCTAAAATTGTAATGTGTGATGTCCCTGATTGCCTTGGTTTTACACTGAGCCTTGGGCTTCCCGATCTGAAGGTTGGTGGTTCAAATCCCCGCGACGAGGTAAGCTCCCATTGCTCGGTCCCAGCTCCTGCCAACCTAGCAATTCGAAAGCACGTCAAAGTGCAAGTAGATAAATAGGTACCGCTCTGGCGGGAAGGTAAACGGCGTTTCCGTGCGCTGCTCTGGTTCGCCAGAAGCGGCTTAATCATGCTGGCCACATGACCCGGAAGCTGTACGCCAATAAAGTGAGATGAGTGCTGCAACCCCAGAGTCGTTCACGACTGGACTTAACTGTGAGGGGTCCTTTACCTTTACCTTTTTACACTGTGCGGAAATGTCTGATGAAAGTCTGAATCTGCCCAAGACCCACACGCAAGCCTGCATACTTAGTGCGGCCTGTGATCTTATCCATTCTTTCACTGGTTTTAATGTGCATCTCAGGTATGTTCCATGTTCTGTTTACTCTGAGGGAATCCCATTGAAGTAAATGGGTCTGCTCTGGATGAAGAGCATTGTAGTCTCCATCTTTTTGTCTTTTGTTTCTCTGTGCATGGAAAATGGAAGAGGAAAACGATAATCTCTTGGGCTGTCTGATGAAAATGTACAGTAACTCATATAATTTACAAATTATATGAAGAATATCGGTTCCCAAAACTATGATTGGCTTAGTCTAGACTAAAAACTCCACAGGTAAACAAATTATCTCCCCATAAAGTTTAAAATGATTACCGACAACCTAAGATATGAGACCATATAGACTGTACAGAGGTCAAAGGAAGTCAATTTTTTCTAGTTTTCTTTTGACTTTTTTCTAATCTTTATAATTCTTTTTCTTTTTTTCTCTTTTGTTTTCTTCTATATGCATAATTTTCTTTGTATTTTTCTTCTTATCAATTATTTTTTGCGATATTTGGTAATCTAGTTTTTTTGGTATAACTGTATTTTTTTGGCGTGTATATAGAAAATAAATAAAAGCAAACAAGCAAAACGATAGAAAATGCACAGTAACTCAGTGCTTTGGGGGAAAAGTATAGTTGCTCCTTAGCCGGACAAATTTCTGCTTCTTCTAATTCACCCTCAAGTGTATCAACAACTCTTTATTTAGGCTTCCGTACTCGGCCCTCTAATGAGGTCGGAAAGGTCGACCCCAGCTGGCAGGAAAGGTCAGAATAGGTTCTGCTTTCATTCTTTTCCTGGAGGTTGGTATTCAGTGTATGGAGAAGTGCATACAGAGGGTTGATAGGTGTCTGGGCAGCTGAGAGAAGGTTTGCATTGTGCAGCAGAATAACGGCAGGATTTGACAGGTATCCTTCATTACCCTTTCCTGTAGAACAAAGAATAATTCCTACAGCATTATAGAGGATTACCTGTGGGAAAGGATGTGAACACTTTGAACAGTTTTTAAACTTTTCCAGCTCCCAGAATGCGTTCAAAGTATTATCATGTTGTTATTATAAAAAGTATTATTTGTGTTAAGGTGATTCACTGTCATAAATGCTTCTTGGTTTCCATCTTCATTAGCTCAGTAGGGAAGCAATGGTTCCTGAGCATAAGAGATGGGAAGTTTGCTCTAAATTTTGTTGTCTGTACCTAAAAAAATTCCAGATGTCAGTGCCTACTTAGCATGGCAGCAAGAAGCCTGCAGTTGTTTGTTTGTTTTTTACTATACATTGGCAAGGATCAAAAAACCCACTCAGCAAGTGATAAGCATTTCAAGTTGTGCAGAGAGGGGAAACCTTCAGTTTCCCTGTAGCTGCAGCCCACTGTGCCTCTGTGATTCCCCTGTCCCTCTAGAGTTCATTTTCACAATAACGTCTGAGTCAGGAGAGGCTATGTATGCTTTGGATCATTGTCTGGGTGCCGTAGTGGACTGGATGAGGGCCATTATACTGAATTTGAACCCTGGAAACAATGGTGGCACTGTTGATGGATGTTCCCATATCTGGGAGATGGGCCAAGTTGCCTGTTCTGGATGGGGTTGGACTCCCTTTTGAAAGAACAAGTTCATAGTTTAAGGTTGGTCCTGGATCATCTTTGTCACTGGAGGTTCAGATAGTTTCAGTGGCTAGGAGTGCCTTTTACCAACTGTGGCTGGTACACAAACTGCAGCCATTCTTGGACAGGGGAAGCCTGGCCACAGTGATTCATGCATTCATAGAATCATAGAATTGGAAGGAACCTCAAGGGTTAACTAGTCCAATGCTCTGCAGTGCAGGTATCTCAACTAAATCATCCATGACAGATGGCCATCCAACCTGTGCTCAGAAACCTCCAGTGAAGAGAGCCCACCAACTCCTGAGGAAGCTTGTTCAACTGTCTAACTTTATTGGTAACGTCAAGTCTTGTTTACTGCGATGAGTTTGGTCTGGAAGCTGCAACTGGTGCAAAAGGCCAAGGATAAAGCATAAGTTACTTACAGATATAAAAGAAAGAGGCGGTTTTGCCCTCCCAGACCTCAAAATGCCACACTTAGACGATTGGTGGAAACAGACTACCACCATAATATAACTCTGATGCTAGAAGACTTGTACTGGTTGCCTATATGCTACCAGGACAAATTCAATATATTTTTTTATTAATTTACCAGGCCCTTAGCAACTTGGGTTCAAGAAATCTTAGGGGACCACCTGATTCCGTACGTCCCTGCTAAATCACTGAGGTCTTGGGAGAAGTCTGTTAATGATCCCCCATGGCTTGGACACACAGCTCACACCCACAAGCAGTTGTATATTTAGTATTATGGGCCCAATTTTATAGAACTCCCTCCCAGCTAAGATTCAACATGTGCCTTCCTGGTGAACTTCTGGCACTTGGTGAAGACCTTTTTATTTCAGCTGCCATTTAAAGTTAGCGCTTTGGTTTTATTATTCATTTTAGCTGGTTTTATCTGTGTTGTTTCTTTTATAACCTCACTATGCACTGCATAGAGACTACGGGGTTAAGAGGTATATGCAATGTTGAAATAAATAATAAGTAAATAAAAAGAAGTGTGTGCAGACAGAACAAATAAGTGACTCCCACTCTGTGCACAAAAGTTCCTTTTGCTGTACCCTGAGCCAAGATCTTAGGCTGTACCAAAAGCTCTACCCTAAGCAAACAGGTAACTCTCCTATAAATAAAATATAAAGTATTAAGGATGCAACACATTTTAAAATTTATCTTTTGTTAGTATAGTTGCTTCCATCTCCCTTGTGCATTCTTCCTCTTTTTATTGGAAACATAAAATACATTTAAAACCATAAGGTATTTGTGACTGGCACATGATTGGAGCTGTTGTATAATGTACATACATTTTCTGCCAGATGCAATTTCCATTCTTGCTCAACAGCTTGGTTAAGGTCAATAGAAAAATCTCTTTCAGCTTCATTAATAAAGGATCCCTTTCCAGAGGGATTTGACAAGGACAGGAGCAAGCTCTGCCATATTATCATTGCTGCAGAGCTCAGGCGTATCTCAGACTCACAATTTTACCGTTCTCATAAATATCAGTAGCACGAGGTGTTAGGGAAGCAGAAGTTTTGTTTAAAAGTTTAGTGCTGAACATGTGTGAGGGAAATGAGGGCTGTGTATACCCCTAATGGCTTGGTCCCACTGTCCCCCGTGCATTGGAGGGTGAAGGTGTGCAGCAAGGAGCCACATTTGGGCATGTGGGCTCTACCATTTAGAACCCAAGTCATGCAAAGTTCTAAATAGTGTGGGGAGCCTACCTAGGAACATAGGAAACTGGCTTACACTGAGTCAGACCATTGGTCTTCTAGCTCTGCATTGTCTTCCAGATGTTGTTGGACTCCAACTCCCATCAGCTCCAGGCAGGAAGACCAATGTTCAAGGGTGCCCGGGAATTGTAGTCCAACAACATCTGAATGGCCACATGTTCCCCAGCCCAGCTCTAAACATCAGGAGAGCGGATTAGAGATCTCCTGTCTAGCATGGAGTTAGATCATGAGTGTGTTGAAAAATGGGCAGTGGGGACAAAGAGAAAGGAATAAATCAAAAGCACATAGTCTCTTCTTGACTGTCAGCGGGACCTAAGTATCGATCAGAAGTTGAAGGGGAACATTGTGTGTCCCCCCCCCCCATGTTCCAGACTGCAACGTGAGAATTAGCTTGATGGGAAGGATGAATAAAGGAAGGATATTGCCACACTTCCCAAAGCAGTTCTTGTGACCATTATATAAAATTTACCCATTTTGCAACTCTTAGGACAGGGGTCAGCAACCTTTTTCAGTCATGGGCCAGTCCACCGTCCCTCAGACCATGTGGGGGGGGGCAGACTATATTTTGAAAAAATAATAATGAGTTAATTCCTATGCCCCACAAATAACCCAGAGATGCATTTTAAATAAAAGAACACATTATACTCATGTAAAAACATGCTGATTCCTGGACCGCCCGCGGGCCGGATTGAGAAGGCGATTGGGCCTCGTCCGGCCCCCGGGCCTTAGTTTGCCTACCCCTGTCTTAGGAGTTATCAAATGGTCATGGGGCCCAAGTCATCACCCACAACATTTTACAATCATTCATTTGTGATGAGGGCACACAAGCAATGTACTAAATAAGAGCATGTATAGATTGATGTGGGCAAGTGAAACATGGATAATATTATTGAAGGAAAATGTAGTTCAGCTAAGCATCTGAGAGGGTATTATGTACATTTGTGAGTTAAACACAGTACTTCTGAGAGCATAGTATGTTCTTTTCAGCTTTGAACAACAGCTTTATAGCTAGCTATGTGGGAGAAAAGCTGGCAGGCAGAGATGTAATGGTACTATTCATTTGTTTCTAGTATAATAGGATCTGAAACCACACCTGAAAGAGTAGATTTTAACTACAGTTGATGTAAAAAGAAAAAGAAAGAAGCCTGTGATTCAGTTTGCCCAGAACCAAGGATGGGAATATGCGTGCAATAAAACCCCTGCGTCCAGTCACGCTTCCATTGCGCAGCTCTGCTCAGAAGCTGACCTGGCAGGGGAGCAGAGTCGCAGCAGTCCTGGGTCCGTGTGAGATGAGGGATAAATCAAGTCCAGAGACAGTTCAGTTCTTATCTCTAGAAGCGTTTATTTACAAGCCATAAATCAGTCTCCTCCATCGGAACTTGGAGGCATTCTCAGCCGTGCTTCCAAAAGCACACACTCGCAGCTTCTGTGCCAAGCTGCTGCTCAGTGAGAAGTGAAAGGAAGTCTGGAAGCAGAGAGACGCTGTGCGTCACTGCTCTGCGACGAGCTCCTCCTTCTACTCCCCCTCCTCCCCCTAGATACAGGACACCTCGGAGTTCTGACCCTGTCAGTTCCAAACTCCACACCCCCTCTTGTCCTGCATCTGGGGACAATAGCCAACAATGCTTTCCCCATACACAGACCCTCACAGAACTCCTCGTGCTTCTGGAAGGTTAATGGCTTTGTGAAACCATCAGCGAGGTTCTTTGTTGAGGGACAGTATTTTAGAGCAACTAGCCCCTCATGAACGCTCTGACACACATTTCGGAAGCGTATGTCCAAATGTTTGGTCCTCGCCTTGAATTGCCCTGTCTCAGCTAATTTAAGGCATGGTTGATTGTCTTCATGCACCACAACGGGCAGACAATTCTCTCCACAGATTTCCGCGACCAAACACACATAGAACTCCAGTTCTCTGCAAACCTCTGATAGCGCACTGAACTCAGCTTCAGTAGATGAAAGCGCTATGAGACTTTGCTTTCGGGACCTCCACCCAATTACTGAGTCCCCAAACTTCACCACTAGGCCTGACACTGATTTGCGGTCCTCAAGGTTTGCCCAATCCGAATCCACCCAGGCAGTCAGCTTGACATCACCCTCAGCTGACATCTTGAGGCAAAAGTCTTTGGTATCTTGCAGGTAGCGTAGCACCCGCTTAACACCATTCCAGGCCTGCACACTAGGACTTGAAGCTTCTCTACTGAGCAGATTGACAGCAAACGCTATATCAGGTCTGCTCCACTGTGACAGATACAACAGACTACCCAGAGCTGACTGAAAGAGTTCAGTGTTTTCGAACACCACGCGTTCTACTTGCTGACACTCCTTCACGTACCCAGTCTCCATGGGTGATCTGGCACCTGCACATTCAGACATCCTGAACTTCTCAAGCAACTGCTCAATCTTACCTTTCTGGCGAAGCAAAAAGCTTCCATCACTTGCTCTTGTGATCTCTACGCCTAGATAGGACTTGACATCCCCAAGTTGCTTCAGCTTGAACCGTTTACCAAGCTCCTTAGCAAACTTCTCCACCTGTTCACTTGTTCTTGTCATCAGCAAGATGTCATCAACAAACACCTGTGCCACTTGCTGTTGCAAGCCTGAGTCTCTAATGTAAAGACAACTGTCTGCAAGAGACCTCTTAAAACCTAACTTTTCTAAGGCTTCATGTAGGCACATATTCCAATTCCTGGCAGATTGGCGTAATCCATAGATGGATTTGTGCAACCGCCACACGACGCCTGGCTCACTGACTTCAAACCCTGGAGGAGGACGCATGTACAACTCCTCCTGGAGATCTGAGTTCAGGTAGGCGACATCAACGTCAAAATGGTTCACCTTCCAACCTCTCTGTGCTGCTATTGCCAAAAGCGTTCTCAAAGTCTCCGCCCTTGAGGTCGGCGAATAGACCTCTGTGAAGTGAACTCCGCGTCTCTGTGTAAATCCACGTGCCACTAACCTCGCTTTGTACTGTGGTTCTCCTGCTTCTGTGGGTTTAAGACGGTAAACCCATCTGCAGCCTACAGCTTGCTGGTTAGCCGGCAGCCGTGTGAGTGAGAACACTCCAAGAGACTCCATTGAGTTCATCTCCTTCTGCATCGCCTCATGCCATTTGCTGGCTTCTTCCCGAGGCAACTTCTGAACATCCTCAAAGGATTCAGGTTCACATCTAGCCACACCAACCCAGACACTCGTGGCTTCATACCTTTCAGGTGGCTTCCCTTTGGTTGATCTTGCTGACCTCCTCAGCATGAATTCTGGAACTGCGCCTGATTCACCTGGATCAACCCCCCTATCTTCCATGTCAGCATCATCCCCCTCTGACCTGCTGCGCCGTTTAGGGCGAACAGCTGGTTCTGCCGGCGGGGATGGTTCACTCCTTGGCTCAGACTTGACAGAGACCTGCGGAGGGGTCCTGGGACTTCCCTTTGGAGAG
Source organism: Podarcis filfolensis (assembly GCF_964270895.1). Classification (NCBI taxonomy): domain Eukaryota; kingdom Metazoa; phylum Chordata; class Lepidosauria; order Squamata; family Lacertidae; genus Podarcis; species Podarcis filfolensis. The sequence continues at coordinate 28,422,750 of NC_139604.1, read as the reverse complement.
ATACGGAGCCTCTCCCTTGGAGATCCCGGCTCTGGGCTCTGTGGCTGTGGACTGTGCTCACCAGCAACAGGTTCAGCCTCACCCTCTTCCTCTTCCTCATCTGAGTCTACCAGAACATCCGGATTCCCGTGAAGACGCTTCCACCCACTCTGCTCGCAAAACTCAGCACTGCCGCTAATAAGCAGCTTGGACTGGTTGCCAGTAGGGTATGCGAAACGCCACGCCTTTGAACCCGGCTCATAGCCTACAAAGATCATCTTCCTGGATCTTGGCTCACCTTTTCTGCGCATGGCCTTTGGAATGAGAACCCAGGCCGTGGACCCAAAAGTGCGCAGAAAATGTACTTTGGGCTTTTTCCCATGAAGCAGAAAAAATGGTGTGTCACCTACACTGGAATTGAACACTCTATTCTGCAGGAAACATGCTGTTTTATAACTCTCAGCCCAAAAGCGCTGTGGCAGACCCGAGTCTGCCAGCATAGCATTCGCTGACTCCTGTAGCGTGCGAAACTTCCTCTCTGCAACCCCATTTTGTTGCGGAGAGTGGGGGGCCGTCAGTCGATGACTGATACCCTTCTGCCTGAAGAACGATTGCAGCGCAGAACCGGTAAACTCCCCCCCACGATCAGATTGAAAGGAAATTACTTTGGTAGAGAACCGTAGCTCTACTGCTGTGATCCAATCCCTGATCAGTGCAGCTGCTTCTGACTTCTGTTGCAGCGCAAAAATCCATGAATGTTTAGAAAAATCGTCAACCAAAACCAAAACCCACTTAGATCCAGCTAGAGAAGGTGTCTGCATGGGGCCCGACAAATCTGCATGCACAAGTTCAAAGGGTTTACTGGTTTTCCTCTCAGACCTAGGGTATGAGCATGTTGTGACCTTTGATTGCTTACAGGCTTGACAATCTAGGTATTTGTCACATGCTTTGAACCTGCACCCAATGGTGTTGTCTGTGGCCTTCCTCACATATGACCACCCTACGTGTCCAAATCTCCTGTGCCATAAGTGGATACAATCATTGTGTGGTGGGACATTTGCACACTGCCCTTGGGCTTCTACAATGGACTCTCCACTAGCCCCATCTTCCACCAGCCCCATTTTCCCACCAACCCCATCTTCAATGGGCATCTCGACCAGAAAGAGCGTGCCTCTTCTCTGGACACTGTGGATCTTCTTTCCATTCCTGTAGAAGGAACACACATTGTTAGAAAACAAAACATCAAATCCAGCAGCCATAAGAGCTGGCACACTTAGCAGAGAGTGAGCAAGCTCTGGGACCACAAAAGCTTGCAGCCAATGATCTATAAAAGAACAATAAAGAAACCCAGATTCAGTCAGTGGTCTTTGTTTTTTTTTTTTTTTAAATAGATTTTTATTAGTTTTCCATACATTCAAATCATTTATCCAAATTTTACCAGATTTTAACAAAATTCATATTTTGGACTTCCTTCAACTTCCCTGACAATCATCCATTTTTACCCTTTAATGCGCATTTCTTTAATAGCATTGCCATTTGTCTTCCCTCCTTTTTCTATTTACTTTCAGCAATACATCTTTAAAAGTTTTTACAGTGCTTCTTGAAACCCCACTAGCGTTGTTTGCACCTCACATACATTTTTCAGATAATCAACAAATTTTCCCCAATCTTCGATGAACTTTTGGTTTCGAACATATCTTATTTTCCCAGTCAGTTTGTCCAGTTCCGCATAGTCAGTCAGTTTCATTCTCCATTCTTGAATCGTCGGTATGTCCTCTTGTTTCCATTTCTGGGCCAAAAGAATTCTTGCTGCCGTAACTGCATACTGGAAGAGTCTAAAGTCTTTTCTTCTTATATCTTTTCCTGTAATCCCTAAAAGAAAGGCTTCTGGTTTCTTAGTAAAGGTATATTTTAACATCTTTTTCAGTTCATTATAGATTGCTTCCCAGAAGCTTTTCACTTTCTTACATTCCCACCACATATGGTAGAATGTTCCCTCTTTTTCTTTACATTTCCAGCATTTATTACATGTTTTGTACATTTTTGCCAATTTTACCGGGGTGATATACCATCTATAAAACATTTTCATGACATTCTCCTTCAACCCCATGCATGCGGTAAATTTTAAACTTTCCTTCCATAGTTTTTCCCATTCTTCAAATTGAATATTATATCCAAAATCTTTGGCCCACTGTATCATTACAGATTTAACCTCTTCATCTTTCGTGTTCCATTCTAACAATATCTTGTACATTTTAGACAGAATTTTGTATTCATTAGCTATAATCTCTGTCTGGAACTTAGAGTCTTTTTCTGCATATCCACTTTCCCTTATATCTTTTTTAAACATTTCATTCACCTGAAAGTAATGTAACCAATCATATACATAATCTTTAACCTCTTCGTATGGTTTTAGTTTCCATTTTCCTCCTTCTTTAGTTAATAATTCTCCATATGTCGCCCAATTCCCTCGCAGTCAGTGGTCTTTGAGACCCATCTGCTAAAGTAACATAGCGTCCAGTTTTAACTGTCTTGCAGTTCCTCAGGAGCCCTCTGGAGGTCACCAGACAATGCGAAGCTCCGGAATCGACGACAAGAGATAAAGAGTGTCTCTGGCTGTTTTCCAAAGATGCCATGCCGTTGCTCACGTTCCCATCAGTTGCCATGGCCACAGCCTCCCCCCGACTGAGGCTTTTGCCTTTTCTCAGAGACGCCATTGCAGCTGTGAGGTGATAAGACGCCTTGTCTTTGTTTTTCTCCTGGCCTGCTGCTTTCCCACGTCTTTGCTGGGAACCGGCCCTGGGAACCTGCTTTGTTGACATTCCACGCCGGCCAGTGTCCTTGGCAGCCTGGGCCTCTAGCGGATGCTTCCCAGCGCTGTTGGACGTCGTCTCAAAGCACAAACAACTTTCGAAGACTTTCACTTTCTCAGAGCTCTTGGAATGGCCTGCCTGGCCTGCCCCCCCACTGCTTCTTGGGGTGCCCTCTTCCACAGCTCTCAGCTTCTCTCCAGCACCATCACACAGACGTGTCGAAGCATAGAAACAGCTTCCCGGAACAGCCCCCTCTGGGCTATCTGGGCGTCCTCTAGCCCCCTCTGGTCTGGCTCCCACATCAGCCTGGGGCTTGCTCCCTTGGCCCTCGGCTTTCTCCCGGCCCTTGGCTTCTGCTGAGCTTTCGCACAAACTCCTCAGCACCTGCCAAGCGGCCTCAGCCGATTTAACGCCCTCCAGGTGGGGCAACAGCAAAGCGTCCACACTTGCTTTCAAGAAGCAAAGCTCTCTCTGCCCTCTTTCACTCAGCAGAGCATCATGCATGGGTGGGGCCGGCTCCTTCTGGACTGGACTCCAGAGCCCTGTGGCCACAAACCACCCCCTTGCTCCTCTTGACCAGGCCTCCCAGTTGGCCCCATTCAGCCTCTCACCGGGGTAGCTCTCATGGCCTTGCTGTTCCTGGGCAGCAGCCATCTTCCTCCCCCCGGGGCTTCAGCGTACTCACAAGTTTGCCAGCAAGCCGGACCTTTGAAGCAGCCGTTCCTCCTGGCTCTTGGCTCCGCTCTCCGGCATTCTCCTGGCAGGAGATCACAGCAACACGTCGCTGGCAGCCTTCTCCCTTCTCACACTTGTCAGGAAACGCGATACTCCCATAACCTATGCGTGCAATAAAACCCCTGCGTCCAGTCACGCTTCCATTGCGCAGCTCTGCTCAGAAGCTGACCTGGCAGGGGAGCAGAGTCGCAGCAGTCCTGGGTCCGTGTGAGATGAGGGATAAATCAAGTCCAGAGACAGTTCAGTTCTTATCTCTAGAAGCGTTTATTTACAAGCCATAAATCAGTCTCCTCCATCGGAACTTGGAGGCATTCTCAGCCGTGCTTCCAAAAGCACACACTCGCAGCTTCTGTGCCAAGCTGCTGCTCAGTGAGAAGTGAAAGGAAGTCTGGAAGCAGAGAGACGCTGTGCGTCACTGCTCTGCGACGAGCTCCTCCTTCTACTCCCCCTCCTCCCCCTAGATACAGGACACCTCGGAGTTCTGACCCTGTCAGTTCCAAACTCCACAGGGAATCCCATGGCTCTCCATATGTTGCTGGACTCCAACTTCCATCAGCCCTGGCTGGCCTGGCCATTGGTCAAGGATGATGGGAGCTGTACTCCAACAACGATAACAACTAGGGAGCCACAGGTTCCCCACCTCAGCTTGTGACATATATCAATAGGTAACATGTTTCCTTACAACATTATCAAACACACACATATACCCCCCTCCCCGCAACCACTCAGTAAATATTTGGAATTCAGATTATAATTAAAAGTAAATTGTTGTTTCATTTTCATTATGGGTGTTATCTTTAGTAGCTCTAAAACCAATTCCTTGTCTGTGTAATAATCTCTCAACAGAAACCCAAACAAATATTTGAGATGTGCAGGAACCCACTGAAGAAATGTTCATGTTCTGAATCTGTTTTTTTTTTCTTTTTCTCCCCTTGAAACTCCTCAGATGTTTCACCTCAGGAAATATCGCCACCTCCCCAAATTTGCTTTAGGCGTACATCTGTTGTCAACTCTGATGCTGATAAAAGAGCAGTTTTGTTGTGTATGTGTAGGAGGAACCCGTAGACATTTACAAATCTTACATAAGTTTCCTGTTTCCTATCACACTGCAAGTGTCCAAAAGAGAGAATGTGTTGATGAAATGTTGACAAAGGATATAATACAACTCCTGGTGCTAGGAATAATGGCACTGCTTAAGTCTCCTACTGGGTACAGGAGTCTGAGAATGTGTTGTTGGCCTAACTTGCTTTATTGAGTGAAACTGTGAATGGAATTGGTAACATCTTATTTTTATTACCTTGGCATTTCTCACTGTATGCTTCCTCCCTCACCCTCCCAGATAAGAGGCAAAGGAACTTTGATTTTCTTTCTTCAAGAAACCTTCCCTTTTGTGTCAAAGCGAGAAACAGAAAAGTGCTCTGAGTAAAATAATAATAAATAATTGTACTGCAAACCTCAAACCACTTAAGTCTTTCAATGGGGCAATTCCCGAATAAATGATCTGAAAATAGCAGCCTTAAAGACATTTATCGCGTTTGGTTTTTGTGTTGTGAATTGTCACTCTGAACTAGCAATCTCTCACACGGATTGGAAAGCCCATTCATGGCGAAGCTCTATCTGTACTTCAGGGCACACATGGAGCTCTAGATCTAGGGGTATGTTTTTAATTTAAAAATTAGATAAATTGAAAGTGCTTAATATACTGAAATTCCCTTAATGGTAAATCAGTGTCAAGTCATAAACAATGATACTATTTTAATTCTATCACTGCACAAGTTTTTAAAAAGCTTAGACTTCAGCACTCTAGTGTCCTTTAGCATGGCATCTGTGGTAAAGAATACAAAGAAGGTCTAATGATACCTGGGATTTTCAGGTACAAATTCAACTGCACTCTTCTAGCAGGGTATTAGTTTTGTTAAAGCTTGGCTTGCCTGAGTAGCTGTGTGTAAATTGCAGCAGGCAGGATTATCTTTTGACTGGGATCTAAGAGTTTCATCAAAGACAGCTTGGCCACAATGTGCTATACACATGGTTATATGGCAGAGCATAACAGTATGTTAAGTCCAGGTAGGGGAAAAATTGCTGGATCCTGAAGCTATCTCAAATGCAGGATATACAATTAGGGAGCGCAAACTCTTTATGTATTTGGGGGGAAGTAAACATTTAGGCATCTCCATTGGGAAGGCCACTGAGTAGCAAAAAGCTGTTGAAAAACAAATGAGTTGCTTTGTCTCCAAGCCCGGTTGCTCAGCCGAATAAGCGGAAGTAGTATATCGTTGTCCACATTGAATCAATTGTAAGAGTAGGACAGGTTGGCACTCTGCCTTGTTCATAAAACACTGCTTGCCTAACAGTTGGTGAGGAGCTTGTTTCTTCCATAGAAACTTGCTACGTTTCCTTAGGAAGGGCCTTATTACACATTTAAGAAATAGGGTCATGGAGGAGGAAAGAGAGCCAATCCAGCAAACAGGAGCACTGTGCTGCAGAGAAATATGTGGACATCTTGCTGAATTTGACAAACGACTTGCTTTCTTTGTTTTAATCCTGTAAACTGATACATGCTAGAACCTTTTGCCATTTTCCTTCTTATCAAAGAAATTGGCTCCTCCTGAGGCCCCGTTGAGGTTCCTTATCACTTGTGCATCGTGACAATGCACAAACGAGTCCCTTAACTGTTACCCTTTGCAGCGGCTTTGGTACAATAGAAGAATGTAGCAAAGCTTCCGTAAAGGGCTGATGTGCCAAGATGAAATATGGTATGCAGCAGATGGGGGCATTATGCCCTAATTATTTTGTGCAGTAGTGACATAGCTAAAACAATGAATCCGCTGTGACTCAATAAAAACAGTGCATGGAACTGCCTCTCCTGACAGGCAGCATTTACCACTATTTTCAATATAGAGTGTGTGTGTGTGTGCGTGTGTGTGTGCGCGTATATGTGCAACTAGGCAAAGGGCTATAGTGCAGTGATGGAACATCTGCTTTGCATCTGGAAGATTCCAGGTTCAATCCCTGGCATTTACAAGTATGGTTTCCAAACCCTGGCAAACCACTGCCTGTAAGTGTAAATAGCACTGAGCTAGATGGACCAATGGGATGCAGATGGCGCTGTAGTTTAAACCACAGAGCCTAGGGCTTGCTGATCAGAAGGTCGGTGGTTCGAATCCCCGCGACGGGGTGAGCTCCCATTGTTTGGTCCCAGCTCTTGCCAACCTAGCAGTTCGAAAGCACGTCAAAGTGCAAGTAGATAAATAGGTACCGCTCCAGCAGGACAGTAAACGGCATTTCCACGCGCTGCTCTGGTTTCGCCAGTCATGCTGGCCACATGACCCGGAAAAACTTTCTGCGGACAAATGCCAGCTCCCTCGGCCAGTAAAGCGAGATGAGCGCCGCAACCCCAGAGTCTTTTGCGACTGGACTGGACTTAACTGTCAGGGGTCCTTTACATTTAGATGGACCAATAGTCTGATTTGGCATAAGGTACCTTCGCATGGTCCTATGCTTTTCACATCCAATTAAATAAATGGTAAGTGGCAGGGACACTGTTTGAGAAAGTTGTGTAGGAAGGGACTTGCCAGTTTTTGTCACAATAAATGTGTCTTAGTTTCGCATTTGTTGTGTGCGGTCTCCAAGTTGTATTTTTATGGCAATAATATTGCACTTCACAAGCATTCCCTGTGCAATATTTTGTGCCTGAAAAAGAAGTGATATTCACATTCATTGTGACTGTGATTTACCAGTAGAAAGGGGTTACATGAATATTCTGAGATTTGCTTATTATATCTTGCTTATGATGTAACCAGTGTCAGAACTCACTTTCTCTTCCCATTTGATGAATCTTTTGTTTTAGAAAGATGGTTCCCCTTTTGTAGAACTGGATACAGTTTTGCCAAGAGTGGTGGGGAAATAAATATCTGGGAGAAAAGTACTCTTGGGACTTGTTACTATAAAATGGCAAGGCATGTGTGAGTTCCCTCTTTAAGTTTGTTGTGTCCATGGCCACCTTAAGAAGAGAAGCTCTTCTAGATCACACAAAATGATCCGTTCAACCCAGCATCCTGTTACGAACTGGCCAGCCAGATACCTCCAAGAATGCTTTTATGCCTGAGTAGGGCATAAAGGCAAGAAATATCTCCTGTTGTTTGCCCTCCTGCTCCCAACCAGCTGATATTCAGAGGCAGCCTGCATCTGAATGTTCCATTTAGCTGTCGTAACTAATAGCCATTGATACACCTACCCTCCATAAATGTGTCTAAAAGCATTTAGACCAATGGTCATCACCACATCTACTAGCAGTGAATGCCATAAATTAATTATTGACTGTTAAGAAGCGTGCCTTTGTTTTTGCCAGTCCTGAACCCACTACCAATCCATTTCATTGAGCAACCTCAAATCCCCGTATTATGGGGGAGAAAAAACCCTCTCTTTTCTCACTTTATCTATACCACTCACGACTCTAACCTCTAGCTTGCCCCTTTGTCTTTTTTTCTGAACAAATAAACCCCGCAAACCCTATAGCAGGGATTGGAACCTTTAGCCCTTTAGATCTTGCTAAACTACAGCTCCTATTATCTCTGGTCAGTGAGCCATGTTTGCTGGAGCTGATGGGAACTGGAGTTTGGTAACACCTGGAGGGTCAAAGGTTCTATAGCTTTCCCTTATTCTATAGCTGCGCACTGAGTTGTTATCATTGGGCTATCCACCACAATCCCAGAATGACTTTCTTGAGAGTCAAAGCTAGGACTTTTTTTTCCAGATTCAGCACCTCTCAAATGGGCGCCATTGCCATTCTAAGAGAACAAGGGAGAAGTTCGTGGTGAGCTGCAGTACTTCTTTTTCTAGAAAAACAGCACTGATCACAGCCATGCCATATATTATCAGTGCATATGCAAAATTGGGTTTGGTGTTTTGCACCAATGTGCATACGTTTACACTTACTTACACGGACGTTCATTCATTTTGTTTCCCATTTGCCCAGTTTGGATAGATCCATTTGGAGATTATCCCAGGCTACTGGAGCTATTTCTGCTTATGAATCACTTAGTTTTATCTGCAAACTTGGCTACTTTCTGCTCATCCCTGACTCCAGATCGTTTATTGATGTTAAATAGTACCTGGCTGAAAACATACTTTTAAGGAACCGGAGTGCCTACCTGCCATCCCTTCCATTGTGAAGCAGCTCTTACTCTTAACTCTTAACACTTCTTACTCTTAACATCTTGTTTTTAAACCAATGATTTATCTGACTACCTATCACATGACTGCTAGGTTCCCTCAGAAACCTTTGGTGAGAGACTAAAGTCCTTTTCAAGTATTCCCACTCAAGCATTTCCCTTCTTGTTTATTTAAATAGTTTAAGCCCGAGTTTCATTGGAAAGCAATCCCAGGTCGATACACTATGCACAGGGCAACCCTCCGTTGGGCCCAACCATGGAGGACGAGGCTATCAAATGCTAATAGCCATGATGGCTACATTGTCTATCCACTGTTGGAGGTAGTATGCCTCTGTGTCGTGATTTCTGGGAATCACAGGCAGGTGAGAATGCTGTTGCATTCCCACTTGCAGACATCCCATGGGCATCCTGTTGGCCACTGAGAACAGGATGCTGCCTTAGATGGGCCTGATCCAGCAAGGTCTCTTCTTATGCCCTGCGTTCATTGGGTGACAAATGCCTGTAGTGAGGAGCTGGCTCTATTTGTGGATGCCCCATGTGTGATTTGGAACCCAGCCCAATCAGGATTCTGAATCAGGAATGCAACAGAGGCTGAGGAGGCAGCAAGTAAACCATCACTCTCCTCCGTCCTTCCTTGCGCAACTGAAAATGACTGAGAAACATCTGAATAGGGCTTTGTCAAAACCATTTTTGGAAGTCCATAATGTATAATGGGTTACTCTGGTGTTCGTGTTTGTTTATGCTTTTGTTGGCATGCTTAGAAAGTGTGTGAGTTACCAAATCTCATTATATACAAAAGGAGGTGCTTTCTCCTTTCCCAGTTAAATTTCTGAGACTAGCTCCAGTTTAACTACTGGTATAAACTTTCTGCATGAGTCTGACTTCCTAACGTTTTGGATGTAGCTGGAGAAAAACTAGATTTCAGAAATAAAAGCTAAAATTTTGCAAGCCAAGAATTGATTGTTTAATATAAGTTACTGTTTGTCTGTATAGGAGCAGACTTCATTACTATAGCTTGCTTAACCTTTCATATTTTAATATATATATTTAACATCCCCTAGCTTCCTGTCTATCCATCTTTCAGTCTATCAATCATTCAATCAATCAATCAATCAATCAATCAGTCATACCATTTATTTCTTCCTGCAGTGTGTAGTAATGGCACATTAACTTCTTATTCTCATTTATTTCATCTTCCACCATTTTCTAAGCATTTGGGTTTTTTTTTTCTTTTTCAGACTGCTACAGCAAAATGGCTACCATTTTTTGTTTATTTCTATCCTTAGTATCCTATGGCATCATAAATGGAAAAAAGCCTTTCTGTTAAGTAAAAAACAAACAAAAAACCACCTCTTAATGAATAAGGTGCCTAATTGATCTTCGTTTTTCCTTATTAACATATAAGGCTATCATCTTTGCCCCTACAGATTCTCACCATGAACCATCTGCTCAATCTGTGCATTATGATGTGTTTTCACCAAAATGGTGGAACTTAAATTAATTATTACCTGTGTTGTTATGGTTATAAAAGAAATGCTAATTAGAACTGAAATCTAGAGACAATTCAGTGACAGAATAACCTGCTTGTCTCATCTGAAAAGCTATGGAACACCTTAGATAATATTATCTTTCCCTTCATCAGATTACAGTTAGATGTTTCATTCTGTATAATTATTAGAAATCCCATTATTAAACATTTTCATCCACACACACACACACATATACTAAGATGGAGAGGTGCTATGGACTTTAGAAAGGGATTTCTATCATGTGGTCTTTGTTAGAAGCCAATCCTGAATCCAGCAAGGTTAGTAACGTTGTTTTTACTGACTCCACTTGCAATGATTGGTCATACCCTTAATGAGCAACAAGCTGTCAATTACTTATGCTAATGAGTGAACCATTGAAAAGGATAACAAGTAGGTATTTTTTGCCATTTGAAGAATGTTAATGAGTAAATGACATTGCCATTTGTCATTTATCTACGTTCAAAGCTGAAATGTAATTTTAGCAATGACTATTTTATCATAAATGGATAAAATGAATAAATACAATTTTGCAGTAGCAGTGAAAACAATTCATTATTTAGGCGTAACTGGTTTTCACAGCAAAAGACAGATACATAGCTATTCAAATTAAAACAATGTATGGGGATCTCAAATTTTCTAAAGTAAAATTAACTTTCCTTTCTTCCTGGAGATGACACATTTCCAGAGGTACTCAATTATTTGTGATTCTTTTGAGCAAGTTTTGCCAGTTATTGTCCTCCAAAGAAATGCCATTTTATCAAATACCAAGGTAATGAATCAACAGAAGGGAATGGAAGATTTCTGCCATTTAGAAATCTTTAAATCTGAATTTACAGTCTTAAACTCTGAATATCTATATCTGCATCTTGTGTTAAACTATGTCAGATAGGTAATTTAATCTAAGGGTATTAAATTAGTTGATCCCCCCCCCCTCAGTTTCAGAGTATTAAAATAGTAAAAAAAAGAGTGGTGTGTGTGGAATTCTGCAACTGTAAGCTTTCAGAGCAAAACAAGGCTTTCTTTAATGTCTTTCTTCCTAATTATGTTTACTTGGAAGTAAGCCCCACTGATCCTTAGAATTTCAATCATAGTTTTCATACAATATTAGCAACTTAAAAGTATTAATAGGTTTATTGGCAGGATGCCAGTTAGCAATATGATTCCTTTTCACAAATATCAATATGAATTTGACATTACATCCTGCATAGAGATAGTTTACTGTGATACTGTCATTAGTCCTCAAAAAGCAAGTATTAATCATAATTTCAAATCTCTAATGAATCCATGTTTTGTAAAGAAGGTTGCGAAGGGATTTGTAATGGGCATGGAAAGGGGTTGGGAAGGGATTTCCATAATTTGTGTTCCGTTAATGACTTAAAGCAGCTTTATCATTTGTTGTTCTTTCTTCATAGTAGACCTTAAGCTGATAAAAATATCCATAGACAGTGAAATCAGTAGTATGCCCGGTTTTATCAGACAAAACTCCCATGTGATCACATAGGCAGCGTCAGAGAGACTCTGAAGCTGCTAAGCAAGCAGTAGGTAATGAGTCTTTGTGCAGAGTGTAGCTCTTGTCGCTGAACAATAAAGCATATGGTACAGGCAATAAAAGACAGGGCTGGGGAAATTTTAAGAAGATTCCGCTGGAACTAGGAAGGCAGATAACACATCACACACTTACAAAATGACAGCCTATGTTGGTGCATAATTATCAGGAAAAGTGTATGGACTGGAAAAAAACCCACCCATTTGAACAGGTCAGTTTTTTGTTTTTTTTGTTTGTCTGCTTCAGATTATTCTGAGATTTCAATGTTTTTGAATGCCATTCAGTAGTTTCGCTTATACCATTTTGGGTTGCTAATATATTTGGTTCATTTTTGAATTCAGTAAGGTGTGGCTTGTTTGATGCCCAGGAGTTGAATGCCTTGTTAAATAAACCATGTAAAGTAACTGTAGCTAATGTGGGGGTTTTTTATATTAAAACTCTGCAGCCGGAAACATTACAGATCCAGGAGTAATGGAACATACAGTCAACCCCTAGCACTGATCAGTAGCCAATTCTGAAATGCTGTGTTATTTCAGTATAGCAATGATCTATTATGCTCATGTCTTGTCAACCTCATTATTTTGAGAGGAACCATGTGGTTTCATGATGGCAATTTTCTTTTATGTTTTTAAATGATAAATGGCATACACTGGAATGTTAATTAGGATGCATATAATTTCCCCCCAATACTAGCTTTTGTGAAATATTTTAGGGGTGATGATGCAAAGGCAGAGGCACACATATAAGGAACCTGCATCTAACATATCCCACCAGCCTTTAAGAACAACATACATGACTATTCTCTTCTTTGTATCCCCCCCCCCCTGTTTTATTGATTTTTATAGTAAGGGATGTGTAATCTTTTATGTTTCATTTTTACAAAGAATGATACCACACATTTTAAGTGACCATTTGTAGGTTGCAAAATTAAGTGTTGCTGCTTCTTAATATTTTGATTTTGAGGAAATTAGCTTTGTATGAAACATAAAAGTTTGATAGTATCATGCATCAAGCATTCTTTTAGAAAACAATGGAATATCTAAATGCTTTCCAATCTTGAAAGAAATGGAACTGTTAATCTTTAATATGCATTTCAGCAATACAAAACCAGTAACTTTGAACAGGGGTGAGGTATCCTGCAGGAAGCATAATGGGAGAAAGCAGGAAATAATAGAAGCCTGAGCCACTTCTCTAAACCAATAAAGAAAAATGTTCACTTCCTTATTGAACGTTTTAGAGAATTAATCTGAGAAACTCTTTCACTTCTTACTCTTTTGGCGCCATATTGAATACAGACTTATGTTTACAGAGCTTAGCAGTGTTATTTTGTATCAGACTGTTAAAACAGTTTCACTGGTGTGAAAACCGGAGCAACACTTATTTCCCTTCTTTATTTATGCGGTTTTAGTATCATGGGCACAAAGCTGTTGCAACGTGAGGCTGTATGATGCAAATGTATTGGAAATGAAAATATCAACAGACACACTGACAGACGCCCTTATTTAATAAATGATAATAATAATAATAATTAGCAACATCAGGCTAGCTGCATTTCAGACAGCAAAGCTTTAGTGGCAGAGATTTTCACAACCACTTCCCTCCCCAGATTTAAATAGGATATTTGACTATATTGGTCACCTTGGAAACCAGCCGCTGGAGCCTGATTTTAGTGGGTTATCCTGCAGGATGGCAACAACGTTCCGTTTCCGTATTCTTCAGAATAAAAATGCTCTGCCTTCCATTAGTTGAAGTGAGAGCAGTGGCTTTCTAAAATGCCCCAGTCGCAGCAGTGCTTAGTGCAAACATAATACCTCCTCCCTTGCCTCCGCTTTCCTCCAGTGATTCAGGTATTCCAGCAGATCTGCAGTTCTACAATTTCTTAGCCAGCCAGCATTCTCCTTTTAGCTGCTGACAGGCCCTTCGCAAGCCTTATGCAAATTAGACAAGCACAGTAGCTTAGACTGCAGAGGGAGCTGGGGGGGGGGGAGAGAGAGAGAAGAAATGAGTTCAAAGGTCAGAGAGCTGGTGGAAGGCTGTAACAGTTGACTGGGGAAGGGGGGGGGGAATACACAGACTACTGCAGTGAGCTTTTGCTGGCACGAAACGAGGAGGGAGAGGTTTTGTTTCCTGTGTTGAAAAGACCCTGCAGCTTATCTGAAACTATATCCCAATTCAGGTATTATCTAAAGCTTGTATCCTTGTGTGCTCCTCATTCCAGAAAGTGCGTTGGGCTCACTTGCGATTACCAAAGTCATCTTGTATCTAGACTAACCTTTCGGTGGCTGTGCATGTATGTCTTTGTATGCATTGCTTGGTTTTGAACGTTGCCGTTCTGTCCCATTGAAAGATGAATGGGGATTTTGGTGTCCCATTTGATTTTTTAAATAATAATAATAATAATGTTTAGACCTGTCAAAATGAAAATGTGGCAAGTTTACAAATGTTTCTGAATGAAATTTTGAGCCCTGAATTTAACGTGGCTTCAATCCACACGGAATTTTAAGTATTGGTCGATGGGGCATGCGTGGTCTTGAGTTCCTACAGGTTGTTTCTCCCAGATGCATGTCATATTGGGCTTCTCATCGGGTGGTCATTTCCAGATTATAGACAGGGCAGATTTGACAGTGCCAATCACATGTTGGGGGATGGAAGTTAAGAGATGTGAACTTGGGGCTCATCTAGTTGCTAGATGTAGAAGTTGATGATGTGCATCATAATGTGTGCATCAACACAAGCTGTTTGACTGTTTCTTATTATGATTTGGTTCTTGAGCGCTCCTTTCTGCAACAAAATTTCAAAAATGCACTGATCCATGTTGTATGCTGGCTATCCAGCTTAAATGCACAGCCAGTTTACTGCACGGATCAGAGCATTTTTGGAAGTGTCATTGTAGCAAGGTTGTATTTGAACCCAAATCATAATAAAAAACCCCCAATATATCAAACAGCTTATGTAAAACTTCCATTTGGCATAAACGTGGCACTTTCCTAATAGTTTCAATAGCATTTATAATCTCTTAAGTGTTTTTATTAAGACTAAAGGATTAATTTGCTCACTGCATAAAACAGGCATACCAGGGGTAAAATGTGGTTGTAAAATTCCTGGTTAGGTTTCTTTTTTCTTTTTGCCACTGATGAATATTGTATTACTTCAAAATATTTAGTAGCACACAGAACATTTTACGTAAAAACAACGACAATAAATTCTGAAAACAAATCAGATTGAATGTTCTTGGGGATGTTAAACACTTTTAAATACTAAAGACTATTAGGGAGATATTTTATCACATACTTACGACTTCCATTGACATTAGTGTGATTTAACAATGGATGGACTGTGTCTGGATTTTGAACTCCAATCACGATGCAAGCTTAAATGTGTGCATTTTGTCCCTCAGAAGTTGTTTTTTACTGCAAAGGTCTAGTTTTATGGCAGAAGTCATGGTTAGTTTGCTTTGTTGCAGAGTAGCCCATACCTTGCACCTTCACAACCAGAGATTTGTATCAGAAACCATCTGATTCATATTTTTTTCCATGCATTATGGACCAATCCAGATACTCTTATTGCAGCTGATCAGTTATTTATTTGCCTTATTTATAGTCTGCCCTTCCCTATATGGTCCTGGTAGAAATATGTCACATAAAAACAATGTAAAGACCAACAAACAAACAATGGATGCTATAAAATTTCACAACAACAGAGAACATCAGCAGAATATAAAAAGTAGGACTTAAATGGAGGCAATAAAAAATGTCCGATAGGTCCCAAGCAAAAGTCCAGGTAATATGTTTAAAACTATTGATAAGGATCTTCATCTGCAATCAATATTTTTGATAATGTTACAGTTTAGGACTGTTGGATCAAAGATTGCATATGCAGCATACATTTAAAGCATGTGGCTTCCTCAAATAACCCTGAAAACCATAGTTTACCCCTCACAGAGCTACAATTCTCAGCACCCTTAACAAACTGCAGTTCCTAAAATTCTTTGGAAGAAGCTGTGTACTTTAAATATGGTTTAAGCTGCCCAGAGTGGCTGGGGAAACCCAGCCAGATGGACAGGGTATAAATAATAAAATTATTATTGTTATTACTATTACTATTATTGTTAAATATATGGTATGTACACAGCCAAAATGTCAAGAGTAAGGAGCACTGTTGTTTCTGTGTGAGATGTCATGCTCTGCAGTAAGAGGAATCAGTTTTGTTCCTTAGGGTCAAACTGTTCTTGGTTAAGGGATAGAGGAATGTCTGTCAAGACGTTACTACAGTTCATGAATTGCTTTCACTGGAGTACAACTGGAGCTTCACTGAAGCCTCTGGAAGATTAACATGAAGTGTGTGAATGGCAACTATAGTTTCACATAGTTTAATGATGTGTAGAGGTGAAAGGATCTCTGTATTTTGGTTTTCTCAGTTTCTATTTTTTTCAATCTTAAACTCAGTTCTCCCTCTTTCTGCACCAATTTGCTGTTATCATTATTTTTAATCTTCATTAAAACCACTCAGCATCCTAGTGCAAATTTCTTCTAATAGACACATTTTTGTATTTAGTTTTCACTAACTACTCATTTTTGTAACTTTCTCCTAATATAATACATTTCTCTTTGTTATTTCCACTAATATATTGATTATAGGCACATTTTCTCCTAATATATGCATTTTTGTAACATGGTTTGGTTGGAGAACTGCATCACAAAATTCAGAGTTGCGAATTTTGAAGGATGGCTGTGTTTTGGTTCTCATATTGTTTTGGAAAGTGCCATTTTGAGAAATTTGGCTTTAATGCGAACTGAATCAGATTTCTCTCCTATCCGACAGGTAATTTGGTCTTATTCAGTGACCACATTTGTACCCTGAACATTCTACCAATAAACCAAAGCAAGGTATCTACAAGGAAGGGTTGAAAATTCAAATGAACACATCATTAAAACCTTAATACTATTTACACTACATTTTCCAATTCAGGGGCTTAGGCAATAGTCTGCTTTGGTTTCATTGGGATTATTCTAGGCTAAGTCATTATCAAGGATTCTGGGCCTAGAAAAATATTCAAATTCTGAACCAGGGACTCCCAAACTCAGGATAAGTGTGCAAGTACAAAGAATACAAAGTTGCATAATACATTGTAATTCCAATATATGGATTACTTCAGAAATTGGAAGAAGAACTGAAAAGTTTAGCAGCATAATGGAGCTTAGACCAGGATAATGGAGATCAATGTATGACAGAGCCTAGAATTTTTCAGGTGGAATGGGCAGAGTAGAGAATCCTGATAAATTATGAGCACATGCCATCTTTCAAAGTATCCTCTTTGGGTTTTTATCCCTCAAGTGCCATTGTCCCCAATTTTTCCAGCTGTTATCTGTGATGTGAAGCTTAGAAACATCCATCCCCCACAACCCTCTCCCTCCAAATTTGAGATCAAAAGAGGGGGCAATTTTGCTGCCAAATTCCAGGGTCATTGCTATATGGGTACAAATGCAGTCTTCTTTGGGATTATGTGCATTTAGGATTTCCATTTGCAGCAGATCAAAACCTAACCAAAGGGGATGGAATGAACCTGACTTGCACTGCTTAGCTTGGCAGTACTGGCCTCCATTTTAAAAGAAGAAAACTCCATTTTGGGAGCCAGCAAAGCTAGTTGTATTGAGTAGTATATGCATTTCTTTGTCTATCACCCAGGCAACAAGATCTGGCTCTCTCCTCACCCCTTCATCTGGACTGGTTAATGTTTAGTCAATAAGCTATCTGAAATGTTAAGGAACTTTCCAATTCCTGCCTATTTCAAGTGGGGAGGTTATGCACATAAGATTGTTCGTTTAAAAATCAAGCTTCAAATGGCTTGATAATGTGGGCATCGTCTTAGAAGAATAAGTTCTCATGTTAGGCTTCTCACAAGTTCTGCCTTTTGCAGCTTTGTAAAATATGGCTGCTCTCTACATCATAAGAAAGGATGGGTGGACACACTTGTCCAATCCTGAAAATTTTAGATTCAAAAAAGGAGACAAGTTTGTTAGCTCTGGTTTGGTTGGCTCTCTTCTATCTTCTCTGTCTCCACACCTAGCAACAGCTTGAAGCAGGGCTTCTTTTCAAAGGGAGCTCACAGAAACTCAGTTCCAGCACCTCTCCGGTGGGCACCATTGCCATTCTAAGAGAATGAGGAAGGCATTCATGGTGAGCTCTGCTAGAAAAATAGCACTGGCTTGAAGGAAGTGGCTCTGACTTGAGAGTGGCCTTAAATCCAAGTGGTGAGAGTCATCTTGGATAACTTTCAAATGACCGGAACACAGACATTTAGAAACTGGGTGACTAAAGCATGTATATGACTAGCCCCTTTAGAACATCATGGGACAAAGAAAGCTAGTTTTTGACTAGATACATTTTCCTGTTATATTTTGAAGTCCAAGTGGACCTGACTTTCTTATAAACCTTTTCTTATGTGGTGTGCTAAATTGTTTCTGTTTATTTATTTATTTATTTATTTATTTATTTTATGCATGCATGCATGCTAATTTGTTTCTGAATTTAAACCTTCGCGCCTATCTCCATGCTTAAATGCAATGTGTTACTGAGAAGCGGATATTTTGAGTTCCCCTGGGAAACCGACGTTACCCCTAATGCTTGAAGGCCGAAAATAAAAGTAAGGCAGACCCATTTAGGTTTGTTAGTAGCGGACGGTTACCATTTTTGGTGAATGAATTATAAGTAAACTCCTCATGGAAGACCTAATTATGCAAGTTTAAGATATTGGCAAAAGAATCCCACTTGATCCCACATTTTTTGCAGGGACATCGTCTAATCTCCAATATCTCCTTATGCTAGGCCAGGGTCAGCAACCTTTTTCAGCCATGGGCCAGTCCACCGTCTCTCAGACCGTATGGTGGGCCGGACTATATTTTGAAGGGGAAAAAATGAACTAATTCCTATGCCCCACAAATAACCCAGAGATGCATTTTAAATAAAAAACACATCTACTCATTTAAAAACACGCTGATTCCCGGACCGTCCGCGGGCCGGATTGAGAAGGCAATTGGGCCGAATCCAGCTCCCGGGCCTTAGGTTGCCTACACCTGTGCTAGGTGATGTATTTATCATCCATTTAAAGCACATGACTTGCCCCAAAGAATCCTGGGGACTGTAGTTTGTTGAGAGTGTTGAGAATTGAAGTCCTGTGAGGAGTAAGCTGCAATTCCCAGATTCTTTGGGGGAGGGCAGGTGCTTTAAATGGCCTTTAAATGTGTGGTATGTATGCAGTCGTGGTCTGTAAGGTAGTTCCATTCTCTCTGCTGGGACTGCAGAAGCCACCACAGTGCTACTGCTCCTGAATTTAGGAGAAGCAGCTGTGAAGTATAGCTATATTGTGAGGCAGGTTTCGGAATGAGGAACAGGCTGCATAGGTAGTCAGGACCAGTGATGATCCCTTGCACCAAATTCTGAAGACGCCCTGAATTCATCTGACTTTGGCTTTTATCGTGTGCACACACCCCCAACCAACCTGTAGATCCCCATGTTTCTGAAACTGGCTCCAGGGGTCAAGCTATGGTCCTCTGAAACAGATGGCAGAATTCTCACCAATGAAATGGTTTGACTTCTTTGAAAGTCCTCGAAACTTCTCTCTGGAACATTTGTTGGCATTGTGCATAGGAGCAGACACAGTTTTTAATTCAGTAAGAAGTCCACACACCATTTTAATCCTCCTGTGATGTAAGATTCAATAATTATTTGAGACTATTTTTTTTAAAACAAAAGGAATTGCATTTCTAAAATGTAAAATGCAAATACACAGATTAAAAATCAGGCAAATTGTTTTATATCAGTAAATTATTAAATGTATTAGTTTTGTTACTGTTGTTATTTGTTATTTATCAGGGGACTCCAGAGAGCCAGTGTGGTGTAGTGGTTAAGAGCGGTAGACTCGTAATCTGGTGAACTGGGTTTGCATCTCCACTCCTCCACATGCAGCTGCTGGGTGACCTTGGGCTAGTCACACTTCTCTGAAGTCTCTCAGCCCCACTCACCTCAGAGTGTTTGTTGTGGGGGAGGAAGGGAAAGGAGAATGTTAGCCGCTTTGAGACTCCTTCAGGCAGTGATAAAGCGGGATATCAAATCCAAACTCCTCTTCTTCTTCTTCTCTATCCCTTGAGTTGAAACCCTCCCATGGCCACTGCAGCCAGCAGTCCAGGAACCCTCCTATGACAACGACGACGACAACAACAACAACAACAACAACTTATTTATACCCCGCCCAACTGGCTGGGTTGCCCCAGCCACTCTGAGCTGCTTCCAACACATATAAAAACATAATAAAACACCAAGCATTAATAGTAACAGCCTAATCCAATATAAAAAGTCATCACAATAACTTTAAAATAAGCAACTTATATCAAACAAAGCAATTTGGCAGGAAGAACTTCAGAATCTGAAAATAGCTACACTACTGCACTACTGGTGCCCATGCAAGACTGAGCGAACAAGACATTTTCATCAAACGGGCTTGGTAGTCAAGTGGTGCCCCTGTGCTCACAGAGGGCTTTTCTCCCAGCAGATGCTTCTGTGAACAGGATTTAGTTGGGAGGAAATGGGTCGTTGAGTGTTTTGTTTTGTTTTGTTTTGTTTTGTTGCTAATTCTGTCTCCACTTTGCAGCTCCCATGTCATCCTACACCCTATTTTGGAGGGTCCTTTAACTTGCTGCACCCAGTTGGGATGGGGCAGAGGAGGGGACAATTCCCTCCTTTCATCTGTTATTAGTGGAGATGTCCACTGGATCAACAGTTTTTGCGTGATTGCAGGGCACCAGTTTAATTCTACTCATGGAAGGATATGGGTGTGTGGGTTTGATGAATTTCGACTCTCCCAAGAACATTCAGCCAAGGGGCTATTGAAACACACATATCGCTATTTATTTCATCATTAAAGTTAATTGCACAACATTCAGAGTATCTGTTTCACAAAGCTGAAATAATTGGGGGGGGGGGCTCAGTGTGGCCACTAACATGTTTGTGTAAAGCAAGCATTATAGATTTCGGTATGAAATATATATGAGCTTGTTAAATGCTTACAGTAAACACATACTTAAATGTAATGGCTCTTTTTCTATAACAAGGGGAGCATTACAATTTAACAGCATCCCTAATGTTATCACAAAACTAACAGTTCTCCTCTTTAAGGTTGCGAGACTAAAACAAAAGGGTTTGGCTACGATGGGGCGCAACTGAAGTACGCCTCAGCCATTTAATCACAAACAAAACGGACAGGGTCCAGAATATGTAGGAGCGTTAAAAGTGCGGTGATACCACTTTCCCCTCCCTTTTAATGTATGCTTGATTTAAAAATCCATACTTCCCTGTAAGGTTGCTACCCGCCCAAAAGCACATCATCTGAACAAGAAGATGATTTCATCCTGAGGATAGGGATAAATGCATTTGCTGTTGATAACAATGCCCCTCCTCTCAAAAGGTACTCATAATAAGCAGACCTTGAAGTTTA
This sequence comes from Podarcis filfolensis, assembly GCF_964270895.1. Taxonomy (NCBI): domain Eukaryota; kingdom Metazoa; phylum Chordata; class Lepidosauria; order Squamata; family Lacertidae; genus Podarcis; species Podarcis filfolensis. The sequence continues at coordinate 28,401,484 of NC_139604.1, read as the reverse complement.
AGCACACATCCCAAGGAAGGGCCAGATGGCTGATTGTACTGAATGAGACAGGTGTAATCTGTTGTGAGATCAAGAAAGCTTTTCTGAAATATGAATTGGTTTGCTGTTTGTCAGCTGTCAGTCTTTGTCTTTGCTCTGAACCAATTATAGAGTTGAGACTTGGCATCATAAGGATCCTACTAGAAACTGGTAAGGCAATACTTATGTGTTTGTGTATGTGTAAATGCCTACCATTTCAGTAGATGGGGGGGGGATTCATGCAGCAGTTCTTGGCTCTGAAACGTGAGTGAATCTAAGCAGAACACAAAATAATGATGTTCTGGTAGGAATCATACATATGCAGCTCATATAATTTGCTAGATTAAATTTAATCTAGTAGAAATAAAGTGGCACTTGTTTTTGCTGACCCTCCTTTAAAATGGCTGCAGCATAATAATGGCCATTTTAATAATCTGACCTTGGTTTCTTTTTTAAATCTTTTAAAACCATGAATTTCTCCTTAAGAGTTTTTCAGAGCCATCCTATCCTGTGTCTCTTCCTCTTCCTCAAGCAAGCTTCTGTTGTTGTTTCTTTGATTCCCTGCACAGAGAGAGAGATTTTGAAAAAGAGCAGCGTACAGAATATTAAATGGGCAAATCTCCTTTCTCTTTCACCTTTACCCAAAGAAACTTCCAAGGTTTACAGAAGTATCAAAACGTCTGGTTTTTAAAAAATAATAATTTCTTGACTCTGTATAAACTGGTTTTATATCCAGGATCGAGAGAGATCACATGTTCAAATAGTCATGGTGGTGGTTTGGATTCAGACCAGGTTAACTGTACTTTGATCCCTTTGAAAGTAATCTAAAAGCTAGGTGTGACTAGGCATGGGCAAAGCAATCCATTCTCTAGTCCATGCCACTTCTTCATGGGTTCACTCATAAATGTAGTCTGCTCCATTTCTACATTAAAAATAAATAAATCACAAAAATCAGATTTAAATATAAATATGCATTTTAGATGCATTTTGTCTTAAAATATGTATTTTAATGCACTTTGATACTTTTTTATTATTAGAGACTGTATTGGAGTCTTTGGGATATTTCAAAACCAGTGAATAGCTTCTGATGTACTCAGGTGCCCTGAGCCCGGCCTTGGCTGGGGAGGGCAGGGTAAAAATTATTATTATTATTATTATTATTATTATTATTATTATTATTATTTGCACATTAGCACAAGAGGTAGAAATCTTGGAATTCACAAGATTCCCTAGTAATAACTCCCTTGCCCTATTGATTCCAGTGGGACTTTAGTGTGGCTAACTGGTCTGGATGTAGCCTAGGATCCACTAATTCAGACAATCCCTTCTGCTCATTCTCAAGGGGAGTAGGAAAGAAGTGCAGGAACCTATGGCCCATTTCTGATTTCATCATGTCTAGAAGCGAGGGGTGAAATGGTTTTTGAAGAGGCCCTAATTCAGCTTATATGTAGGTGCCTCAGTCTAATGATTCATGGGGTGAGTTGTCAACCTGTGCTTCTGACATCTGAGAGTGGGCAGAACTTTCCCTTTTACCTGATGAAACAAAATGAACACCAATTGTCAATGAATGAGATGAATGGCACACATATATCTAGTGGCCAGACAGGATAGTAGTATTCTAGGCTCTTTCCATCATATGAAATGACTGCTTTGGTGCCATTGCAGATATCCTCTGCTTCCTCTCCTGGTGGGGCCTTAAGATATGAGGGTTTACACAGTTGTGGTAGAGCTTGCTGTAGCATTTCCACGGACAAAAGATGTGCCCAGAGACACTGTTTCCAGATTTTTCCTGTTGGGTCAAGGTGGCTGCAGATGCAAAAAAACTCAGGCAGTGGTTCCTTCCTAGGAGCTGGGCCTCTGAAACCATTTATTCACACAAAGAATGTGATTGGCCAGAAAGTTAATTCTGTATACCTACTCTATATAAGTATTATCTGTGATATTTACCAGAGATCATCACTTACAATAACTGCTTAAAAGCCCTGCTGGGCGTAAAAATGAAGAGGGGAGATTTTTGCTGAATGGGATACATCATGTATCTGTAACCAGGAAGGAAAGCAGACAATGAAAGAATATTGTAAAGGCTGAATTGTCCAGCACTAATTGATTCTTGCCAGAGGCACTGCTAATTTATACCTTTACCCTTGGCTTGACTTTTAGCCTTCTTTTGTCTTCCTTCCTCTGAATCCCCTCCTCTCTTTGGCCTCCTCCCTCATTCCCACCAGTGTTCTCCCCGCTCCAAGCTTTGAAGTAGCAAGTTTTGAAAGGTGATTTAAATCAAGTTTGTAAAAGGTTGCACTACTTTCTAGGCCTTTAGCTCGCAATGTTCAGCCTTAACTTGTCAGAACTAAATCTTCTTTTTAAAAAAAATAAATATTTTTTTATCTTGGGTTATGTTTGAATTTCGTGGTTGGTCAGATAGCAGTTAATTTCCCCCCAATTATGGGCTTGGTAATAAGTTGCTTACACATTACATATTAAATTATAAGTCTTTACTCCCTTTTTGGAGATGTTAGGGAGGGGTCAGCAAACTTTTTCAGCAGGGGGCCGGTCCACTGTCCCTCAGACCTTGTGGGGGGCCGGACTATATTTTGGAAAAAGAAGAACAAATTCCTATGCCCCACAAATAACCCAGAGATGCATTTTAAATAAAAGGACACATTCTACTTATGTAAAAACATGCTGATTCCCGGACCATCCAAGGGCCGGATTTAGAAGGTGATTGGGCCAGATCCGGCCCCCAGGCCTTAGTTTGCCTACCCATGTGTTAGGGAATTAAGCTAAAAGACATTGAACGTATGTGATCTTACGTATAAAAGCTCTTCTTTTTTTTTTGTTAAGGTATAAATGTAATTTATCAATCAGTAATTCTGAAACTGAGGGACACAGGTGGCGCTGTGGGTTAAACCACAGAGCCTAGGACTTGCTGATCAGAAGGTCAGCGGTTCGAATCCCCACGACGGGGTGAGCTCCCGTTACTAGGTCCCTGCTCCTGCCAACCTAGCAGTTGGAAAACACGTCAAAGTGCAAGTAGATAAATAGGTACCGCTGCAGCGGGAAGGTAAACAGCATTTCCGTGTGCTGCTCTGGTTTGCCAGAAGCAGCTTAGTCATGCTAGCCACATGACCCAGAAACTGTACACCGGCTCCCTCGGCCAATAAAGCGAGATGAGCGCCGCAACCCCAGAGTCAGTCACGACTGGACCTAATGGTCAGGGGTCCCTTTACCTTTAATTCTGAAACTATATGATTCATTAGGCTTTGTTTTGTAGAACCTCTTCTGTCAATCAGCGTTGTTGTGCTGTTAAAAGATTTTACTTGATATCTCCTTCTTTTTTTGGCAGTGCTTCTAGTCTCCCTAGGTAGGCTGCATGGGTCGTGAATTGGAACCCGGGAACTGTGCCACTGCAGAGGCATGGTACTTCCCCACTGTGGAAAGCTTTCCCCAGGGAAGAATGCCTTGTGCCATCGGTACCAACTTTTTGGTGCCAGGCCAACACATATTCCTTTTTACCTGGCCATTTGATTCTTAGTTGGAATCATGTGGTATGATGGTGTGACCCTGCCTGTTTTGGTGTTCATCTTTTAGTAGGTTGAGGGGGTAGGATAGCCACTTTTCCTAATGCCATTTTATTTCTTTTGATGTTTGTTTTAAATTCATGTATGTGCACATTTTTTTTTTAAATTGTAAGCTGCTTTGAGATATTTTATGTAGTAAGCAATTAAGAAATAGAATCATAATATAATAGCATTTCTGAATACTGGGCACAGACAACAGAGGAGGGATATTGCCCACTGCCTTTGTGCGCCATGTAGAGACTTACTGAAGACATTTGGTTGGCAACAAGATGCTGGAATAGATGGATCCTTGAAGTGCTCATCCAGCAGTGGTTTTATGTTAAATGTAAGTGTTTAAGCCACACCCATTCCTGTCTATGAAAAAGACTAAAAACTAGTTATAGATGGTACAGACAGACACCCATTCACATACTATTACAGCAAGTCCATTGTTTATGTCAGAAGAAGAGAAATAGTAGTTCTTAGATGTTTGGTTTTCTTCACAGTATATAGTCTTAATAAACTTATGTAAATATAAGAAGACCTGAATCGTAATATTTCAGAGTCACATATTTAAACCCATTGGGTTTTGACTTCCATAGATGGTAGGGACAATTACAGGGATGAGTAGGCGTTTGGGCTATTATCTTTTAAAATGTGGAATGAATTTTTAAAATGCCAGCGTTCATATGCATGTTCTATATGGAACATCATTATCAGCTTATAATGTGCTATAATTGTTCTGCAAAATATTAGAAGGAAAAGATGCAGCATTTAGCAAAGGGACATTACACTCCCCCCCCCCTGCAAAAATTGCAGCAGCTAGTAATGAACAGCATACAATAATATAATAAATCAATAAAGAAATCCAAACTGACAGTACCAGTAATCTCAAATCCAAACATAAAATAAAACAGCTAATATGAAGATATACAGTCACAAAAGACTCACCTCTCCCCTTTTCATCATTTACCATATGCTGTGTAGTGTTTCAGGAGCCAAATAGCCATTGCTTAGCTGGATGTTTAAAAGATTAGATGTATTCCAGTCTCACAGTATACTGAATTATCCAAAAATGATTGTAAAGGACAGAAATTACTGCTTGGGGTCAAAATGCATTACTCTAGGGATTTAGGTTTGTTATTGTAGGCCTGTTGTGAGGCAACCCTTTATGATAAGAATACAGAAAGAGCTTGTGGTTTATCTGGAGGGAGCTAAACCACGAGCCCAGATTTGGACAACATGCTTGGCCAAGCCATGGTTTAGCTCAGTGTGGTGTAGCAGCAAAGTGGCCAGGAGGAGCAAAGCAGACGGGATCTCATCCCTGGGAGCCTACATGCAGTTCACACTTTCCAAACACAATGCATTCACTGGAAATCATTCATTAGGTGAAGGTTCGCATAATGAGCCTATAATCTCCATTCTTTCTTATGGGAACATTTCTAATCCATGGTTTGTCTCATTTCCCTCCCTTCTCCCTCCATGGTTTCTGCAGCCAACCAGAAAAGGAGAGACAAAGGAAAAACAGACTTGTCTGATTTCTCCTGCTCCCTGATTTGTCTGACCCCTCCCTCCCTCCCTCCCTTCCTGGTTTCTGCCTGAAAATGGCTATTGCCAACCAGCAAAGCACAAACAAGTGAGGAAGTGGACAGACTCTGGCTGCTTGCATATCTGAATCTGTGATGTGTATAGTGAGATTTGGGTACTAATTCCTCGTGGATGGATAAGTGAATTTTCACATAGCATGCGTTTGGAAAGTGGGACCTGAGTGTACATTACTTGCTCATTCATATGACGCCATTGTATGGTTTAGGGTGACATATGAACCAGCCCAGACTATAGGTTCACGGTGTTGATCAGTCCACACAGCTTACATATGCTATGGCCATATTTTCCTCAAGCACAAGGTAGTATGCACTAAGGCCAAGGCTAAGCTGAGTAGCAGGTCTAACCTCGTTGTGTTGTTTTTGCTTGCTTATAGCAGGTTTCTGGGATTCCAGAAGGACAAGTTTATCAATGTCACGCCATCCCCTGCCTTTCACAGAGCTTTCGATGGTACAATTTTTGTTCATTTGAGAGCATATTCATGACAACAGAAGTGCCAACATTGAAAGGATTTGTACCTGCATTTACACTCTTGTCAGCTGAGTCCAGGGTTCTCTACTTATAAGCTGATCACATCCATTGTTTATTATACCTGCAAACGACAAGGAAAAGGTGAACTGGGGGGTGGGGCATTATGGTTATTCTGCAGTTTCGCCTTGCCACCTTTCCCACCTGGCTGTCTTCTGTAGCAAATGATAGACAAGTTTCCCCACTTTTGATGACATTGTTTCTGGAGGAAGCTGATCAGGCATTGCCAAGACTCTTGACCAGAACTAGTCCCTGCCCCCTTTGAAGACATGACTCACATTTTTTCACACTGCACTTATTGCCAGTTCATTTCTGAGTATAATTCACAGTGCTGGCCATGACCGTTAACATCTCAATTGGTCCTATCTTCAAAATAAAACAATAACACCCCAGTTGTCTTTTAGGCAGTGTGCTGCCTGCGGAGTCTTGCTACCTGTGTCACACCTCATTGGCTCTGGATTATGAGGGTTAATCTTCAGGTGGTCAATGTGCAGCGTTTTCTGCCTTTGTACAGAAGTGACCTGATGATCCCTCATTTTCACGAACTCCCAATTCTGTGATCCTCAGTAATGATTTTCAAGTTTACAAAATGAAATCAAGATTTGGGAATTACATTCTGTGTTGAGCAAGTTAAGGAAGCATTTTCATTTTATTGAACTAAAGCTACTTGTTCAAAGCAGCAATCATTCAAGCCACACAGCTTTCTTTTCGGGCAAAGGTTTTCAGAGAGCTGTAAAATAAAATGTATTATGTATGGAAATGTATTCAGATCATGTATACATACCATCGCATGCTTATTCAAGGTTGAGACCAAAGCCATTCATAGACAAAGTCAAACTGCAATTGAATTAGTGTGACTCCAGTGACTAGACAACTCAGATTTAAGTTTTTGAGGAATAGTATTCTGTCTTCAAGAAATATGATATGACGTTTTGGTTCCCCTTCCCTCACATTCATTTGACTGCTGCTCAGTTCTTGCTAGGTAGAGATAATGAAGCCTTTGAAAATGCACCATCATATTTATAAGCAATATAGTGGGAAATTGGCCAGTTTGAGGGTGTAAAAGGTTCTACTTGAGAATGCATATTGCTTACCTAGTTATAGCTTGTGCCCACCATGTTGTGAGGTCATAATGTTGCCCAATGTGGGCGGGGCTAACTTTTCACTTAGAATTTTCAACCAGAAGGTTTGTCCATATATGGTGCACTGTGAACACAGAACAACATTGGCAAGGCTGCACATTGACTTGTTAGGTAAGTGGATCAAGTCAGAGATTTCCAGGCAATTTGCTGGAAGGAATAGATGGTACTGCATAGCAACTGGTCTATGTGATGATAATAACAACTTATAAAATGGGATTATATCAGAATTGCCAAGTGTTGAATTAAGCACATCCTTTCACTGAAGATATCAATTTAACCCTACCATATATTTTCTCTCTCTTTTATTTCTATGCGTATCTTCTAACTCATCACCCAAAGTCTTTTCGAAAGACTGTTTGAGCATTTGCATTTCCAGGGGTAGAGAAATATTTTTGCAAGCCATTTATATTCCTTAGCAATTTCTGCATTCTTCTTCTGGTCCTGTCATTGATTTGATTTGTAGTTGCAATACCTCTGTGAGATTTTAAATGCCCCCACAACATGGAAATATGAAAATATGAAAACATGGAAATATATCATTGGGTAAGATTTAAGTAATGAGTCCTGTCAGCAGAAGCAACAGAATTTCCCTTTCCCTGCTCTGTAGATTGGGAAGTTGGGAGAATCCCCCAGAACAATGTGGGAAGAGGAGGGAGGGCAAAAACCTTGCCCTGGCAGAATGATTTTGAAATTCTCCCATTGTTTCTCATGGAACTGTATGATATGACAAATTAATGGATATTTGCAAAGTGCTTTACAAATGAGGACACATTCCCAGGAACAGATAGTATGGCCTGTGTTTGTTGGTTCTCCTGCTGCCCACCAGTGCCCACAACTCATAAGGCAGCTAGAGACTGAGCAGACTGCAGTGTTGTGGGCAGAGATGTGGGGTGGAAAAACATTCCAGGATGGAAATGTTTTCGGGACATACACACACCCCATTTCTAAAAATTGATTGTTTCATAAAATTGTTTTAAGTGCATAATGAATGGCTACAATATCAATCACAATTGCCTGGAGTTGCAAATATATTTTTCTAGGTGACAACCTTTAGGGTATTGGTGTGGGAACGTAGGCCTGGGGACCTCCATGTCTCTCTGTCTGGCCCTTGGGATACCCATCCCTCAGAGTACACACCCCACCAGCCCCATTCCACCCCCTCAATCACTTTTCCTGGCTGGAATGTGTCTGAATTGTGATTGTGCCTCTTGCTTGCTTGGATAGAGGACCATCTACATGGGTTGAAACCTCTGGCTTTTATGTGACTGGAATGTTGCCTATCAGAGTCACATCTGTTATTCTATCCATTTTTGCGGGTTTAACAGTTTTCAAGGTCTTCGTGATTATTATTTTTAACAATATGAAAGAAGTGTATTCTGTTGAGTTATCAGATCTTAAAAGCATTTATGAGTACTCCAGTAAAATTATTATATCCTGGGTTAAGGAAGGTATGCACAGGAAGGTGATAAACCCTGGGTTAGAGGCAGGGAAGGGAAGTTCTCCCAGGGTGGGAGGCTGGGAGAAGAAAGGGAAGCTCCCAGGTGAGAGCTGGAACGATCCACACCCTTTTGTGTGAAACAAGGGTTAAGATCTACCTCTGATAAAGGGCTTTGTATTTTTTTTCTCTTTCTTTTTTCCTTTTATGTTATTTCTTTTTTAATTTAGATTTATTTGTTTTCATTGTATTTTATGCTGAAAAGTTTCAATAAAAATGAATTTTAAAAAATTAAAAATATTCAGAAATAAAGCTTTGAATTTGTTTGAAAGAAAAATTTCTTGAATGCCCCAGTCAACACTTTCACTTCAACTTCTTATTGTCACTGGAAAATGTAAAATACAACACACACACACACACACACACACACACAATGTAAAACATAAACATGGGGGGGGGTTGTTTACCAAATAAAAGTCAAGCATACTAAATCAGATCCCAGTCTTTTATGCAGCAGCAGATAATTTCCCAGAAGTTCTCCTGGTTCAAAAAAAATCTGGAAAACTCACATCACTGGACTTGGAGTGTAGGTTGCAAAAGTGGTCTTATGAGGAGGTAGAAAGACTTCTGTCTGAGGTGGAAAATTGAGGGATGGAGTCAATGGAAGTGGTTCCAAGTTTGGACCCCTGGCTAAAATCTGCCACCCATTGAAGAACCTGCTGCCTCCTAGTTCTTACTGATTTGCTTTCTCAGCAAAGTGTTGCCAGTGGGAGTAGTTGCAACTGCAAAATGAAAACGTGCGGCATTTTCCTCCCTGGGCCAGTTCTCTTCTGTTAATGGAGCTGCCTGGGAGAAAGTTTTTTGAGAAACAGGCAGAGAGCTAGTCTATGGGAGGAGCAAGCAACATTCTTCGGGGGTCAAGATGCCAGCTGGCTAGCCCCCAGCTGGATCATGCCCTTCCAGTCGTGACGATCCTCCGGTCTCTGGTGTGACGTAAATCAGCGACTCAGACTTCAAAAGCCTGAGCACGCTATATTAGCAAAGCATACTGCGCAAACAGAACAGGCGTGAGGCTTGTGAAAACATACTAACAGCTAAAGATTTATTAAGCATAAATCAGGACAAAGAAAACATGTCGTCTCCCTTTCTTCTCCTCAGAGAGACAGAGAAAATCAAAAGCTATACAAACAGACAGAAGTTCCCAGCAGACTGTGCTGGAATGTAAACAGACATGTGACACTTAACAATCCCATGTCTGCTCCTTAAAGTGGAACAGAAATTCTCAACATCCTCCCCCTTTCCATGTAACCTGTGGCGCAGTATTTCAACCCAACTGCAACCGCTGTACATATACCTGAAGTTGTTCTCTGTTAACAACCTTAGACAACAGATCTGCAGGAATCTCGTTTCCTGGCATGTAGGACACCTGAATGAGTCCTTTCCGAAGACACTCCCTTGCACGATGTAACTTTATCTGCAAGTACTTGGTTCTTTGCTTTCAACTCTCTGAAGCTAGCAAAGCCAAACAGGACCTGTTGTCTTGATACACCTTTGTAGGACATTTCATATTAACCCTGACATCCTTAAACAGATGCAACAACCATTCACAATCCATAAGTGAATATGACAGCGCATTGAGTTCAGTTTCACAAGAAGTCAGGCTCACTGTTGCCTGCTTCTTGCACAGCCAGTCAAACAGACTCTGGTTGTACATGTAGCATACCCCATAAGTGCTTGTGCCATCTGTGGTGTCACTTCCAAAACTTGCATCTGCAAATATCTCCAGACTTCCAGACCCCTGACTAGTGAATCTGAGTCTGTAGTACCTTTTAGATAGTGTGCTATGCGCTTCAGAGCTTTCCAATCCTGAACAGTAGGATTGTTAGCTTGTCTGCTAAGCAGATTAGTGCTCACAGCTATATCAGGTCTTGAACATCTGGCAATGAAATTCAGTTTGCCTAGAATGCATCTGTACAATGTAGTGTCAGAAAATGCTTCACCAGTATCAACTAACTGGAAACCTGTTACCATTGGTGTATCCACAGGATTTGCATCAACCAAATTCAGCCTGGTCAATATATCAGCAATTTTCTGAGATTAGTGTATGAAAAAAATCACCTGCCTGGTTTTTCTCTACTTCCAGAGAAAGATAGTTGGATACCAAGATCCTTCATGTCAAAGTGCTCTCGCAGCTGAGCTAGGGTGCTTTGGTACAAAGCCCAGATGCTTCCAAAAGAAAAGATCATTAACAAAGCATACACAATACAGTTTGTTTTGCCCCTCCTCTTGGACAAACACACATGGACCAGCTTTGCCTTGGTGAAAACCTAGAGAAAACAATGTCTCTGTTAGTTTTGTGTTCCAACACCAGGCACTCTGTTTGAGCCCATATAGGGATTTCTGTAGTTTACAGACTTCTGTACCTGCACTTCATCAGGTGGAAGCATATAAATCTCCTCTCCCAGCACCCTGTACAAAAAAGCTGTGTTCACATCGTGGTGTGAAACGTGAAGCTTTTCATCTGCAGCAATCTTGAGCATAAGCCTAATGCTCTCATGCTTGACGGTGGGTGAGTAGGTCTTTTGGTAGTCCTGTCCTGGTACCTGTGAAAAACCTCTGGCGACCAATCTGGCTTTGTGTCTTACTACCTTGCCATTCTGATCAGTCTTGGCCTTAAAGACCCACTTGCTGTCAACCAGCTTCATCCCTGGGACTATTGGAACCAGCTCCCAGGTATTGTTCCTTTCTAAGGAATCAAGTTCAGCCTTCATGGCTTTAAGCCATGGTTCAGCTTCCTTTGAGGTTAACTCCTGGACCTCTTGGAAGCTTGAAGGTTCCCACACCTTCTCTGAGCTACTAACAACAGCTGTTGCTGTTTTAGCAAACTCATCAGCATACCTCTTTGGAAGTTTGCCCATTGTGGCCCTTTCAGATCTGCGTACTAGATGCAAGTCTTCACTCATCTCCTCTTTCTTAGGAGAATGGTGGCCGATGGTGAACAGTGGTTCTTCCAGTTCAGTGTCAGACCCATCAGATGGTCTGAGTGAGGCCCTCACACTCCTGTAGTCTGCTGTGTCACTGTCACTGTCACTGTCAGCAGCGCTAGCACCTCCCACTGAACTGGAATCCGAACCCTGATCATCATCCTCAGCTTCCTCTGCTTCTTCAGCTTCAGGGTGACTCTGCACATTGTCCCCCCCTCCCCCACTTTGCATTGTACTGAACACTCCTGGTAAGCCATACCGTATTTGTGTCAGTCATCAGCGCTCTGTATGCACCTTTTTCGTACCCCACAAATATGCCATGTACACCATGCTTTCTGAACTTGCTGCTCTGTGGAGTATGGACCCACATGTCAGAATCAAAGATTCTCATATGCTTGACTTATGGTTTCTTACCAAACATCTTCTCATAGGGAGTACAGCCTATTGGTGCAGAATACCTGTGATTATAAGAATAAACAAAACAATTCAGAGATTCAGCCCAATGCTCTTCAGGAAGATTGGCATCATGGAACAAGGTTTTTAGGCCTTGTAGCAAAGTCTGGTTTGCCCTTTCACAAAGTCTATTCTGCCATGGAGATCTTGGACTTGTGAGGTCATGCTGAATCCCATTCTCACGCATGTACCAGAAGGAGTGTAGTTTAGTGCATGCCAAACACTGCCTCAGAAACACACCTGCCTTTTGGAACAGTACTTCCTGTGTTCAGTGGTGTGTGGTCAGTGGACTAGGGGCCTAGGCGGAGTATTTCATTGGAGTATTAAAGCCTGGTGCCTCCTTCCCGAAGCCTGGGAAGCTTCTACCAAGCTTAGGGAGAGAGATGTGATGCTCACACTTGTGACATGGCCCCCCCCTCCAATCGCCCTTGCAAGCTGGTGCCTCTGTCCCTAACTGTCCCTGTATGGAAAATTTCACCACACACCTTGTTGTGTGTCACCATACCCAGCCGGGAACAGGAGTCTCCCCCCCGCCCCGCCTTCTACATCCTTTCTTACAAGATTTATTGAAACCTGAAATGTAAGTGAGACAAAAAGGGAAACTGTAGGACTTTCCCCCCATCAGATCAGTTTTGTATGAGGTCTAGTTTTGGAACATTCAGCGGCAACTTTATTAGCATTACCAATTAGTTGGATACATGGATTTAAATTTTCAGTTTTCTGTGAAAAGCAGTGTTACTTGTTACAGTGATTATTTAGATGTTAGGGTTTTCATAAACTCCTTAATAAGACAAAGGAGGGAACCTACGAAATTCTGTTGCTCCAAATGTTGACACTTCTATCTGTTCTTCTCCCTGCCCCCCTCCCTCACTGGAACTTATTCATGAGAAGCTTGAGCATTTCTAGTATTAAAAAACCCATCTCAGAATGACTTTAAAGACCTTGATTGCCTGGTCTGCAGTCAAATGTTTCCTTGCTTCATTGCACCTGTTCCTCTTGCAGGTACATGTGACAGTGCTGCAGCTATGAGTGGAATTTTAAAGAGGAAGTTTGAAGAAGTTGATGGCTCTTCGCCCTGCTCTTCGGTGCGGGAATCGGATGACGACGTTTCTAGCAGTGAAAGCGCTGACAGTGGTGATAGTGTCAACCCATCCACTTCAAATCATTTCACCCGTAAGTAATAAACCTGGAGAGTGAAGTTCTGCAGATTAAAACATTCAAATGATGTGCCATGCTTTTGTCCCCTTTGTTTACTATACTTACTGAATAATGCCTGCAGTGGGCAGTAGACTGGTTTGGCCCCATGGTAATATGCACTTATGCAGCACCACACATTTTAGGTCATTTGCATGGTGCTGGGTGTGTTGAAACTGGCCCTGATCAGGCAAATGACTTTACCGTGGAACCATGTGGCTGAACTAGACCTAAATTGGCCAGGATCTTGAGAAGCTTACAGGATACTTGAAGAACTGTCTTTGGTCATATGAAACAGCCTGGGCATTAAGATCTGGTCTGTATCCAATTGTCTTCAGATACATAGCAGTCAACAATGAGGAACAGGCCTTAGCTTATGGAATGCCCTCCCGGGAGAGATCCACCTGACTCCATCATTGCTTGACTTTCTCAGGGCAAATGACCTATTTATTTCAAAAGGCATCCAGCTGAAATACAGCACCCAACTAGTGGCTTTATAGACAGCTTGATCTGGATGTGCTTGTTATTTTTAATGCTTTATGTAATGATCAATCATTTACATTGTTTTTGTTTAATATTGTCTTGTTGTCGTCTATAGGGTGCTTTGAATATTCTGTATAGAAAAGCAGACTACAAATGTATCAAAATATAAATAAGAGAACAAACAGGACATGTATAAAACAGCGTAACCCATTGTTGCACAAGCTAGTAATCATCACGTTTATAAGAGAATAGGGTGGGTGTGCTTTGGGTTTATCATACAGTTTCTGCTGTTGCCCCATTATAGTAAAGATAGCAGTTGTGTTAATGTAGTTGGCTCTGAATAATCTAAGAATACCAATGTAGGTCAATCATTATAATCCTACTCTTCTGCTGCCTATTCTGAAATCTTAGATTCCTTCTCTCTGCTTATTAGAACACTTGAACAGCAGGAATAATTGGGCAGAGAGAAAGACATTTCAGTGTGAAGCTATAAAAGATTCAGCATTGATTCTAATGGTTCCCCGAATGGTGGCATAAGAAAGGGAAGAAATATCCCCAAGTGGGTTTGACAAAGGGGGTGGGGATAACTCACAGATGGAGCACATGATTTGGTCCAAGGTTTAAACCCCAAGGTTTAATCTCAGGTGGGGCTGGGAAAGGCTGGTCTGAAATCCCAGAAAGTCAGTGACAGATGGTGTATAGACAGTAGTACTAGATGAACCAATGGTCTAATTTGGTTTAAAGCAATTATTATGTTCCAGAGAGATTGAGTGTGTCCATGAGTTTGTGGTTAGAGTTCTCTGGTGAGCAGTGGGAACCCACAAGGAGGAATTTGGGGGGAGAAAGAGGGGGACAGTTTCCAAAAAACACATGGGTTTAGCTTGGTTATGGAATATGAAGGGCCTCCCAAGGAGAGGAAAGGAGGTTTCTTGTTATGGCTGTAAGGGTGTGAGTAGGGCTGTGTACACACATAGCCACTGAAATGCACAGGGGTCATTTTTCCACTGTGTGTTCTTGTACATAGGGCACTGTGGTCTAAACCACTGAGCCTCTTGGGCTTGACGATCAGAAGGTCGGCAGTTCGAATCCCCATGACGGTGTGGGCTCCCGTTGCTCTGTCCCAGCTCCTGCCAACCTAGCAGTTTGAAAGCACACCAGTGCAAGTAGATAAATAGGTACTGCTGTGGCGGGAAGATAAATGACATTTCCATGTGCTCTGGTTTCCGTCACGGTGTCCCGTTGCACCAGGAGCGGTTTAGTCATGCTGGCCACATGACTCGGAAAGCTGTCTGTGGATGAACGCTGGCTCCCTCGGTGTGAAAGCCAGATGAGCGCTGCAACCCCATAGTCCCCTTTGACTGGACTTAACTGTCCAGGGGTCCTTTACCTTTTACCTTTACACACCTTCACATTGTAGCATCATCTAAAGCAGCAGCTACTGTCAGTGTTGTCTATACACACTGGTGGGTGCATTTCCATACTAATGTGCAACAGGGTTCTCTTTTCCCCTCCCCTCAATTGGTGTTTCCATAAACTTTTTTAAAAAAACATATTTTTTCACAAAGTTTCAAAAGAGAGAGGCTGGAAACTGGTGTGTTGATATACTGATATGCAAATGATACATATTGGTATATGGAGGCGGATTTTAGTGGCACAGCCCTATAATGTCAGTTGGCCTGCCTAATAGGAAGTGACCTGAGGACGCATTCTCTGTGTACACATGTATTCAGTAAGCGCTTGAGAAGGGCATTCTCTGCACAAAATGGGTTAAAACTGTTCTAGCACAATGCGCTTTTGATTGACAAAATAGTGTGGTACAAGGACTACATGGGGATGATGCTGTGTGTATAGCACATCCAAAAGGTGCCTGCATCCAATGCTGACTGCACATTATTATGCAATGTGTACACTCCCTTAGAGAGACATTGAGATGTGGAAGAATCTTTGACTGGGCATCTGAGTAAGGTGATTATTTTTTTAACCTGGTAGATTTTTATGTGAGATTTTACTGTGTTTTGTATTGCATTTTATTGGAAATGTGGGATATAAACTGCTAAATAAAATACTGCTAATCATCTTTGTATTTTGACAGTGCATTGCTCATGGCAGGGCTGGCGACTGTATGTGCAGCCAGCAGTGCTTAAATATCTGGTATGGGCATTCTAGGTCAGCTTGAAGATTCATAGATTCTTTAGAAATACTAAGCACTGTCTATTAGTGCAGTGGCAGATAACATGAACAAATCATTAGACCATTTCTGGCACTGCAGTGTATGCTAGTAGAATTCAGAACAATGCAATGGAAGGCAATATTGTGGTCTATGTCTTCAATAACGTCGCTCTTCACAGCAGCTGTGTTTTCCAGTTGCTTTGATAAACAAAGTACTATATTCACTTTTTTTTTAAAGAGTGCTCTGTGAAACAAATTACTCTTTCCTTATAGCTGAAGATGGAAACTAAATGTTGCAAACAGTTTAGTTTGTGTTACAGATAGGTAGCCGTGTTGGTCTGCCATAGTCAAAACAAAAAAAAAATAAAATTTTTTTTTCTTTCCAGTAGCACCTTAAAGACCAACTAAGTTAGTTCTTGGTATGAGCTTTCGTGTGCATGCACACTTCGTCATACCAAGAACTAACTTAGTTGGTCTTTAAGGTGCTACTGGAAAGAAAAAAAAATTTTGTTTTTGTTTTGAGTTTAGTTTGTGGTATTGACAGCTGCTGGGTGCAGAAATAGCATGCCTACTCTAGGCAAGAGTTTGCTTATGATTATGCTGATATTTTGTAAAGATGACGATTTGCCTGGGAGTAGCAAAAAAAGGCTGGTTAGTTTTGATGGTTGGAGAGTAAAATTGATGTTTTATAACACACACATTTGAGGGGGCGGGAGGAAGAATATTCTTAAGCTTGGGGCCCACAGTCAAGCACAGGTTTCGTTGTAATGACTGCAAATAATCTAGAGTCAGTTCATATCTTCCGCAACCTGTTTAGTCAATGATTTGGGCTGATCGGGGTTGTAGTCTAACAACATTTGGGAACCCAAGTTGAAGAGCACTGCTCTAGAGTAGTGTTTTTCAAAGAGTAGGGCCTTGGGCCACTTTTAGGTGCGCTTCTTTGGTACAGCAGTTTGAGAGGTGGTGGGATAAGGTACAAGATGAATGTGAAAGGAGAATGGTAGAAATGACAGGAGGTGTGTAAAAATACTTTGAGGGGCACATGGGGGTGGGAAGGAGGAAATAGAAAAGAAAAGGCCTTCTCCAGTTAGAACCTGTGGGTCAAATTCCGTCTAAAAGGTAGAGGCTGAGTCACAATACCTCCTGAGCAAATGTCATTGCTTAGGAAACGATTGCTGCACAGCCAGAGAGTGCTTTCCTAAATGTAATCAAATTTTGGTGTAAATTAAGCAGGAAGAACAACAAATCATAATTTTTCAACTAGAAGACAACCCTGTCTTCAACAACTTGTATCATTTGCGAAGATAAACTAGCATAGTTTCCCCCAGCCCATTTATTTGGTTATTTATTTATAGAATCTTTTGCCCATCCTTCACCATAAGGTCCCGGCAATAAAATATGTGTGTGTGTGTGTGTGTGTGTGTGTGTGTGTGTGTGTGGCAAGCCCATCACAGTTATAAAAACACATACAAGTATTCCACATGGAACAGAACAGTATAAATTTCAGACTGCTCAGAGCAGAGACATTTGGAATAAAGGGACATGCTTTTGTCCTATGCCTCTTTCTTCCAGAATTGTGGAGTGTCTTAAAAACAAGGAGACGCTAAGTCAAATTGGTTTGGGTTAGTTTCTGAATGGCTACTGTCACCAGAATTCACAAAACGCTGTAATAGTAGCTAAGAACACTCAGCTATAGGCAAAACAAATTAAGAAATGAAATTACTAGTTTTCATTACTACACATGTCTCTTTCTGTTGAATAAGCTATAAGGGTGCACAGCTTGGTGTTTTGTCCTTTAGTCTGCTATAGTATATGATTTGCATCAGACAACATGTTCCAGGTTTCAAAGTTGCTGTACAGAAAAAAAGCAATGATAATAATAATGAAAACAATAAATCCGCGCTTCCTAATGTAGTCCATGGATTGTGGCTCTGTCAGGAAATAACCTTGGTGATGAGGTTGAGAAAGGGAGTTGGCGCAGAGCCAGCAGCCTGCTTAGCATTGAAGCAAAGCTGTTGCTGCTTCAGAAAGAGCCTTGAATAGGAGTCTCATCTGGTTATTAAACCAGACAGTGGAGAGATATTTTCCCTCCTGGGAAGCAGTTACAAACCTCAGGCGCTGAAGCGATGTGAGTGCATGTGACGATTGCATTTCAAAGCATCCTGCGCCCTGAACTTGGGAGAGTGAAATGCAGCTTGCATAAGTGAACAGGAACGCTTGGACTCCCTGACCTAGTCCCTTATTTTTTAAACACGGCTCCAACCAATGCCGGTGACTTCTTTTAAAACACAAAAACAATAAAACATGTACAGCTGTGGCATCAAAGCCCTCAAATTAACGAATGGTAGACTTACCAACAAAAGCAAACCGCAGCCTATATAACCAGCAAAGTAAATCCTTCTATAACAAGGCACACTGAAATGTATTTTTGACTTCTGACCTCGTCCATCTGCCTAATGGAATAATAGGCTATTCTCCTGGGGCCTCTGTGTAATGTCTTTGTCATTTCGGGGCGGGGGGGCAGGGAATAAAATAAAATGGCCTGATCACACTTCAGTCAGCCAGTTGTGCTGTCTGTCATACTTAAGTTGGCTAGGGCAGCTTTTCTGAGATCTTGTGAAGGTGTCGGGCATACCTGGAATGGTTCAGTTAGGTTTGCAGAGAGTGGAAATTATCATGGGTGCCCATCCTTTATGGGGTAAGGAATATAGGCCAGTGAAAGAAGTAACATCATGGAACAGATGTTGGGACTAGAGCCTGATTCTCACATAGGTGTTCATTGTTCTGGGGCTACAGTATCTAGTGATGACTTGTGACAACACTGTGGAAAGGACAGGCGAACCAGTCTGCTTCCGCCCCGTGTCATTTTTGCATGCATTCACCCATAATTCCATTTTGTTTTGCATTAATCATGCGGTCCTTTAGGGGGTGGGGAAATCCACATTTAAATACATATTAAAGTATGTGCTCTGTATCCAACAAGGTCAAACTCAGGGTATGCGTATTGAAATCAAATCATTTAAGTTAGTTATGCCCATTGATTTCAGTGGGTTTTCCTCTGAGGTTGCCCTGTATTTTAAAGGCATTTTCTCTGAAAGTATGCATTTCTGAATATATTTTCTCTCGGAGCACACATTTTAAAAAGCTATTTTGTGACCTTTTTTGGAGCTAAGAACTGCATCAGTATATTTGGGAAGTGAAAACTGGTGGGTAGCCTAACAGCCCAATCCTAACCTTACCTACTCAGAAGCAAATCCTATTCAAGTCAGGCAGGTAAAGTTAGGATTACAGCCTAAGTTCCGAGAGCTGAATGTTAGACTGGGAGTTGCAGATCAGATCAGTTCGTGTCAGAATTTGCAAATACTGCTTTTCTCAAGCATCCCTAGGCCATGGACATAGGATTGTCATATCCCTTAAATCACATGCAGTCCTTTTCAGTGGAGTCAGTTGACACATTTAGCTCTGCCGGTCAATAAAAAGATACTCATCAACTGCAGAAAAATCAAACAATGTGGCACGTTATGTGTGAACTAGTCCACACATTGCGAGAAGTTTGGTCACACTTTTGAAGGTTTACAATCTTGTTCCCTTCACACCTGTTCCACAGCAAACCAGGACTTGACACTAGAAACAGAATGCTCTGTCTAGTCTAGGCCTTTCAGTATATTGATTGGGACCCCAGGACCTTGTGTGCATATGCAAAATACTTCCACATGTGCACATTGCCTCATGGGGCGTCACTCTGGAGAGTCTCCAGAAGGTGAGGAC
This sequence comes from Podarcis filfolensis, assembly GCF_964270895.1. Lineage (NCBI taxonomy): Eukaryota > Metazoa > Chordata > Lepidosauria > Squamata > Lacertidae > Podarcis > Podarcis filfolensis. Next base: position 28,382,148 of record NC_139604.1, on the reverse strand, counting down.
TACCTAGGGAACGCTGAGCATTCCATCATACTTGGGCTTTTACTGTGTAGACAGAGCACAAATATTTTTCTGCATTGCCCACAAGTCCTGCTATTTGGTCCTGCTGCCCTTGCCTTTAGTTTGAAGAAGCTGTCACTATGGCTATTCTTCAGAGTTGTAGAAAGAGTTGGCGGGAGTGTCTTTTGGTTTCAGACATCATGAGGGCCTAAGGTGCATGGGAATTTAGATGTGCTGTGTAAACCATCTCAGAAACCACCACATATTTAGGAGGGGGAGACAAAAAAAATGTAGAACAGACTGAAGAAAATGAAGGGGGGAATGGAAATAAAAGAGGATAATGAGAAAAATGGAGAGGTGCAATTGCGAGTGAAGGATATCCTGAAGGATTGATACTGGTGAGCGAAGGCCGATCAGGTGGTGTTTCCTCGCAGAGTGCTCTAAGAAGACACTGTTGGCTTAAATACAAAATGTAAAACATAAACTATAAAAAAGCAGACTGCTTTGGAGAATGGATTCAGGGTTTGAGGCCAAGGTGAGCTGTGCTACAACTGTATTTAAATAGCTACTAAGAGTAGCTTTGAACATAGTCCAAGTGCGACTTAAAAATCTTACTGAATGCACTGCTAGGTTTATTTATTCAGCATCCCTTTAGGGTAATGATTAGAGACACTGGTAAGAAAATCTGCAGGCTTCCCCACACGAAGCTGGACAAAAAGGAAAATGTTACACAGAAAGCACTGTGACTCAGAAGTCCCGTTGAGTTCAATTAAACTTACCGTGAAGTAAATGGGTATAGGACTACAGCTTAAATTGTTGTTTTTTAAAAAATATTTATAAAATTGATGAATGCCTAATTATTTATGTAAATAGATTATAGACCCCTTTTATATTAAACAATATTCAGAAGCTTACAAACAGTAAAAACTAGTCTGCAGAACAAGCATCAGCAAGAACAATCAATCCCTCAAATATATCAAAACTTAAGCAGAGAAGAACATTAAAATTCCAATAAAATCAAATAGTGTGGTCCCTGGAAGGGTATACCAGGGGCCATAGGATAGAGTGGATATGGATATGGCCTGAGGGAGGAGAAGGAGGTCCACCCTCACAAAACCCCACAAGTTGCAGGCCTAGAAACTTCAGCCTATCTTGTTCCTCCACCATCAGCGTTCAGTGGTGGCAATGGCAAAAATGCTTTGTGTATTTTGCTTAGTCACATTACAACTTGAGCTCTGCCCAGGGCTCAAAGCAGCATTCAGCAGAATCAACTCAGAAACCCTTCCAACTTATGTATAAATTGGAATTAAAGCTATGACAGAAATGTTGTGGCTGTGAGGTTGACTAAGATTTAGACTAGAAAGCTCTTAACACAATAAATGTTAGTTGAAGTGTAGGATTAAAAACTGCCCTTTTGGGCTACATATCTTAGTGTTCTGTGTGCATAGTATTGTAACCTGATTTGGACTAAGTCTCACTGAAGTCAATGGGACTAGCTTCTGGTTCTGGTTCCAGTATTTACAATTGCTTTGACAGGAGCCAAGCCATGGTTTGGTTTAGCATCACATCTCAACCCAGGTTCATGGTTTGTTTATCTCCAAACAAACCATGAGCTATAACCAAGGTTTGTTTTGGGCTTACTGCTCAGTGGTTTGTATGGGGGAAACAAATCACACCCCTGGGTTTGGATGTAACACTAAGCCAAATAAAGTAATCTGTGCTTATGTTCCATTCAGCTAGACTAGACAGTGGTCCAGCAGATATTCCTCCCTGGTATCCTATGGTTGGTTAAGAGGCCAGTGCTCATGTAAGACAAGGGTGTCTCCTTTCCTGAATAGGCTGTGGTTGCAGTTTGGTCCACGTTTAGTTTTGCAAGGATCCAAATTAAAGGCTTGATGTATTGGAGCCAGATATATCTCAGCAGCAGTGCACATGACTTGCACATACAAAATTCTAAATTCAGTCCCTTGCAATCTCAAGTTAATGGAGCTTGGAAAGCAGGGCTGGGAGAGAACCTTCTGCCTGCAATCTTGGAGAGCAGTGGCCAGTCAGAACAGACCAAAACTGGGCTAGATGGACTAGTCCTGTGACTCAACAGAAGGCATGTCTTTGTCTGCAAGAAAGAACAAAGCTATTTTTGGAGTGCACATTAAGGCGGCATCTGTTTTGTTTCTTTAGATTTCATTTTGTTTAGTGCATGACGTTAAAGTCCATTAGCGTCCGTGAGCCTTTCGTCTGGCTTTGCTTTCTAGGATGGCTGTTAAAAGTGGGCCTTTTTGAACAGTGATGTTTTGACCTGGATTACCGCGATGATGAATTACACTTGACAGTCCTATCTTGTTAAGACTTGATGAATGCTATGTGGGAAATCCAGGGAGTGGGTGTAGAATGGGGTTAATCCTTTTTATTAGAATGTTCCAGCACAGCACTGAGAATACATCAAAAAGCAGGAAAATGGGTTAGTGGCTTTAAGAATAGCCTTGTCGTCTGCCACGTTGCTTTAAAAAACAAAAGGGAAAAGAAATGGGCTGCTCTGTGCTACATGCTCTTGCCTTGAGACTTCCCCTCTCCCTAAAATATTTCTCTGATGGCAGTAAACGAATTGCATTGCCCTGCTGGTTGTAAACCTGCGGGTACTCTGTTGCGGAGCCATATGGCTCACATTTATTTTAATGTGCCTTTGACAGGAGGAGAATAGCTGAGACTGCTGAGGAAAGTGCTTACACTTTGGATTCCAGCCAGCGAAAGCTCAATTTATTTATGTTTAGTAACTGAGTAACTTCTTTTTACAGTAGAAATGGTGCTTGAAAAAGATTAAAAGACTTGACACGTCATTTATGCTACTTTTTCTTCTCTCCCCCCCCCCCCATTTTCTTTTTTGCAAACAAGGCAAACATGCTTTCCATTCACAGCATCGGTTTATTTTTAACTGAGCCGAGACCCGCCCCCCCCACCTCCACCCGCCGGTGGAATTCCGTGATCTATTTTTGGAAAGCTTGGTAGAATTTGCTTAAGCAAGATTATGTGTAAGGAGTTTCCTCATATGAAGACCAACTAAAGGTCACATTGGATCTCTAAGTCTCAGAGAGGCATCTCACTCAGAATTGACACAGGATAGAGCCTAGTTGATGGGCTGGAAACACCAGATGCTGTCGCCTTACTGGAGCTAATCGTGTGTGAAACCACTCAGCAGTCTGGACAGGAGACCACGGAGAACCTTGTGCAGGAGCAGGATATAAAATCAGGAGATGATCTAGGAGATGCTTTATTTGGAGATAAAACCTGGAGCTTCATACTTAACAAGGAACACATTCTGTGCCAATTTCAGCTCTTATCCAAACAAATTGCCAGATTCTGGTAAGACAGTTTTGTCCCTGGTCACTCGCCTGTGGCAAACAGGCTTTCCATGCAATCAGGCAGGAAGCTTTCGTGACTTGGAAAAGGGTTGATCCTGTTTTCCTTCTGGGCTGTTGATTTGCCACATGTAGCAATAAGGATGCACCTCAGCTGTGCCTTCAGATGATGCCTGCTTCCTCACATGGCTGTCCCTTGCTGAATGGGAGCAAATGTGTATTAATAATGTTCCAGGTTGCAATTAAAAACTAAAAGCAATGAAATAATGGCTGTAAAGTAATATAGGCCCTCTGTGATAGTGTACTCAGTTATTTATGAAGCTAATAAAACAGGCCACCTGGAGGTATAAATGAAACAGATCTATAATTGCTTCCTATAGGAAAAAGATTGTGTTTTTGGTAGAAAGGTATTCTGTTTCCGTTTCCAGAAGTCCTAGGCTTTAGCAGTGCTAGAGGTCTAAAAGGTAATAAAGAAAGCGGCCAGTGTTTTTCTACACTAATCGTATCTAGAGATAATATTCCACCTCATGTTGTCATTGTGTTGGGCAGTTTCACGTTCACAAGAGAAAGTTACATTGATTATTTCATACCTGGCTCACTTTTGTTACCAGGTTTGGGCTAGGTTGTCCGATGGCCTTGGTATGGATGGGGTCACTGAAGGGCCACAAATGAAGGGACTCGCGGTGTGGAACAGGAAGCACCAAAGATGAATGGAAGCATCTGTTGAGAGCATGATGGAAGGGAACCTCTTCCATGCTGACTTGTCTCTCATGGAACCTTAAAGCCGGTAGCAAGGAATCTGTAGCCATTTATCTTGCTGCTGTTGAGCTCCAACTCCCATCAGCCCCAGCCAGCATGGCCAATAGTCAGGGATAATGGGAACTGTAGTCCAGCAAACTACAGGCACCAGGCCCATTGGCAGACCAACAAAGATGTCTGCAAGCAAGTCTTGGAGGCTGGCAACATTAAACTTGCCATGTGGGAATCCCTTGCAGATGACTGCAGCGCCTGGAGACAATCAGGTTGTATATCCACAGCAGTGACCAGAGGAGGAATGACCACTGGGAGTAGCTCAGAGAGAAGAAATGCTAGGGCACAGGTGTATCAGCACAACCTGATGCCTTCTTCTGCCCCAGCTGCAGCAAAACATGTGTCTCCCATGTCGGTCTTTACGGCCACAGCAGGCGCTGTAACTCTCCAGTCGTTAGAATTCACCCACAAGGGTGCACTCTTCCATTGTCTCCCAAGACAGGTGGATGGTGACAAATATCAGCAACATCATAATCCCCAACCCCTGCTTTAAGCCTTGCAGAGAATTCTGCAGCATGCTCAGAGGTGCACATGCTAACTGCACTGGAAACTGGCTAAGACCATTCGGCCTCACAACTTCAGGGACACAAATCCATCATTATTGACCTTTTCACTCAGGTGTCCCTGATGATCTTTTAAAGAACCACAGAGTTACTTCCCTGAACACAGTTTGAGAAAAATATTGTGATTTTCTTTTTTCTTTTACTCACTGAGTGGTCACAGGTCCCACCTCACCCCTGCCCCAATAACATGATGGGTTGAAACCCATCTATCGCCTAAGATTAAAAAAACCTGCTATTGCTCCCTGTGGATGTGTGGCAGCAAGAAGGGCCTGAAGGCCAAATGGCTCTAATTGCCTGAGACAGAAGAGTTTTTAACCAGCTCCCACGTCCTGTTGTGCCTTATTGCTGTTAAATATATGGCTTCATGTTACAAAGGCTGTCAGCATCTTTTATGACCATCTCAGTTCCTCCCTTCTGACCATTACTGTTCTCCCATCATACCTGTGCAATTGTCGCACCTAAATTGCACAGCCATAACTCATCATCTAGTTTCCCCCCCAGTCTCCTACTGCCGTCTCCCAGTAAATCAGGCAGGCTCCTGTCATATCTTCAGGAGTCAAGCAGCTAATGCGTGTGCGCGGTTAATATTCTACACTGCAGGCTAACAACGGCCTGCTTCTTTGTGGGGAAACAAAAGCATTCAGAATTTCAGCATGAGGTATCTCTGTCTGGACCAGCTGCACAGCAGGGATAACGCATTTAAGGAGTTGTTTTGTTTTATTTAAGGCGCTCTTTTCAAAATCAGTATGCATTGCCTAGAAAGTATGTTCGAATGCACGAGAAAGGGATAAACACCAGACCTTTAAAACACATTCAAAGCACACATCCAAGAATCCTGGGAACTGTAATTTGTCCTCCACAAACCTGCAACTCCTCACACCCTTAACAAACTGCAGTTCCCAGAATTCTTGGGGTGTGGGTGTGTGCTTTGAATGCCCTTTAAAAGGTCTGGTGTTTACACAGCCTGTGTGATGAGTGTAGGAAAACTATGCTCCTGACAGGTTGATTTATTTCTGATGTAACAACTGCATGACAACAAGTCTACCTTTTTGTGCAGCACATGGGAGAGATGAAGGAATGAATGAAGCAAGACAAACACACATCGTGCATTCGTGCTACTTAAATAGCATCACTGTGTGGCAGGCCTCTGGCATTAATTTCTCATGCACAAGATATGCCATGAGAGAGTAATCGGTTTGTGAAAACATGGGGCAAGAAACTCACTAGGCAGGTAACAATGTTTCCTTTGCTTAAACCTTAATTAGCCAGTCCAAGTTACTTGAGGTTTAAGCAAGCCCTGTGTTTGTTTGTTTTATGTTGGGTACCTGAATAAAGATAGGGACGCTGTGGGTTAAACCACAGAGCCTAGGACTTGCCGATCAGAAGGTCAGCGGTTCGAATCCCCGCAACGGGGTGAGCTCCGTTTTTCAGTCACTGCTCCTGCCAACCTAGCAGTTCGAAAGCACGTCAAAGTACAAGTAGATGAATAGGTACTGCTTCGGTGGGAAGGTAAACGGCATTTCCGTGCACTGCTCTGGTTTGCCAGAAGCGGCTTAGTCATGCTGGCCACATGACCCGGAAGCTGTACGCCGGCTCCCTCGGCCAATAAAGCGAGATGAGCGCCGCAACCCCAGAGTTGGTCACGACTGGACCTAATGGTCAGGGTCCCTTTACCTTTACCTTTATAAAGAGGGAGGCCTTGTGGGTTGGATGTTTCCATGTCCATGAGATAGATAAGCTGCCTGTTCTGGATGGGATGGCACTCTCTTTGAAGGAGGAGCATTTTTGGGGTATTCCTTGAACCATCTTTGTCACGAGAGTCCCAGTTGACCTCTGTGGTCTGGAGTGACTTTTAGCAGGTTCAGGTGGTTTGCCAGCTGCAACCTTTCCTGAACGGTGACAGCCTGACCACAGCGGCCCATGCATTGGCACTACCTGAAGGCTTGATAGCTATGCTTTATGTGGGGATTACCCTTTTATCTGGTCCACAGTTGTGCAGACTGCTCACAGGACCAGATTACTGGCAATATGTTACCCCACTACTAAGAGAGCTGCCATGTTCAAGGGACTTCTGTTAATTCATAATTTCTTAAACAACTTGGGGCCAAAGTCCCTTAAGGACTGTCTAGCTTCTTATGGTTTATGGATATCTTTGTTGATTTTGCTTTTATCTGTTGTATTCTGTCTTGTTATATTTTTAATGGAACTGCAACTTACAGATGTGTAAAAATAAGTAAGTCCACTTGCCCTAATGGGTGCGGCAGGTTGGCAATGGCTCCTTTCACTGGGACCTGACGGAAACCAGGACTGACAGGGTTTTCACTTCCGGTGGGCAAGCGTTGGCTCCCTTTGCCAGCTTGGAAATCTGGCTCCTGTTAAATTGGTCAATGGCAGACAGGCTTGGAGAGCAGGTGCCCCCAGGAGGAAATAGGCTTTCCTAAGGTCCACTCCCAGGGTATTTAAGTCTTCCTGTCCTAACTCCCGGCACCTGCTTCCTAGAGACAGTATGGGAAGAAGAACCTCCATGTTGTTGTTACCTCTGAGATGGCTGGCTATATAGTTAGAGGTTCTAGGCCTCTATTCTGCTTTATTTAAAAATAAGCAGTTAGGTTTGTCTCGTAAGAGAAGCAGTGCCTGTTTTTACTGGAACACCTTTGAATCTCTTTTGCAACACCTTTGTTGTCTTCGCATTGTTCCACAGTTAAGATCGGAAGTTGAGATTGGAAACAAATTAAAGTTGCTCTGGAAAGTGCAATGAACATTGATGGAACTGCATTGCAGCAAAACTTTTAACAGCAACATTGACTACCACCTGATTAAATGACCAAGGAGTTCTAAGAGTTTTAGCTGAGTAATCCATTAACCCTGCCTAAATAGGCACATGAAAAAGTTCAAAAACAAACCAAAACCAACCCCTCCCCCCCGATATTCTTTTGTTGTGATGTGTGAATTCAGCATGTCACATCAGGTATTGTCTTTGAACAGGCAGTTCCTGTTTTCACACGGAATGAAAGCCTTTTTGAAAATGTCAGTTTTGTATTAAGGATTGCTAAAAATAACTTAAGATGGCTATAAATCTACTTCCCCGTTGATTGGGGGGAAGGGGTAGTTTGTTAGCCTTTCAGAATGTTTTTGATCCGTTAACAAAACTAATGAATTGACTAAATGTGGCAGTAGCACTATATGCTAATAACAATAATGAAAATGAATGAAAATAAGTTGAATGCCGAATTAAGCATGTATGCTGATAGGGGAGGCAGAGAGAAGGAAACTGGCAACGGGCCAGCTTCTCCACCCAATTAACTGCACAGAGCGAGGAAGGCCGAGAATGGGAATAACTCCCTCTCCCCACATGGGAAATCGGTTGTGTGTGTGGAGGCACACACAAATTGCACTCATGCCAGCTCCTACCACCAGCACTCCTTCCTCATCCCTGATTCCCCCAGGCAGAGGTGCTCGGCACCAGCTGGCCTGGGGAACCCCACTGTTGAGAATTTGTGAACTGGTGAGAATGGTTTTTATTCCAAGCTGGTCACCTTCTTTCTTTGTAGCATCATCGATTCTGAAAAGAGAGAAGCGGAAGAGGACGAAGAATGTTCATTTTAACTGCGTTACCGTGTACTACTTCACAAGGAGGCAAGGGTTCACGAGCGTCCCCAGCCAGGGAGGAAGCACCCTGGGCATGTCCACACGTCACAACAGTGTGCGCCAGTACACACTGGGGGAATTTGCGATGGAGCAAGAGAGGCTTCACCGAGAGATGTTGAGAGAGCATCTCAGGGAGGAGAAACTGAATTCTTTAAAGCTCAAGGTAAGGACAAGGCTAGCGAACTGCTTTGCCTCTCTACCGTGTGGGCAAGAAGCAGGAAACAGAGGAATTGCCGCACTTACATCCTTGGCAAGATTGCGTCTCCGCTTCTAACATGGCTGCAAGTCAATTGCCCCAAGGAAGCTGGCATCTTCCCTGTTTCCCACGTTAACTCATCAGATTTGTAATAGGCTTCCACCTGAGCTCTTTAAGGCGACAGCTTCCTTCCTGCTATGCAGATACGATGGCAATTCATTTCCCCCCATCAAAGTTCTCGCTTTGATCAAAATTTAAATATGGTTAGCCAAGTTGCTTAGTGCGGATTGTTCTGCACAAGAGATTTTGGCTGGTTATTTTAAGGAAGCGCTGCTTTGTGTTAGGAATCTGGGTAATGTGGGATGAGGCTGCCGGATAAAATATTGGAACCCATTTTATATGTGTTCTGTATGTGTACTTTTAGAAGACATCTGAAGGCAGCCCTGTTTAGGGAAGGTTTTAATGTTTAATAGACTCTTGTATTTTAATATTCTGTTGGAAGCCGCCCAGAGTGGCTGGGGAAACCCAGCCAGATGGGCGGGGTATTATTATTATTATTATTATTAATAATAATGGTATCTACTTGCAGGAGACACTAACTGAAGCATGTCCTGCACCAATCTGTTTATGTGTTCCTTCTCATGCCCAGTCAGAGCTTACAGGTATTGGACACACCTGGCATTCAGAGAGATGATGCTATTGACTGTCTCTGCAAAATTTTGTGTCTCATATTGTTTGTCTGGGACTTGAGCAATCTCTTATTTTTTTATGGTCCCAGGCTACTTGGAAATACACACACATGAAGACAAGTCACCAAACATGGCCAGTGGGCCATATTGGACTCGCATCGTCTGCTTAAGCGCCACAGAGGCACTCCAGATTTAGGGGGTGGTTGCAGCAGTATTTAAAGCACTCAGTTCGGCTGATTTGAAAGCAAATCACATCCAGATCAGAGTCAAAACTGACTGCAAAGTCGCCCCTCAACTCTGTCCTTGTGAAGGGGAGGGGGCAAAGCAGACCACATCCCACATGTCTTGGGATTGCGCTGGCAGTGTTAGGAGCAAAGCAGACGAGATATGGGTTGTTACAAGATGATGGTGGCAGTGGTGATATGTACATGCCTTCCCATCAATGCTCTAGGCAGCTTAAAAAGCAAAAGCAAAAGCAAAAACCGACACTATACAAAGTTAAAAAATACAAAAGGAAATAATTAGCATAGATGAAAATAACAATTCAAAAACCTCCCTTCTAATGAAGATGGAGAAAAACAGGTTTTATGCAGCTCTGCTTAAAACAAACAAATGAGTAAGAGTACAAAATGTATTTTGGTGGTGAACCTGGAGTCCTCCAAATGTCATTGGGCTCCAAGCTGCATCAGTCCCAGCCAGAATGGTGAACTGCTAAGGGTGATGGAAGTTGGGAGTCCAGCAACATTTGCTCATTATTTAAAACCACATTTGAAACAGGAAAGGCCTATTGCTGATTTTTAAAGCACATAGTGCACAGTCCCTAGTCAGCTGCAGGTTGTTTGAGAGCTCCTCCTGCTGGCCACTTGGTTGGAAAGAGAGCAGCACATTGGTTCATCTTTGTGTCAAAAATATTTTTACACGTTTCAAGAGTCTCAGGGCGAACTGTACAGTAGAAGTAGATGCTGTTGCACAGCTTAGTTGTTCTGTTTAGTCTGTGGCTCTGCAGAATCAAATAAGCTATGGCAGAGCATGCAGTTACATGTGGGGCCTGCAATAAACATTTGCAGTATGAAGTGCTCCTGTTATGGACATTCCACCTCCACCTCTCATCAGCAGTCAGTCAGCATTCCATGCCCACTGAGCATGCTCTGTCTTCATTGGGTTCTTTTTCAGGGTTCCCTTCCTACTTAGTGGTTTTCTTTTTCTAAAGATTAGTAGAATTTCTGCAGACCTTGGGGTTCTCAAGAGTACTGTGCAGATGGTGTTGTTTTGCCTACTATCTCTGAGGTCTCAGGCTATGTAAGGCTGAATACAAATATGTAGCAGAAGGTGTATTAATATGCAGTCTTTAATTTTTTGGGGGGGGTTCCTATGCAGATTAGTTTAAATTTGCATAGGAAAATTTTCTGCTGCTGTAGAGCAGCTGTAGGGAGCCTCCAGTCACAGGCAAAATTATGCCTGTCAATTTGGTCTTCAAGGTTGTTGCCACCTGTCCCACATCCAATGTCACATACAATGGCAGGTGTGGGGCAGTTGTGAACGTGGCCTCAAAGGGACAATCGGCAGCCTAAAGTTTATTTGCAAGTGGGGGTCCCTATCACACTGACAGGAAGCCACACTGGGCTGTCCGCACTAGACAGTTCCTGGTGGGAGAACACCCTAGCGCAGCTTGGGGGGCTTGTTTGCTCAGTTCCAAAGCAGTTTGCATTCAAGCCGATTTCTCAAATGAAGGGCGAAAGCTCAGTTTCCAGGGGCGCAAAGCTGAGCATGCTCCATTGCAGGCACACTCCCAGTGCCAATCAGTTGTACCTGCTGACCAGCTATCAGTGGTTACATCGATGCTCTTGGATTGAAAGGCGATTGTCAAAATTGGCCTGTGAAGGGTTGGGGAATTAAGGACCTTTACCACCAGACAGATACAATTTAGCACACTTATTTTGCTTGTATTCCGTAAACAAAGCTTTGAACCTGCTAAGCTTGCCTAACGTCATATTTGCAATTGGCATCCGTTCCTTGTTACAAAGGAACTTGTGAAACAGGAACATTTTCTGCCCCACATCACTGATTTCTTCATTCGTGGCACAATTCAGGTCTCAGAGGACCTTTGCAGTATGTCATAGATAAGGCAAAACAAGATGGCTACTACTGCAGTAACAAAGCTGGAGATTAACATTAGGTTGAGGATCAATGCCATTAGAATGGAAGGTTTCTGAAAGTAAAGTGCCCTGCCACTTAGATTGTTGCCAATACTCCCGTGAGCCTTTCTTTCCCCTCTTTTGCGTGACAAATTCGATGCTTTCCATCACGGATTGTCTGTAGCCTCACCTAGGAAAAGTGGCTGGTACTAGGAGTTAGGGATGCTAAAAGCTGCTGCCGGTTCAGATAGATAATACTGGGATAGAAGGATAAATGGTCTCACACTATATAGGGCAGTGCCATAAGTTGGTAAGTTCAAAAACAGTAAGAAGCACTGGAACAAGCCCGCCCACTTCCATGCCAGGAGCTCCTTAGTTGAAAGCAGTGCTTCCCCCCCCCTAAAAAAAATGTTTAGGGGTACTCTCATTTTCCTACTCATATTGAAATACTGCCCCTCAATGAGGCCAAACTTAGATTCACAAAATGTTTAGGGGTATGCGTATCCCTGTGTCCCCCCCAGAAAAAAAGCACTGGTTGAAAGCCATGTTCATACAGTGGTACCTCGGGTTACAGACGCTTCAGGTTTAAGACGCTTCAGTTTACAGGCTCCACTAATCCAGCAATAGTACCTCGGGTTAAGAACTTTGCTTCAGGATGAGAACAGAAATTGTGCGGCGGCAGTGGGAGGCCCCATTAGCTAAGTGGTGCTTCAGGTTAAGAACAGTTTCAGGTTAAGAACGGACTTCCAGAACGAATTAAGTTCTTAACTCGAGGTACCACTGTATAGCCTTTCATGATAAAAAAAAGGGTTTGTTGCCCTTGTTAACTGTTTTCGAGCTGAGAATGGCTCTTCTTCTCAATGAATCCTCCACATGCTTTTTCATGGCTCTGTGTTGCAGATGACTAAGAACGGCACCGTGGAGTCCGAGGAAGCAAACACTTTGACACTGGACGACATTTCCGACGATGATATAGATCTAGATAACACAGAAGTAGACGAGTACTTCTTTCTACAGCCTCTGCCAACAAAAAAGCGAAGGGCACTCCTGAGAGCCTCCGGGGTCAAGAAGATTGACGTAGAAGAAAAACACGAGCTGCGAGCCATTCGCCTGTCAAGGGAGGACTGCGGCTGTGACTGTCGAGTCTTTTGTGACCCAGAAACGTGTACCTGCAGCCTTGCAGGCATAAAATGCCAGGTGAGAACTGAACTCAGGTACAGTCTCAAAGAAGCCGGGGGGAACGAGGGGAAGCCAAAGTATACTTACAGGTGTTTGGTTTTTTAAAAACCCAGTGGCATCCTCCCCCCGCCATTCAAATATTCCTAATGTCTTTTTCATACTTCCCCCAGTGGTAGGAAATTCTAGGAGTCTCTTTATAATGCCTGTCTCAGTATGCAACAGCAACTATGCTGTTGGGAGGCCAGGTGAGTGGCAGCACCCACCCACCCATTTGCTACAGGGGAGCAGTGTAAATAGGGTTCTCATAAGTCATGGCTTCTGATGATGAGTCCTAAGCCTGGTTAAGCATAACCATGGTTGACAGCTATGGTAACATAACAGTTGAGATCATTTGGGTCCAGCAGAGTGCGGACGGGGGGACTCATGCTCTAGAAAAGAGCATGAAACCCCCAAGGACCAATCTTGATTGCTTTCCTATTAGCAAGCAATCAGCCGTTTTACATTTACGTTGCCCTTGGTGTCCTTTAAGGGACGCGGGTGGCACTGTGGGTTAAACCACAGAGCCTAGGACTTGCCGATCAGAAGGTCAGCGGTTCAAATCCCCGCGACGGGGTGAGCTTCCGTTGCTCGGTCCCTGCTCCTGCCAACCTAGCAGTTCAAAAGCACCTCAAAGTGCAAGTAGATAAATAGGTACCGCTCTGGCGGGAGGGTAAACGGCATTTCCGTGCGCTGCTCTGGTTTGCCAGAAGTGGCTTAGTCATGCTGGCCACGTGACCCAGAAGCTGTACGCCGGCTCCCTCGGCCAATAAAGCAAGATGAGCGCCGCAACACCAGAGTCAGTCATGACTGGACCTAATGGTCAGGGGTCCCTTTACCTTTGGTGTCCTTTATGGAGCAACCAATTTTGAGATTCTTCCTTTCCAATGTCCCCCTGCTCTGGATTTATTCCCGCAAGATGCAATATAATGGACTGGGCATTTTAGAATTAATGTAAATCATTTATTTTCCGTATCACCCCTTTGACCATATATCTGAGGCAGCTTTCCTGAATATAGCTCCTGGCTTTTACTGCCAATTTCTAGCTTGGCAAGGTTCTGCACTATAGAGTTCCTCCTTCCCAGACCCTTAGTTAATCCATGGTCTCTTTCCTAAAGGTGGATCGTATGTCTTTCCCATGTGGTTGCACTAAAGAAGGATGTAGCAATACGGCAGGTAGAATTGAATTTAACCCCATCCGCGTTCGGACTCACTTTTTGCACACTATAATGAAACTTGAATTGGAGAAGAGCAGAGAGCAGCAAGTCTCTGCGCTGAACGGTTGCCACGGCGAGATAAGCGCTCACAGCAGCTCTATGGGCCCCGCAGCCCACCCGCTAGAATATTCCGTCCCGGATAACTTTGAGATTGAAGCAGAATCTCGGGCTGGCGTGATGCACTTGCAGTCGGCTGATGACTTGGACTGCCCAGGAGAGGAGGAGGAGGAAGAGGAGGAGGAAGACGCTAGCAGCTTTTGTAGTGGGGTTACAGATTCCAGCACCCAGAGTTTAGCACCCAGTGAAACTGATGAAGATGAGGAAGAGGAAGAAGATGACGATGAGGATGACGACGAGGAAAAGGTGGATGACTTTGTGGAAGGGTTGGGTGCTCATGGCGACATGGTGCAAGCTCTTCCTTCGGTCCTCTGCTACTCTGACAGCACCGCCATGCACGAGAGTCACTCCAAGGCTTCCTCCTACTATGGCAACTCCTCAGCGCTTTATTACCAAATAGAGAACCACAGCCCTGGCACTCCTAGCCAGATGCGTGAGGCTTACTCTGAAAGGGATACAGTTAAGAATGGTAATCTTTCTCTGGTGCCTTATAATCCAGCTTCAGAACAGTTTGTGGACTACACACGGCAATCAGAGGAAAGTTATAGCGGCTCGCTTTATCCTCCTTCAAACCCGTCCGTCATAGTTTGCTGCTCGTCTTCGGAGAGCGACGGCACTGTTCCGTGTAGTAGCCTATACGCTGAGCATAGGCCAAGACACTCCCAAGTGGACTTTCCCTCATACTTGAAAAGTCCTTCTCAAGATGGATTTGTTTCTGCTTTGAATGGCGGCACTCACCTCCCAGAGCATCCCGCTGAGAATTCGCTCAGCCTCTCAGAAAAGAGCAGACTGCATGAAGAGTGTATCAAATCGCCTGTCATGGAAACGGTACCTGTTTAAATTATTTTCGGACGGAATCCCTATATTTAACTGCACTCTGTTTTAATTCCCTGGAACCAATCTCTCCCCCCTCTTAGCAATAGAGGTAAGGGGACAAGACTGTGGTTAGTGTTTTGAATATTTCTTCTGGTTTAGGCCATTGCACAAAAGCAGTTCATGTAAAATGTTAAAATTTAAAAGCGGGGGGGGGGGGGGGAATCAAATGGTCTTTTGATAGAAAATACCTAGATTAAATAATAATACTAAATAGTCACCTACCTGTTAAACTACATGAAGCTGGCCTATCGAGACTCAAAGCTTCTCTTTGTATTATCAGACCAGTACAAGATAATGAAAATTTTACTTTGGAAACGTCATGTTTAGAGTACAAAATTGTCACACATATTTGAAGAGATGGTGACTTTTTAAATGTAGATGTGATTACTGTACAAAAAAACCGCCCCTGAATTGTTTGGTAATGTATATTTTATTTATTGTAGCTTAGTACACATGTCTTGATAAAAAATGAACAGCATGTTCTTTGGAGCTGAACATTTGAGCAGCACAGCACAGCCACTTCAAATTTCATAAGGAAAATTATATAAATATTTTGTGACCACGTCTGAAGCTGACATTGAATTATGTTCTTTGAAGTGCCCTAGCCTCCAGTCATACTTGTAAGCTAGGGGCAGTCCAGGAAGTACCACTGCTAGGCATGATTCGCTCGTTTCAGCAACACGGGTGGGGCATTCCTGCCCCATCTCTATAAAATGAATGAAGGGCGTGCACAAGCTCCACCTTCTGAACTGCACTCATAGGCATCTATAATTGCTAGGAAGGTGAAATATAGGACAATCCTCTGGTTTTTGGTTTTAACTGGCACCAACATCCCTTGAAAATAAAGGAAGCTGGGCACAAGTCACCAAAAGTTAGTTGTGACTGGTTCATGCGTTTATTTTCTTTTGGGCATTTCATTTGTTGCTCAGTTTTCTACTCAAAAGCTACGTAAGGAAATGAACACTATTAAATACATGCAGAATCTAGCTGCTCTTCACATCTTCCTGCGCTCCACTTCCCAGAGGCACAGGTGTGTTTTTTTGCCATTGGACCTATGATGTAACATATATTATCATAGTAGTACAACCACTGCTTCTTTAGTAGTATGTACCATAGGGACGGGACCTCCAGTGACACCCCACCCCCCACCCAAAAATAAACCCCCAGAGAGACTTTAATTTCTTACATTTTTTAGGTTTACAGGTTGGAGCACATGGTTCTCCCCTTACCCATTTTATTCTCTCAGTAATCCTGGAAGGTATTTTAAAGACAGGCACCTAGTCGATTTTGTGACTGAGTTGGGAGTTGCCCACTCTAACCACTACACAACACCACCCTTGCTCTCCATTAGCCCCATGCACAGACTCCCCATTACCTACAGTGGCCACATGAACATGTCAGATTGTCACTGTTTTGGGGTGGGATTCAATCACACACCAGGGTGCACAGTCGTAATTGTTGACAGGTTTCATGCAACAACCCGCCCTCCAAACATCAGCCCTTTTTGCAGTAAGGAAAGTGTGGGATAACACTGTTATCTAACCTGTGCACAAGCGTATCAGAATGAATGTTTATTTAAAAAGCCAATGCTTTCTAATCTCCCCGCAAACAAATCAGGATGAATGCTCAAATTAACAGGCCATCTGGATTGCTATGGTTAATAGAAAACTAGCCTGATGAACCAGTGAAATCAACGGGACCTCATCTTCAATTCTTTCAGTAGAATTTAGTTGCAACTACCTTTCGGTGCATTGTGTGCCTCATGTTCACTTTCAGGATGAAAACTCTGGCTCTTTGTTGCCCTGCAAATATACAGCTAACTAATGCACTTTAGGGCCTCCCCTTACTTGTGGAGGCTATGGAAAGTCTTCAAGGTATGCTAGATGGTAGGTTTTTTAATTTTATTTTACTTTTAAGTCATATAGGCAAAAATTAGGGGGGGGGAATGATCCATGTTTTCTCTAGCCAATTTCTGAATATATGAGTAAGTCACTGGTAAGAGGAGTCTTTGTGTTGAGAAAGCAACTGCATTGTAAATAGAAGACAGACAGGGTTCTAGGGGCATTGAGCCATTCACTCCAATGTGACTTAAGATTTCACCTATGGTACTGTAGCAATATTTTAAAGGCCTGATCCAAAAGGAGGTTGAAATCAACAGGAATATGTCCGCAGTTGCTGGTGTTCAGTTAAAGGACTCAAGCCTTTGCACTCTTTGTTTTCTGCTATTTATGCTCCAGCCAAGGCTACTGTGGACTTTGCCTTCTCCATTTACATCTGTGGAGGAAGCGGGTGTGTGTATGCAAAGAAATGGGAGTCTGGAGATGTGAACTCCGCTGAAGTGAACTGGGGATCCTTGCAGGCAGCAGAGCACTGTGTGCACACCACAGAAATCCCTAATCAGGTGGCTGCTAATAGAAAAGATTGTTTTTAAGATTTCTTATTCAATGCCTATGAGTGTAACCTAGGACTACAAAAGTCCAACATCTGTCTTTCCCACTTAACAGCCAAGTCAAGAGTTTTACCATATCCACAGATAATATAAAACTCTACTTTTTGGAAAAGGGCAGTTTAATAAGGCTATCCACACATAATCCTTTCATCTACAGGGGCAATTTTAAATTTAAAGCCTTGAGCACCGCCTATCTAAAAAATACATCACTTCCTGTTGCGTTTGGATAATTCAGTTCTTTTAAAAAGGGACTTGAGGAAGCACCTTTGTGCGCCGGGTAAACACAAACCCTTACTGGACAAACACTGTGATAAAAAGAATCAGCTGAACTTACTGCTACAGTATTTTACATTTAAGTAACATTTAAAATTGATATCCATATCCAGTTTCGATCAAGATTATACCTATCATGTAGAAATACCCTGTGCAGCCATGTACACATTTTGCTCCCTGCTGTAGACTTAAGGGTACTGTCTTAAATCAGCCTTTCTAAATTGGCTGTAAATGTTTGCCTTTAACCACTTGCTCCTGGGGCAGGTGACACGGCCCTTCTGTCAATCAGCTCATGCTCCAAGGGGGCAAACGCCATAGTTGTATGAAGCATCAAGCTTCTTTAATCGTTTTATTCACTATTTTACCAGCCTGCATAATTCAAGCAGCCGGATCAACGTCTGCCAGACAGCAAGGCCCAGAGTCACTTGGATGTTAGCAAGGAGTCAAACTTCCTTCCCATGTGAAGCTCTCTCACATTCTACAGCACCGCAGATTTGTTCGAATCTCCACCCACCCCCAAAAATCCAATTTCCTTTTGCCATATGGAGCACAATGCATGGGAGATGGTGGAATGAACTCCCGTGGCTCACACAAGTGCTGTACTTCCTGTATTGTTAGCCCTTGGTTTGATATCTGTGAGCCTTACGTGCCAAATGGCTTGTTGTGACTAAATGACAAATAACAGTGAATGTGTTTTGTACAAGTTTTGCATGTTCTGCTTTAGTTTTCGTGATGGCTCTCTAGGCCATACAGATAATGAAGATGATCTTGCTGAGTTTACATGCATTGATGCACATTAGTTTTAGGTACCAGTCAGCAAGTTGGAACACAGCATTCCCATTGGAAACAGACATTGTCGTAACTATTTCTGTCTAATAACAAATCACCCCACACATTAATTTTAGCAGGCCAGAAGGAAAACAACTGGGAGCACTTTCCTGGCCAATTAAGTCTCACTTGCATGTTGTGTTATTGATCTTTAAAGATGGGCAGAGCAGATTGATTTGGCTCCAGGATTTTTAATTTTTTTGTTTTTTGATACAGCCAGGAGTGTTCTTTCCCGAAGTCTTCCAGTCTGCCTGCCGTTCTCAGTTACAGTAATCCAGTGCATCCCAAAGTCACCGAAAGGTTTTATTTTTTTTACCCCAGACACCAGATAGAGCACATGGAGAAATAGCCTCTACTGAAATGATTGCAAGGATATAATCATGCCATAGAATACAAGGCTTTTTTACATCAAGCCCCATGCACAGATGGATGAAACGTGAGATGAAACAACCATGCTGGATCCCATTTTTCTTCACGTAGCATCCTTCTGGGAATGGGACCCAGTGTGAAAGGGACAGGATGCTCTTACTGGATCAAGATGACTCAGTTTACATTATAAGGGAATGCTCTTAAAATTTTCAGGAAATTCCCAATGTGCTAGATAAATTTATTTTTGTCCTCAATTATTTCCCTTTCTCCCCCTTCCCATTAATTTCCACAGGAAAATAGAACCATGTTTAAAACATGACTACAAGGATGTGGGATAATATGGAACACAACACACAAGTTTGCAACTAACCTAAACTGAATTAATCTTGTTCGACACAAGTAGATGAATCCTAGTGGGAATGGGAGATGCACAAATCCTATGGCACAGTCAAGTGCTTTCTGTTCATATAGATGCATATCCTGATCAAAATAGATAATGCAACTCTCGAAGATTATGTTTATACATATCCCTATTTGCTAGAGAATGTAATACCAAGGAGGAGGGAGTAAGGTGCCAAATATTACATTAGCAAGCAGGAGGGCTTCCCTGCAAGACCGAAAGCTTAGTTTCATTGTAAGGAATATACGTAGTTCCAAAATAGATATGCTGCAGCTCTTAGGATCACCTGCCAACACCTGAGCAACACTGTGTCCCCTGCTGCTAGTGTAAAGGACTAGCATGCCTCAACCTGTTAAGTCTTTTAGAAATAAGCATAGGCTCCAGCCCCAACTCTTGTAAGTTGCTATGGAAGACAATACCATCAGTAATAACTGAAAAAGGAGGGAGGGGATATGGAAAGGGGAACAGAACCAATGTGGTCTACTTACCCACCTGCAAAGGACTATGCCTCATCTACGGCAGTGCAAGCTATTCCTTGAGCTGTCTGTTAAGAAAACCGTAGGGTTGGAGTGGCAGTCCATCAAAATTCCATTTAGGAAATTTTATTTGAGATGCATGGTGAAAATAGCCTTTCCTCACTGCCCCCCAAAACCTTAACTATGTAGATTTCATGGGGTGTTTTCACTTTTTTCCTCTGAGGGTAGGTACCTAGGTGACCTGAAACTCATTTGTTTACAGCCAAAAGAAATATTAATATAGGAGCATGAATTTAAAGCTTTTACTATTTCATACCTATTGATTCAGATGACTACCATATTCACCTCATCCATGCAAAGTAATTCATTCATTCAGTAATTCTTCATTCAGTGGACTAAGTTACAGGTGTTTCGTTTGGAAAAAGACTTGGGGTGGAGTTGGTAAAAATAACACATGCAAAGTACTAGAAATTTGATAAGACATAAATAGTAAAGAAAAATCCCTTCCTCTCCCAACAGCCTGGAACTCACCATAATGAAACTGAACTGCTCTTGCTTTCTTTCATTTACCTACTTTGCTATTAAGGTTTTCAAAGGGGAAAGCATTGTGTGGACAGGGGTGACCCAGCACTTTATTAGAGTGATGCAGCTTATTCTGATTCACACTGTGTATACCTTATGTAAGAAAACTCACCCAATGAGGAATCTCTTTGCTTTGGACAATTATTAGCTCTGTATGACTTACCCTATCTACTGCCCCTTCTTTTTTCTTTCTCAATTGCCACTGATATATGGAAAGAAAAACGCAAAGTTCATCTGTAACTCTGATCTGGAATGTCCTCAAGAATTAAAGTAAATAGTGTATACAGCCGTGGGTCCAATGGTATTTCCAATTCAGGAAAAACAAAAAACCAGAACTCGTGCTTTAAGATGTAGAAGTAGATTCTCATAGCTGCTTGAAAATTGTAAATAACCGTAATGCTGCTTTAACTTAACACATTTGAGGGTAGATACACATGAGGGTGGTTTTTGATCACCATGGATGGGTCTCTCAACTTAGCCATTGTAGACAGAAGCTACACACCACCACCCAAAGCCTCTCACTGGTGGTTAGTGTTATGCAAGGTAGCTTTGGCTCAGCTACTGTGGGCCCCTGCTCTGACCAGGTCACTTGCTCCCAGTTTTCTGTTCCTCAGGCATTCTTCCAAGACGTTTATGGCAAGAGAATAGAATGTTAATGTAAAACTCAAAACCCATAATTGGCATTATTCCCTCCATGTGTTGATTTAATTTTGCTTTATAAGTTGCAACTTCACAAATACCAAAAGGGTAATGTAGGCAACAAAAACATTTGACAAAACTTAACCTGGACCTTATGCTGTAATCTTTTATTTTAACTGTATCTTGTATTTATATTTTCAGTATTTATGATGAATGACATGTAATTTGATGTATTTATTGTGGCTTATTTCTGCAATGTATATATTACAAAATAAGCATTTATAAGTCTTAAAATTAGGTTATTTTTTTTCTTAGTGGCACTCGTATTATGCTGTATTTTTACTATATATTGTACAATATATATTTATTGTCTATTTGTTTGCAACAAAGTAAATCAGGTTTCTACGTTACATCTATTACTGCCTCTTTTGTACTGGGGAAGGGGTATCTTAATCGGTTAAAGTTTAATACTGTTTTTATTTCTTTTCATGGTACAGAAGATAAAATTTTGAGAAAACAATTATTACAACAGTAAACAACAAATAACTTGTCCTGATAAAATTACAAACTATTCATGCGTTCATTCTTCTCTGCCTGGGAGTTACTACTTTGGAAATCTGCAAAACTAATGAGGACTTACCCAGATGCACCCATTCAAAAGGCCACATAGCACTTTTATCCTGAGTGTTACAAACTCAGCATTAGGGGTAGGCCAACCTGTCTTGTATAGTCTACCATCTTGGTTTTCCTGGAATCACTATGGCCTACTGATACATTTTAAAATTTCCAAAGCAAGAGTATATTATTCAAGATCTCTTAACTGTAGAGCTTAACTTATCCATGACAAGGAACTCTGAAAACAAGCAAAGTGTCTTTCCTGGATCAGATCAAGTCCAAAATACTTTATTTTTTGCTCCATAAGACACACTTTTTTCCTCCTAAAAAGTAAGGGGAAATGTGTGCGTCTTATGGAGTGAATGCCTATGGACGGCAGCGGGATCCCACTGCAGTCGCGAGCGGAGGATCCATGGCTCCCCTTCCTTCCCAGTTTGCTTACACCCGTGTAAGCGGCTCCTGTCCAGCTTTGCTGCTTTAAAGTGAGTCGCGGAGGAGGGAGGGAGGGACAGGCTCTCCTTCCCTCCCTCCTCCCCGGCTCAGCTCGCTTTAAAGCAGCAAAGCGGGAGAGGAGCCACTTACACGAGAGGAGGCTTCTGGGGTTCCCGTGTCGGGTCTGTCCAGGGGTGTGCTGCCTCCCTGCTCGTCGCTCCTTGAGCGCGCACGCTAAAGAAACATACAGCTCCTGTCCCTCTCACTCTCACTCTGATATACCAGTAGCTTATTAAATAGTTTAGTACAACATTTGATTCAGAATATTCCCCCCCCCCCCCTGTTTTCCTCCTCTAAAAACTAGGTGTGTCTTATGTAGTTCAAATTCTTTTGCAAGAGTCCTAGCAATCAGCAGCCACTGGTGGGCCACAATGAATTGACTAATTTAACCTTTGTTGTATTCCACATGACATTGGGGAAGGGCTTTGAGGCGCTAAGCATGAAAAACATCATTCTTCCCAGCCCTGCAATTCCTACTTTTTTTCTTTCAGAAGTAAACTTTTTTTTTTATCATGGGACTTTCAGTGTGACTTCTGTCCCAGTAAAAGTTGCGTTCCCACTGGTAACCCAGCCAACTACACATTGCTGCTCCCCAACTCTTCATTCCAGTTTCCTCCACATCACTCTCTTATGCACCTTCTGCTAGTCTTCCAAAAGCAGAATCAGCAACAGGAGAAGCCTGCAGTTTAAACAGTGGTGGTGGAAAAACAGTACCTTTCTTAAGAGCAGTTTAGCTCTTAAGGTCACAGAGGTCTAAGAGGAGGGCCCTATTTTCAAGGGACTGAGAGGAGCTGTAATTTAAAAGATATGGAGATGCAAAAGACTAGGATTTGGGAGTGGGGATAGGGCTGAGAGAACTGGGGCAGGTTTTTTCTATTTATCACCACCCGCCCTTGGTGAGGCTTGTTTGACAATGAGAAATCCAGCCTTTAGAGTTATCAGCCCAGTCATGTGAAATACCCTGCTAACAAGAGATTCAGCAGGTGCCTTCTGTGCCAGCTTTTAAACAGCTGCTAAAAACTTCTCGGTTCTGCCAGGCAATTAAGTGCACATCCCCACAATGGCCTAGTGATGTTTGTTTTTAAGTTCTTTTTTATTTTAAACTGGGCTTTAACTTTTTATGACTTTCTTGTTTGGTTTTAGGTTTTTATCTTGTTGTAAACCACCGTGATACAGCGATATATGAATATTTAAACAAACACATGTTCAAAGCAGCCAATCACTTCTTTCATGGGTAAAACTCTGTGCCATCAGAAACACCACCACCCTTGTCAGCGGAATTTGGTTCATGTGGGTTTACACAAAGGATTGGGAAGCTGTTTTTCTAGACGCTATTGGAAATAATTTTGCAACAGCATCCTCTGCTGGTTAGTTTATTGAACAAGCATTTAATAAATAAGAACTTCAAAAGGTTTGTTGGTTTGCTTGTTTTAAAAAGGAGCATTATTATTATTATTATTATTATTATTATTATTAAATGCATATACCGCCCTATACCTGCAGTTCTCAAGGCGGTTCACAGGATAAAATTAGACTATAAAGCTACAAAGTACATAATCAGTAGTCTAGATAAATCTGATATTAAATATTATCCTGTTAAATACACTCTGCAGACACGGGGAATGAATCTCCAACATTAGCATGTTCCTTTCAGGAGCTATACCTTTCACTGATTCCCTTTGTCTATTTTATAGCTACAGTCTCAAAGAATTTGAAAACAGAAATAACTAAAATAAAAGATAACACAGGATTGATAGAACTGTAATAATAGAATGCTGCATTTTACAAAATATATTATTATCTGAATGAGATTACACATATGGTGTACCTTACCCGGATTGATGCAAGAGAAAGAAATCAACATCTGCTGCCAAGCTGCTATTTATTTTGCTGTGAATGATGATCGATGGAGCTCTGTGGCTTCCTTTGGAGGAGACATACTGACACAATCACAAAAAAACACAAATATCTTTTTCACAAGCACTTGAATGCAAGAAAACAGCTTTGGAGAATGCAACAACTTATTTCCCATTTGCCAGAAACAGATGGGTGGTCCTACTTTTTAACTTCTGGATTTGGGTCTGCCTTTAATGGAGCTGCTCAGATTCCAAAGAACCTTGTGGAACCAGAGGCCTAAGAAAGGAGGTAGGGCTCCAAAACGTATCAGGTTATTAAAGGAAAGGGGCACTAGAAAATGATAGCTGAAGAAGTTTAAAAACAGAGGAATTAGGTGAAATAAGAGAAAAATCAGAGCATGCATTTGAACATAAGGTGCCGATAGACGCTGTAGCTTCTAGACCAGGCATCCCCAAACTCGGCCCTCCAGCTGCTTTGGGACTACAACTCCCATCATCCCTAGCTAACAGGATCAGTGGTCAGGGATGATGGGAATTGTAGTACCAAAACAACTGGAGGGCCGAGTTTGGGGGTGCCTGTTCTAGACGATGGCATGCAACCATGTTACTGCTACAGGCCAGTGCCTACAGGCCTCAGTAATTTGCAATGCATTCATTATTCTAACGTCCAAAGGATGCTCTAGAAATTAATCTGGATAGTCTAGATTAATTCCACATCAGGCTGCCTGCTCCCTCCTGCCAGAGTGAGCAATACAAATACACAAACATGGCTACACTTTGCCTGCAGAACTGCCAAACATTTGTTCGTGGTTGGTCCCAGGGCTGTGCTGCAGCAGTTGCCAAGGTTTCTTGTGTTTCCTTTTTTTAGTGGCTTTGAATATCATACCAAGTCACTGGAGCACTCTCAGACCCAAGCAAAGAAACAGAAAGCTGCACACACACCCAAAATTCCAAAGGGTAGCTTTTGCATCAAAATATTTTTATTTTATTACATTTATGAAACAAAATTAAAGAGGCATTCTGTACAGCATATCATGTATACCTCAAATAAATGCTTAGGAGTACAAGGAAGAATTAAGAACTCAGCCTAGAACAACTGTAGTTAAATGTATCACGTTTAAATCAGATGGAAGACCATTGCAGTGGTGGGGTAGAGACACAGCAGAACTGCATGCTGCGGAAAAGATAAAAATATAACGAAGTGCTATGAAGTCATAATTATAGCCTCAGTTTATAGTTTTGGTTGAACGTTTGGGGCAATGCAAGCACGGAGGAAGAAAAAGTAGTAGTTAACTTTGTGACATAAACACCAAATCAACAAAGTAGAGGAAAACCACTGTATAAACAGAAAACATACTTTTAAGGAAGAACAATAGTTTTGCTTCAACCATCTGCCACATTGCAAAATTCTGCTTATGCAAGCAGCATCTCAACAATAAGCTTTCAATAGTGTATATGCAAGGCCTCAAGTAGTTGCAACATCCACTTCTTTGTTTAAAACCAGAGATACCAAAATAAAGAAAACTGCTTTATCAGCTTCTTGAGATGGCAAGTGCTGTAACAACCTCCCCCAATCTAATGTCCTCCAAATGTTTTGAACTACAGCGCCCCATCACCCCTGAACATTGGCCATGCTGGCTGGGGCTGACAGGAGTTGTAACCCAAAAGATCTGAAGACCAGCTTTGGCTGGATCCGGAAAGGCCCCCAAGAGCACAGAAAGTGCTTCCACATATGCCTGGGGTGGTGATGAGCAATTTTCATTTCTGGTGGCAACCCTCTAACTCCTCCATGGGGAAGAGCTGGGGCCAACTTTGTAAGGTCTGTGTGTGCACATGAAACACAGCACAGGATTCTATGAATGAATAGCAAATATATGTCTGCAATGCTCAGGGGGAAAAGCTCCTCCATGGTGGCATCCGTCCCCTCTCTTTTAAACACTAGAGGAATTATTCACAAAGAGTGAGCTTTTATTTGCAACTTCTTGGTTTAATTGCTAAGGGTGGATCGAATGTAATGCCAGTTATCTGATTCTAGCACAGTGTAACGTTCTCCTCCCCAGCATGCCCTCTAAATCTGTTCCAGGGGCTCTCCCCAACCCTCTGGAGCAGATTTGTGGAGGAAGAATCTAGTTGCACGAGTGAAAATCCATGAGCTGATGTAGCATTGTACTTGAAAACCCCTCTATTTTTCTCAGCATTGTTGACCCATCACACTAAGCAGCAAAAAGTGCTGAATACTGACTCTTAATTAAGGTGTTTAATCACAGAATGTGCAACCAGTAAGATATTTTGTTAAAATTCCTTGCATGTAGAAAGCAAATAATCCTAACTCTAAACCCAGCAGGTTCAGTTAAAAAATTACAAATTTCTGATGAAAGACACCAGTTACTTAAAATGTTTTGCAATAGCTTTGAATTAAAAGGGTCATGTTTTAAATTGTGAACACATGAAAGAGGAAAATAGGAATTAGAGATATGGAAACGTGGAACCCACACATAATAGGGAAAAAATGAGACACGCCAGAATTGTCTAAGAAGCAAGTAATGCGATATAGCAGGAGAAACAATAAACACCTTTTCAACCAAAAGAGAACAATTTTGTAATCAGTTTCAGAAATCTCAAAACATACAAAGCTCATCACTGATAAGCATAATGAACAACAGAACACCAAAAACAGCAGCATACAGAGACCCAACCAGTTTGCAAGGGGCTAACACCAAGAAAGTATTATTCATTGGAGTGGTAATAGAACTTCATAGTTTCAGAAGAATTGATAAACTTCATAGATATTTCTTGCTATAAACACTGAGCCAACTAGATCAATGTGTAAACCAGGGGTGGTCATTTAAGGAAAGCTGTCACAGTTTAAATTATAAAGAACACCTATAAGGCACTCTATTTTTCAGAAAATATAGAAAAAAAATCATCTCCCGTAACCTCTATCAACAAGTTTCTTCAGTTATTGACCAGAATGTGTTTGTGAATGCATGTATGTAAAACTTTTACAAACTATCCCCAAACCACTGAGAATTGTGTCTTAAAGACAGAGGTTTTACAAAAATATATATACTGGAAATATAATTTCCAATATTTGTAAACATTTTTTTAAGAATCAAGAAACCTAAGTATTCCTTGGATTTCTTGCCAGCTAAATTGTGCATCTTAATTTTGAAGTAAAAATGCTTTATGTATTTTTTATTTTTTACAGTTAAGATGACTCTGCATAATTTAAGTTAAAGCTGGATAATTTTGAAGGAGATACAGTTCCCGTTTAAAACATCTCCTAATTACCAGTACTTAATTGTTTCGGCTAAAAATCCATTTTTGGAATACGTCTGAGGGGTTACACATCACCAAGCTTGGATGCTCTTTATTTCCTGTCAGGCACATCTTTAAGGCTGCGTTGTACAACGACTGGTCCTAGAAAAGTGGACAGAGAGAAGACACATTTTTATATTACTTTTTCTCCAAGGAGATTAGGGGGGCATGCCAGGACTACCCACTTTAACCTTACAACAATGCTGTGAAGTAGATTGGCCATACAGTGGCTTATGCGGAGTCGCTCAATAAACTTTGGGGCTGAGTGGGGATTTGAAACTGGCTCTGCCCAATCCAAGTACGACAGGTGATTGTACTATATCACACCGTCTCTCTAGTTCTGCCCATTAACCCAGCCAAGATTTTGTAGACATCATGCATACTTGGAGAGACAAAATTCTATCAATGCTGACAAAGACTGATGATTCTGCAACAAATTCCCCAGTGCTGAAAGCTGCAGCTATATTTACATCTTTGAATTTAGAGCCTGCTATATTCTAGAGGCTTACAGTGGGTTGAAGGTAGCAATATTGGATTTTTTTTTTTTAAATGCTTCCCTTTATCATAATGGGTTCACTGTTCTACAATGGTATCTAAAAACATGGCTGTAAAGAGCTGTTCTTGAGAGGTACCGGGAGAAGGGAAAATGAGATCTAGAAAGTTTTTACATAGGGCTCAGAACTACAGCTTTTTCTGCACATCTCAACAACTTTTCAGCTACCAGGAAGGAGCTGGAAAACCTCACACATGTTCTGAAGAAAAGAGTCATTCTAAGTATGTGCCAAGTTTCACACTGGGGGACAGGGACTTGCACAGAGGAGCTTATATGCAACAATAAATATCTCTAAGAAGAACTTGCTCCTGTAGCTGCCCTATCGTATGGGAGCAGTACATGTAAATGTAAAACTCCTCCTCCACATTTAATTATCTAGCAGCTCCAAACTATAAAAGCTATATGTTCTTTTTTTGCTTGGCTGAATTGATCTGAGAATACCTCTCGGATCTCCCATTTCTCTTCTGGAGGGGTTCTGCTGTTCTTCCCTTTGTAGCCACAGTCATGAAGTTGTGCTTCTCCTGATAAAGCATGCAGGCACAGCTCTTTCTGGATGTTGTGCCTAATTTCATGATGTGCAGAATATTCAAAGTACTATATAAAGAAACAATTCAGTCAGGGAAGTATCACCCAAAACTCAACCATACAAATTCATGGCGTCCCTTTGAACTCCAGATTAATGCTTACAGAACAACTTGATGCTTTGCAGGTGGAGTGCTTTATACACAATGCCTAAACCATGACAAGGGCAGGTCACTAAAAATAGTAGGGTGAAAAAGGAAAGATTTTAGTTTCCCTTCTGTCTCCCACTCAGAGACAAGGCAGGAGAGATAGCTATGTGGCAGATTCCCAATGAAACCAATTTGTACAGAGCAGATCCCAGAGCTGCTTGGGAAGGTAGGAGGCTCTCTGGAACAATGTAGGAAGTTGCACTGGGGCCTGCAGGGAGAATTGGTGAAAACTGCCTTCCCCTCCCTTATTCTAAAGGAGCAGCTTCTGCTTGACTCTGGTCCCTTCTATGAACAGAGTAGCCTTTCCATTCATGAGAGAGACATTCTGGATCTAACCCAGAATTAGTATGAAAAGTCTGTGCAATGTCTAAGGATCCTAGAACTCTTGCAATTGAAAGGTGCTATCCACTCAAAGTTAAGCACTTTTAAAGCCACACTGATTTCAGTGCTTAACTTTGGCAAGATCATATCCCAGGCATCTATCAATTGCAAGGGATAGAAGCAGCTGTCCAGCCATAGTGTGCCAGCACTGCCTTAACTGTATAAGTGAATTGTCTTCCACTGGCATGGCCCCCTTGCCAACGCTGATGTAGACCAGGCAATAATGACACTTGCAATATGCCCTGGACCTCCTTTGGGAGGATTGGTGGGATAAATATATATGCTATTAAATGAATACAAGTTACCAGATTGTTCTTCTCTTCCTGTATCAAACTAATAGTATGAAATTCAAAAACAAATACTATTTAATAGAAGAGACCAATGAGATCAGCAAGTTACTAGGTAACCACTAAGGAATCAAACAATGGAATTATTGTCCATATCTTTTGATGGACAATTGATAGTTTCAGTGTTGAATATGTAGCTTTCCTATTTGCCACTACAGTATTTTTTACGATAGGGTAATTTACATAAAAATGGAGTGGGTTTTTTTATTGAATGAAATGAACTATGATTTGCAACGCCTAGTTACATTTCCAGAGGTGCTACATTTAAGGGATGCAATATGTTCTGAACCATCTCTGCTCCACAAGTTGTGCACCGAGAAGTGTTGGTTAGAAGTTCAGCCATCTAGGAATGTACATAGGCTCAAAATGGTAGGTGGTTTTAGCATAGGGAAGACCACTCTAACCTCCCAGCATGAGGCTGTAAGTATGACAGGACAGATGACACAGGCCTGGTTGCTTAGTCACCCACTGGTTTCCTCCTTGACAGCAAAAGTTCTAAAGACAAAGGAAAAAGCAGCAGAAGAAAGAGGGAGGGAAAGAGTAAAGATTATTAAGTTTACAATGCAGAAATGAAGAGTGTTCCCGCAGAAGAGATCAGAAGCAGACAAAAAGCTGAAAGAGAGATGAAGAGTGCATGGCAGAGACAGTCAGGGAACTAGTGTAACCAAGGCAGTATATAGCATTATGGAAGTCATCCAAGTTATTAGTGTGAGGTTATAAAAGATGTGGACTCTGCAGAGGAAGGAGACTCAAATTGAGAGTTGGTCTTCACTTTGGGTTCCACTGCATCTATGCCAATGGTAGGCTACTCTCCCTAACACAATGCCCTCTTTTTATACTGAATACCTTAAATGAGAGACATGCTTACAAGATACACACTCAAACAGGAACATAAAGAACATCAGGCTTCCCAAATAAAACAGTGATTACACAGTAACTTCTAACCATAGGGAAGGCTCCAAATTTGGTGCTGCCCTTGGAGAGCTCCTTGCTCTTTATAACGCAATGCAGTAATCTAACCTTGAGGTTACCAGAGCATAGACAACAGTAGTTAGGCTATCCCTGTCCAGGTAGGGGCATAGCTGGGCCACCAGCCAAAGCTGATGGAAGGCATTCCAGGCCACTGAGGCCACCTGAGCCTCGAGCGACAGCAAAGGATCCAGGAGTACCCCCAAGCTACAAACCTGCTCCTTCAGAGGAAGTGTAACCCCATCAAGGGCAATCTCCTACCCATCCGGTCTAGTGAACCACTCACTAACAGGGCCTCACTGTTATCTGGATTGAGTTTCAGTTTGTTGGCTCTCATCCAGTCCATTACTTCCACTGCCTCACCTGCAGATGTAAAGGAGAACTAGAGCTAAGTGTCACCAGCATACTGCTGACAACTTACTCCAAACCTCCAGATAACCCCACCTAGTGGTTTCATGTAGATATTCTAGGCATGAGACCTGATAAATTTAAAACATGCTCTGAAAACACATTGCTGTGCTTATCTGCACAGTTACATAAAAACTGAATGCAACATTTTACCTGGTTTCCTCCAAGCCCGTGACATGTATACATAATCAATGGCTTGCCACCATTATTATTTTCTCCAGCATCTAGGCATGTTCTTCTCCCAACATTTTTTAACTAAGGAATGTAAAAAAAGGGAAATGTAAGTACAGAATAGCATAGTTAAATCCTCTACACATTTGCTTTATTTCTTCTTGTAAAAAGAAAAGCATACTCACAAATCCATATAATGGAGGATTCAAGTCTGGTACATATGCCTCAGGATAAACATTGCTAAGGTACCACGTAAAGTTTTTACATTGTAATTGTTGCCTTAACTCATATCTTTTTGAGAGGTCACCAAACGTTTTCTGTTGAAACAATACTAAACAGTGTTATAACAAAAACAAATCAGAAATAATACTTTTTACTGAAAGTAAACACAGAGGGAATTTGTAAATTAATTCAGTTAAACAAGCTTTAAATAATCTTTAAATAATGAAAATACAGGTTGGAGGTCCATTTAGAAGCCACTCAACTTCTTGCAGCCCTCAACACATTCCCTATAATCATTATATGTTCTGATCAAATTATACTTTTCCATGTATCCCCAAAGAATCAGAATTGGAGCAAGAAACACCACTTACCCAATAATGGTGGCAACAACCTGAATAATCACCCAATAATTCCTTCTCTCTCTCTCTTATGTCAATAAGTAAATAATTGACATAAACTTATAGAACCAGGAACACACACAAGCACACTTGAGATGCAAATCTACATTATCCTTTGCCATCCATTTTTTAAATCACTAACTTTAATTTTCTCCCTAAACAACTGGCCAACTTGGGGTCTTTGAGGTTATCAAATGTTGTTAATTCCGTATTTACATTTAACATGACATAAGAAAAGCCTACTGAACCAAGTCAAAGTCCTGTCTAGGTTCAGCAGCCAATTAGATGCCTATGTGAAGCACATAAGCAAAATCTGAGTGCAATAGCACTCTCCCCATTTGTGACTCTGGCATTCAGATGTATACTGCCATTGACAGTAGAGGTAGAACACAGCCTTATACTCTGTGCATTTGTTTTTTAAAGTCATCCAAGCTGTTTGCCACCACTGAATCTTACAGATACTGCCTGGTACTAGCCTTCTAATATTTATCTTAATTGGTTAATACTGCTTTAGTAAAATCAAGATTCTTTTTAGTCATTCTTTTAGACTTCACATATATTAATCAACTGAATGTTATAGAGAATTATTGAGAAAGATCCCCCTCATTCCTCCTAGAAGTTGGTGGATGCAATTAACGGCACTACTCTAGTTCAAAGAGCTTCGGGGAGGTATTGTATAAAAGATTAAATGAAGAGGTAATGGGCACTACTGAATCTATTCAATATATTGCCAAGCAGAGCAAATTGAATAAAGAGTGCCTACTACGTTTATATATTTTCACAATAAATAATTTTTGCTCACCAAGAACTTCAGTGCAGCAACTGATTTCTAATACCACCACCATCGTCACCTACTTGTTTAACTATTTTTGTTGCTTCTGTGTTTCTCCGGTAAAATATATACTTATATTCATCCATCCAGACTTCTGCAAGACGAACTTGATTACGGGTGATCACTTGAGTCCCTTTTGGAAAGGTATGGGGGCTCTTGCTGCGAAATACATGGCCCACAACTGAGCAAGGTATGATTTCCAGCTGACCCCCACATTGCCACACCTGAAAAAATAACAGTTTCACATATCAGCCTTTAACAGAATCACCAGATAGCAGGTAATATTGCTCTAGAAGCATTTGTATAAAAATGCTTTCTGAAATCAAACCCTTTCTACCTACATGCAACAGGGAAAGAAAACATTTTCATCTTAAGTAAGATATTTTTGCAGTACTGATGCACCAGCCAAGCACCTGACATCACTCTACTAAGGATGGGGATGGGGAGAGATCCAATTCAGCCCACATTTAAATATGAATCAACCTATTTTCCATTTTCCAAAACAATATGCAAACTGAAACACAGGCATTATTCAAAATTCACATTTACAGGCGTCCCCCCCCCCACTTACACGCAATCAACTTGCGCATGACTGTGCATATGCGTGGTGCCAGGAAATAAATAAGTACAGGCAGACACCATTTCACATGGGGGTTCTGTTCCTGGCCCCTGTTGGAATAGGCAGTGTGTGTATAGACATGCCCCGCCCAGTTACAGTCCGTTTTCATGAGGATATTAAAAAATAAATAAATCACAAATTGTTCCAAAATGTTGAGAAACAAATTTAAGGCTGGAAAAATGAGGACTGAAATAGACAGATCCTTCCATCCCTAAACAATAGTAGTTTCTCCCTCCAGGTTATCATTAGCCTAAGATCAACCTCATCTGGTCTCCTACTTCTATAGGGAGCAACTGAAATGCAACCGAGGTTTTGTCATTGCACCTTCATGTGAATATTGTCTCTCTAAACTTACTCGGAAAGACATTTCTATATTTTCTCCTCCCCATATTTCCATTTCTTCATCATAGCTTCCAACTTTGTAAAAGTAGTCCTTTGATATTGAAAAGAGGCCTCCTGCAAAAGTGGGTGTTCTGCAAAAAAGAAAAGGGGGTGGGGGAATAATCTTTCATGAAGCTAACCATTTCCCAATCTGGGGAAAGCCTGTTATTTTTCTTTTTAAGATCCCAAAGCCCATCCCTCTTCAGGAAAGCCTGATAAATGGGCAATCAACACTTTATGAACCATCAGCAAAAGCAAACAGCCAACAGCAGAAGGAAACGCATTAGTGAAAATGTTTGGCTACTATTTGGGCTTTGTAGAGAAGCTACTACCATGAGTTATATGCACATCAGCATCCATTTCAAAGCCAGAACAATAAAATAGTCAACAACTGTCCTGGGAAGAAATTGCTTCTGAAATATGACTTGTGCAGTAGTTGTATTACTACTATGAAACAGTGTGATTTGGGGCAAGGGGAGGGATTGCTCAACTCAACTGATAGGGGGGAAAGGAAATGTGCCCTAGTTATAATCAGTCATTATATGCCCCACCTCCATTTCTAAGGTGCATTTCAATGAAATCAAGGAGCTATATGTAAACTGCATTCTGTAATGGTGCAGAAATTCTAAACCCGAAGCAACAAGCAGCTTTAATGCCAACTTTCCTCTTACAGTCTCTTTCTGCCTCTAACAGCTGCATTGCTCAACCAGTTCAGATGTTCCCATCATCCTACCTTCAAAGCCAAGGATGCCATCACTCGGGCTTTTGTTACAGCCAAAAAAGCAACATTAGCATCCATAGCACTCTCAGTATTTAAAATTCAACTGATGGCTTTTTCTATGCATACAACTCTTCTACTGATAGAGCTTATTTGAGGTGGTTCAGGTCCTACTAAAGCTTAAAATTTCAAGAGTTCTTTGAAAAAAATGTTTAAAACCTGAAGTACCATGTGAAAAGAATACAAGATGTAGAAGACAGAGCCCCATTGATCCTTCTGCAATTCTTTTTCTCTTTTAACCAAAATGAAAAAAGTTGCATGTGAATTATTCTTTGGAACAATATTTTCAAGTAAAGATTTTGTAAATGGGGAAAAAAAATTAAGTTTCATTGCTTACTTAATAGGGTACGTTTCATCTTTCCTTCTCTTGCCTTCATGTTCAGGAAGAGATTCCCATCCAAATGACAAACTCCAGTCAAAATTCCCTCTATTATGGTTTTGACCATAAGGGGAAGGTTTCATAAATTCAAATGTATTTAGATCTATAGATGAAATATCAGGGCTTACGACACGAGTATTGTTTTCAGCTATTCTGGCCAACAATGGCTCTAGCCAGCCATAGAAACATTCACCTGAGAGAGGAAACAGGAGGTAAAATAATGAATATAATGTTGGATTTATCCACTTTCATAAAAGCAGTTACAGGAACATTTTAATTTCACTTAGGCTGTAATCCTATGCACATTTATTTGGAAGTAAGTCCCACTGAATTTACTTACTTCTCAGTAAGGTAAAGGTAAAGGACCCCTGGATGGTTAAGTCCAGTCGAATTTGACTAAGGGGTGAGGCGCTCATCTCCACTTTCAGGCCAAGGGAGCATGAGTTTGTTTGCAGACAGCTTTCTGGGTCATGTGGCCAGCATTACTAAACCTCTTCTGGCACAACAGGACACCGTGACTAAAGCCAGAGTGCATGGAAACGCTGTTTACTTTCCTGCCGCAACAGTACCTATTTATCTACTTTCACTGGAATGCTTTCAAACTGCTAGGTTGGCAGGAGCAGGGACAGAGCAACATCGAGCAGTTTCAAACTGCCGACCTTGCAATCAGCAAGCCCAAGAGGCTTGGTGGTTTAGACCACAGTGCCACCCATGTCCCACTTGAGTAGACCTACATAGGATTGCTGTTATTTTAAAAAATCCACATGTGTGCTGGAAATATTGTTAGCTTACAGATACCTGCTATGAAATATCACATACACCATCAAATGAAAAATATGGCTAGCACGAAATGAAAATGAACTTTGATTTTTCCCATCCCAAACCTCAGTCCGAAACACAAATTAGATATTTTAAAAATTGACTAGCTTTCGCTTTCTCCCAAGATTCATGTGCATTTGTGTAAACGCTGTCCTTAGCTTAAATAAATAGTTTTTCTGCAATCAGTTCCATGTTTTTAAAAGCTGTGCATTTTCAACAGCAATGCTTCTATAGTGTTATTTGTTAGAAAAACAGTTAAAACAGGACAAGGAAAAAATCAATATGAAAAGGAAATTCTTTAATATTTGTTAGCTAACTAAACACTATTACAGTCCAACACTATTACTTACAGTGTGCATCCAAAAAAGTGAGGGTTTCTCCAGTTGCTATTGAAGCACCTAATAATCGAGCAGTGATGAGCCCCTTTCTTTCCTTTTGTCGTACAACTTTAACTATCTGGAATTGTTTCACATAATCATCCAATTTATCCTGCAAGTATTCTAAAAAGACAACAAGACAGTCTTTGCCAATTTAATAAAAGGCAAACGTTAAGTTCATTTTTCATAACTAGCCACTCAGTAAGAGGAAAGTCAAAATACATTTATTCTGAAATGCCTGTACTGTAGTTTCAGCTTGAAGGGACAAGAGCATCTGCTTTTACTGAAGAATGGGGGAAGGGAGATATGACCCCAAATACACAAGGAACCAGAATTTGGGGGAAATGCAATTTCTAGTACAAAGCAGTAAAAAGTTTAGTTCTGTACAAAGATGAATTTGCCAAGTTATCATATCTTCTTGACAGCTCAGTTGGTTAGAGCGTGGTGCTGATTAATGCCAAGGTTGCAGGTTTCATCCCCATACAGGACAGCTGCATATTCTGCATTGCAGGGGGGGTGGACTAGATGATTTGCAGGGTCCCTTCCAATTCCACTTCTATGATAATTTTTTTTAAAAAGACATTCTACTGAAAAGTATTCTACTGACAGAAAGAGAACAAGTTTTACTCGTTTGGCAGGGGAGTCAAATAACATTAGTTACCCTTACCACATTTATGAAGTAGGTTGGGCATTACTGAATTCTTTTCATAACTAAATTCGCCTTTTTAAAGGTGTGTTTCATAATTTTGAAGGGAGGGGGGAGAGGGGAAATTTGCCTGGTCCTGACCTAGAGACTCTCCCTTTAAGACTGCTGCAAGATAGCAAGTCAATTGGCTAGTTCAGAGAATGCGTTCTCTCATTGCCACCCTGCACAGATTGTAGAGAGCAGGAGCCCTCCTTCTGCCATTCACAAAGGAGACTAACATTCCAGTGGGTCCTATATGCATGTACAATCCAATGCTTACAGGCAACAATAATTTGTTTAGGTCATGTGTGCATACGTTTCATTGAAATATTATGCCCTGCAAAAGTAACTGTGGCAAAGGGAGTGGGGCAAATGCATCAGGCAGACGTGGGAGAAAGGCATTCTCTCACTTCCACCACATGCAGAAAGTAGTGTCTGAGCCAGTCTTTCTTCACTTCCTGTGAAGCAGAACTACAGGCTTTCTTTCTTTGGCAGATAACGGAAGGGGAGGAGTGGCGAGAGAAGGGGCTGCTGGTGCACCAAAACAACAGCTACTAATTAAGATAAAAGCTCAGGTTGGATATTCTGCCAAACCATGGTTTAAGCTTCCAAATGTACAGACAACAAAGTATGATTTAGAGTTTCTCATCTGCTTTATTTTCCACCCACTCATCACCAGCTTCACAAGTCGCTAAATTCACTCCTGTCTCCATAGTGCAGCAGCCTCTTGAGACAAAAGCATAATTACAGCTATTGCTCTTATAAAATCAGATACCACATCAAGCCAGCTAGCACAAACCATGGTTTGCAAACCTATGTCAAGTCATGTTTTCAAATTCTAGTTTGGTGGCTGTTCAAAAACTGTAGTCAATTCAGACATCATGCCTAATGTAATTAAGCATTAAGGATCATGAACTGAGACAAAGAGAAAGCACAAATCATTTCAATTTGAGAGATCTTTATACTTTAGAAATATAAATATTTTTTGTTATTTAAAAAGTGTGTATTTTCAGGAACACAAAATAACATGAAAAACTTAAATGTGAAAAACCACACACAAACATTATACGTTCTTACCATCTACACTGGCATCATCCACCAAAATTATTTCCTTCAGTAATATTGCAGGGGAAGTATACATCACACTGTGAACTGTTCTTAAAAGAGTAGACCATGCTTCATTGTGGAAAACTATGATAACACTTGTGGTAGGTAGCGGAGGACAGCGTTTAAACTTTTGCTCAATACATCTAGATGACAAAAACAGTTTTTAGAATGAAAAATGGATTATAAGTCTGATACTATGATGTGGCACAGATGAAGCTTGGCAAGTATGGTGGAACTTCTTTCTCACATCAATACTAATATAAAAAAGCCACGCACAAGATCTGTGTGGGGCAATTGTTTCCAGAGTATCCTAACAATACAGTAACATATTTTTGTAATACATCACAAGGGGCATATGGCAATTTAGAATAATTGCCACCATAAAATGTCCAGGATTTACAATTTATCAAGGATTAGACACTTGTGATGAAAGAAAAGGG
Source organism: Podarcis filfolensis (assembly GCF_964270895.1). Taxonomy (NCBI): domain Eukaryota; kingdom Metazoa; phylum Chordata; class Lepidosauria; order Squamata; family Lacertidae; genus Podarcis; species Podarcis filfolensis. The sequence continues at coordinate 28,344,438 of NC_139604.1, read as the reverse complement.
CATCCTTTCATCAATACATCTTAAAACAGGGGTGGGGAACCTTCAGACCCTAACTAGGATCGCTATACCTGCCCATTTGGCCAAGCAGGCCATTCTGACTAAGCCACACCCACCTGCCAATCACCTCACAACATATATTGCATCTGTTGTGGGAAGGCAAAAAGGCAGCTGGGCTAGGACAAAGGGGGCTTCTGAAGGGACAGTGATCAGATGACTGGCAGCACTTCAGCAACTTGTAGCAAATAGCCTTGTGCAGTATTTTGAAGTTGCCACAATCAACCGATTGTCCGGGCTTCAAAACGCAGTGCCATTTTAAAGGTACTTGCAAACAGCCCTGTGCTGTGCTTTGAAATCCTGACAAACCGTTGGCTATTGAGATCTCAAAGTGTCATGTCATCTGAAATCACTGTGATGACAGGTTGTGGGGCGGGGGGGTCCCTGACCTCATCAAATTTGTACAGAGTAAGTATGTGGTCCACTGGTGAGTTTTAATTTCCAACCCCTTTCTTAAAGGACATGTGTGAAAGGGCACCAAGCCCAAACAAATTTACATCACAATCTATTGAATTTATTAGATGCATTATTTGCTTCCATCAGAGATAATTAGAAGATTACTGTACTCATACTTACACAGCTTCATACTTACAGATGCAAAATTAAGTAATTAACTAATGATAGTGGCGACAAAGCACATATCAATGCAGAACATGGGGAATCAAAACCCCTTTTCAATATTTTGCATATGTAATTAAAGACCAGAAATCCAAATATACTTCAACATACTCAGGAGGTCGTGTGTCTGGTCCAAGATCCCGGTGTAAAGAAATCCTGTCGCTTGCGAAAGCGTTGAAACAGTGTTTTTCATCTCCTCGTTCTTTTTCCTCCTTCTCAGCTGGACTTAAATTGACCGTTTTGAATGGTTTACCAGAAGCCCCTGGAGCATGAGAGTCCTGAGGGGGTCGATCCAAGTGAGGTGTCAGCTCTGCTGCTGTATAGGAGCCAGGTAAACAGCGCTTCTGTCCTGCCTTTTGAGTTTGCCTAATAGGCGCTTTAATCTGCATTTTTGGCTTTGCAACTTTAATATTGTTCACAGCTTTTAATACTAGACCCAGTACATTATTAATCTTTCCATCTTTTGATGGGCTCCCAGGCTCCTCATTAAAATCCTGAATGCCAACTTCTCTTTGTAGCAGAAACAAAAATATCAAGAAGATAAAAATAATGAAGGTAAACTTCCAAAGTTTCCACGGGGACAAATGTTTCATTGTGAATCGTCTTAGCAGCCTTACGAAAGCCATCATGCCCACCCTCCACTTGTCCACGTATGCAAGTGTTTCCAATGATGCTATTCTTTATTCATAGAGGTAGTTAGATGCTTCATAAAACGGTCATATCTGCAGAAAAGTTTTTTAATTGTTAATAAATGCTATTGTATAAATGGACACTTTAATGCTTCATAAGGACAGATGTGTCCGCTTAATTAGGCACAGAGTAAAACCTGTGCAAAGCAGGATAGCATTCTTTTCAGTACAGTACTCAAGCTGTCTTCTCGTTTCTAAACTTGCCACAACTTGTATTTGAATTTTGACCAAGGGCTACAAATAATAATAATAATGATAATGATAATGATAATTTATACCCCGCCCACCTGGCTGTACTGCCCCAGCCACTTTGGGCCGCTTCCAGCATATATAAAAACATAGTAAAACATTAAACCTTAAAAAGCTTCCCTAGGCTGCCTTCAGATGTTTCCTAAATGTTATATAATTACTCATCTCCTTAACATCTGATGGGAGGGTATTCCATTGGGAAGGCACCACTACCAAGAAGGCTCTCTGCCTGGTTCCCTGTAGTTTCACTTCTCATAGTGTGGGAACCTCCAGAAGGCCCTCGGTACTGGATCTCAGTGTCTGGGCTGAACGAGGGAGGTGGAGATGCTCCTTCAGGTATACAGGGTCGAGGCTGTTTAGGGCTTTAAAGGTCAGCACCAACACTTTGAATTGTGCTCCGAAATGTACTAAGACCCATATACTTGACAAATAATACAAAATGTATTATTCCGCACTGTATATATTCTAATCACAGATACTGATGGTACACTAAGGCAACTAACTTCAGTCAGATGAAGTGAATTGACATTGATGGTATATCACTGGCTGAGCAAAGGTCTCATTAGTCATAAACATGCATCTTGATGCTAACCTAAATGCAGAAATGCCACGTGCCATTTTCCTTTCAAGCAAAAGTCATCAGGGAAAAAATGGGCTTGTGCACAGAACTTTAAAATTAAGCTTCAAGAAGCACTCTCTTCCAAGTCATAAACTCCTAATTAAGCTCCAAAACACCGCATTTCAACAGTAAGATTTTGAATATTTTTTTTAAAAATCACTTCAGCTGAAATATTAAAGCTCTAAAGCTCCAATCCTAAAATACTTACTTTACAGAAAGTTCTATCGGATTCAATGGGATTTACTTCCTTAGGATCAATGGTGTGCGTTCAATTTTGGTTTTAGGGATAATTTTTAGGCACTTGCATTGTAGTCTGGCAGACAAAAAATAATAATCCATGTAGTTGGGAACCAACATCAAATTTTCTTGAGCCTGGGATTCCCACCCTTATAACTACAGAAAATGACAAATTAATTATACATCTTTACATATGTGATACTACTGCTAATCCATGGGTTAGGCAGTTAGTACTCATTTGACATTCTAAAGATCGCCACCTCCTTGTAAAGCTAAATGTATCAGCTAGCTAAAATGTGGTGTAGCCTGTGAGTCATGGGAAAGCCAACTACAACTACACACACCTCCCTTCTTTATGTCAACATCTTCTGTTGACCTTCCACATCACCAGCAGCAGCAGCAGTTCCTGGAAGGATAAGGAAGATCACTCTTTTTTTTACAATGCACACCATTCTGTTCTGAGGTTGGGCAGAGCTTAAGAAAAAGCTTTTGAACCTTTAATATATTGTGTCTCTCCTGCACAATTTCAGCAAGTTACACCCACCCAAAATCCCACCCATTCAATACACTGAACAACACACATTACACAACAATTAAAATTGTACAGGAAGATGCTCACATCTTCCTCCACCTCTGGCCACCCTAATCCCCATGTGGGCACCACTGCAAGCAACACAAAGTACTATGGCTGCTCCCAAATGTTATAGCTGAATTCAGTCCAAGAACCCTGCAGGATTAGACAAAAAGCTGATCTAGCCCAGAAGCTTGTTTTTCACAGTAGCCAGCCTGGTGCCCAAGGGAAGCCTACAAGCAGGACATGAGTTCAGCTGCCCTCTCCCACAGCTATTTCCTAACAACTGACATTGGGGTGAGGGCAGTCTCCTGAAATCTCTTATCCCAAAACTTCGCAGAGAAAGGTCCAAGAACAAGAGGCTCTGCCTGCCAGCTGCATAGCAACAGTTCAGACAATGCAACACAATCGGACCATTGGCCTGACTTCCTAGGGTTCTATGATAAACCTTACACACCAGAGCCCACCTAACCCTAAGCATACTTACTCTGAAGCAAGTCCCACTGGGCTCAATCAAACCTACTCCCTGCGGTTTAAAATTGGAGCCTTACTATTTTATGTAGACACTTTTCAAAGCACTTCATATGCCTAATCTCGGCACACCTTAAAACACCCTTGGCAAGGGTGTCCCAGGATTACCCCACATTGGCGATCCTTCCAAGGACTGGGCTGCCAACTTGAATAAAATATTGGGGGTGGGGGCAGGCAAGCAGTGCCCTGCATAACTGATCACATGACGCAACACCCACACACCAGTTGAATGGCAATGGCCACCCACTTGGGCAGGGGGCAGCCTCCTCAAATACTGCATTTGGGAGGGGTGGGGGAGCGGCTTAGGACAAGGCATGAGTTCGAAACATACCCATTCACGCAGTTATATGTGCCCACAGGGCATCATTGCCCAGGGGTTCTCTCTCCATAGCTGTCAACTTTCAGATTTGAAAATAAGGGATCAGCAGCCTCAACTGTCCCAGGGACAGTCTACGGGATATCTAACAATCTGGGACAGCAGCGGGAAACGGCGCTGGAATAAGGGTAAAAGGTAAAGGTAAAGGGACCCCTGACCATTAGGTCCAGTCATGTCCGACTCTGGGGTTGTGGCGCTCATCTTGCTTTATTGGCCGAGGGAGCCGGTGTACAGCTTCCGGGCCATGTGGCCAGCATGACTAAGCCGCTTCTGGCAAACCAGAGCAGCGCACGGAAACGCCGTTTACTTTCCCGCCAGAGCGGTACCTATTTATCTACTTGCACTCTGACGTGCTTCCGAACTGCTAGGTTGGCAGGAGCAGGGACAGAGCAATGGGAGCTCCTTCTGACTGGCAAGTCCTAGGCTCTGTGGTTTAACCCACAGCGCCACCCGCGTCCCTACATATACACATACACATACACATATATACCCATACAGTTCAGGGGTCATTTACCTTTTCCTTACACCCACCCCCACCCCCACACACAGTGTGTGTGTGTGTATATATATATATATATATATATATGTGTGTGTGTGTGTGTGTGTGTGTGTGTGTATGCACACACACACACACACACACACTCTCTCCACTATATAGCTGTATCTGATCTATACTGTACCTATAAAATCTCCCCAGAGGACTAGTAGAACAAGACCAGCAACACCCCCCTCCCCATCCTCGTTACCTCGGGATAGGGCGGGAGAGGAGGAGCAGGAGGTGGGGAGGGGGGCGAAGGGCGCAACCGCTCCAACCCGGAGCCTCCTAGCCTACATGGCCATTTCTGCAAACGGCTCTCCGAGCCAGCAACCGACGCTCGCCCCTGAAGCAACGGCAGCGGGCGACCCCCCCCCCCACTCCCGGTGCTCTCATTGACCTCCACCGGCAGCCACCCAGCAGAATAAGCCCCGCCCTTACCTGTGCCAGCAACGCGAAGAAAGCGGTTTCGGCGTCGGCGTGGAAGGAAGGAAGGAAGGAGCGAGCGTGCCTTCCTCTGCCCTCCTTCCCTCCTTCTCGGCGGCGGCGGCGGCGCTCCGTTGCCAGGGCGGCGAGCGAAAAACCCTGGCCTGCGATTGGCCGCTTCGTGAGGCTCGGCAGCGCCCAGGTGAGCGTCGGGCTGAGGAGGGCGTTCACCTGAGTGGCTCACCTGGGCAGCCCAGGTAAGGCGCGCGCGCGCGCGCAGCCCCTCCTTCCGCTCCTCCAACGGAAGGCCCCAGGCCCACGTGCCCCTGGCGGGCGCGAGAAGCACGGAGGCCCCAGAATGATCCTCCTCCTCCTCCTCCTCCTCCGCTGCCCTCTATGGCTTTTTGACGCCCGGAGGCTCTGCCGCCCGGACGCTGCCGTTGTTTCCACCTCTTCTGCGCTCTTGGGGTTCCTGTGAAGCTTATTTCCGAGGGGCAGAGGAGGGGTGTGTGTGTGCTTGAGCAATGGAAACTCCAGAGCAAAATTAATTCAGCAAACTGATACAGGGATGAGCTCCTGCTGCGTTCGTTGAAACGTGGAGGCAGTAAAAGGAAGGGAAATTGCATGGCCCTTACTATGTGTTTTTAAGGGCCTGGTGGAAAAATGAGGGTAAATCGAAAAAGAAAGGTTCGCTGGCAAATTCAGGGTGATATATCGGTGTGGCTGTGATATATGAATGGGAGGAAGAGATGGAGTGTTCCATATGATCATTATTGAAGTGGATCAAGAATACAGGTCCCCGGGCGCATTGCTAGAAACTTAATAGCTCGTTTACCTTCCCACTGCGGCGGTACCTATTTATCTACTTGTACTGGTATGCTTTCCAACTGAAGCGAGATGAGTCGGCTTTTGACTGGACTTCACTGTCCTTTACCGTTTACTTAATAGGCACAAACGCATGATGTAAACTTGCATGAAATAAGTACACCAATTTATGTCAAGATGCAAATTTAGGCCAACTTTCTGAGGGGAGAAAACAAAATTGGCTTTTGTTGTTAGGGTTCAGTTTGCCTCTGAGCTCATTGAGTGGCAGGGGACTGGGGACTCAGCTATACAGCTGCAAATCAAACATTTTAAGTTTGTTGTAAAGTGCATTATACAAATGTGACACTAGATGGAGATGGTGAGCTATGACAAATTCAGTATATTTTTCAAAGCATTTTTGTAAAACATTTTCACAGCGTTTTCAATATGTGTCTAGATTCCACCTGGGACTCTTTGCACAATTCTCAGCCAACCTACAAGAGATTTTTTAGAAATGGGGAACAGGGCAAGAGATCGGGGGCTTTAACGAAAAGAACAGGGACATCCTAACAATGCCTCTGCAGGCATCACTCGGCCCTTGAATCTAGAAGACACAATAATAGAATTTTGCACAGGTGTCACCACAAAGATTTTGTAAAATCTTCCTGGAGATGTCAGTCCCTCAATGCTCAAAAATATGTAGTAGCTACAAATAGTGTAAAGGGAAATGGAAAAGTGCATGCTTTGGGAATGACAAGGAACTGTTTTAACAGTGGAATTTGACAGGATGCTCTGAGATTGAAACAAGTATGAATTGTAGAGTGTTATTGTTGCTTGCTTGAGTAATTTATAAAGTAAGATATATATTTAGTTTGGCATCATGCATTTTATTTTCAAATTACACTGAAAAATGTAATGTTGACCAGATGCTGCAATATTTTTAGAAGTATTTACATTACTGTATTTCAGTTCTTTCCATAGCAAATATGAATCATCTCCTTTTTAACAGCATAAAGTAGATTTCACAGTTCTGTGTTCTTGTAAGGTGGCTGGGAAGAAATCTCACATTTCCCCTCATTTTTTATCCAGGTTGACTAGTTCAGTTATGACGTATTATTAATGATAAGAATAAGGTCCCATTGCTTTTCTAAGATTTTACATAAAGAGGCTGAAGACTAAAAATTTTAAGCATACCCCCTTTTTCCCTTCAGGAAAAGCTGATGCATGAAGGGTCAATTCCGAGGACATGTGGGAGCAGTGGTTGTTTACCCCCACCTCATTAACAGCTGCTTTTCCTTCAACTAGGCTTTATGTCATGAACTGTGTGACTTTTTAGCCAACACCACTGAGCTAAAATGTAAATTAATCTAGCACCATACAAAGGAAAGTTGTTAATGTCTCACTCTCGCCTGCGTTTTTTGCTTGAAATGAACCAGGAATGCCCAAATGAACAATCAAATGCATGCTTGGGGAACAAGCCCCATTGACAATAGTGGACTTATTTCTGAGTAAACACACAGAGTTGTTCTGTTAAACAATACTCTGTAGGGACGTGGGTGGCACTGTGGTCTAAACCACTGAGCCTCTTGGGCTTGCCAATCAGAAGGTCAGCAGTTCAAATCTCTGCAACGGGGTGAGCTCCCGTTGCTCTGCTCCAGCTCCTGCCAACCTAGCATTTTGAAAGGACGCCAATGCAAGTAGATAAATAGGTACCGCTGCGGCGGGAAGGTAAACGGCGTTTCCGTGCGCTGCTCTGGTTTCCGTCACAGTGTTCCGCTGCACCAGAAGCGGTTTAGTCATGCTGGCTGCATGACCCAGAAAGCTGTGTGGCCTGAAAGCGAGATGAGCGCCGCAACCCCATCGTTGCCTTTGACTGGACTTAACCGTCCAGGGGTCCTTTACCTTCACCTTTACCTAAACAATACTCTACAGCAGCTTTTTGCTCTTCTTGTTGATCTGTGAAAACAAAAAAATTTGAAGAAGTGTGCATGCACACGAAAGCTCATACCAAGAACTAACTTAGTTGGTCCTTAAGGTGCTACTGGAAGGAAAAAAATTTTTTTGTTTTGACTATGGCAGACCAACACGGCTACCTATCTGTAATTGTTGATCTGTGGTGCATGATACTGTGTATGTTTGTTCTGAAGTATCACTGAATTCATGTAAATATGCATAGAACTGCAAAGCCCCTTTTCTTGTTACTTTCATCTTATTTCTTCCATCTCCATTTCTTCTGTACAACCAATACTTTCCAGCATCTTCAAGACAAATGGAAAAACTAAATAATTATAATTTGCCAAAGCAATGTAGTGCTATTTCATAGGCAAGTGTGTAAATTGGTGGTTTTTGTTTTATCATACACTGATATTTAATCCCAGAATTGTACTGTATCGTGCTAACATAAGAGAGTAGGAACACAGGAAGTTACCTTATGCAGTGTCAAACCATTGGTCCATCTAACTCAGTGCAGTGACTGGCAGTGGTTCTCCAGGGATTCAGACCAGGGACTTCAGGGAACTTTGAAGTGTCAGGCATAGCTCTAATGGCTTTAGCCCAAACGTAGCAGAGTTTTCCTGCACAGCGAAGAAGCTAGTTGAGGTGGAAATGACTAGTCAGCTAGACTCAGAATAACTATTTACAGGATTTATTAAAAGGAAAAATAAAAACCAGCAGAGTTTCTGCATACAAAACAAAGCAAAATAAATCCTTTCTTTCTCTCTCTCTCTCAACCATACACAGCACTTCTACTCCTAACACACCCCTAACACACCAAACTGTGCTAGCAATCCCTAGATAACAGAGTTGAGTGCTGGTCGTTAACCAATCAGAGTAAGTAGTTTCTAGGTCAAGCTGACCTTGGCTTTCTGCCAAGAGTAAATTGACACGGCCTTGAGTTAATTGTGTGAAGCCAGAATCTGTAAGTTTCCCATGAGAACCAATTAACAGAAACTGAACACCCCCTCACAGATTCTGCTGGACAATTAACATCAAATACACCTATGTAGGAGATTATTTTTCCAGCAAACCTAAACCCTTGCACATTCGCTTGTTCTTTACCTTTGCCAATGGTTTAGTTAACACATCTGCTACATTTTCTTCACTTGGTACATAAGTACAGGTGATTACATTGTCTTGTACACAGCAACGCACATTTTGGTATTTTACAGAGATATGTTTGGAACGCGATTTGAAACCCTCTGTTTTACTTAAGGTTATACAAGCTTGATTATCAATGTAAACTTGTACTGGTTCTCCACAATTTACATTTAAATCTGTTAACAAATGCTTGAAATAAATCACCTCGTTGCACAATTCACTCAACGCGGCGTACTCTGATTCCGTTGATGACACACTTACAACGTCTTGCTTGCGTGACCGCCAGCTGATTAAAGCTCCACCGACCATTATGACTAGTCCTGTGACAGATTTTCTATCCGGCAAATTTCCCCAGTCACTATCACAGTAGCAACTCAACATTTCATCCTCTGAAGAATTTAATTGTAACATATAGCCAATTGTCTGTTTGAGGTATCTCAGAACTTGTTTTACCCCTTTCCAGGCATTTAATGTGGGTTTTGAGACCAATCTACTTAATATGCCTACTGCGTAGCTAATATCAGGTCTGGACCACTGTGCTAGATACAATAAACTTCCAATTACAGAATGATATACATCAGGATGTTCAAATTCAGGACTCTCATCTGTATGAAGTGTTTTTATGAAACCTGGATCCATAGGCACCACTGCCCCTTTGCAATCCTGCATCCTGTATGTAGTCAGTAGTTGTTTAACTTTGTTCTGCTGACTAATTAGGCAGCTGCCATCTTGGGCCCAGCACACTTCCAACCCTAGATATGTCCTAACCGGGCCTCTGAGAGTATCCTTGAGCCACTAAACGAGCTTTGTATTTGTAGTCTCCTGTCACCAGAGGTTTAAGTTTGTACACCCACCTGCAGCCTACAATCTTTGCCCCCTCAGGCGCTGCTACTGGTGTAAAAACCTTGTGCTCATTCAGAGAGGACATCTCTTCCTCCATTGCCTGTTTCCAGAGCTCTGCCTCCTCTTTTGGTAACTTTAGCACCTCCTGAAAACTCTTGGGCTCTGCAATTACACTAAACACATTTGCAGTATCTGGAGAAAAACGCACCGGAGGCACTCCTTTGTTTTGTCTTTTAGATCTTCTGGGAGAAAATTTTTCTTCTGACCCACTTTCCTCCTCAGAACTACGACCTCTCTTTTGTTGCTTAGCAACTGGTCTCTGGCTAATTCCACTTTCTTGAGAGCTCTTATCTGAACTTTCCTCCCCCTCAGACTCTGATTCTCTATGTTTACCTTCAGAGTCATGAAGCTCCTGGGAAGGTTCAAACCAAACCTCAGTATTGGCATGTAGTCTCTCCCAGCCACTATGTTCACAAAAACTGGCATTCCTGGAGATCACAATGCCATTTGTCCCTTCAGCAAAGCGGAAACCTTTTCCCAGCTCCTGGTAACCCACAAACACTAACTGTTTGGTCTTAGGATCTCCCTTCTTTCTCATTTGTTTTGGAATTAATACCCAGGCTTTTGATCCAAACACATGCAAATGGTCAATTTTGGGTTTTTTCTGAAACAATTTAAAGTATGGAGTTGTACCTATTGTTTGATGAAAGAGCCTATTTTGGAGATAACACGCGGTGAGCATGCTCTCCCCCCAATAAGACATGGGCAAATCAGCATCATCAAGCATGGCAAACATCATGTCTTGTAAAGATCTGTTTTTTCGCTCTGCAACGCCATTCTCCTCTGGGGAAAAAGCGTTCGTTTTTCTATGCCCAATGCCACGCTTTTGTAACCAATCTCTAAAAGCATTTGACATAAATTCGCCACCTCTGTCCGTCTGAATCCTTTTGAGTTTAATGGACAGAAATCTTTCCACAGATGCCACCCAGCTTTTAAACTTAGTGAACACGTCACCCTTATTCTTCATGGGATAAACCCAAGAATAACGCGTGGCGTCATCCACAATTGTTAATGAAAAACGCGATCCACCCCTGCTTACAGCAAACGGACCAATTACGTCCATGTGAACCAGCTGTAGCGGTGACTCACTAACTCTGTCACTTCTGGGGTAAGAGACTCTGTGGGTTTTAACCTTTTTACAAACATTACAATCAAGGTACTTGTTACAACTCTTTAAATTACCCCCATCAGCCAATTCAGACATTTTTAGTATACTTTTCCAGCCAGCATGCCCCATTTTCCTATGCAATAAGTGCACACAGTTGTCATGTATAGCTTTGTTATTCACTGCAGGCTGAGATTTACTGACTACTGCTGCAACTTGAGATCCTGCTTTAAGCCAAAACAAGCCTCCCTCTGACTTAGCAGTGCCTAAAGTCTCACCAGCCTTCTTAATAATGCAACTGTCTCCTTCAAAATACACTTTAAACCCAGCTTTTAGCAAACAATCTACAGACATCAGATTGCTCCTTAATGAAGGCACATAAAGTACATTTTGCAGGCATTCACGAAGACAAGGAACAAAAACTGCACCCCCCGAAATCACTTCGGAAGTACTTCCGTCTGCTAGAGCCACCTGGCTGCGCTGTGCTGAGTTCTTGGAAACAAACAATTCATCTGAATTTACGATGTGCCGAGACGCTCCCGAATCGACCACCCAGACAGCTTTTTTCTCATCAGCAATCTTGACCTCGGCGGTCACCAGCTGAGCCGACTGTTTTTGTTTGAAGAACTTCTTTTTCCGCTGCTGCTGCTGCTGCTGCTGCTGATCTCGTCTCTGCTCCTGCACCGGCAACTGAGACTTGACCAACTCAGGACATTGTCGTTTTAGATGCGCTGAAGACCCACATCGGAAACAACGCCTAACAGCAAACGCAGACTCCTCACCGGCACGCTGCTCTTGCTTCACCCCTGGCACGGCATGAGAACTCCTTCCAAACCGCCCGCCTGTAGAAGCCTCTGCAGCCAACGACCTTTCTTGCCTCTTCTGCCACTCTTCAATCAAACGCCCAGTAACGTAACTGATTGATAAATCACGCTCCTGTATGCCTTCTAGAGACAAAACTAAATTATCCCAGCTTTCCGGGAGAGAACTTAAAATAATAGCCACCTTCTCCTGCTGGTCTAATGCACAGTCTCTTTCCTGTAGCGCAGCAAACTTTAACTGTAAACTGTGTAGGTGTTCCTGCATTGTAACCCCAGGCTGTAACATTGCCTTGTACAATGCCTTGCGAATGAACAGCTTGGAAACCGCTGTCTCACGCACATGGAGTTCTTTAAGTGCTTGCCACACACCTCTAGCTGTCTTGATTCCCCTCACATACGGCAACTGGGAATCTTCCAGCCCCAAGACAATTGTGGCCCTTGCTCTTTGGTCTTTATCGAGGTCTTCATCATCAGGCTTCGCAGGAAACTTACTCACCACTTGCCAGAGACGATCCCTCTGCAGCACTGCCTGCATGCGTTCCGACCACAGCAAGTAATTGGAGTCATTCAGACGCTCAAAAGCCATCTGAACTGGTTGTGAGGCCATCTTGAGAGCGATGTCCCTGGAACCCGGAACCAGCTACTCACGACCACCGAGAGAGAGAACAGGAACCACAGCACCCAGCACTCACACGCTGCAGCTGTTGTCCTTGTGTCCACTGCGTCACCAGCTCACCACAGTCAGGAACCAGCCAATGTCCATCTGCTGCACCAACGGGAACAACAACTTCTGGAACTACTGGAACCAACGCCGTTGATGCTGACACCACCACAACTCAGGCTGGCAGCACAATACCCATAACCTCAGGGAACTTTGAAGTGTCAGGCATAGCTCTAATGGCTTTAGCCCAAACGTAGCAGAGTTTTCCTGCACAGCGAAGAAGCTAGTTGAGGTGGAAATGACTAGTCAGCTAGACTCAGAATAACTATTTACAGGATTTATTAAAAGGAAAAATAAAAACCAGCAGAGTTTCTGCATACAAAACAAAGCAAAATAAATCCTTTCTTTCTCTCTCTCTCTCAACCATACACAGCACTTCTACTCCTAACACACCCCTAACACACCAAACTGTGCTAGCAATCCCTAGATAACAGAGTTGAGTGCTGGTCGTTAACCAATCAGAGTAAGTAGTTTCTAGGTCAAGCTGACCTTGGCTTTCTGCCAAGAGTAAATTGACACGGCCTTGAGTTAATTGTGTGAAGCCAGAATCTGTAAGTTTCCCATGAGAACCAATTAACAGAAACTGAACAGGACTTTCTTGAACCTGGGATCCTTTGCAGGCCAATCAAATGCTTTACCACAGAGCCATAGCTCAGGTGCAAGAGGACAAGGATCATGCACCTTTAGAGCTGAATAGAAGAGAGAATTGTAGCAGGCATAACAAGCAACACTGCTAAAATCTCTTCTACACAACTATCAAAGGTGCAGGAGCCCTGCCCCCTTTCGTACCTGTGGCTACCTACTATAATGATTTTTGTTGCCACACATCTCATTGAAGTCAGTGACAAAACTTCCACTGCTAGATTGCATCTCAAACTGCTGCATAAAAGATTTTTTGGAAAAATATTATTTGTGGTTTCATTTTAGAAAATCTGCATCCCACTATCTATCCCACTATTTTGAAACGTTAAATGCAGTGCTTAAGGGTTTTATTTTTCAGCTACCTAGTGTAGGGGCTGCTTGTGTTTAGATTTGAAAGGTATAGACTTGATCGTTTTGGTTTCTCTTGCAACTACGATCATAAAGACACAATTTGACTGAGAACCTGTTCCTTGAAACTATAGGACACAAAATATTTCAAGCATACTGTATGATAACAAAGAGCTTATATAAAGAGCTTGCTATAGTTGTATGTATAGGTATCCATAGCTATATATACTGTATATGCTGCTATAGGAAGCTTAAATCTCCAGTGTAAGAGAGCAGTAGAAAATGCAGACACACTCCCTTCCTCCTCCTTCAAAGGCAGAGAATATGAGTTGCTAGGCAACACCATACTGAACACTGGACTCCTTTTTCATTAACATAACTGAACTGACCTCTCTCTCTCTCTCTCTCTCTCTCTCTCTCTCTCTCGTCCTTTCAATTCAAAGGCCATGTATTAGAAAGGAGGTTTAAGTTATAAAATGCTGCTAAAAATATTGTTAAAAGCTCAAATGGAGTCTTCCCACTTAATGGTGAGAAAAAAGTAGGGTCACCCATGGAAAAATGTCACTCTGTTATCCTGAATTCAGGAGGGCAGATGGCTCACGTGAACCCAAACAATTAGGGTGGGGTGCATGGACGTAGCCAAGGGGCAGCTGCCCCCCCCATCAAGTAAACAAATAAAAATACTCAACTGACCAACTGCATCACAAATAACTTAGTTCTGCCCCCCCATAAAGCCTCCCCCCCTTAAAATAATGCCAGGCTACGCCCATGGTGGGGTGGCGTGCAGAATGCAGAGGAAAAGAATAGGAAAACTTATTGGATGAGAATGTATCAGAACACAGAATCTACCAAACAAATTTTAGGCAAACTGGCAATCCAAGGCATGCAATCAACCTTTATGTGTTGATGATGGTCTTCTACATCAGTGACCAACTTAGGTGAAAACATGTTGTTCAAAAAATGGCCATGGCGGCTCCTGAGAATTAGCCTGCTGGCCCAGCTATATTGGAATTGACTGTAATGCATCTAGATGTGACCCTGAAGTGTGCCAGCTTCCTGATACTCCTGACATAGCTGCTGGCCTGTGGGTTACAAACCCCTCAAGCAAAAGCTGGGAGGCATCAGCCGTAATCCCTTGGCTGTTCCCCTCAAGCCCTGGGGCCATTCCCTTCTGTTGGAAAGACATACCTGCCGCTTATCCTGCACCCACCCCTCTCCCCAAACTAGCCTGATGCCCTCAGGTGTAGAAATGGAAGATATCCCATCACCAGTGTTGAAGTAAGATTCAACTGCCACTCCATTAGGTCTCTGTATGGGCAATAGGGAAGGTGTGCCATTGCCTTGTCTCAGGCAGGCTTCTGTCTGGGGGCCAGCTGATAACACCCTCAGAACAGGTTGTTTTACTTCAAGCATAGGCAAACTCGGCTCTCCAGATGTTTTGGGACTACAACTCCCATCATCCCTAGCTAACAGGACCAGTGGTCAGGGATGATGGGAATTGTAGTCCCAAAAACATCTGGAGTGCCGAGTTTGCCTATGCCTATTTTACTGCCTTCTTTCCTTAGAAGGCTTGGGAACTGGTAGCCTCTGTGAAATGGAAGGCCCGGGTGAGCTACAGCAGGAGGAAAGAGGTTCCAAAACAGGCAATTGGATAAATGAAAACAACCCTAACACAGAGAAACAGAGAACAGAGCTATAATGTTTTAAACAAAAGGCAGCCTTCAAATTAATAGCTTTGGTAGCTGAAAATGGAGTTTTAAACAAACAGATCCAAATATAATCTCCAAAGATAAATATGGGCAACTCTATGTAATGCAACAAGTCAATTTGCTTTTCACTTAAAAGCCATTTCTATGTTTAGCTCCGGTAAGAACAAAGTGAAAAAGTAGCAGCAATCGGAACTCAGTAAAGACTGTGGTGGTAATTTCATATCTGAGTCAGAGGATGTGGATACCACAGCATACCGGGGGGGAGGGGAGGAAGAACCTTCAATCAACTGCAAGAACTATAACAATGAAATCTTAACATCAGTCTTGAAGTGGAAATCAAGTTTAAGGTGGATGGTAGTGGCAGAAATTCATAATACGGCCCATACCCTCTTGTGAAAAAACCCTGTTAGTTTAAACTGTGTTTTAATGGTTGTTGTGTAACACATTCTGTCATTTCCAGTGTAATGCAGAACAAAAACAAACCAATAACGCCTCTCCCCACCTTCCCTGGCCCACCTTTATTTAACTATTGCTCCCAAATTATGGGATATGGTACATAAAGACAGATTTGAAGAAATATATTTATTTTATGTAAGACATTGATACATTCTTTTCGAATTAGTAATTCAGTACAGTTTACATGAAAAATACCAAAATTCATAAAACAATGCAAATCATATGATAAAAGCATATGTAAATATAGTGTTTACAAAAGGTGAGGCATATCTCTGTCCACTTGAATTATGGCCTACATGCTATATTGCAGGCACTGAAACAAGCCTCTCAGAAAAAGCCATGGGAATTCTTTGAGGCTACATAAACAATAATCACTTGAAAGACAGTTTTACACAATAATCCAAATAATGAATTATACAAATGAAGTAAAATACGTTGTCGTTTCTACTAGAAGTTCTAGTAATAATACTACTTTGGAGCTTTAAGCATGGAGGACAACTAGATCTTCAATCAAAGTGTTTCAAACTGTGAGAACCCTGGTTTGCTAAAGTTTTTTAATTGGTCTGTCCCTGATTTTACTGCTTTCTCTATCTGCCAAGAGGTGCTTTGTTGTAATTGTATTTTTAATTCTTTTATATTGTATTTTAAAATCATTTTAATGAATTATAAAATAATAATAATTGCAGAGTAGCATGCAAATACCGTTAGCTAATAAATAAATGTGGTAGAATGAAATTCAAATTCCTCCCGTTCAGTAGGATAGCCTATGGGGATGGGACATCGTTTCAGCTTAACCCACCTTGCCAAATGGTTGAGACTGAACATCTCAAAAGAATGGCAAGTTGCGTATGTAATCAGTAAATAAATCCTTAGGGAACTACTGGCACCTTGCGCAATTATGTAATGATTTCTGTAGTATACAATAGCAAAATAAATTAGTCATTGGTAAAATAAACTGGGGTAGGGGAAGGGATTTTTGGTCTACTTGATCTAGGATTCCAGCTGGGAAAACGTTTTGCAAAAATAAAACAGAAGTGTGAGACACAAATAAAGCATTCTCGCGGTCTTTCCCCCCGCTGCCTTTGAGGACCCCGATTATACACCATTTCAAAAGCATGGCTGTACTCCAAATAAATCACCTTTACGAGGGTGATGTTCGAAGGCCAGCAAAGGAGGGTGCAGCTGGGAACTCTCTCTGTCACAGAGCAACCTTCAAAGGACGTTCCAGCTGTGGCTGTTGTTCCCTTACACCAAAGTGATTTATTTGGACTGTAGCCAATACCTACAGGTGGGTAGCAACAGACACTGATTATCTTTTAAATTTGCTGAACTCTCTATGTGCTAAAACTGCCTCTTCCAGAAGACAGATAATCTAAAAGTACTCTCCACTTTTTTCAATGGGAACTAACTGAGCATGTAGCTACACAGATAGTTTTACAGACCTTTCTGTGTTTGCCCCCCCATTTAAGATAAATACATACAATATTGTTCAAGTTCTTAATGCTACGCGTGCCTTATCAAGTATTTCCTTTCTGATCTTGGGGTAGTTTGGATGCTGTTCTAAAACCTGTTGAAAGAAAATATGTTCATAGTAAGCAGTAAAGTTATTACTTTATTATTGTTATTTATTAAATTTGTATATCTCCCTATACCTGCAAGCCTCAGGGCAGTTCACAACACGCAGACACACAAAGTTATGTCTCACTGTAAACTAAAACAAGTAGCTGACTATTCTACTGTTATATATCTAAAGCTATTTCACTGCAGCAGACGTCAATACTGTCATTAATGAGGACTACACTAAACCTCAGTGTTTTCCCCTTTTCATAGAACACACAAGCAAAGAAACATGTTTGTAAAACAAACAGTTTACCTTATGACAAACATTGATTGCATCAATGTATCTCTTCGCTTTCAGGTAATTAAATGCCAACTTGAAACCTGTAAAAAATGGTAAGTCAGAGGTTAATGCAAAAGTATCATTCTCTTTTCATGTAATCCTAGGATTTTACAAGGGGAGCTGCAAGCCCCTTTGTTTGAACAAGGTTCCTTTGGCAGGAAGAATGGCATAGGCATTTAATAAATATGTAATAATAATTAATAATAGATTTTAAAACCTACTAACCACAGAGTGTTTGGCCAGAGAGCTGGAGTGGATCTCCCCAGTCTTGGCTGCAAAGAATCACCTTGGTTTTCAATTTCAATTACATGTGTGATCTTTGCTGTCTATTTTGTTGTTTCTCCAACTTGTCAGCCACGTTGTGTATAGTAATATAGAAAGGCATTATACGAATTAAAAGTGAAGTGAAAATGAAAAGAAGTTGCTAAGGGTGAACCTACCAATTGTTGGATTTGTTTGGTTTCCATATTTCCAGGCCATCTCATAGTTTGCAGCTGCATCCTTATATGCTTGTTCTTTCTCCATTATGTATCCCATATATTCATAAGCTTTGCAACAAGACTAAAAAGAATTTTTAAAAAAGAGAAATCTCCGTCAGCAGGACTTAAAATTGCAGAGCCTGTTGGCCCCACTGAATTGTAAGCTGTTGGCCCTCAATGGCACTGCACAGAAGGTCATAAATCACTGCCCTCACCACTGTCAGCCAGTATAAGGAATGCCGGCCTCATTTTGCCTGCTTTCCATAAGATTAGTTGCATTAATTAAAAGACTCCAGGGGTAGAAAAACATGAACAGAACAGATACAGCATTACTTCTGGCCTGTCCGTTACCCTGTTATGACGAAGGCACCGTTTTAACAGGTCACTAGCCATATCATATTTTGAAGACTGAATGAAAATGTCAGCGAGGAGAAGCCAACTTTTTTCAAACTCTTCTGCATCAACGGGATTCCAGTTCATCTTTGAAATGCGCTTCAACTGGTTTCTGGCTCGCTGGGTTTGTTTTAAGATCATGTAAGCTGTGGCCATTCCCAAAAGTGCTGGAATGTGATCTTTCTGCAAAAAAGACCAATATGATGCAACTCAGAAGACAGAGAACCCAGTATAAATGTCAGCATTCTCAAAAGGACAGTGCTTTGCCCTGACAGCAGCTGGTTATTCTAGGTTAGCACTTGGGCTGGTTGAAAATAATAATAATCACAACTCCAAAAATGCCTTTCTAAAGCCACAATGTGATTAATTCAATAAAACTTCACACAAGCGGACTTCTTGCATGAAAGAAAAACAGTGGCAGTAAGAAACTTACAAACTGGAGCGGAGGGGGGGGGAGATTCCCAGCATTCCTTACTAATGTTTAGTATTCTGTTACGAACACCTCTGAAAAGAATAATCTTTTTCCTAGTACAACTACACTCTGAAAAATGATATTTAATATTGTCAGTTTGCATTTCTTAGTGCAGAAAGTATTGATCTCGTGTGTAAAGATTCTTTTCTATTTGGATTAATACAGGAGGCTACTAGAGGCGTCTCTGTGTGAGAGAAGCAGAGGCAGAAGGGTTAATGATTGTTTGGGTTATATCTTCTGGGAAGCTGCTTTGAAATAGTTCTCTTATCTCTTTCAATTAAGGTCATGCTGACTGTAAATATAGGTCAGAAGAACCCTGAGTTCTACTTTTCTCTTTCTATCTCTCTCCCTTCTGGTGTGGTGTTTCTGTTTCTGTATACTGTTAAGGTTTAGTCTTATTATGAGTTAGGTTTGTAAGTGCTGCAACTCTGTATGCAAGTCTTGATTGTATTGGATTTGATAACCATTACACTACATTTGCCTTCAGCAGAAGTAAAGCTCTGCGGAATGAAGTACTATTGCCTCTGGTCTATTTTTTGGAACTCTGCTGAACTCTGCAACATGTTTAAGGTTTTCCTACACACGTATGACACACGCATGACAAATATAATCTATTATTAAAGCAATGGGCACTGCATGGAATACATTTATTTGTAGGTATGAGGTTCCTACATGTGTATAATACACCTGTGTTCAACTGAACAGACACTAAACAACCTACCTCATCAACCACAATTTCTGTAAAGGCGTTTAGCGCTCGCTCAACATTTGATTTTTGTTTGGTTGCCACAAGGCAGTAGTTTTCCATGATGCGGAGCTGCACATGGCCTTGAGCTGTCTGGGGCTTCAGTTCTTTTAAGAGCTTCTCTGCTGTTCTCACAGCCAGCTGCACAGACTCTTGCTTCTCTGTTGAGCTACTTCATACATACATGCATAAAAGAAACAGCATCAGTTCTTGTGTATCAGAAACTCTGCTTTCCATTACTCAATCGGGATTTTGAAAATAGCTAGAATGAGCCCTAGAAAGCCGGCTGACAATATCACGCAAGTTTAGCCTTTAGGTGCCTTTAATTATATATCTGTCATTGACTTTTATCCACGATGCATTTTTATAGAAATCAGTAAAAAAAAAAAAATCTGGTTCCCATCATTTTCCCGCTTGAATTCAACCCGTCACTCACTGCTGGCACCCAAAAAGAATTTGTAGAGACTCTTCCATGTGCCAGTCAAGATACACCAAAACAGAACACTGCACTAAAATACTAGGAGTTCTAAAAATCTAATCGCCACTCACTTTGCGTCACCGTCCAGATGTTCAAACACTTCACCTCCCACTGTTTCATTGTCAGGGTTCAAGCAGATTTCAATCATATTATAAACAGCGTTTTGTCCCCAGTCGTTGTCTTTCCTCGCTTTGTTAAAATGTCGAAGCGCATCATTTGGTTCACCAGTGTACCTAAACAGGAAATCACACTTAACAGCTTGCATGAATTGAAACACAAGGAAATGGGGAAAAAGATGCTGGCAGGCAGCTGTATTTGGAAAGGAAGAGTCCAGGGAGAAAGAAAAGTGGGAGCAGAGAGCCAAGGAGTTGCAAAGCAGGAGTAGAGAAGTGGATCTGGCTGGTGGGCAGGATCCAAAACTCCCGTGCCCCAAGAGCCGCCACCTGTCAACCACTTGTCATCACATGACACCAAGTGACTCAATTTCAAAAGGAAGAATCTTCCAGCTGTAATTTGTTTTTTGAATTTGGCACATTTATAGGGCCGTAGAGAAAAGGCGGCAAATTCGAAAGACCCTGAATAGGACCAGCAGCAGAAAAAGGAGAACTGGGATCACCCTCTAAGTGCACTCTTGAATCTTCCATTTCAGTTTGACCCCACAAGTTTACCTGTCCTGCGTGTGACATCATAAGATGTCAGCAGATAGGTAGGTGGGGCTTTCTTTGGGCCAAACTATCATTAATCCTGCAGAGTGGAAATTCTCCCATCACTGTTGTAAAGGTAGGAAGGACAAAGAAAACAAGTGAACTGAAAGAACCAGACATTAACACTATTTGAATTTGCTTGGCTGGCGTGTCATGAAAGCAAAGGAAACCAACCCTTTCTCACTGACACTATATTAGTGATTTTCTAGCCACACCTACCAAAGATACAATCCTTTGCAATAGTGAAAACCTGGGTCGAGTTTTGTCCTGGGGGAATGTTTCTCAGCCATGGCAATAAATCTTGGAACTTCTTCTAGCTTTCCAGCTCTTCTTAAGAGGTCAATTAAACGTGATAGAGTTGCATAATTATCTGTTAATGTAAGCATTCCAGGCATTACAGAAAGCAAGCACATTGTGAAAATGAAACACAAGAAAGAAGCATAAAAATCTAAGAGTGTTAAGTAAAACCAGAACTATAATGTTTGGTAGGCAGAAGAGGGGCCCCTCTGTCCCGACAGAATCCACCCACTCTTCTAGCCTGGTGCAAAGGGAGCTTGCATTGCTCTGCCATCAACGTGTAGCTTTAGTATAAAAATTTGTTAAAAGGGAGCCATGAAAAGATCTGATGCTCACCTGGGCTGCGTTCCAAAAGCTGCTGGAAATGAAACACAGCTTGTTCGTAGTCCTGTTTCCTGAACATGAGGTCAGCCATCATCTACAAGCACAAAGCAGAGATGCTAAGGAACAGAAAGCAACACAAAACCTTCTCCGCAGCAATTTTATCCTGCAAAATCAGCTTATACCGGAGTGCAAAACTCAAATGGGCTAGAGGCTAAACTCTTCTTCACACACCAAATGCCCAGCGGCCACACTCACAGCTGTTAAAGAACAAAAACTGACCAGCTTCAATGGTTCCTTGGGATCTGCATTGGGAGCAGTGATTTATTTTATTTTGTTTGTAAGTGATCTGGAGTCGGGGTGAGCTGTGGGGTGGCCAGGTTTGCTGATGATGCCAAATGGTTCAGGGTAGCAAATACAAAAAGGGATTGTGAAGAGCACAAAAAGGAACTCCCCAAGTTGGGTGAACGGGCATTAAGATGGCAAACATGATTCCATGTACCCTAATAAGTGAGTGTAAAAATTCATGGTCTATGCTAATAGGATCTGAACTAGCAGTGGCTGACCAGAAGAGAACTCAGGATCATGGCAGGTGGTTCCATGAAAATGTCATTTATGTAGAGAATGGCAGAGTTGCTATGAACCACATTAAGGCTCCGCAATTGTTGTTTGATAGCCCTTGATTCTGCAGACCTCTTTCTCTCATAGGTTTCTCTCCATTTTCAGAGGTTAGTGGGTGCACCTTTAGTCTGTACCCCTCTGTTTACTGACAGTCAATGAGGGCAAGGAGCAGGGCCATTTCTGTGGTGGCTCCTATGCTCTCAAACACCTGGCCAAGGGAGACTAACCATGGAATCTTTCTATATAAAACTTTAGTTGGCTTGGGAAAAACCATTTGTATCAAAAAGCTTTTGCTTGTTAATGCCTGTCAGCTGTCAGCATTTGAATTTAGCACATTGCTGGTGTTTTTTGTACTAAATGTTAAAAGTTTTTTTAAAAATAATTTTGTTAGATTCTCTTTTGACGTTACAGTGGAAACTCGGTTTTCGAGCGTCTCAGAAGTCGAACATTTCGGCTTTCGAACGCCGAAAACCCGGAAGTAACTGCTTTGGTTTTCGAATGGTTTTCAGTTTTTGAACGTTTTGGAAGTCGAACGGTCTTCCGGAGCGGATTATGTTCGAAAACCAAGGTTCCACTGTAGTTCTTACCATTGGTACGTTGCTCTGAGTGCGTATTTCAATAGAGAAAAGCTGCTCATGCATTCAGAAGACATTACAGAGGTGTCCCTTTAACATTTTTCTTAAAACCTAAAATAATGTCATTAAATAGTCATCCTACAGAGAGCATGTGTATAACTGACCATGGCAGCTGGCGCATTATCTGGATCACTCTTCAGCAACAGAGCACACTGGCGCTGGCATGCATCCACATCATCGTGTGCAAGGTACAAACGGGCTAGTTCTAGCATCACCTGAGGATTAAAATATAAATAGAAGCTCTTCGCTAATTTTTCGTTCTATTTACAACATGCACCCCAACCACCACACCTCTTAAGAAAGGCCGGAGGGAAAACGGTTCCTCTTGGTGCTCACTGACCTTGTTGTCCGTTTCACAATGAACAAGAGCTTCTTTGTAGAATTTAATTGCTTTCTCATAGTTCCGCTGGGCCGCTGAATGCTTTGCTATCTCTGCACAAATTTCAGCTGCTAGTTGCTTCTGAACAGGAACCGCGTCCAGCTGCTCTATCTGAATCCGCTTCAATACTCTGGCCTGCAGTTCCTGAGCCTGGTGGAAAAGCAAAAGAGGCTTCCAATAGGAAATAATAATATCGGATGAAGTTTGGGGGGGGGGTGGATTTGGAGCAAGTTGTGCATTTTAAAAAGGACCAATTCTCTAAATCAGTATTATATGTGTCCTTGTCTTGATATGTGCAACATAAGAGTCGTAGAATTCTAGAGTTGGAAGGGACCACAAATGTCATCTAGTCCAACCCCCTTGCAATGCAGGAATCTTTTGCCCAACATGCGGCTCAAACCCACAACCCTGAGATCAGGAGTCTCATGCTCCGCCAAGTTAACTCTTGTGCTTGACTGGTGGGAGCAAACAGCTGGTCCTTTGTTGCCTGACATACCTTAACAAATTGAACAGTCAAAGGTCTGTAGGTGGAAGGAAGTGACTTTTGTAAGGGATGGCAGGAGTTGTTTTAACGTCACTAATGTAAAATAGAGATGGGAAAGTTGAAGTCACCCAACACATGCAATAGGGGAATAATTCATTATCACCATTAAAATGTTTTTTGTTCTGCTGGTACTACTCATTGGGTGACCTTGGGCCAGCCACTGCATCTACATCTAATCTACTTCACAGGGTTGTTTGTAAGTTTAAATGAAGAGGGACCATGTGCATCATCTTGGAAAAAAGGTAGGATACAAATGCAATAAAGAAGTAATAATAATATCAGACCTGGACCATTTTAAGCGTGATCTCCTCTATTGCTACCAGGTAACCAAGTATCTCTCTTCTGCCACCAAAGGCCTAACACGCCAATATTTAATATTTCTTTACCTGTTGTAAGGAAACAACAGCATCGTCCGTCCTGTCCATTTTGCTGTACACCTTTGCCAGAAGAACATGGTAACGCGTATCTTCCATCAGAGAGGACAAATCATTTACTGCAGAAACACAGAGATATATTTGATACAAAGTCTTGACAAATAGTGATCTCTTTATTTCTTTAAAAAAATATGAAGCAAATAAGATGTACGTACCAGACTCATGATCCAAAACCTGTCGAAGGACTTTTACTGCTTTTTCATACTGGTTCAATTTCAGCAATAGCTCTGCCAGGTCGTAAGAAAGGAAATTCTGCTGCCCAGTTTTCAGAGCAGCTTCATAATAATTGATTGCCTAAAATAATAAACGAACAAACAATCTGAAAGATCCTGTTTCTGACATTTCTGAAAGGGCTGCAGGTGTCAGAAAGGAGAAAATTCCCTGACACTCAAATGGAAAATTACATTTGCCATTTGAATATCTTAGCTGCCTTCAGACTATCTTAGCTAGTAAATCAATACTTTGCACAGATTAATAGCTAAATATAAAACTAGAGGCAAATTTCTTTTTGATACGTCCGTATTTTGTTCTGGTCACAGCTCAATAATACTTTATATGGATTATACACATGTTTAAAAAATCATACACAAACCTGAAAATAAAATATTGCAGAAGGAACCTGCAACAAGATATGATGTGTTTTGAATGAGGTCAATGAACATTCTTAATCTAAGGGTTAATAGTTTGCTGCACTGTCAGCCCCAGACCTCAGCTGCACAGGAAGGGAAAGGCATTTACCTCTCACTCCTTGCACATATGTGCCTGACAATGGCATCCCTCAATCCCAATTTCTCTCACCGCGAGGATCTTTTAAGCTGTGAGGAGTCTGTTTCTTAGCAACTTTAATAGCCTTTGGGTGATGGCTAATTTTGATTATATGAAGCACTTGTCTCTCTGATCCTCAAAGCCCCAAAGCCCACTGTGCCCTTCACAGGCCAACAGTTTAAATTCTGCATGGAAAATGAAACTGGGAATGGGAGTGGCAACACTGGAAAGATAAGGCATTCCCCTCCATCATGCATTGACAACTCTCTCCATTCATGAACAAGCCAAATACCACAGGCATGCAGTAACACTTGGACACTTATGGGGTCATTTGGGCGTCGTGTAATCCAAATGGATATTTTTTATTTTATTTTTTAGACAGATTTCCAGTACATCAGAGAGGAGTCTTCTCCTTCCTCTCTCCCTCCTTCCTTTAACCCCCTCAAGTTGTTTGTTACTGTTGTTTGTTTTCATACAAACAATGTTAACCTAAAAATTATTGTTTTTTAAACCTGCATTTCGCTTTGACCCACAAAAACCACCCTCTTCTGGCTAGCTGGCCTCTTTTCACGTCTGTACTGGTCAGCTGCTGCCACTAAAAACTGGGGGCAGGAAGAGCTGGATGGAGGAAAGACAGAGAGCTAGAAACTTCAGAGCAGAATATTTTAAGATTCTTCATGCTGCTATTTCTTTTTGTGTGTGCACATCGACATCCACAATCCTGGGCTCTTCTGGAGGGCAGGTTAAGTATTTCTGGAAATGTTACAGAAATGATTGTATCGGGATGCATGCAAGCTGGTCATCACATACCTTTGTATACTTATGAGTCTTGACCAAGGCATTCCCAATTTTGCGTGCCAATGCTCCATCCTTTAGATTCAACTTCAAAGCCTGTTCATATATCACGATGGCTTCTTCAGGCTAGGGTAAAGAAAAATAACAGTAAGGTCATGAGAAGCCCAAGCATGAATGATTGCAAGGCCTATTTATCTATATCTATATATCTATATTTATATCTAGTATATCAATAGAGATACAACAAAACAAAACCAAATAATATTAATCAGAAGATAAGATTCCAGTGGGGAGTCTTGGGATAAGGCAAGGGCACAGAGTCAAGTGGGGAAACAAAACTCTGAAGAGCCACATGGTGATCCCATTTGGTACATTCTCTTTCCATTTTTCCCTCCTGAGGGACAGGCAGCCTTGTAAATAAACCCATGAAAGTTACTATCCTGCAAAGAGGAAGTTAACAGACAAAAAAACTGTATTTCTGTGATAGACACTGAGGAGAGGGGCTTCCCTCTAGTAACTTGCTTGGTTTTGTCAACTGCATGCAATTCCTGGTTACATATGTCTACCAATGTCAGCATGCGACAGCAACCACACTCCAGGAAGCGGCTTCAGCTGGCCAGCTAAACCAGGTGAGAGTAGCCAATGGGTTTCAAACCCTCAGTGAGTTAGGGGCTTCCCCTGCATACAAAGACAGGCTCCAACAGATTGAACAGATGAGACCAATGGTCCAATGGTCAAGAAGGCAGTTTCTACACATGCACTACAGCAGGCATAGGGAAACTCAGCCCTCCAGATGTTTTTGGCCTACAACTCCCATCATCCCTAGCTATCAGGCCAGTGGTCAGGGATGATGGGAGCTGTAGTCCCAAAACATCTGGAGGGCCGAATTTGCCTATGCCTACTCTATAGGGAAGTGAGGGGCAGATGGGGCTCGTCAACTTGGAAAGGTAGCCCATTGAGGAGAAGGAAAACTTTGATCCTAAACCACCACAGCCTTGCAGGTAAGAAAGGCTTCGGGAGTAAACCCAGAGGAAAAATCCGTACCCACTGCCTTGCAGGACATCTTCAGGAGAAGAAAGGCTAAGGAGTAAACCCTACAGAAATCCAAAATGGAGTCCCTAAGACCGTTGGATGGTGCCTTGTATGCCTCTTTCTGGCAAGCTGGTGCCAAACTATTGTTCTGCTTTTCTTTGGACCACAACAGCGAGGCTGAGAGGGGTGTCTTGCCGTCTGGGCAGCCCAGGACCTCCAAACACACTGCCCAGGCTTGCGCCCTGGGGAAATCACTTCAGTGCTGCTAACACAGCAGTTTGACTTCACCTCCAGATGGGGCACTCCATTGTCTCTCATGACAAATGGATGCCAACGACAACAACAAAATGTCTACAAGGCTGGGGTCAGGGCTTGTGTAAGCCAGTACTTCTTTTCACAACAGAGGTGCTCCTTCTCGAACTGAAACCTTCTAACCATAACCCCTAAAGCTACAAATGCTTATACCTCCTGGATATTCATATATGCATCACCAAGGAGAAGAAAGGTGTGAGAACTTGGAAGTTTCTCCACCAGGTCTCTGAAAATAAGAAGAAAGAAAATAAATCATGTCAATAGTTGAATCTGTTTGCTACTAGTGCAATAAGCCAACTTTCAATGGCCAGGTGTTTCCCCCCTTTTTTTTGTTTAATAAACTGGTGGCAAATGTTTGCTTTGTCTTCAGACATTTCAATTTAACAAGGACAGAGGAGATGTTCCAGAGAAAGCAAATTAAGATGAACTGTTATCCTGGAAATCTTAGTTTTAAGGAAGTCACCGAAATCTGCTATCTGACGTGCTTTCTTGTTGATACTAGTGCTGTAACAGTTGTGTCATGGAACACGTAGCTAACTAAAGAATGATTCAGAAAAGCATCTTCATTCAAACAAAGGACTCCAAGAGAACAACTGGGATAATCATAACATCTGTAAGCATACTTACTGTAAGACTTTAAAAAAACTGAGACAAGGGGTAGAAGGGGACACACTTTGGTTGGAAGAAGCAGATATCTGTGGGCTCTGAATACCTTCCCTAGGTACTAAAAAGGCACAATATTTTATTGACAACCTTTTCCAAAGAAGCAAAACCATACCATTCCAAAAGCAAATGGACACATCCTCGTTGTGGAGGGTTACAGGCTGAAACACAGTGGCCCTGTGACAGCTTCAACTGTAGAGCAAGGTTGGGGAACCTGTGGCCCTTGGGATGCTTTTCAGCTCCAACTCCCATCACCCCCAGTGCCACGGATGATGGGAGTTGTTGCCCAAACACACATAGAGAAGGACACAGGCTGCCCACCTCTGCTGTAGAGAGAGCAAAACTGCAGGCATACAGGTGTATGTTTCTGATCAATGCTGCAGTGACTCAGAGCTGGTTTCCCGACGTGTATTTTTGTTCTAAAGAATATTTCAAAATGAATGGCTTTTTTGTACATCAATGTACATCTATGCAAAGTACTTTTCAGTGAAGTGGTTTATTTCTGCAGGAAGAAACAGGCACCAAACGAACCTGGTACATAGTATTATTATTATTATTATTATTTTGGCTACCTAAGCTCTTACCTGTAACAGCTTGCGTATAGCTTCCTGTCCTTCCTGTGCTCCAGATAGATCTCTGCCATTTTCTCTTTGACTTGAACAAAGTAAGTCTGCTCTGGGGTTATATTCCTGAGCATCGTCAAAGCCGCTTCCACGTCGCCTTGGGCAAGGGCTAGGTCTGCATTAGCAAGCATAACTCTCAGCTCTTCTGGGGTGCCAGAAAATTCGTTGATAGCATCTTGGAGGACTTTAATGGCTTCGTGCTTCAAAAGAGACCATTGTTCTTGTTAAATCTGTGCCTAAATTGCCCCTGCAAAAACTGTGGCTTTCAAGCTTTGTACTTTCACAGAGACCATTCCACATCAAGGCATTTGCCCAGGAACCCCTGTGCGCTGGGAAGGCGGCCATTGTGGCAGCGTTCTCCCCTCGCACCCCAGTGGCACACAGTGGTTTACACAGAGCACCACTAGACTTACTGGACCTCACCATTGCCTTGTGTGAATTAAGTCGGTACCCTAAAAAAGTACTTCCCTTGCAGGAAAGGGCAGTGGCAGTGAGCAAGCTCCAAAGAGATGCGGAACCCTCCAGAATAGGCGTGGGAAGCAGCATGTACAGAGGTACAGAGGAAATCTGAAAAAACATTTCCCCCTCTCCTTCCACAAATGGATGCAACCCATCATCTGTCACTGCTAGCAGGATGATTGCAAGCACTCTCTAAAAACTGTACTTCTGCTAACAGGTATCCAAAATTTGCAGAACACATCCAAAGGATATGTACCAGTTTTACATATGAAACAGAACCGCGTCATACCTGTTCGCCATTCAACCGATGAGCATCTACTAGTTCCAGATAGACGGACACACGATCACTCCCGTCAATTTCAATCCTCTTTGTTTTTGACTTTGAGGAAGGTGCGGCGGCTCTCATTCCAGGCAAGTTCATTGCCATCTGCAGAGTTTTAACAGCTTCTGCTATTTCCCCCATCTTTATTTGGGCTCGAGCTTTTATTAAGTGGTACACAGGATGCTCTCTGACCTAATGAAGAGTACATAATCAGCATCTATGTCCCATACAGTCTTCCAAGAAGAAAAGAAAAAAACCTAACCATCTAGTATGTTAAATCATACTTATATTAGTGGGATAATTATGTACCGTATTTTTCTCCCCATAGGACACACATTTCCCCCTCCAAAAATGAAGGGGAAATGTGTGTGCGTCCTATGGGGTGAATGCAGGCTTTCGCTGAAGCCTGCAGAGCGAGAGGGGTCGGTGCGCACTGACCCTTCTTGCTCTCCAGGCTTCGCGCAGATCTATGCAAGCCTGTGCGCGCTGAGCTCAGCGCGCCCAGACTTCGCGCAGTTCTCCGCATGGCGCGGGAGCCCTGCGTTGGGCTCCCGCGGCTTGTGGAGAGTTGCCTGTTCTGGAGGCTGGGGTCGGGGGAAGCTCGGGCTTCCCCTGCCCCAGCCCCGTGCCTGGGGGGGGTGGAAATAAATTTTTTCCCCTTTATTTCCCCCCCAAAAAACTAGGTGCGCCTTATGGGACGGTGCGTCCTATAGGGCGAAAAATACGGTACATTGTTTTGAGCGATTTACAAAAGTAATCTAGAATTCCTAAGCTTTAGTACAGGACAACAGGAGTGGCTCTCTCCTGCTTTTAAAGCAACTACGTCCTACTCAGGTTGATCCTACCTCCGTTTGCTCAAGAGTGGCCCATAACATTCAAAATATCTCAAAATCCTATTTTTTCCCTTCTTTTACTTATATCCCACCTTTCCTTCAGGGAGCTGAGGATATGGGGAGATCCTAGAGACACTGATCCGATGAAAACCTGCTTAGCTTTCCAGCAAGATTGCTATTTATTTGTGCACTGAGATTTGTGCACAACCGGGAACTACTTATTACATTGCACCAGAGATGGTGATGAGCTCCCGTTGCTCTGTCACAGCTCCTGCCAACATAGCAGTTCGAAAGCACGCCAATACGAATAAATAGCTACCGCTGCGGCAGGAAGGTAAACGGTGTTGCCATGCACTCTGGTTTCCATCACGGTGTTCCATTGTGCCAGAAGCGGTTTAGTCATGCTGGCCATGTGACCCGGAAAGCTGTCTGTGGACAAACACCGGCTCCCTCGGCCTGAAAGCAAGATGAGCGCCACAACCCATAGTCACCTTTGACTGGACTTAACTATCCAGGAGTCCTTTACTTTTTATAAATCATTTATTTATTTTTCCTATTAACTTTTGCCCTATCGCCAGCCAGAGCATCGATGGCCTCATCGATGGTAACATCTCGTCTTAAGATGAATGAGCCTAGGTACTCCCTCTGCTTCTCCCTTTGCACAAAATGGGCAGACAAACTAGTAAGCCAGTTAGCAGTAGTTTCCTGTTTCACTTAAACCCAACATTTCCAAAAAGGGTCTAAAGCTAATTCATGTGGCTTGCAAGAATATGAAGATAAAAGGGAAAAGCCTAGCAAATTTATACTGCCAGGGCTTTGGGGCTGCAACCACAGTAGGGTTTCTGTCGTACTGCAGGCAGAAAAAAAAACCACGAAGCGGAGTCAACTCCTAAGCCTGAAACCCTGCACTGACTTTTGATACTGCCGATTTCAACTAAGAGCTCTTTGTTAAATAGCGAAATGCATATGTTTCCTTGTTATGTGACGGTTATTGATGTCCTGACAATTTATCCATGGGCAAAAAAAAGTAATAATAATACTGGCAGCAAATTAAAATGCCAATCAAGCATGGAAGTAAAATAAAGAGCTTCAGTATGCTGAGCTAGATTTTCCAATCAAGTGTACCTCAAAGTTATAGCTTAGGCAGAGTTCCAGAGACTGAGAACAGAGTTTGAAGTTGTTTTGCAACAAATGCACTTGAGCCATAAGGAGATGGGCATCTGCGTGTGATGGATTCTGTTCTATGCAGTGCTGCAAGATGCTCTGGGATGCTTCAGTGTTACCTAATCAGGTTAAGCAAACAAAACAATGAAGGGGAGAAACAAATTCAATATGCTGACAAGCTGCCTTAGGAGTGCATTTGCAAGACAGGTTCATTTCCACGGATTATACCTCCTTCCGTCCCAGCACTATTTATTAAACGGTTACATTTTTTAAAAAATATTTCAACAACTAAAGAAGCAATGAAATCACATGCTGTAAGAAAGAGAGCACACCAGTCACCAGCTGCAAGTTACCTCTCGGCTATTATAGTGCTTTATGAATCACATACTGTAGTACAGTTTCAAATTACAAAACGCGCTTCAACAATTTCTTCTATTTGCAAGGTTCAAGGTGTGGGTGCCACTGCTTTACATAGTCTAACAGCACAACATGAGGGAGGTAGCAACAGGCTAGGGAACCCTGAAGTTTACAGGAGTGCAAAAACTATTTAAGAATGGGGTGGGAACACCAAAACACCCCGATGCATACTAACTGATATTGTGGGGTGGAGTGTGTAATCCTTAACAGAGAGCACTCCACACTGCAGCTCTATTTTATTTTATTTTGCAAGTGCTACTGACGTAATATTTGCATTGGTTCAAACTCGAGAGATTTACCTGCCAAATACTTCACCTTTGCAACTAAATAGGCGGCTTGCAGGAGACCAGGAACAGTTTTAACCACAGTTTCAAGGACGGACGCACAAGGCTTGAGAAGCGGGGAAGGAGGTTGCCCTCGACCTGCAGGCTTGAGATAAACAAACGGTACTTTGATAGATTACATCGAGAAAGCGGAAGGGTTTTTTTCTTTAAAGAGAAAAAAAAAATCCCAATGAAATGTATATCTGAGCTGAGATAAAAATTCGGAGTGTATTTTCAACAGGCAGTTTTCTAGATCTTCTCCAGAACGAAGCACCTGTGCTTTTTGAGGCAATGCTGACTTACAGCCACACAGGCTGTGTGCTGAGGCAACTCCATGAATTCACATAGCACTCTGCCTCTGGCATGCTGGCCTGACTCAGGGGGGAGGGCTGCAAGCTGTTGCAGGCAAACAAGAGGGCAGAAAGGCATAATGAGAGTTGGTTCTGAATGTGGACGCAAACTACTACTGGAACAAATCTTCAATTTTCTCTTCCAGGAAGAAAAAACTTGGAGGGGGGGGAGGAACCCAACTAGTACAGATACAGTTAGGGGTAGGATTCTACTAATATTTCAAAGTCTTCACACAGCAAAGCCCCAAACCTACTTTGCTGTCCTCACTCAAGTTCAAGAAGAGTCCTTAAAACATGTGGCAAACCTGTGTCCTTCCAGATGTTATTGGATTCTGACTTCCACCAACCTCAGCCAGCACGGTCAATGGTCATGGGTGATGGGAGTGGGGCCCAACAAACATCTGTAGGGCTACCTAAAGGAATGTCTCCACTCCTGTCGTTCAGCTCAGAGACTGAGGTCCAGCTCTGAGGGCCTTCCCTCAAAGCGAGAATGAAGTTACAGGCGCCCAGGTAGAGGGCCTTCTCAGTAGTGATGCCCGCCCTATGGAATGCCCTCCCATCAGATGTCAAAGAAATAAACAACTATTGGACTTTTAGAAGACATCTGATGGCAGCCCTGTATTGAGAGGTTTTTAACGTTTGATGTTTAATTATGTTTTTATATGTATTGGAAGTGTCCAGAGTAGCTGGGGCAACCCATTCTGATGGAAGGGGTATAAATAATAACATTATTACTATTTTTATTATTATTATATGTTTCCCCATCCCAGATTTAAAAACAAAACAATCAGCTCTTTAAGCAGATGACCAGGATCAACAGGAATCTTTCACATATTCGCCGCATCCATAAATGACACAATGTAGCGCACCTAATTTGTGTCATGACAATGTTCTGGACTTATTTACAAGGAAAACAAAAATACTTTAGCAGTTACTCCACTATTAACTATTACTCAGTCCTTATAATGGACAGTACTCAGAATCTTGGCAATTCTTCCTAATTGTCTTTGCTTCAACCTGAAACCTTCTTTTGAGCACAAAGTATAATAATAAATGGTTGTTGTTTTAGGAGGACAAAAATCCTAGCAACTTACCTGCGTTGGGCAAAAGCTAAGATACTCCTTAATAATCTCTATCAAAAAGTCAGGATTTAATTTTTCAAAATATTCTACACCAAGAGGTAAGCCTTGCAATGAGGAAAAATGAGTATCAAGCACATCGTTCAATAAAGTAATAACTTCCTCTTGTCTTTTGTTTTTCTTCATAGCCAACACTGCACGCAAGTAAGATAATTCCTACAAAACAAACAGAAAATTACATGGGAAAATCTAGAATTAAATCTGTCATGATTCACCTAGCACTGGTCACCACTGGTAACTAGAAATTGCCCTCTGGCACCCAGATGCCCTGATTTGCAGCACATTTCCTGGCATGTATCTAGTTCTTAATAATAATAAAAATCCACTGGACATTCTTCACTCAGTGAACTCTTGTGAATTAACAGGCTTGTAGTTTTGTTCCAGAAACTGCCTGTGTTGCTTAGCAACTAACTGTATCACACCCCTCCCCCATAAATTAAGACCTCTAAATTAAGACAGCAGGTTAGCAGATTGTGCTCTATGAGCACAGTCTCTGGTCACTTCCAAACGACCTGTTTCTTGAGCTGATTCCTTGCTGATTTCTTAGTACAGTTTGCAGGGAGGCTAGATGACATTGGCTATTTACTGAGCATTCATTAAGATTTATTTGCGAGGAGGAGGAGGAGGAGGAGGAGGAGGAGGAGGAGGAGGAGGAGGAGGAGGAGGAGGTGTCAACTGTCGCCAGGTCTGGGGCAGGGGAGTTTGTTGCACAAAAGCAATTTGAACTTGCCAGTATGTGACTGATTGCCTCCCCAAATCCGTGACAGTCAGGAAGACACCCTTTGTTTTTGGAAGGGAGTGGTCTTCCATTTATCTTTTCCTTCCTTCAGTGCAGCCATTATGTAAGTCGCACGAAGGCTTTGGTATCAAGGACATTTTTTTAAAAAAGTATTATATCCCAGATATGATTTTCCCATAGGTTCAGGGGTATTTCAGTCTGGTTCTTCCATTGCTGAGCTATCGCTCATCGTGCTGCAGTCAGTAAGAAGCCTACTAGTTCTCTGTGGTGCAGGGTGGAGCTTAAGTCTATGTCCAAAGATAGCAGGGCAAAGGCAGGATTTGGACAAAGGGTTTGGCCTTTCATTGCGGATATAATGGAGAAAACAAACACCATTCAATGTGCTGCAGGATAAGTGTTTAATGGTTATTGTATTTGCTTAAAAACCAATAAAAATGTGTATTAAAATTTTTTATTGTTATCATCATCATCTGTTTGGGTAAGCAACAGAGGTCAAAGCAACATGAAGGGGAAACAGGTTAGAAATTACTTTTGCACAGAGTTTGAGGGAAACTGTAGACTGCTTACGACTGCCAGTTCTATCAGGCTCCTTCCTTCCTCAAATGTCACCTAGCAGTAGCCATTCAATCAGGCTGCAGCTGAGAGAGATGGGAAGCAGGGTAACTGAAGCAACGTTGGCTCCTCCTCTCTTTTAACTCTCCATCTAAGAGCTCTGTAACTAAGAAATAGTGCCAGAGTTTGCTCCCCCACCCCTTTTGTGTCATTCACGTTTTCTAGATTGTAAACCTGAGGGCAGGGACTGTCTTATTACGGATCTTTGTTAGCCACTCTGGGAGTAAAAATGCTTCAAAAATGTATTACCTCGTCTGCACACATATGGATTCCCTGCTTTGAAACCCAAGAACTGGATGTTGCAAGGAGCAGAAAAGGAAGACCGGGGCCCTCTATCAAGAATTATCTGCCCACATAAATATTCTAGCCTCCTCAGTGAGGTTAGAATCAAAGCACTTTTGGAAAGGATCGTTCTCTTACTGCTGATTTCCCGATAGACTGTTGGATTTCGTTCAGGAACTCCAACTGCTGCTCTACATCGTCTAGCTTCCCTTCCATTAGCTGGCTCCGGATAATTCCTGTAATGCAAAGTCATCCCATTTCAGCTCTGCTCTACAAAGAGCCTTCGGTGTTTAGAATTCCTTTTTCATTAAACCAGGCTTCAAAGTCTATAGGAACGTAAGAGAGGCTCAAAGACAAGGAGGAGAGGCAATAAGATGACGAGAATGCAAATCACATTAAAAAAGTCAATCACCCAGATTACTTGCAGTGATAAAATTATTCGGGGGGGAGGGGCGGGGAGGAGAGAGAAATCAGCTTTGCATGCTCTTGAAAACTTAAATCTGTTTTTAAGCCATACCAGTTAGTGCGGGAACGCTTGTTTCGTCGAGAGCCATGGCAGTCTTGTACCATTTTAAGGCCTCCTTCGTTTTCCCCTGCAAAATCATCTGGTAGCCAAGCTCTGTAGCGATATCTGCATTGTGGGGATCTAAGCTGAAAGCTCGTTCCACCAAAGTCTGAGTCTGCTGAAGGATCAGTGGGTTGCGGCCACACTATAATCAAGAACAGTTTCCAACATGAACACGTTAGCAGATTTAAAATCCTCCACTTCACTATTTTCGTTTTTAAAGCTTTAGAAACAGTCACTAAATGTCAAAACAAAAATTTGCAAACATTTGTATGAAAGGGCGGCGGTTTGTTTGGGTGGCATGAAACATGATCACAACTTACATAATCACCTGAAGAACGTCCCCTTGCATTACTAACTGCAATTGAATGCACAGAGTAAAAACCCAGTTCCTCAGCGCTGCTCATGCTGCAGTGCACCACAGAATTCAGAAAAGCGGCCAATGCACATGATTACACAACTTATGGCAGCTACTTTCCTCCCTCTCTAACCCCTGACAGCTCCCAGCTCAGGGCAAAACACATCAGCTCGTGAATTTGCCATGAGCACAACCTCCACTTATATGCCACCACTCGGCTCAATTTTATTTATTTTTTGCTCAGGGTGAATGAGTCAAGCAATCCATTTGTCACAAGAAGACAGCCGCCACAGATGAAGTCCTTGCGGTGGACGGTGGGGGGGGGGGGAAGCCACCACAACAAATAAGGGGCCTTTGGAGTGGGGAGGAACAACCAACAGATTAACCAACGCTCATTTCCCATCACAATCAAAATGCACTTTATACTATAAAGAAAGATTCCGAGTGAACGCTTAACCTTCCATTCTGAAACAGAAACAGCTGTGCATCTCTTAGAGCACTTTGGTGCACAGCTAAACAAGCCAAGAGCCTACTAAAAAGATTCAGACACATCTGTGTACAGGATTATTTATGCCCAATAGGTACCAATCCAAACCCAACATATACAGGGGCTTCCCATTTTAATGAAGGGAAAATTACCGGCTCACAGCGGAAGGATCACAATCAATGTCTTCGATGGGACTTTTCAAAATAAATGCCCACTTACGGTTCTGCTGAACACCAACGCCGTTTTGCAGAAGAGCTGGGGGTTATGTGGTTCCAACTTATCCAACGCACTAATCAAATCTTCCAACTTTGAGGAAGCCTGAGGAAGGGCAAATGAACACCGGTCTTGGTATTGGGATAAAATGAGGAGGGAAATATGTGGGTTTTGAACAGCTGAGCCCCATAAAATTATTTTATATGGAGCTGCAATGTGTTCTCATGCCAACAGCCACATTTTACACAAACCCACTCCGAAAGCATTGCAGCAGTGCAATGTATGCTAACCTGAGTACTGTAATATACAAATGCATGCTTAATGGCATTCCACTTAATGGCAAGAGAAGAAAACATACTCTTAAATAAATGCCTAAGAGCTAAATGAGGCACACACACTCCATCTTTCGCGGTACGGTGGTCCCTCGGGTTACAGACGCTTCAGGTTACAGACTCCGCTAACCCAGATAATACCTCGGGTTAAGCACTTTGCTTCAGGATGAGAACAGAAATCGCACCGTGGTGGCGCAGCAGCAGCAGGAGGCCCCATCAGCTAAAGTGGCACCTCAGGTTAAGAACAGTTTCAGGTTAAGAACGCACCTCCCGAACGAATTGAGTTCTTAACCCAAGGTACCACTGTACTTTATACGTGAGTTTAGACTAGAGCCTTGCAGAAGTCCTTTGTGAAATCAAATGTTTACCATCAGGAGAAAAGAATATTTTGTGTCCGGTCTAGTAAACATGTCTTAATTGGGCAGCATAGGCTAAGCTTTGGATGGCTGCATTCCAATTACCACAATCAAAAGGAATCCTTCTCTGAAGCAACCACATACAACTAATACATGGCTACAACTTTCCAGAGAATAATGTACTGGAAAAGCTGCCCTGCAAACAGATTTTTAAAGATATATATTTTCCTCAAGTTAAGCAAAGTACATTTAATTTATTTATTTTTTAGCAATTATCCATCTCTCGTTTGCAAAAAACAAACAAACTGTTTACTGTCTTGAAGCTATAAAAAGCCAGACTCAACAGTCAAAATGTATTATTGCTACAATCTCCATTGACTTTTCCAGAATGGGAGTTGTCTTTTAAGCGTTCCTTGTGTGGTTTTAGAATCTGACCTTTCCAAGACTACACTGAATATACTATTATAGACCTCTTTCTCTTTGGTTTCATTCCACCCCGGAAAATAAAGCCAAAAAATGCAAACTGGGAGTGGGGAAAATGCCTCCTCATAAAGAATTAGACCAAAGAGCCACGAACCATCCAGCTAGCCTCCAAAGGATTTTCAGCATGTGGTTCTTGAGGCATAGTACCCTTATTCCCTCTTTTGCCACACAGAAAAATCACACTCGTTTCTGAAACTTCCCTAAGCTTCAGTTTGTGGTATTGTAACAACAAGGATGGGGAACCTGTATCCCTTCAGATGGTGTTGGGACTCCTACTCCCATCATTCCTAGCCAGCGTGGCCAATGGTCAGGCATGATGGGAGTTGGAGTCAAGCAACATTTGGATGGCCACAGCATCCCCAACCTTGGCATGTCTGGTCTACTGCTCAAGAACAAACTCCTAATAAGTTTACTTGGTTCCTTATGCTCAAGATAGTTGTACGTACCACAAAAGCTTGATTTGTTTTTAATTCAAAAGCATGTTCTTATAATGTACTTACCAAGGGCCACGGTGTTAATTAATAGAAAGTTTACTACAGCCTTTAAAATATAGTTAAAGTTACCACATATTTCGGAAATTTCCTATGTTTGGAATATAAGATTTTAAAGATGCATCCCAACAGTTCTACATCTGAGTAGACATGTATAGAATTGCACTGTTAGTAGCTATTATTTTCCCAATTAACAGATACTATTTGACAGCGAAGAAATGCCAACAACGACAAACCGTGCTCTTCATTTGTTCAGGATATGTATATTTAAATAATTAGTAACTTAAAGCAAACCTGGATGTTAAATTA
Source organism: Podarcis filfolensis (assembly GCF_964270895.1). Classification (NCBI taxonomy): domain Eukaryota; kingdom Metazoa; phylum Chordata; class Lepidosauria; order Squamata; family Lacertidae; genus Podarcis; species Podarcis filfolensis. The sequence goes on along the minus strand of NC_139604.1, from coordinate 28,306,102 downwards.
CGTACTGACCTCAGGTATATTTCCTTCCCTACACAAATAATGAATGGCCTCCATTTTTAAAGCGTCCAAATTAAGAGCATCTTTCTGCAACAACCTAGAACAAAATGAGACAGGAGCTGTATCTTTACAACACGACTGATTATATGTTTTCACGTAACAGAGGGCCAGCGCTCATATGAACAAGGAGTTCCCTGGGCAAGTTATCAGCGTTCAATGAAACAGAGAACACTTAAGTGTCCAAGAGGCCTCACCAATCCATTCTGCTCTCAAGAAAAAACTCATACTATAATTGAACCCCACCTTCCAAGACCTTCAACAATCCACTGCAGAAGCAGAGAAGGTACCATATTTTTCCCTCCATAGGACGCACTTTTTCCGTCTTAAAAACTAAGGGGAAAAGTCTGTGCGTCCTATGGAGCGAATGCAGGGGGGAGGCAGGCAGGAAAAGCCCCCAAGAGCAACACACAAGCTTCGCGCGGTTCTTGCGGGCTTTTCCCCAGGAGGACGCGGCCTGTCAGTCCCTTCTCCCTCCTCTAGAAAAGCCTTGCGCAACCTCTCCGGCCGCGGGAGGCTGAGCAAGGCTAAAGAGGAAGCAAGGGCAGCGAGCGCTGTGGGGGGGAACCTGGGCTTCCCCCGCAGCCCCGAGATGCTCTGGGAGAAGCGGACAGGCTGCGCGCATTTTTTCCCCTTGACTTCCCCCTCTAAAAACTAGGTGCGTCCTGTGGTCCGGTGTGTCCAATAGAGCGAAAAATACGGTAAGTGTGAAGGTAAGAAGGCACTGCTCGCCACCAGTGGCGTGTGGTGGAAATTTTCGTAGGGGAACAGCGCCAGAGGCACCAGCTTGTGAGGGTGATTGGTGGGTGGGTGGCTGGGTGGGTGTGAGAGAGAGACAGAGAGAGAGAGCATTGTGCCTCCATCCCTAAGCTGGGCAGAAGCTTCCGGGGTTTGGGGAAGGGGGCACCAGGCCTATGACAGGATACTGGAGCCCTCCTGCCTCCTTCCCAAAACAATAGCAACCCACCTCTGTGCAGTCTCGTTTGCCTGTTCCCATTCTTGCAGAGCCAGCTGCAGCTTCATTTTCTTTATAAAAGAAGGAAGGAATTGTGGCGCGTGGGCTATTATTTGATTCACCATCTCCAAAGCTCCTGAGTAATTCTGGCGCATTTCAAAATATTGTGCCTAATGAAACACGAAGGAAATCCCTTAATCCTCTACATTTCCAAGCAGAAAGGAAAGATGTTTTACGGAACGTACCACTCCCTCCCTAAGCAACATTATTCTAGTCTCAAACACATCAAAGTCTACTTCAGAAACTCTTTACATATGTTTCCCAAATGTGGGTCTCCAGCTTTTTGGGGACTACAATCCCCATCATCCCTGACCACTAGTCCTGCTAGCTAGGGATGATGGGAGTTGTAGTTTCCAAAAAACAGTTGGGGACTGATTCTATGCAACCATGGATGGGCCCTGATCTTATATGTAATGCAGAGAACACCACATTACCTGTACCATTCAAAATAATGAAATGACAAGAGATAGTGAGCAGTTTCCTAAAATTTTCAGACCTGCGTTCCCATCCCATGCCTGGGACTAACTCCGACCATTTATTCCGATACTCACATTGAGCAACCCAGACTAGGTGTAAAGCAATCTGTGTGAGATCCATTGGTTATATTAACAGGCAAGGATTAAAAGCTTCTATTTTAATAACGGACTTACTTTACCCATCAGGCCAAAGGTATCGTTTCCATTTTGCAGCCCTTCATCAAAGTATTTCACAGCTTTTTTAATACTTGCTTCTTTTCCAGAGGTGACATCAAGCCACCCTTTCAAAATCAATCCCTGCAAAGAAAAGCAAAATGTTAAAATGCGGGATTCTTAAAGAAAGCTTTCAGGAAAAAATGGTTTTTAGAACATCCATCCTCACAAAGTTGGCATGAAAGAGATCCCTTTCTGTTTTACCAACTGGGACTCGTGACTGGGAAAGCCATCTAGAGTCTCAACAACAACCTTCCAAACCCAAAACAGCAATTCCAAATGTACTGTTCAAAACACTAGGTATACCATATGAACTGCACCAGATGAAATGTTAAAAGGGGAACTCAGGAAATGTGGTGAGCCAAGATCCTGAAAATCCAAATGTCTGCACACCCAAGATCCCTGCAAAGCACCAATAATGGAAACACAAGGAACTCTCTTATATGTTCAAATTTGCATCTTTTGGAGTGGCCATAGTACAGCCTCTGTTACAATGCTGCTACTTCACATCCATACTAAGAGAAACGGAAAACGCTAAATGCAGAATCATTTAAAACTCTGCTTCTGCCAGTTCCAAGGTAACGTCTTTATACCGTGCGGATGAAGCCTCCTGCCTCGGCTGAGAGGTTCTAATGTTGAAGAGAGGGTTAGAGAAAAACATTTGTGAGCCAAGAAGCCTTAAAACACTCCAGAGTCTAAGGCCGTCATATAATCTGTTCGACTTCAATCATTCTCCTAATGTTTCATGCCGTTAGTATGCAACTGGCTGGTGAGAAAGCATTCAAAACAAAATTCACGATTTTTGCAATTTAAACTTGACAGGAAAACACCCACGTTTATGCGCAGCACATGGCGTTTCTGTGTCAGCAGCTCAAAGAAAACCCCAAGCATTGGGAACATCTGTGATTCAGACCCATTAGATGGCTTAGCTGCCTCAAACAACGCTATTGGCTAGTGACTCATTTCGGTTAATGAACCAGACACGCTTAACAGCTAACTAAAGAGAAACCATCAGGCTAGTTTTTAACAGTACTGATTCCGCCAAAATATTCCTTGAGCGTTAAATGAAGCAGTAATAACAGGCTATGATCTACAGGATGACTCAACATAGCTGAGGGCTAGCAAGTCTCGGTCTATAGCAAGCAGAGATACCAAGTGTGACTACGGGAAGCGGCTTACCTCTGTGCTGCCATTCGAGATCTTGATCATCCTGTCAACGTATTCGCGGGCTTTCTCGTGGCGCCCAATATGCCACAAGAACAAGCCTGCAAAATACAACGCCTGCTGCCCTGCTACTTTGCGTTGCTCCTTCAGCTTCGCATCCAGCTCCACAATGGCTTCTCGATCTGATTAAAATCAGTAAAGCGGTGGTTATTTAAACCATAACAGTGGGTGTGTGGAAACAGCCCAATTTGGCCTACTGTCTTCGGTACATGCTACAGATATATGGCAAGACGTCATGCAACAGGGGCAAACTCCCTACCGCCATGGTTTAACAGTAAAAATATTAGGAAGGCCGCTTTGGATCCTCCTGCTGTTAAACTTGAAATGGATGATTCCTCTAGCTAAGGTATTTCTGGTTCAAATTCAGTTGCCCTTTCCCAGAGGAGCATCCCCCTGAAATCAGCGGCACTTTTCCCTAAGCATGCGTGCGCAGGATTGCGGCCTCAGGCAATTTTAAATGGGGAGGCAGGGAATGAATGTGGGAGGGGGGTTGCAATGGCTTTCTGGAAGAGGCACTCTGAGCAAGTGCACTTCGGTTAGGCCAGATTACGCCGCAACATTTTATTGAAGGCCCCACGTGCTTTCACATTAAACAGGACAGCAAATGACATGTTAACAACTCACTCAATAATAATAATAATAATAATAATAATAATAATAATGGTATACTTTTAATACCCTGCCATCTGGCTGGGTTTCCCCAGCCACTCTGGGCAGCTTCCAGCAGAATATTAAAATACAATGATTCATCAAATGTTAAAAGGTTCCCTAAACAGGGCTGCTTTCAGATGTCTTCTAAAAGTCCAATAGTTGTTTATTTCTTTGACATCTGATGGGAGGGCATTCCACAGGGCGGGTGCCACTACCGAGAAGGCCCTCTGCCTGGTTCCCTGTAACTTCGCTTCTCTCAGTGAGGGAACCGCCAGAAGGCCCTTGGAGTTGGACCTCAGTGTCTGGGCACAACAACGGGGGTGGAGACACGCCTTCAGATATACTGGGCTGAGGCCGTTTAGGGCTTTAAAAGTCAGCACCAACACTTTGAATTGTGCCCGGAAATGTACTGGGAGCCAATGTAGGTCTTTCAGGGCCAGTGATATGTGGTCTAGGTGGCCGCTCTCAGTCACCAGTCTAGCTGCTGCATTCTGGATTAGTTGTAGTTTCCGGGTCACCTTCAAAGGTAGCCCCACATAGAGCGCATTGCAATAGTCCAAGCGGGAGATAACCAGAGCATGCACCACTCTGGCGAGACAGTCTGCAGGCAGATAGGGTCTCAGCCTGCATACCAGATGGAGCTGGTAAACAGCTGCCCTGGACACAGAATTGACCTGCACCTCCATGGACAGCTGTGAGTCAAAAATTACCCCCAGGCGGCGCACCTGGTCCTTCAGGTGCAAAGTTACCCCATTCAGGACTGTTCGCTTTATTCGCTGTAGAGATAGTTCAAACTGTACCTGGATTTGGGCTCTTTTTATGGGCATAGATCATTGCCATCATTGTGCAGAGGGATACGTCCTGCTTGTTTTTAAGAGGTTCGAGGTCGAGAAGAGCCTCTTGAATGTGCCCTAAGGAATCAAATTCAAGAAGGTTAAGTTGCATTTTCTGGTGCCATGGAATACGTGCTTCATCAAGCAGAAGAAAACAGGAAGCTGCCTTGTACCAAAAGCCAGACCACTGGTCCATCTAGCTCACATGCCAGTGGTCCTCCAGGATGTCAGACAGATAGCACTCCCAGCTCTGCTAGGAGATGCCGGGGGACTGAACTTCAGACCTTCTGCAAGCAAAGCAGATGCTCCTCCTTATAAATAATAATTTCCTTATTTGTACCCTGCCCATTTGACTGGGTTGCCCCAGCCACTCTGGATGGCTTCCAACAGATATAAAAACAGAATAAAACATTACACATTAAAAGGCTTCCCTATACAGGGCTTCCGTTCCCCCTAGTCTGCACATCTCAGTTATTAAGTACTCTAATATTCCTGCAGTGTGGTGGAGGGTGCTTACCTGACCTCCCAACAGTGGAGGTGCTGCTGTTTACTGGCAGGGAGGCACAGGCAAGGAATGCTCTACAAGTGTGTTTGCATAGTATCAACCCACTTGTCTTCCCATTCAGCGGCGGCGACTCCTCTGCTAGGAGGTCCCCACTGCCCACTACAGAATTATCGATATAGCTAAAGCATCTCTCTGCATATCTTTATATCGGGTGGTATCCAGCATACTCTGTCGTGCTCTGAGTAAACCTGCCAAAATCAGAGGGGTTTAACATTTTGAAAGATATTCAGTCAAAAGCCTTACCTTCCATCAGCCTGCCATAAATGCGGTAAAAAACGAAGCTTGGGTCATTGCCAAACAACTTGAGGCCTTCGCTGGCAAGTGTCTGAATGTGACGAAAGTAGCCTTCTTGGCAATAGTAATTAATGAGTGTCTGCAAGGAAATGATACAATCACACAGGTGTAAATACTAATAAAACTGAGACCATTGAATTAGGAGAGCTACTTCCAGCGCCATATGGTTGAGATGAAATGAGAAGTTAGTGCGATCTGCAAGCTTACTCTGGGAGCTTAATTTTGCTAAAAGGTGGGATAAAAGTAAATATGCAACCCTCTCTTTCTGCAGATGTTCCCATTGTGCCGCCTCCACTCGTGACTTTGTACAGTCCTGCAGAACTCTTCTAAGAGTAGGCCAAATCCTGTTCCTGAGAAGTTTCAAGTGTGTGCCTAAAATTGAAGAGTGTCAATGTGGTAAGTTGGTACTGGCAAACATATGTAACATATGTACACTCATCGGGGAGATGGGAATGGCTGCAGCTGCCTTTTGAGTACACACACTGTGACAAACTCACAAATTGATGCTTTGTAATCTATGTAACGGAAAAAGAGCCTAAGTTTGCTGCTGCTCCCTCATGCTTGTTTACTTCACAGAAACATTGAATGGTAGAGTTGAAAGGGGTCCCAAGGGTCATCTAGTCCAACCCCCTGCAATGCAGGAATAAAAACACACTGTCCCTTCATGCTTCCCAAGTGCAGATGCACACAGATGTTTAAAGACAGTGGCAGAAGCACTTTGTACGTTCACAGGAGAAGACACACAAACACCCTTCTCCGTGCTTCCTGCAGAAAGTATAATATGCAGCAGTCCTCCCAAATACGTGTGTGCTGACGTTTAAAAACACATGTAGACATGTGAAGGAGGCTCAGATGCCCGATGTTCAGCTCAGAAACACTGGCATTTGTAGCTCAGCCAGTCATCAGACTCTTTAATCTGAGAGTCAAGGGTTCAAGTCCCACGATGGGCAAAAGATTCCTGCATTGAAAGGGGGGTTGAACTAGATGGCCGTCAGGGTCATTTCAATAATTCTATTCTGTGGTTAAAAGACGCCTGCTTCTTGGGAGAAAAGCACTGACAAACCTAGACAGCATCTTAAAAAGCAGAGACATCACCTTGCCAACAAAGGTCCGTATAGTTCAAGCTATGGTTTTCCCAGTAGTGATGTATGGAAGTGTGAGCTGGACCATAAAGAAGGCTGATCACCGAAGAATTGATGCTTTTGAATTATGGTGCTGGAGGAGACTCTTGAGAGTCCCATGGACTGCAAGAAGATCAAACCTATCCATTCTTAAGGAAATCAGCCCTGAGTGCTCACTGGAAGGACAGATCCTGAAGCTGAGGCTCCAATACTTTGGCCACCTCATGAGAAGACTCCCTGGAAAAGACCCTGGTGTTGGGAAAGATGGAGGGCACAAGGAGAAGGGGACGACAGAGGACGAGATGGTTGGACAGTGTTCTCGAAGCCACCAGCATGAGTTTGACCAAACTGCGGGAGGCAGTGGAAGACAGGAGTGCCTGGCGTGCTCTGGTCCATGGGGTCACGAAGAGTCGGACACGACTAAACAACAACAACAACATTCTGTGGCGATGGGTGTTTCGCTTCATTTTGTCTTACTTCCAAAGGGAGAGAAAAAGAAAGGTAGCGGGTAGAAGATGGAAAGGTTCGCTGCCTCCCCCGCCCCCATCTCTTGCTTGCTTTGTTACGCGAGAGCTGGGAGCTTTCCAAAACGTCGGGGGGAGAAAAGGAGGAGCGTAGAAGCCGCCGAGAGGGGCGCGTTTCCCGAGAGGAGAGGGGCGCGGGCGCGGGAGGAAAGAACGGGAAATTTCGCTCGCGGGTCGGAGGGAAGGGACGAGCCGAAGCGCCTCTGACAAACCTGCAGCAAGGAAGGATCCATGGCTGCCGGAAGCAGCGGCCCTGGTTGCTAACGCGACTGCAGCAGCGTCCAGGGGAGGCGCCTGAGGAAGGGAAGGCGGGCCTCGCCGGGCGGGTCCTCCTCGCTCTACTAATTCGTTGCCGCAAGGGGAAAAAAAAAGAACCCAAACCATCCCTCGCCTAGCCTTCGCTCCGGGGGCATCTTGAAAAGCGCGATGCTTTTATTACGGCGCGAGCTCCAGTGGACGGGACGGCGCATCTTCGGAGCTGGACGCAGCGCTGGATGCGCAGGCTCCGGCTGGGGAGGAAGAGGGCTCCCATGGGTTACCTTGGCGGGGAAAGGAGTGGGTCTGGGGGTGGGGAGGTGCTTCGATTGACACACACACACAAACACGCCTCGCAAAGAATTACAGAGTTGGAAGGGACCCCGAGGGGCCATCTGGTCCGACCCACTGCAATGCAGGAATCTGTGCCCAACATAGGGCTCGAACCCAGTACCCTGAAATGAAGATGCTCCACCGACCGAGCGTGAAGCTGTTCAGGCGTTCCGGGTTTTTGGAAAGGGGCAAAAAGGGGTCTGGGGAGGCCAGCTTCTCACCGAGGACACGTAAAAACAGCGGCCTTGCACTTTGTCTCGTATGTCTGGTTCTACAAATGCAGGAAACCACTCTCGAAAGCTGCCAAACTTTGTGGCCCATGGAGGGTGGGGTGGAAGCTGCTTCCTCGCGCCCATGATCTACCTATGTGAGTCCTGGTTGTTTTTAAGGCAATAATAATAATAATAATTTTTTAATTTATATCCCGCCCTCCCCAGCCGAAGCTGCGCTCAGAGCGGCTAACAACAGTAAAATAATACAGCATTCTAAAATCAATTGATTATAAAATCAGTTCAAATCAAATTAATGGCAACCATTGGGCTAGAGTTCTATGAGGATTACCAAAGGCAAGCAAAATAAGAGAAAATTAAGCTCCTTTTCCTTTGCTGGTTGTTGTTGTTTTAAATAGCATCAGATCCTTTTCCCAAACAAAACGAGGACAGAATACCAAATCCTGGGGTAGCAGAATCAATACTTTTGTGATAGTACTCATATAGTACCGTCCCCTCTCTTTTTCTGTGTGCTGCTGCCCATGATACTTTGATCAGGACATGAGTAACTGGCAGCTCTTTTAGAGGGAAGGAGCGGGGGGTATCCGTCCAGGTTGGGCTGTCTTAGCGCACGTCTCAGGCGCCAGTTTTGCAGACCCGCACGCTGTGCTCTGAGCCCGCATGCAGGAATTTCTCCTCCATTCCAACGGGAGCCGGAAATGCGGTGTTACGCGTTCCTCCTCCTCCTTCTCCTCCCTGTGAATCGGAAGGGAAGCTCTTGAGCGCCGCCGGCGATGGGAAAGTTCGCGCGTCAACATCTTGTGTTGGCACTTGATTGGCTGGAGGTTCGCTTTTATGGAGAGGAGCGGACGCCGGAGTGAGTTTCTATTGGCTTACGCCGGAGACGGCAAAGGGGTCGTCAGAAGTCCCAACGTTTTGCTGCAACGAAAAGCGGGCGCTCGCGCGCTCAAGTAGCAACTCTCCAGCAGCTTCAGCCAGCAATGTTCAACCCCCTCTCCTCCAACAATAGTTATACAGTTATATAGTTAGCATAGCAAGAACGAGACTGTCTTATATCACCCATCAATCTTATTGTGAATAACGAAGAGTCTTGTAGCGCCTTAAAAAACGTGCTCTCTCTCTCCTCTTTTTTACTGCAGAAGACCAGCGCGCTACTGTTCTGATGTTGTCAGTTGTCTGATTATATTATGAATAATTGAGCTTTGCATAGAAACACCATGTATATCACACCCATTTGACTCTAGTAGCTTAACTTTCCCGTCCTCTATGGTCGTGTATGTAGGTAAATGTACTGTATATGTGCGTGTGTTGCATGTGTTTGCATACACAAATCGCACACATAGCCAGGGGCGAATCTAGTATGAAAGGAATTAAGCTTAAACTTCAGGAGGGCCCTAATCCCAGAGGGGCCCCAGGAGTGATTTTAGTCCACGTTGCTTAACAATTTTGGGTCCAGTAGACCCAATTTGAGCCGCATGACACAAACTGATTATTATTATTATTATTATTATTATTATTATTATTATTATTAATAATATATTTCAACAATCTGAACATTTGAGAGTCAGTAGCACAGATGTTGTTAAGGTACAGGGATCAGTCATGGAACAACCCCATGGAGGAAGAGAACAGTGGTTACCCAGACCTTGTTGCTAGTGGCGAAGGGGCCCTCATGACAGTTCAAGCTTCAGGGACCCCAAAACGTAGGTCTGCAACTGCAGATCACTGTATAAAGAGAGATTGTCACAATAAATTACTGCATCTTTGATGTACGAAAAAGCTCACCTTGGGTGTCTTTTTGTTGTTGTTTTTATTGGCACAGGCCGTTGCTGGAATCCTAACCCCACGGACTTCAACAGGAATTTCTTCTGAGTAGACATGGTTAGGATTGCTCTGGAAACTCGGCTTCTCTGGAGATTATATTAATATTTAAAACCTGTTTGCACACTTCAGGCAGGAACTCGGTGCTGACCATTGCACATAACACACACAGTAGAAAGCCAATGGATTCACCCCTCACCTCTCAAGCCAAGCACAAATACACAAACACCCACACAATCCTTACACTGCTCTGTAAAAGGGAGAGAATATTATTAGAACACTGAAAAAAAAAGGGTGTTACAAGCATATCAACATAATGTTTCTTTGCTAAGTGGCTAGCTACAGCAGTACTTGCCTCTGGTAGCTCAGTTGATTGGGGCGTGGTGCTGATGACGCCAAGGTTGCAGGTTCAATTCCCATAAGGAACAACTGCATATTCCTGCATTGCAGGGGATTGAATCCTCAAGGTTCCTTCAAACTCTCTGATTCTACGATTCTGTATTCCAACCATGGTTACGGGCGAGTTTAGGAGGTGCATCTGACAACAGCATATGGACAATACAACCAGTCTATTACAATATTCTATAATATAATATATGAAGTAACTCCCATGAAATCAAACATCCATACTGGATGTTTATTGTGCTCAGCATAGGCATGCTCTGTTCATGCACTTTATACATGGCACCTGCGTGAACAAAACATCATTTCAGTTGTTATTCTGGGCAGTAATGGCTTGTATTGATTGCTCTAGCCCAGGGGTCAGCAAACTTTTTCAGCAGGGGGCTGGTCCACTGTCCCTCACACCTTGTGGGGGGGGCCAGGCTATATTTTTTTTGGGGGGGCACGATTTCCTATGCCCCACAAATAACCCAGAGATGCATTTTAAATAAAAGCACACATTCTACTCATGTAAAACCACGCTGATTCCCAGATAATCCACAGGCTGGATTTAGAAGGCGATTGGGCTGGATCCGGCCCCTGGGCGTTAGTTTGCCTACCCATGCTCTAGCCATTCCCTTTCCTACACCCTCTGTCGCCTCTCCAGGAATCAACTATTGCTTTAGCTCTTCCCTTCCCAAATAGCATTGCCCTTATATTTATGCATATTTCCCCCCTCTCTCTTTCTGCCCCCCACAATTGCAGCAGGGAGCAGTCATGATCATGAGTGCTGAAAGGATGTGGGGGGAGGATCGAATCCTTCTACATAATGGCCCCAATGAAAATCTCTCTCCATCTCATACCTGGTCCTGAGACACATCTGGCACGCGAGTCAACAAACTGCTCCACTGACTTGCATGCAGACACGGTGTGCTTTAAACAACTAAAACAAAACAACATTTTAAACAAGATGAGTATGAGTATGATCATGCTCCAAGTACAAGCATGGCCACTTTGTCTTTTTTCTGCTTCCTTTTCCCCCTCACAGCCGCAGTCCATCCAAATAAGCAAGATATAAGAAGTTAGAAGATCCAGTTTTACATCAATATTAATAAATCTCATCGTAAGAAAAATAAAGGTAGAATCTTGGACTTCACACCATTTGCTCTGGGAAGTGCTTGCGAGGGGGGGGGGGGGAATATAAACCATGAGGTAGGAACCTTTATCTGCTGAGGAACGCATTCTGGCAACATCGTGGCTATTGGTCTTTTACTGTTTCAGATCTTTTAACAATTTTTTAACCGCTTGTTGGTTGCCTGTTGTTTATGATTATTTTAATTGTTGTTTTGTGATTGTGTACTATACTGTATTTTATGCATTTTGTATGATTTGTTGATATTGAGATGCTCACATAACAGGTGGCGTGCACGTGTTTGAAAAAATTAGAAACGAAAGGGTGGAATGCATGTACTTATTTGTCTAAGTGTACAAATTATTATCATTATTACTTGTTGATCATCAGATGGTGCTGAAAAACAGCCTTCTCCATCAAACAGTGATTGGCTATCAGTAGTGCAAACAGCGCTGACCACCTGATTAGCTGACCACTGTGGGTGAGAATCTTGATCCAGCACTGTGGAAATTGAATACAAAATCTCTGGTACTGGATGCAGGAGCCATAATCCTGGCACTCAGCCCAAACATGTCTCCCATGGGCAATTTTCTCAGAATGAACTCTTGTTCATATCAATGGAACTTTGTTCCACACAAGTGTGCTTGAAATCAGTACTTAGTTATGTTCCTATTTACATCAGTGTCCGGGATTGGCTTGTTGAGGAAAAGTGGTGGTTGACGCCTGCCCAAGAGCCCCCCAGGGAGGGTTGCCATATGTCCTTTTTCCCCCCCTGGACATGTCCTCTTCTTCAGAATTAAAATTTTTGTCTGGGTGGATTTTTAAAATTTGGCAAAATGTCTGGGTTTTTTGTTTGTTTGTTTTTGTTTACAGTAACTGAAGAATTTTTTTCTAGTGTATCAGACTCAGATCTGAGGTACTTGGCTAAGCTAGTCTGCAGCAGAGAATCACAACAGAGCAGCATCTTTAACTACATGCTGTATAAATCCATTCTCTTGTGGCCGAACTAAAAGGACACTGGCTCAGCTACAAGATCTTGGAGAAGGAGTCTGGCAGAGCAAGAGTTAACATCCCCCTGCCCTTAAGGAGAGTCCATATGTAGATGTTAAACAGTTTAATAAATTGTTCTATGCACACTTACGTTCACAAAGATGTGAACATGAGCCAAAATACAGTCATACCTCGGGTTAAATGTGCTTCAGGTTGAGCGTTTTCAGGTTGCGCTCCGTGGCGACCCAGAAGTAACGGAGCATGTTACTTCCGGGTTTCGCCGCTTGCGCATGCACAGACGCTCAAAATGACATCACGCGCATGCACGGAAGCGGCGAATCATGACCCACAGATGCGCATATGCAGTTTGCGTTCGCTTCAGGATGCAAACGGGGCTCCGGAACGGATCCCGTTCGCATCCAGAGGTACCACTGTACTTTCATGTGGCAAGTGAGGCAGCAATATGTATTATTATTATTATTTTGTTGTTGAAAGTTAAGAACATTGCTACGGGCAAAATATCACAGTTTCTATAGCCTGCACATAGTAGGGGTATTTAAAATGAGAGTTGTCAAAGCAATCCGTAGTTAGCAGTCAGCAAATGTGTCCTCGTTTTTGCTCTTCAAAATATGCCAACCCTAACACAGAAGATGACTTAGATCCTGGATTATGGTGGTGGGACACTGGGGAGCAGTCTGGGGAAGGGACGATCTGGGAAGTGCTAGAAGCAGGAGGTTTGAGCAATTGGGGGGGGGGTTGTCAGAAGAAAGAGACTCTTCCAGGACAGGGCTGGAGGCTGAGAGTCACAGTGTCAGTGCAGACTCAGAGAGAGAGAAGTCAGAGGTTGCCAGTGCTACCCAGTAGCAGGACAGTCCCAGTTCTGCTGGTCCTCCCCCCCCGACCCCCTGCTCGAGGAGAGTCCTGCACATTGCTGAGCAATGGTCCAGACAGACCCAGAAGAGGAGCTCGCTCCCTTGATACAGCTTTTGTCTGCTTGCAGGGTGGGGGTCTTGAGTGAGAGGTTAGAGAGAAAAGGCAGGACCAGTGGTCAGTTTCAGCTACATCTCCGACTAGAGCTAAAGGACCTCTGCTGTGTTGTTACTTTCTGTGAACAAAAGCTAATTGCCTTTCGTGTCTCAGGTTCTTTCCTGCCCTGTGCTTGCCTGACAGCTCCTTGACAATCAGAGGTTGCAATTCATTTTGTCCTAGATACGAAAAGTAGCCAAGGAAATTACAATAAAAAATTAATCTTTATTATTTTGCACATTAGTAATGATGTATAGCATTATTTAGGATATTAGTAGCATTTCCTGCATGCAGTTCACCAATACAGTATAAGTTGATTGTTTATTAAAAGAAATAATCTATATTTAACATATCCCATGTAAGAAACATAAAATGTCCTGATGTGTTTGGTTATATAATTCTGCTATTTTTTTTCTGTGAAAAAATACTGTGGACCCAAGATATATTTGTAACAGTTCTATTAAAGCATGAGTCAAATGAACAAACACAGTCCGCGTAAATAAAAACAGGAAAAGAACATGGTTCTGTGAAAGAAAAAGGCTACATTTTCTGATGCAGGCACTGCTAGAGATTTAAAATAAAAACATTGCATCCTCTTCCAAGTGCAAAGAATTGCTGGAAGCAAGCGAACTGTGAATCTTTCCTTCACAAATAATTTAATTATTGCACCTTGAAAATGTTTGCAAATACAATTTTAAAAAGCAGAAAGCTACAATTACCCGTCTCTTCTTCGTTTCTTATTTTCTGAAGTTCTTCCGTGAGAAAGTGCTATGGACAGAATGTAACCCAAAAGGCTGCAACGTCAACCTCAAGATAAAATTCATTTCTCATTTTTATGTACATAATGCTCAAAAATAAAACAAACATGATTTTTTTTTACAATATTTATATTTGCTTATAAAATTCTAACCACATTATTTTCAACAGGTTTAGCAGTTTGCAACATGTCTGTACAGTCTGGCTATACATCAGATTGGTTTTCACTTCAAATTTAAAAATGTCAAACAGAAAGAAAGAACCTCTCAAGTAGCTGCAAATATTGCTTAATGATATGAGGGGATGAGGTCTTGTTGAACACTTTTTTCCACTTTACCTCTGACGTATGGCTTCCCATATTTAAGATTCTGGACACTTGAAGGAAGAGCAGCATAGGCAATATAAACATGCACTGATAGGATCCAAACTATCTATAATGGTACAGAATACATTGTTTTTACCTGTTGAAAGCTTGCACACTAAACCTATTGTGGTACATATTTGATGCAATAAATGTGCTCAGGTCGTTATTCATTTGCTCAAACATGCACCACAGGTAAAATTACTATTTACACAACAGAGGGCTCTTCATTGAACACGTACGTTGGCAACCTGGCTGAGAGCTGAAGATGGCTAAACAATACTGCAGGATGAAGCGGAACAAATTCATAAAGGGGTTTTTGGTCAGTTCAGTTGTTTCTTTTTTTCTTTTCTTTTTTAAGGGCACATTGCCTCGAATACACCATACAGGGAAAAATAATTGACACAGACATAAAAACAGCGACTCCCGACTCCAGCTCTAGCTGAGATTTAATTGCCGGTGCAAAAATAATCTGTCTTGTTTTGCTCTGGTGAGTTTGAGGGGACTTTAGAGGCATTTAAACACTTGCCCGAATGTAACACAACATGAAACACGTTTGTTAAAGCACCTCAGAACGGAGTATTCCCTCGCAGTTTTAACAAGAGTTGTTAAAAACTCGTTGCTCTTGGTGGACGTAATGTTTTCCCCCCATGCATGATCTATAAGAAGTGCAGCATGCCCCCATGCAAATCATTTTGGTGTGCATATAAGAGAGTCATATAATAGAACGCCTGGTCCTCATACCGACAAAGTAGTACTTACCCCCTTTCCCCAGCATAAACCCCATTTACAAAAATAGTCACAATGTGTGAATAAAAAGAAAGAAAGGAAGGAAGGAAGAAAGGAAAGGAATCCACCAACACAGATTTCGTAAAAAGATGACAAATGTGGCAGTTGAAATGGATATACTTACTGACTGTACTAAGTGTTCTATGTTTTAACACACACACAAATTAGTGTTCCCCCCCTCCCAACCCCTTTTACTGGTCCCTACAGTCTGATTAGCCATTTTTTCCTCTCCTCTTCAGCAGTGTCAGCTGGTAATGAAAACAGGAACCTCCTGTCATGCTTCCCATAGTTTATATATAGTCACATTTTGACGACGAGGGGTTTCTGTCTTGTTATAGGCACTGACCTTAAAGAATACAGTATATTTGTAAAAACTGTCTGTTTGGCATATACCGCCTAGAGGAGTCCTGTTGACACAACTACATTACTCACACAGGCTGTAAACAATTTGTCACCCAATCAGTTTTGTGTTTTTGTTTAAACTGGCACTTTACTTTTTCTTCTGTACATCTTTACCTTCTTTTTCGTGTTTTTCTTCAATGGGCTTGGTTATGCGGTCGTAGGATGGTGGACAAAGAGCGGTGGACATGGTCAGGTCTGTTTTTTCTGTGTAAGAGTTTTCATTGATCTTGTCAATGAGAATTTCATCCTTGAGACGTTGGCCTGCTCCTCCTTCTAATTTATTTTTATTATATACAAAGGAAGCTTGGTGTATTGTCTGTCTTAGGCGATACCGCCTGTAAGCCCGCTGAATGATGACAGCGGACAACTCCTCTTGTTTACGTTTCAATGTAGTTGTGATGGGCTCGTAGGAGGCCTTGGAAGGGTTGGATTGCATAAAGCGGTCCTCCATCTGTATGCGGAGAGCATCCATCTCTCCACTCTCCCCGAGGACGCGCTTCGTAAAAGCAAACAAGATGTCAAGGCAGTGAATTCTGTCACCACTTACCATGGGTAGATCCATCGCAATCAGCTGAACCTTGTTGGGTTTTGGTAAATGAAGAGGAGGTTCCAGAGCAGCTGCAAACTCCGAGAGTTTTTCAAATTCCATAAACTGGGTTGCATCTGGGTCAAACTTTTCCCAGACTTCATAGAACATCTCAAAGTCATCCTCGCTCAAAGGCTCAGCACTTTCTTCGGTCGCCACACCAAAGTTCTCCAGAATGACAGCGATGTACATGTTTACTACAACTAAAAATGATATGATGATATAGCTGACAAAGAAGAAGATCCCAACAGAAGGATTGCCACAGTCTCCTTTGACTGAGCTTCCCGGGTGGTCTTTTTTAGGGTCACAGTCTGGTGGCCCACTGTTGAGAATGGGAGCTAGCAACCCATCCCAGCCAGCAGAGGTGGTGATCATGAAGAGGCAGATCATGCTGTTGCCAAAAGTTTCAAAGTTGAACATGTCATCAATGCCCACTTCTCTCTTCACGTAGGCAAAGTTGGACATTCCAAATATAGCATAGATGAACATGACCAGGAAAAGGAGAAGACCGATGTTGAACAAGGCAGGGAGAGACATCATCAAGGCAAAAAGCAGAGTGCGGATCCCTTTAGCACCCTTGATGAGACGCAGGATTCGACCTATCCTGGCAAGTCGGATCACTCGGAACAAGGTGGGTGACACGAAGTATTTTTCAATAATCTCTGCTAGGAACATACCTGTTAAAAATACAATTAAGCAATAGTCTTAGGGCTAATGGTTTATCAATGCCAATGTCCTGCCTTGACTTACCTGTGAACTTTAAGGAGCTTTCAGTGACAAAGTCTGCAATCCTATGCACAATGACTCAGAAGTAAATCTCATTGAACAAAGCAACCCTTATTTCTAAGTAAACATGGGCTGTAAACTGCCAAGTTTCCGACTTTATGGCAGTGTGCAGTAACAACTCAAGAATGCTAGAAGTCAACTATTATATTTTATCTAACACATAGAAAATTATGTCATCTAAGCCTTTCTAGATTCATTCATCTTAACCTATTGTTATTTGAAATCTAAATCAAGTAGCACATCTGGGAGTAACCAATTTAAATATAACACATTAGGCAACAGTTGGCTTATGCAGATGTCAGAAATGGAACAAAGGCACTTTGGATACTAGAACGCAGTGATAACCAACAGAAACATACCTTATCAAGGTAATAAACAAGGCCGAGGCTCCTGCCCTATGGAGCAGGCAAGCCTGCTGGGCTGACATTAAAGGAGGATGGTGGCTGTTTCCATCCAACTTAGCAACTTCTTGGTTCCCCCCTGACAGCTGAGCTGGATGGGTTGCTGCATCCCCACTAGATCTGGCCCTAACTAGTAGGCTGAATGAGTTGGCCACCTCAGCAGCAGATGCTGCAAAATGAGGAGTGGCAATAGGTATTGGTGGACAAAGCTACCATACGTGTGTCAGGCAGCCAGTGGCAGAGCAACATGCTGCAGTCCCCGGAGCGGAGAACAGGCAGGGGCATGGCTGGCGCACGTCCCTGGAGGGCATGTGCCTGGCATGCATCCTGGGGGGGAGGCCGCGATGGCACCCTTTCCCCAAATGGTGCCCAGTGCGCTCACCCTGCCCCCCTCAGTACACCAGTGCAGGCAGCCTGTTCTCCACCCTCATAGGCTAGGCTATTGCCCTCAGGTGTAGTGCAAAACATTGCCCCATCTCCAGTGTTGACATAAGAATCAGCTGTTACTCTAGTGAACTTCTTTACATAGTGAGGTGGTGGTAAGGTAAAGGTAAAGGGACCCCTGACTGTTAGGTCCAGTCATGGCCGACTCTGGGGTTGTGGCGCTGATCTCGCTTTATTGGCCGAGGGAGCCGGCGTACAGCTTCCGGGTCATGTGGCCAGCATGACTAAGCCGCTTCTGGCGAACCAGAGCAGCACACAGAAGCGCCGTTTACCTTCCCGCCAGAGCGGTACCTATTTATCTAATTGCACTTTGATGTGCTTTCGAACTGCTAGGTTGGCAGGAGCAGGGACCGAGCAATGGGAGCTCACCCCGTCGTGGGGATTCAAACCGCCGACCTGATCGGCAAGTCCTAGGCTCTGTGGTTTAACCACATATAGAGGCAAATGGGGCATTCATCAAAAACATTTTCCGTTTCATCATTTCTTTAAGAGCTTGTAAATTATAGCCTTTGGGGGAGTATTGCTTTGTAGATTAAGTGTAAGAATGAACTTAGAAAACATATCCTGTTTTGTTGGGATTTTTAAGCAGCTTGTGTAATTTTTGTTTCCCACCGACCCTTCCAATGTGCTTAACCAAATATACTTACCATGCTACTAAAAATAAAAACAGGGAGAGGAAAACCCTCCTGTGTTGGAATGATTTCACCCACAGGAGGACTCCCAGAAGTGGAATATGTGACTCACCATCTTTCGGGGGTGTTTTCGTAAGAAAGAAAGCTGGGGCAAGGGGAGATGCCACAGTCTCCAAAGTGGGAAGATAAATATGCAGGGACTTTCTAACCAAATATATTGGTGGATGTGAGAGTACCAGTCTTTACTGAACAGTGAGGGGGCCAGGACAGAAAGGAGAGGAAAATCCTGCTCACTGAGATCTAGGAATTTGAGATTTCAACCTGTCTGGAATTTCCCTCACTGGATGAAATGGATGCAAGCTACCTGTATCATCACAGACAAAGATAAATCTTTTTTTTGCACATATGTCAAACATATTCAGAAACGATTGTGATGCATATGACACAATTACAGAAGATGCAACTAGGAATCAACGTGGCTGAGCAACTGGAAACAGCGAAAGAAATAAAGCAACATTTGAAGCACCTTAATATACTTTTGACATTTGCCTTGCTTTGTTTAGAACGGGCCTTACCTACAATGGAGAGGATGACAACCACAAAATCAAAAATGTTCCATCCAATGGTGAAATAATAATAGCGCAGGGAAATTAGTTTCAAGACACATTCTCCAGTGAAAAGGACTATGAAGATCAGATTAATCCGGTACAGTATATCTTCCATTTCTTTACTTTGGTCATCTGTTTCGACCATCATGGTGATCATATTAAGGCAGATGAGAATCATAATACTGATGTCAAATACTTGTCTTGTCACAAAATCAAAGACCATGCCTTGATATTTGTTCTGAGGTATAAAGAAGAGATATTAAATCAGTTAAGGCTCTGGTGTGCACACTGCTAGATTACAACTTAATTAATAACATATATAGATATAGACACACACAATAAAAACATAGCGAAACATCAAACAAAAACTTTTCAGTACAGGACTACCTTCAGATGTCTTTAGAAGTACAAATAGTTTGCACATATGCATGCCCAGTGTTGGGAAAGATTGAAGGCACAAGGAGAAGGGGACGACAGAGGATGAGATGTTTGGACAGTGTTCTCGAAGCTACCAAAATGAGTTTGACCAAACTGCAGGAGGCAGTGGAGTGCCTGGCGTGCTCTGGTCCATGGGGTCATGAAGAGTCAGACACAACTAAACAACTAAACAACAACAACATGCATGCCCCAAACCAAGAAAAACAAACTCACTTAAATATATTCAAATATTGATTGCTCTCTCCAATTTACAGAAAGCTTAAACTCACTTCTCATTTGCTGTTTTTAAAATGAAACTTTCAATCTAGAATAGTCTCACTTACCCCTGGTCTAGGAATAGGCTTTTGAGGCTTTTTAGACCCCAACTTTTTCATTGCATTGTAGTACTTTTTCTGTTCTTCTGTCATAAAGATATCTTGACCTCCAAAGTAAGGGCATAACATGAAAAATGGTTATAATCACATTCTCATAGATGGCCTATACACTTACTTGCATTTATTCCATATTCATAATCAAAAGAAAAACAAATATTGGGCTTAATTGGTTTTTACAATGAGGTTCTTCCAAATTTTCCAGCGATGCCGGTAAAAGGTGATACCCTTTAAACAGTTGTGCCCATTTACTGATTGTAGAATAAGAATTTTAATTTAGGCTCAATTCAGTAAGAATGGAAAATTTTATGTAGAACAGAGGTAGGGAAATTGTGGCTTTCCATATGTATCCCAGGTAGCACAGCTAATGGTTGGGGTGATGGGATTTGTAGTCCAGCAACATCTGAAGGAGCACAGATTACCCACCCCCAATATAAACCTTAACTGCCCCTGCATTCTGAGAGGAGGTGTGGGCAACCACTAGACCACTCCGCAGGAACTTCTTTCCAATGACCAAACATTGTAGCTCTTCAATGTTTTGCAAGGTAAGGTTCTCTCCCAAACGGCCATGAATATGTATAGGTCTCTCCACTTTTCCCTTTAAAAGTCAGAGCAACTATTTCTTTTAATCGGTTCACATGATTTAGCCAGAGTTTATGATGTGAGCTTTAAAGGTAACGCAGGTAAAATACTTATCTTCTTTTTTTGCTGATTGAAGTTATCAATGATGACGCCAATGAATAGATTCAGGGTGAAGAATGACCCAAAGATTATGAAGATAACAAAGTAAAGGTACATATAAAGGTTGTCTTCATACTTAGGCTGCTGTAGTACCTACAAAGTAAGCAAAACGATTGTGAAACCTCAACATAGTTTATTTTTTAAAAAAGCTTGCAAGTTGGCATCAAGACAACTCTGGACCCCTCCAGATGTGTGAATGTGTGTGTTTTGGCAGGCGTATAACTGAACATGTCAATGATGTACTAATAGAGCATTAGTGACGAATTTATACGGGGCACCAACACACCTTATTAGTTCTGCGATGCTTCCCCAATGTTCCTGCACTATTGCCATCTGGAGGGGCACTCTTGCACTCTAGCACAACAAAAGCAATACAATGCTGCCAGATGCCCCCACCGTTTGTGGTATGAAACAGGTGCAGGATTGTGTACAGCCACCACCATAAGTACAAATGATCCTAAAGGCACAATGCAAAAGCACTTCCGGCGGGCCCCATAGCAATGCTATATCTTCACTTTAATTGTCAGCATGCCTGGAATTCTTTATGTTACGATGATGGTGGTATTTCTTGTACCCCGTCCATCTTAAATAATAATAATGTTAATAAACTTCTTGTACCCTGCCCATCTGCCTGGGTTACCCCAGCCACTCTGGGCAGCTTCCAGCAAAGTATAAAGGAACATAAACCAATTAGGGTGCTATTGAATTTGAACATAATTCATGTTCACATTAATGTTATCCTCAAGCGCATTTCATCAGCAGAATTCTAGAGCCTTTGTGGGGCAAAGAATGCAAAGTACTTACATTTCTTGAATCAATCGCTGCATACATAATGTCCATCCATCCTTTAAATGTAGCCTGCATCAAGAAAATATTTTAAACATAAAACTCTGAACTCACAGCCGTGCT